>NW_022103896.1:82173585-82174508 GCF_000313985.2 Echinops telfairi | reverse complement strand
TGGGATTGTGCTTCCTTCTTAATCTTGTAAAGGCCACTGGGCAGTGTTTTCCCCATTATTGTAAGAGAGACTAATTGCACTGTGTCAAAGTTTCAGAATCCCTAGACTTCGCTGATAGAGTACGCCCTGGAATCTTTGTTAGCTTTATTTCTTATCCTCTGGAAAAAGCAAGTCTTGCTTAAGCTTTCAAAACCCTCGCCACTTCTGTTTTGATTACTATAACATCATCAATGTGATTGACCAGCATGATATATTTGTATGATTATGATGCCTGTATATGGCAATCTCTCAGGCTGTGCATAATATGACTGAAGGAAGGGATTCAGCACAGTCCTCAGGAAAAACCATAGACGAGGAGCCTCTTCCTGTCACAGAAATGCTTCCTGTCACAGAAATGCCCCCAGGCAGGAAAGAATACACTGTCAATCATGTGGATGATTAGAAAGCATATGTCTGAGTTTGTGTTTATCTTAAAGTTTGAGTTTGTGTGTTATCTTTACAGATATTACATTTTAGCATAGCAGCTACAATTAGGATTATTTTCTGTCTGAATTTGAACTTCAGGGTCAGTCTTGGAGTAGTATCCAAACTGGTGAATCAAATAGAAAAATGACAGAGACCACCACTGCTGCACCTCTAAATTTTATGGGTGGCACCAATTTCACTATTCCTTCCAAGATATGATCTTCAGGTTTTGAAATTTGGGAAATGAAAAGAGAGAAATGGTGAATGAATAAAACAATTTTAGATGAATGAATACATTGGATCATATAAGATACAAGGAAAAAAGTTATGTGTGTATATGGGTTCCTGGGGAGTAGGGTGGGGAGTGAGGGGATAAAGGGGAGCTGATAACAAAAAGTTCAAGAAAAAAGAAAATATTTTGAAAATTATGTTGAGAGAAATTGGACAATGATATTTGA
>NW_022103896.1:82113582-82172267 GCF_000313985.2 Echinops telfairi | reverse complement strand
TGTACACCCTCTGGTCTAGGCAGACTTGTAAGGTAGAATTGGCATCATGATACTAGGGGGGGAGGAAGCATTTAGGAACTAGAGGAAAGTTGAGGATCCCCTTTACCCTTAAAAAATCAGATGATGTTGTGAGTTGACCATGGCTACCGTTCAGGTGGCAAATGATAAAATTGTTCTCTTGGAAGATAGAAGCTTTTGCATTGTCTTTTATATGATGCTTTAACAGAGAGAAGGGAATGATTCCTAAGGTCCAGAGAATTCAAGAACCCTGACAATTCAAGATTTTTGAATACATCAACCAAGAAACTCCCAAACATTTCAAGTTTACGTCTTCCAGATTTCATTCTGGGTTTCCAACCCTTCTAAGCCCTATCTCTGAGCATCTTTCCAACCTCAGCTGATAATACTTGCATGGTTTTATGGCTTAAGCCCGAAACCTTGCTATTATTTTTACATCTTCATGTTCTCACACATCCCACACCTGGCCTCTCAGTCAAGTTTGTTGTCTCATGCAAGTACATGCAATGTGACCGCTTCTCTCTAGGGCCCTCAGTTCTACCAGAACCCAAGCCGTCATCAGTTCTTATCTAGATTCTTGTTCTGTCCTTGTACCTGCCACCTCTTTTCAGCCCAGAAGTCAAGGCAATGCATTTAAAATACAAATAAGTAAATGCCACTTTGGGAAACTACTGTCATAGCTTCATATCAATGATTTCAAAATAAAAATCATGAGTTTTTATTTATCTTTATAGCAAAGATATCACATTTTGTCATTGCAACTCCAATTGGGATTATTAACTCTTTGGCATTTGAACCGCAAGGTCAGTCTTGTGGTATTCAAACTGGTGAATTAAATGGAAAAATGATAGCAATCACCAATATTGCACCTCTACATTTTAAGGGTGGCGCATTTCTCTTTTTTTTCCTTTTAGAAATATTTTTATTGGGGGCTCGTACAACTCTTATCACAATCCATATATACATTCATTGTGTCAAGCTCATTTGAACATTTGTTTCCCTCATCATTCTCAAAACATTTTTTTCTACTTGAGCCCTTGATATCAGTCCCTCATATTTTTCTTCCCTCCCCACTGCCCCCTCCCTCACAAACCCTTGATAATTTATCAATTATTATTTTGTCACGTCTTACACTGTCCGACATCTCCCTTCACCCACTTTCCTATTGTCTGACCCCCCAGGGAAAGGATTATATGTAGATCCTTGTGATCGGTTCCCCTTTTCTACCCCACCTTCCCCTTCCCCTCCTGGTATCTTTGCTCTCATTATTGGTCGTCTTGGATTTATCTGTCCTGGATTCCCTGTGTTTCCAGCTCTTATCTGTACCAGTGAACATCCTTTGGTATAGCTGGATTTGTAAGGTAGAATCGGGATCATGATAGTGAGGGAGTGGGGTGGGGAGGAAGCATTTAAGAACTAGAGGAACGTTGTATGTTTCATTGGTGCTATACTGCACCCTGACTGGCTCGTCTCCTCTCGCGACCCTTCTGTTAGGGGATGTCCAGTCGGTGGCACATTTCTCCAAGCACAAAAGTTCCTAAACTAGTCTGTAGCTCTCAGTACAATCTTTGTCCATAATTTTTCGGATGGATCCAGTTAGCTAATTCATTGCTTACTCCTTAAAATCTTCCCTCGCTGTTGTTGCTCAAACATGTCAAGCTCACACCTGCCTCCGTGGCCCGTCTGCACTTGCTGCTTCCTCTGCCTGAAAATGGTTTGGCTCCATATTTCTGCCTTTCTCTCTTACCTCCTCCAGGTCTTTACTCAGATGTACTTTTCTTCTTGATGCTTTTCTTGACCACCTACTTAAAACTCCAACCCTTTCCACCCATGAATTCCCTATTCCCTTTTTCTACTTACTCCCATCCCCCATAGTTTAGCTTCAATATTCTATCATTGTTTTACTTGACTTAAAACTCTTCTTCTACTCTAATAATAACTCTGTGAAGAAGGACATTTTCTCAAAATTACTTGATGCTATGTCTCTCCAATGTTGAACATTGCTAAATGAATACAAATTTGGCCCCAACTACATATTTATTCACTGAATATCTCCATAAACTGGGGATATAGAACTGTCCAGATAACTTTATAGTTCCACTTAAAAATACTCTTGAATGTGTTATTGAGAATCAGAATATATACTCTAAATTTTCTTGAACAATTGCTGGATTTTGCTTTACCTGTAAGTTTTGAAAATATACTTAAAAGCATATATTATACTCTGAAGGTGGTACTAGTGTACCTTTAAAGCACAGAGAAGTTGAGATACTTTTTCAAATATCATAGAGCTAAATGAAGGAGTTAGACTTGAACTCACACCACTTGAATTTAAGTTATTAGTGCTAAATTAACTAACAAATAAAAATCACTATTCTATGGTTAAAGAATTTAAAATTAAAAATCACTGTTCTAAATTTAAAGAGCCCTGGTAGCACGGTGAGGTGAGCTACCCAAAGGTTGGAAGTTCAAACCCCTCAGTAGTTCTGTGTAAGAAAAAATAGAATTACTGCTTCTGAAAATAAAGATTCTCAGCCTCAGAAACCCTACATAGAGTTGCTGTGAGTCAGAACTGACAGTGGCAGCGGGTTTATTCTAAGTGTAGCTTGCATTTGTTTTAGAAATGTGGGAAGGTGACACAAAATAATTCAGACAAAATCCTATACTCTAATTAATTAATTAATACAATTTCTAATAGAAATTAATATGTGAAACGGCTTCCAAGAGTTGGTGGAAACATCAAATTAAAAGATAGTGGAATTTCTTGAAGTTCTCTTGAACATACGGATATTACTTATAGAAACTACAAAATGAGATTTAACCGAAGAGATAAAATCTCCCCTCTTCATTCACGTTTGTCTTGTACTTGATGCAGGAAAAATGGGTTTCCTTTCCTAGTTAATACATAGTAAGCTTATCCATCGATTACATCATATCTCAAAAAAAATAATGTATTGTACTTTAAGAAAATGTTCAAGATTATCTGATAACCAAAAAAGTTACATTATTTACCTTACTGATAATTTGAGATGTATATAAAGGTCTCCCAAATAGCTGGTTTGAAGGATAGAATTGAATAGTAATTGTATAGTTGAATATCAATTTAGGTCCAGATATTCTCTTTCATTAAAATCTATATGATATTTGGTTAAGTAACTTAACCTGCTTGACTGTTAGAGGAACCCTGATAACATAATGGTTAATTAAATGTTTGACTTAGAACAGCGGTTGTCAACCTGTGGGTCACAACCCCTTTTGGGGGTCCAATGACCCTTTCACAGGGGTCGCCCGATTCATAACAGTAGCAAAATGACAGTTATGAAGTAGCAACGAAAATCATTTTATGGTTGGGGGTCACCACAACAGGAGGAACTGTATTAATGGGTCGCAGCATTAAGGAGGTTGAGAACAAAAGATTAGAAGAACAAAAGTTTGGTAACTAAAAGGTGAGTAGTTCAAATTCCCCATCTGCTCCACAGAACAAAGACGTGGCAGCTGCTTTTAGAAAGACTAATGTCTTTGAGCCCCTATAGGGTAGTTCTCCTCGGTCTTATAAAGTCACTGCTTGCTCCAGCAAATTTAAACCTAGATGTTTATATTGTAGTTGTTTAATTCAGGCTTATGGAAGTACGATCACTTTCTGAATAGTGAGTTAATGCATTTATTTCCATACTTTAAATTCCAAGCTGTAGATTCTTTTGGATTTGGATACACAACCGTTTTCCAGCAGGTCATTTCATTCCTTCTTTTTAAGCATTGCACATTCATTTTTGGCTTTGCCACAAACCTTCATTTATAAAAACTTGGTATTTGCAAAGCTCACTACAGAGAGGCCGCCCAGTATGAGGTAAACCTGCACATGTTGTCATCACAGAGAACAATAGTTCCAATTAGAATTTGAATTTCTAAAAGGAAGCATTTCTCAAATGAGCAACAAAAATCTTTCTCTCAGGTGAGACTACATTTAAAAAAATATATTTTTTGAGATATTTTAATACCACCCAATGTCCAAATATGAAGTGTGGTTCTGAGAGGCGTTTGCTACATTGACAAAGTTCTCCAGAGGACCCAGTAGACTGAAAGCAGTGAATAGAGTGAATAGAATAATAAATTCAAGGTAAGACTATTTGTCTCCTTTCTTCTTTCTGCTCGAAAAATGTAGATAATAGAAACCATTTTTTTCCCCCTAGCATTTCAGCACGCTGCAGTGGAAAAGGCAGCCCAGTGGAGATTGTTTCTGGCAACCTTGAGAAGCTCTGTTACCATTTGGGGCAATTCTTTTAGTGACATGTAAAGCATCGCCTTCCCTCATTGCAGCATCAAAGTGATGTGTCACAGTAAAGCCAAAATAGTGCACCCTCAGGGAAAACTGGGAAAGGGAGCATTTTCCAGACACACACGCAAAGGGTTATATTTATTATAACGCCTTCTATTTCAGTTCCAAATTCTGCTTGGACCATTGATAGTTTGTAATGGAGAAATGCACAGAATATGAGATTCAAAGCAAATGTTATATGTAAACCTAGTGGGAAAGGAAATTGCATATAAGAAGTAGAGTGAGTTTATCGACATACATGCCTGGGTAAATTCACATTGGATGTCAAGGAGGGAGTTTAGATGTTGCGCAGTGGTAGTACTCACCTGGCGTTGATGGAGTCCCAAAACACTGAGTTAGAAGTCACTTCTTCATCACCATCTTCTCTCTCCATTGCTTGTGATGGCGACATTATCCTCATTTTATAATAAGGAATTTGATGTTCCAAAGACTCATAAATTATTTGTAAACAGTTAATATTGTTATTCTGTTTATATACTGTTAGTATCAAATATTATAATCTATCTTAAAGTGAACTTGCATTTTCTTTTTTATAATAATTGCCTTTAGTTAGCTCTTTATGTTGAGAATATGCGCAACAGAGCATGAACCAGTAATTCAACAGTTCTTAAATGTACACTCCAATGACGTCTCCTATTACCTTAGAGATGTGCAAGCATCCTCATCCTCCTGCACTGAGGTGTTCCTCCTTATACTTAAATGAACTCACTGCCTCCTACGGTTCCTATCGAACCTTTTGAATTGCTGTTGTCAATTTGATTTCATATAAATATATCTTAAAAGAGCATAATGCTAATGGCAGGGTTTTTTTTACTAATTAAGCTACATGGTTGCATGGTTTTAAGAGGACAGCAGTGGATTTTTTGGTTGAATGTTTATAGATTATCTTGTGTCAGTCATTTGGGGGGTTCATTTAGCCTTGGTGACTCCCGAAAGTCTGAAATCCATGATAATTTGAAATTATTTTCTGCATTTCCCCCATTTTAATCAAGATTCTTCTATAGATTCTGAAGTCAAAGTGGTATGTAATGGTGGTGAGGTGTTTCTGATCTCCTGGCAACAGGGGTACTTGATAATGGATGCAATTAGCCACACAGCAGCCATTCCCTCCCTTGATTCCTGACTCTCCCTCTTCCTCAGTTGCTAAAGGTGGATAGGGAGCGATGACTGTCTTGGAGGGCTTGAATGCCCTCTTTATGAAACTTTCTTTATTGTGTGTGTGTGATTCATCCCTATGCTTTTTTTTTTAAGTTTATTTTATTTTTTAATCATTTTATTAGGGGCTCATACAACTCTTATCACAATCTATATATACATCAATTGTGAAAAGCATATTTGTACATTCATTGCCCTCATCATTCTCAAAACATTTACTCTCCACTTAAGCCCCTGGCATCAGGTCCTCTTTTTTTCCCTCCCCTCCCCATTTCCCCTTCTCTCATGAGCCCTTGATAATTTGTAAATTTTTATTTTGTCATATCTTGCCCTGTCCGACGTCTTCCTTCATCCACTTTTCTGTTGTTTGTCCCCCAGGAAAGAGGTCACATGTAGATCCTTGTAATCGGTTCCCCCTTTCCAACCCACTCTCCCTTTACCTTCCCAGTATTGCCACTCACACCACTGGTCCTGAAGGGATCATCTGCCCTGGATTCCCTGTGTTTCCAGTTCCTATCTATCAGTGTACATCCTCTGGCCTAGCCAGATTTGCAAGGTAGAATTGGGATCATGATAGTGGGGGGCAGAGGAAGTATTTAGGAACTAAATGTACTTTTCATCGTTGCTACATCACACCTTGTCTGGCTCATCTCCTCCCAGAAACCCCTCTGCAAGGGGATCTCCAGTGGCCTACAAATGGGCTTTGGATCTCCCCTCCACACTCCCCTCCTCATTTGCTATGGTAGGATGTTTTTGTTCTGGTGATGCCTGATACCTGATACCTTTAACACCTTGTGATCACACAGGCTGGTGTACTTCTTCCATGTGGGCTTTGTTGCTTCTGAGCTAGATGGCTGCTTGTTAACATTCAAGCCTTTGTCTAAGACCCCAGACAGTATATCTTTTGATAGCTTGGCACCATCAGCTTTCTTCACCTTTTTTTTTTTTTGTTATACACCTATTTGTCTTCAGCAATGGTATCATGGAGGTGGGCACACAATGATATGATTTTTAGTTCTTTGGGAAACTTTCTATCCAAGTCCATATATGATTGGGTTATTCATTTTCTTGTAGTTAGGTTATTGAAGTTGTTTTATATGTATTCTTACCCCACCCATGCTTTCCAAAGATAGTTTCACAGGTAGCAGTGGGCCTTGTCACTTTTTGCTAATGTCTTTTTCATGAGCAAAAGTTTTTTTGCTGTTTGTTCTTTTTTACTATATTAGATAATCCATTGTTAGAAACAGAGCCAACAGTAGTGTCCCTGCATATACTTTGAAGAAATTGATGGTTAGTTTGCACATTTGGTCTATACTGGCACTTTCCATAAAATCTGACATATTATACTTGGAGGAGTTATTGTTTGGAATCAAAATTTGGACTTCATTTTTATTAACAATAAATTTTATCCTGTGAGGTTTATTCTCACTGTTCCAGGTATAGACCACTTTTAGGGTCTTGACTATATTTTATGCCATATTTCACATCACTGAGGTTCAGTATCAGGTTCAGATAAAGATGTGTCCAGTGTATTCCACCACTCCACATAGTAGATTGGTGCATGGCCTTCGAGTAGGTTTCCCCCAGTTAGGAATTTCGGGTTCATTGAGGTGCTATTGTTCATGCAACATCAAAAGCATTCTGATATGACTCAAGTTTGTTTTCCTGATCTGGTATCCTGAAGGGAAAGGCATGTGATATTGGTCATAATTCAGTAATCTTACCTATATGTGCTTCGCCACTACCTTGAGCAGAAATCCAGTTCATTTAGGAAATTTTCATCTGGAGAACATCTTGAATTCTCTTTCAACAACTAGCAATGTTATCCCTCTATTTGACATGTTTCTCCTACTCCATCTCCTACAAAGATTAGTCTCTTTTACAAAGAAAACAGAAGTAAGATTCATTCTACTTTTTTATTGATATTAGCTGCTGACAAGTCAACCCTGAACACATGATGACCTTATATTACTAGAATCTAATCTTGCTTAGTCCTGCACAATCTCTGTGACCACAGCTGCTCTGTCTCAATACACCCAAACCTGTATGTTCCAGACCTGTTTCCCTTGAGTGACTTATGTGGGTGCGTATTTTGACAAACTGGCAGAACAGGTCTTTGCTTTCTGAAAAGCCGTCTTGTACAGGCATTCTTGAACTTGTCCTTTCTTATCGGGTTATTTTTAAATAGACTTCATTAAAACTGTTGCACATTTACAAAAGTATTTTTCTAAATAATACAGAAAAATTGAATATGCTCCTCTTTCCTTTGCCCTCTTTTTCTCCTGGTGAATAGCAGCATGCACTGATGTGGTACCTTTGCTACAATTCGCCTTCCGGTGTGGATACATTACTATTCGCCAGCATCTGTAGGGCTCACTCTGTGTGCTGTATGGAATCCCAGGGTGGTTTAAACAGTTAAGCACTTGGACACTAACTAAAAGCTTGGCGATTCAAACCCACTCAAAGTCTTCTTAGAAGACATGCTGAAGACCTGCTGCCCAAAAGTCATATGTCTGAAAATCCTGTGGAAGGGTTCAATTCTTCACACGGGGGTGGGGGGTGGGGGTGGGGTGGCCATGAGGCAGGATGGACGTCTTGGCAAAATAACAAAAATAAGTCTGGGATGTCACACTCTATGAGCTTTGACAAATGTTGAAAGCTATGTGGCCACCCTCACAACATCAGATAGAATAATTTCACTGTCTCCCAAAGGCCCTGTGCTCCACCTTTATGTCCATCCCTCCCACCTGTCTCTAAGTCCCGGATACTGATATTTTTACTGTGTCTATTTTTTTTAGTATTTTGAGAATCTCTTTAATTAACTCCCCTTCCAAAATATGTTTCCCCTCTGGAAGGAATCAAAAACGGTTTTTCTTCTGAAGCTTTGAAATAAATTCTTCTAAAATCAAGAAGGCGCAAGTGTTAAGTGGTTGGTGGCTAACCAAAAGGTGACCGCATTAATCTATCCAGGGGATCCACAGGAGCCCTAGTGTTCTGATTTCCTAATGACTCTAGCCAAGAACATCTTAATAGGCAGTTCTACTCTAAAACAGGGACGTACTGTGATAGCGGATCAACTCAGTAACACCTGACACCAACGACAAAGTCAAGACTTGTGTGTGTGTGTGTGTGTGTGTGTGTGTGTGTGTGTGTGTGTAAGCTGGAATCAACGCATCGAAGATGCATTGATTTGTTTATTTCTTACCAAGTGATTCTCAAGTGCTACCTCCACGGAAACAATTAAGGTCTTTCATTTCTTAATGTTACTCAGTGTTCAATGATGTTTTAGAGATGGAATTAACAATATCTTTGCTCTAAGTCTAAGACATTTCCACATAAAACTTCTTCACTTTTCTTCAAAGATATTAATAAATATCGCTCATACACTCACTGTTGCCTAAAAGCTCTAGTTTTCATGGATCCTGCCAAGAGGATGTTTGTCTTCACTTCAACACACTGTCTGACCTGCATGCGTCCTGAGTAGGACATGGGTATGAAACTGTCTCAGATTTGATTCCCATATCAGATTTTGAAAAGGGCCAGCCTCATGAGCATTTCTAAATGAAACCACAGAAGACTAGGAGTAAGAAGAGAGCATGGTCCATTTTTGTGACATCCGATCTTATTTCTCCTCCTTTCATTTGTTTGTTCTCTGTGCCAGATGGATGAGAATCAGAAGGCAAGCTGCCATGTCACATCTCTTGCCTTTTCTTTGGTGACTGGAGATCGATTGACTGGAGGCTCATCGCTGGTTTTCTCCCCTCTGCCGTGTCTTTCAAGAGAAAGCTGGTGCATGCGGCCATCTCAAATTTGATGTACGAATGTGTCACAGATAAACAGCTTCTACAGCAAACAGCTATTTGAAAACCCTTGTGAATTTGCCATATGGACCCCTTTGTGGGCTCTGTTTCTTCCTGTGGTGCCTTTGTCAAATTCGCATTTCTGAGGATGAGCAAACCTGCATAAACCTGGCTGCATCCAGCCCTCAGTAGTAGGTGTGGTGCCAAAGAGTTCCTTCTGCTTTGGGGGGGATTAAGAATGATAGTTTTTAAAAAAAGAAACCCTCTGATAGATAGTAAGAGAAAATACAAACAGTCCAACAGAGTGCAACTGATGAACAGTTTTTTTCTTCACGCCAGCCACTAACATGACCCATGTTCTCCAATTCCATTAAAAAGCTTGCTGTTCCTACCGATGTCTACGGTATAATCTTAGAAGTCTAACAGCGAACAGTAGTGAGCACTGTCTTACCCTCTTTTCGTTTGCCTCCCTCCCGACAGTGCTGCAAATGATGGCTCCGTGGGGAGAAAGAGGAGAGGAGAGGAGCAGACTCTGGGTGTCCCAGTCAACAAAAGGAAATCGCTGCTCATGAAGCCTCGACACTACAGCCCCAATATGGACTGCAAAGAAGAGAGTGAGGACAGGACTGAGGCCGAGGAGGACCATTTCCTCTTGCCAACAGATGATCACTCTGTTGCAGGTAGCAAACCAGGGGGTTGTACACTGTATCGGCTCCCTGTCATGAGAGGCATGCCTAATTCATGCAGGACATATGTGATTCAAGAAGTCTAGTCCAGTTTGGAACCAAACTGCATTTTGTTAATTTCAATCAGTATGTACTTATTAGAAGGCCCATTAAAAAAATTATCAGACACAGTATAGAGTCCCAAGATAAACAACACCCAGTCCTTACCACCAGTCCATTTCCAAAAGCATAGGCTTGGGTTATGATTTCTCTTGAGGAAAACAACAATAGCAAAAAGGCTAAGACATACACTGAAAAGTGCCTTGACTCCCTAATAGGGTGGATGGGGAACCCCTGCGGGAGCCCTTTCGACCCAAATCAAAACATCAACTCCACTGCCACCGAGTTCATGCCAACTCCCTGTGGTCTTATAAGGACAGAGTAGAACTGGGAATCTTCACCAAAGCAGATTGCCTCAGCACTCGCCTACAGAGAAGCTGGTGGATTCGTACCACTGATCTTTCAGTGATCTGCAAAGGTCTTTCACCCAAGAGCCACCAGGTCTCCTCCAAAGCCAAAGGGCATAGTTAAACATTTAGATCTCTGAAAAATTATGTTTTATATAATGCGATTGCTAAATCTTTCTCATTTGTTTTATCAAAATATAGAGTACTATTTAGCCCCAATAATAATGCAACCTGAACCAATACTTGCAGGGAGCCATTGTTTACTATTTTCCATATAGATTACAATAGATCATTATAGTAACAGATGGTATAGAAGGGACCACAAATTGGGAACCTACCATAGGAAAATGAATCTCAGAAATCTGTTAATAAGTCCATTATTTCTCAAATATTACATTTTTATTAATTCATTTACTAATTCATTCATGAAACACGCTTACAGGCAGCCTACAATGTAATTACTTATTTAAATGTTTCAGGATGTGATTCCTTTCCCCGAGTTCACAAGTACTCCCATGGGTTTCTAGTGGCCACATGCTCAGGCAGAATATCACCTACCATTTTGTGCATGAAGCTAGAACTGAAGGACATAAAAAATGTTCTTAAATTTGTGAGGAAACTAAATAAATGAATAGCTAATGCTGGTTGATTAGAAAAGTTAGGTGAAGACATGTTATATTACATTTACAGGATATTTTTTGAGCACGATTTATTCTGAGATCAAAATATACTACATAATTTGTCAATTGAAAAGGAGTATCTATTACACACAAAGGTATACACACACACACACACACACACACACACAACGTAACTAGAACATAGAGATTTAGTGTATATCATCCTATCTCCAGTGAATTGATTTTAAGAGAAGCTTTGGGGTCTGTCGTTAAACTAAAGTTGTATCTGATTTAACAATCTTTGGTGTCCATTTCCTAGGTTCGCTATCTCTATCATATTGCTTGGAGTTTTGTCGATCACTGTCGATTAAAGTCATCTTCGGCTTCTTGTATTTCCTTGAAACTGATAAATGTCATTTGTTGATTCAAGGAAATGTCAAATTGACTTAAGTGTTGGAAAGAATCTTGGGTCAAGGTAGCTAGCCTTGGGGTATATATGCCTAACATGTGGAATGATCCAAATATTGAGGAAATGGGCATGCTTTAACGTCATGCATGCTCAGGGTAACACAAGCACCAGGAGGACAAGGAGTGTACAGGACCTGTTGCTTCCCAGCTTTTATCCCAATGGGCTGATTACCCTAGATATTTAATATTAACCCACTGGGTGTCTGCAGGGTTAAGCAGCTCTAGGAGAACAGTTACACCCATGCCATTGAGGACTCTGCTGATAGCCTCTAAAATACTGCCTAAGGAAGGGAGATGAAACCATTTCCTGATACCTCTTTCATGCCATCTGGTTTACATGGGCCCTTTGTCACCAACAGAGATGCAGTTCTATGTGATGAAATATTGTCCTCCTTAGCATTCAGGTAAGGAACTCAGACTCAAAAACGTAAGAAACTACAGCAGAAACTACCTCTCTTTTTTAAAAAGGGGATGGTTTTTTTTGCATGTCCTTCACATATCATACAATTTAATCCTTCAATCATATTAAGACATTTTGTACAATCATCACTAAAATCAATTTCAGAATATTTTTTCTCATGCTCATTATCCTTAGCTCCCCCATTGCCCCCGATTCTCCCTGGAAAGTAAAAGCAAAAGATGGGCCACCAGGTCACCTAAAGAGATCAAATTCTGCTCATAGAGCTTCTGCAGCCAGTACCCTGCCAGCAGAAAGAGATGCCCTGTCAGTGGCTTGTGGGTTCAAACGCAAATGCAGCTTCTCTCTGAGGAGAACGCAGGAGAATGCTGCTGGGGTCAGGCACCACAAGTTGGGTCAGGCACTTGGAAGGAAGGCTCCTGGAGAAGAAGCCCCAGCCACACACACAAGGCGTGCACAGGCCCCTCTGGCGGCAGCGCTCCTCATTTTCCAAAGAACAATTAATAAATATTTTCTTTTAGCATGTAACAAACAGTTGAACCAAACAATTATGTAAACTGGAAGTGACCCAAACGCTGGCAGCTTGGCAGCAGCGCGGGGCAATGCATTGTGGTGCACATGTGCGTTTGTCCCTCCTCCCTCTCTGGTGATCTGCACTTAATAGGAATATTTTAAACTATGTAGCTAAGCAACAGAGGTAATTGTTGCTTTCTAGAGCTTTTGTTAGCACTCTCACACAGCCCAAATATGCATAATTAGGTATAATGTCTATAAATCATTATTGTACACATGTGGGTAGTTAAGTGGAGTGAGAGAAGAGTTCAATGAATTGAGCATATTCACTGAAAATGCTTTTTATTTGTTTTCTGTAGTTCATAATACTTTGAAATTATCATAACCCTTTACACTTTCTCTTAATAGCCAACTGTGATACTGAGAAAAAATTCATTTGCATTTTAGACTATGTTTAATTTATTATTTAAACCTGGTGTTGCTCTGCTATGAATTCAGGGAGGATAGACGATTCCATCAAATATTATGGATTTGTTTATCCAGGCTTTCTTCTAGGAAGTGAACTGTTAAAATTTTCAGTTTATGTAGAATAGATCCCAACAAAAGCCTGAACCCTATAATCAGCATTATTTAAAGGGGCTAGTGTTGTGACTAAATTCTTCCCTTCATCCAAAAATGCTTTTAGTTACTATGGCAATATTTACTTGATCCTGGCAGTCCAGTGTTGATTTAGGGCGATAATTACCAGAAAGGAAGATGATGGAGATGCGGTTTCTAGTGTCCTTGTCGGAGACAATGTTTACCAAAAAAATAAAACCAGACAAAAAGAGCTGCGATGTCTTAAACAGAGACACCATCCACCTGGGCCCTTGCCACCAATGGTTACACTGTTCTTCTACCTGAAGATGTTGATTAACACAGAATGGTCTTCATCGGTTTCTTCGGAGGCTTATTCTCTTATTCTCTTCTGCTTCCCAGCCCCCATCCTGTTATCTGGAGATCAGAAAAGGTCCTGCATCTCTATTCTTTTTCTCCTTTTTTTTTTGTTCTAGTGCATAGCAGAAGGACAATTGTGGGTGATTTGGGCATTCCATCGCCTGGGATGTGCGCTCTGTCATGTTCCCTGTCTCACTCCTTGCCTGAGCAAAAGTCTCTGGCCACCAGAGAGCTGGACTCTCTGCTCCATTCCTTGCATGTCTGGCTGGGCATCTACATTGGTATGGGGGCAGGTAGTGAAGCATGCCTGGGAGTGAGAAGGGTCACATTAAGATCCCAGGCACTTTGGGCACGCTCTGTCACAGAGATTTCCTGGAGTACATGACCCTGATTGGCCCGGTACTTAGCTCAACTAGTTAAATATGCACCAACAAAATAAAAGAACTGAACAGAAATTTTCAAAAGGGCTGTTTGAAAAGAAAAATGTATTTTAGTGAAATGTGCAGACCCGGAGTTAGGAAAACCAAAGGGAAGAATATACTTGCATTTTACGAGATGAAATAACTTGGGGGAGGGGGGCATCTCAAGTTGCAATAGTGAAGAATTCTATAGACAAAATGCCGAATGAAACTACAGCATCCAAAGAAGATGGAAGGAATGTACAGAGTCACTAGACCTTCAGATATGATTGATATTCAACCATAGCAAGAGAGGGCTATGATTAAAAAAAAAAAAGTATTGAAGGAACACATCCAAACAATGCTCCATAAATTGATGAAATACAATTGAGATGCAGCACTAAAGATAGGGGTCCTGGGAGCATAGTATAATGGGTTGCACATTGGGCTGCTAACCATAGACCAGCAGTTCGAAGACACCAGCTGCCCCATGGGAGAAAGATGAGACTCAGAGTTCCCTTAATGAGTGACAGTATTGGAAACCTATGGGCCAGGTATATGCTATCCAATAGGGCCACTATGATTTAGGATCAACTCAGTGACCGGGAGTTTTCATTGGAAAGCACTGAAGGTGCTTACTTGTCTATCCCAAGAATTGTAGTAGACGGTTACCTGGCTAAACTACTAGACTATATCACTATGTGTGTGCCCATAGCAGAGAAACATGATCCAATAAAGTGTGGAAATTAATATCATTAATATCACACACAAGTAGAATTTCTAAAGATCATTCAAAATAGGTTGTAGCAGTACATTGACACGGGACATTGAAATTCATCTGGTTCAGAAGAGGGCATCAAAGGAGTGTTATCATCATTGCTGATATCAGGCAGGTCTTGGCTGGAAGCAGAGCACACCATAAAGGCATCTACTTGTGTTTATTGATTATGAAAAGCCATTTAATGCTACGGATATAACACTGTATGGATAACAGTTTGAGACCAGGAATACCACACCACGAAATTGTGCTCATGTGTACTCCGTATACAGACCAAGGGATGCTACCTGGCCTAAAATCAGGTGTACGGCAGGGGTGTTTCCTTCACCACACTTATTCCATCTGTATGCCCGGCAAATAATCTGAGAAGCTGGACTATATGAAGAATTTGATGTCAGTATTGGAAGACTCGTTCATGGATGACACTGTCTTAATGAAAATAGAGGGCTGGAAGCACTTACTGTTACACTACAAAGGCCACACCCTTCAGTACATCTCAACATAGTTAAAACAAATGTATTCACCCCTAGGCCACTAAAGAGCAGTATCGGCAACCGAGAAAAGATCGAAGCTTTCAAGAATCTCATTTTACTTGGATTCACGATGTCTATGGGAGCAGCAGTCAAGAAATCAAGAGACAGCATATATTGGGAAAATCTGCTGCAAAGTATCTCTTTTAGGTGTTCAAACACATACACGAAGATGTCATTTTAAAGACTGTGAGCTGTGTCTGACACAAACTACGGTGTTTTCAACAGGGTCTCATGCATGAGAACGAAGATAAGGAATGAGGAAGATGGCAGGGAATAGAGGACTCTGAGTTCTGGGATTAGCAGAGCACCTTCAACCCACCACGGACTACAGGGAGAATGAGCACATCTGTCTGAGAAGAGATGCAGTGAGAATGTTTCTTAGGAGGAAAGATGGCCGGAATTGGGGTCTTGCATATGTTGGACATGTCACCAGGGACAAGTCCTGGAGAAGGACATCATCCTTGGTAAAGTAGGTCAGAGCGAAAGAGGAAGACCTTCAGCTTGATGGACGGACACAGAGAAGCTGCAGCTGAATCACCCAGGAATGACTATGAGGATGGATCAGGTCCAAGGAAAGGTTCATTCGATTAGTCTTAGGGTTGTTACGAGACAGGCCAATTAGACAGCACCTAACAAGAACAGCGCTTTTCCCATTGGTTTATGGTTTCCTGGACATGGAATTTTAGGGTGACAACGATGCAAGTGACCAACACATTTGAAAGCTTCAGAATCCTTTTTGTTATCAACACACTGTTGTGTTTGGTAGTTTAATTAATAATCCATGAAATCTATAAATATATTTGAGTAACTATGGATCAGAGGGGAGATGCTCCTAAAACATTGTCATGGCTGCAGAAAAATCTGAACAGTATTTTCTTGATAAAATATGGTATCATATATATATTTATTTCTTTTTGATTGGCTAAGGTTTGTTCACATTTAACAGTCTTGTTTTAGATCAGTTCTCAAAAAATCATTAGCTCTTACTTTGTTGAAAACTCTAATAGTTCACTTCCTTTTAAAACAGGTTAGCAGTTTTATTGTCATATAATTCACATAAAACACAATTCAATGGTTTGAACATATTAAAAAGAATTATGCAATTATCACCCCAATTTTAAAACATTTTCTTCATTCTTGTGCTTATTAATGTTAGCTCACCATTTCTCCCCAACCTACCTTGCCATAACCCTAAGAAACTATTCACCTGGTTACTGTATCTATAGATAAGTAGATAGACTTATCCTGGATTTTATGTAAAGAAAAACATACCAGCCCCCAACCTTAACATTAAATAGCAAAGTAAAATACAGAAAAAAACTCAATAGAAAATAAAGCAGCAAAACACAACAAAACCAGCACAAATTCAAAAGGGAGAACAAATGATAAGGTATTAAATGTCAACCTCACCACGTCTGCATTAGTCTACTTTCCAGTGCACTCTGTCTGGTAGCAAGGCAACTCACATGGCCAGAGGGGAATCTGCCAAGGCAAAAGTACCCGTGCATGTCTTGAGGGGCAACTCTCAGAAGCTTTAGTTCGCTGAGATGTCTTGGTGGCTCTACAGTTAGATGTTCAGCTGCTAAAGGCAAGGCTGGTGCTTCAAACGCCACTGGCCAGTCTGCCTAGTAACCCTGGCAATCTGCTTCCTCAAAGATTCCAACCTGGGAGAGCCGATAGGGTAATCCTATGATGTCGAAGGGGGCCATTATGATGGGAACATCTACTCGATAGTGCAGACAACAATAAAGGTTTGCTTTGCTCTAAGAAGATATATGCTTTATTCCACCATGTTTAGAAAATGGATAAACATTGTATCACACATGTGAAAGAGTTTCCCAAAGTTCTCAGGAAATATC
Organism: Echinops telfairi; assembly: GCF_000313985.2. NCBI lineage: Eukaryota > Metazoa > Chordata > Mammalia > Afrosoricida > Tenrecidae > Echinops > Echinops telfairi. The sequence continues at coordinate 82,155,303 of NW_022103896.1, read as the reverse complement.
CCATTATCTTGTCATTCCATTTTCTCACAAACGCTCGGAAGGCCCCTTGAATTCTACATGATAGACGTCTGTTTACACGTGTGTGTATTCTCGTGCCATTTGCTTTCAATATTGTTTGCTCTTCTGTTTTAAATATTGTCTATTCTTTTTCTGTAGAAGAAACCATGGCAAAACCTATGGACAACCCGTTTTATTCAGTTGCACACAAAAACTCCAATATAAAAGAAGATAGATGCCCTAGTTATCGAGAACTTGTGGTCAAATCTTTCATGCACTTGGGGAAATTAGAAAGCGGAGCGTCTGTACAGACTGCGAGTGAAACCTTAAATGACAGTGGTATCCAGTCTTTGAAAACAGAGGGTGATGAAGCGGAGGATTGTCTTCTGTTTCCTTCTGACGATGGTAAAGACAGAAACAAGGATTCCCAACTCCGGTTCTCTTTCTCCGATGAGAGTGAAAGTAACTCAGAAAGCACACAGAATAGTTGGGAGTGCGCCTCTAATTTTTCCGGAGAAACCACACCGCACAGAGTGGCCAAGTATATTTCAGCGGATGATCAAAAAGACCCCGCAGACGTTCCAGAAATAAAAACTGAAGTTGAACAGTGTCTCCCGTGTAAAAACGTGTGTGACCCCGAAGCAGTAAGCAAAGACCCCCAGAAGACTCATGTGGAGTCCTTGGAAGGCCAAGGCCAGCCTCCTTTCCCAGAGCACGAAGATGACCGGGAATGCCTGTGCGCCACGACCAAAGAGATTGAGGACCTGGAGAAAGCCAGGGGGAATTTAAGTTTGCTGGAGCAAGCAATTGCACTGCAAGCAGAGAGAGGGCGCTCGTGTCACAGCACCTACAAAGACCTGGATCGTTTTTTCCTGGAGCACCTGGCCGGGGAAAGGAGGCAAACCAAAGCTCTTGACCTGGGTGGAAGACAAATCTTTAACAGCAAACGTAAGGCACTTTTTTTTTTTACATTATTGTAGGGATAGAATTGCTTTAAGTTTTGAAATTAGCTGGATTTTTATGTGCAGATAACTTTAATACAATTTTTAAATTAATTTATGCTATAAAATACTTCTCTCTCTCTTTTTTTTCCTTTTTTCCTTGGTTTTTCTTCGGTTAAAAGGAGATCAGCTATTTCCCCCCAGTGTTTTCACAAGCACGGCCTCTCTTCCTTTATTTGACTGCAGTTTTAAAACATGTATACCACCACGTTTCGCCATGGGTGCAACACTGGTGGTCACTCGTGTTTCAGAATGGAGCTCTCTTCCATGAGGTGTGCAGTGGAAGCTTTCTGTAAAAAATACTCTTATTGGGGCTTGTACAACTCTTATCACAATCCATCCATCCATCCATTGTGTCAGCACATTCGCACATTGGTTGCCATCATCATTCTCAAAACATTTGCTCTCTGCGTGAGTCCTTGGTATCAGCTCCTCATTTCCCCCTCCCCCTCCCCACACACCCATCACAAACCCTAGATAATTGATAAATTATTATTATTGTGTCGTGTATTACACTGTCCGACGTCTCCCTCACCCTCAGTGGATGTTTTTTGAGAAGAGTATAACCAGAATTTGCTCTGAGTTGCCTCTCAGTGGGACTGACCTTTTCGCCTTTGGTTTAACAACCCACGATGTCAATGTTTCCACCCGCCACTGACTTTTAATAGATAGTACTTTCCAAAGTACTTTATCAGAAACTCTTGGAAGTATGTCAGTACTCACTGGATTGTAAGTCACTTTACTAGCCAAATCTATTCCAGAAACTCCACATTTTACGTTACCTCTCTCATGCTGAGAAGCACTGAAGGCATTGTTGCTCTAAAATAATGTCACACCACTTTCAATCCAGGCATGATGTTCTAATTCTTTTAGAATAAAATTGGACATTAATGATTTGACAACTTTCCTCATTTCTCTAGTTCAACCACAAATGGGCCACTCTTGAAAACAAAGAGCCAATAGGCTTTGAGGAGACCTTAGAGCTAGCTGTTCCTCAGGCTTGAGAACTATTGTAGCCCCTGCTGTCGGAAAGGTAATCCTCAGTCTCTCTCTCCCTGAGCCTTCTACCAGGTGGGCTTCATGATGATTCTAATAGTTATGCAGAGATTCTCAAATGGTGGTCATTCAGTCCCAGACCACCACCACCACCACCACCACCACCACCACCACCACTTGCCATGGAATTGACCCTGACTCATGGTGTCCCCAAGTGTGAGAGAATAGAACTACACCAATGGCCGATTATTTGCAAGTAGATTGGCTTTCTTCCCAGGGACTTCTGGGTGGATTTGATTATATAACCTTCAGCATTCCAGCGTGTGCACCATTATCACCACGTAGGAGACTCCTCGATGCCTAGAAAATGGCTATGTCCTCCCAGGATGATATCAGACTTTTTGTTCAAGACCCTTGGAGTATGGACGATGAATCTGCATTTTGTTAGCAGGTCCTCCAGGTGAAACCGGGGCGATACCCTCCAGTCTGAGGATCCCGGGATGAGGGGAAGGTCCTATACGAGGAAACCAAGGCCACGCATTTAAAAGGCTTACAAGAACATGTTACTATGTCTTACGATTTCTTAGTTGCTGAGATTTCTACATGAATTAATTGTATATTTTGTCATTTTAAGCCAATTTTAGCACTCACCTGATATCTCTCTAAATAATTTCTTGCAGCTCAGAGCTGAGGAAATGAAAAATAATAAAATAATACGATTTCCCCTTGAAAACCTCATTGCAGTAGAGTGAATTCTGACTTACACTAATCCTATGTGACAGAGTATTTCTGCCCCAGTAGGGTTTTCGTGGCTGACCTCTTTATATGAAGAGACTGCCACATGTTTTCTTATATAGCAGCTGGTGGGTCCAAACCTTTGGGTTAGCAGTTGAGCATTTAACTACTGCACCAGTGGGAATTTCTTAATGTCAGCTAGGAAGGAGTAAAGTATGAATGCCATGCGGACAGCGTTCAAGGGATCTGTAGAGATTGCATGTTAATAATGTGTGCTTGTGTGTGTGTATGTGTGGTATGTGTGCTAATATGAGCCATAAAGTCAAATAAATAAATTGTTTCTAATATGTCATATTTTATTAATTCTAAGATATACTGTTATCTCATGTAATATATCTGATATTAGTGGTATACAGTCATTTCTTTCTTAATAGCACACCAAATTCATCTTACATTTGGTGGCATTTTATAGTTCATAAAGTACAGTACTTGAAGAAACCTTAATTATTTGTGCATAGCTTAAAATATTTGATGATCCTTGGGTCATGTTTAGAGATTCTTTTTGCTTTAAAAAACTAAAACTACAGGATCAGTGTTTGTAAATATTGGGTTATACAGGACACTTGCCGAATTATTAATTGAACTGGCTGAATCAGCAGTGTATCCTATTGCCTAGAGTGCAGTCCTATCAGGAACAAAGGCTGTATTATTGTGTTAAAAGTTTACACAAGCAGGATGCAATGGACTAGTGTTAAACAGAGGCCTACAAAGTGGTCCCTGGGGAGCAGGAAAACCAAAGCATAGAAATGTTTCCCGAAGTGGGTGATACCACTCCCTGTGGGGCACTGAAGCAGATTCTTAAACACCTTATCCAGGATGATGGATTGTAGTGCAGAGTTTTTACTTGCCAGGCAGCACTATGTGACTTAAAAAAATTAATGTGGTAGATGGCTAAATAAGTTAGGGATGCTAGAGATGACCACAAAAACCAAGTTCATACTCCTGTCCAGGTGTAGCGTCTGTGGCACGGCCACAAGCTCTTCCTTGATGTGTCTCCATCGCTTACTAGCCAATATGCATCACAATATATAACTGTGTTCTGCAAAAAGGAACCCACGCTTCCAATTTGTCCCAGCCCAGCAGCCCCCGTAGTAAGGAGAGAGCACTTGAATGAAACAAAAACAGTTTTAACCAAAGCCTTCCAATGAGCTGTGCAGCTGTCACATAAATATAGTGACTGTCACTCTTAAACACGTAGTGAGACTTACCCACAATACAAGTAAAGCCATCGTATAATGTTGTTCAGCCTAGGATACTTTGAGAGTGAGTGGACTGATCTGAATAATTACCTGAATGTAACAGGTGTGAACAGGAACTGTCCCAGAGAAACCATGATGTTAGGTCCCAGGTATAAGGGCATGATCATTATGCAGCATTGTTCTAAGGAGAAAAAAATAAGAAGAGGAGCCAGGCCCAAGAGGTACCCAGAGCTTAGATTCTGTCTTCTTATCATGCAAACAGGTTCTGCCCTATAAAGCACTTCATCAGCATCTTTGTCTCACCCAGCAGAGAAGAGACTTGGAGACAAAGGTGCATGATGGACTGTCAGTGGGCCACACCTGGTCAGGTGCCAGCCAGGCCTTATCTCCAACCCCCTCTCTGGCTTCCTGCAGACAAATAGCGTGGCAAGAGGGAAATGCTCCACGCCAAACATTTCAATGGTGTTTAGAAATGTGGTCTCTGGTGGACAGGATCCAAGAGAGGCAGGACATCAAAATACATATTGTTGCTCTTCTCATTTTCCCCGGTACACTCTCCTACGGTGTCACCTCTTCTGATTTTGTGTTAGCCAGGTTTCAAGGTTTGGACTAGTCATCTACACATAGTACATATACAAATCAACTTGATATTTGGCCACACGTTTGGAATACATAAAATATATATCCATACAGGGCGTACCAAGACTTCTAATATGCCTCTTGATCTCTTATGAAATACAGATGGTATAATCAGGGCATCTTCACATTTAAAATTTGTCTCCCTCAACAATAAATGACTGTTACTTGTGTCACCCCCCTCCCCGTCCCTCATTTTCTCTCAGTGGTTCCTCTGGGCTGGTAGTCTGTTACACCGGGGTGGAATTTTGATCCTTTACCACTCTACTCAAACGATGCCCCCCATAATTGTATTACACATGTATCACATAGGCCCCCCTCATTTAGAATCCAGGGTGTCATGGGGGCACATTCCAATGTGCTAATTGGAGTCTCTCACATTTTTCCCTTCGCCGGCCAAATGCTGCAAAGAGAGGCACATGGACCTGTGTACCAGATGAAGGCCCTGACCCGCATGCCCCCTCTAACTGCTGCTTTGTGGCAGGATCAAGCACATGACCTATTTTCACTCTCAGCCTCAAGTGGGCTGATTACTACTGGTATCCCTGCCCCTAAATTCAGCAGCTGACTTGGCTCTCAGGTAGAGAGTGGGGAACAGGTTTCCCTAAGTATTTACAGTACTGGGCCACACAGGAAAGGTACAGACAAATGTGGCCATCGCCGTCCTTTTCAGAAATTCACTGACCGACCCTCCCAACCATGATTATCAAGGTATCTGCTACTAAAGCTTCCTTTATGTCAGGCATGGTCTCATCAGTGTCTCTGAAGTGCTGACCTATTCACACCGTTCTCTACCACTCAGCCATGCATGGCAGCATGTCCTCAGACCACCTCTCTTAGGTCTTGTCCTACAGTAGCCCCAAAAACCCACAGAGCTGAAGGTATCCCAAGTGCTAGGCTGTATTCATTCATGCTGATGCCTTCTAGATAGTTCCAGAGTCCCCCAGGCTCTTGCTCCAAGTCCCAGTAAAAACACCCTACAGCACTTCACTTTGGGAACCTGGAGTTTGGGAATCCTGGGCTAGCAGATGCAAAGAGAGGCTACTGGATGTCAGGAGTCAGCATTGGGGGCCTTCAGGCCCTGAATGGTGTGCACATTGCTCTGCAAGTTGGAAACACTGGGCTTGAAGAGCCACGGCATTCCGGGGTCCCTGACTGAGACTGCCAGGCACATGCAGGCACGGGCCAGATGGGCCTTGTCGGAAAGGAAGGATCTGCCTCCTGTTTTGTGACTTTGACTCGGGCTTATTCCAGAGTCTTTTAGTAGGAGATGGCTTTGGCTTGAATAGCTTTTTTTCCTTCTCCTTCACATCCCCCCCCCCCACCGTGTTCGTTGTCCTTTGATCCCCCAGGTCCTCCCGTTTTGACATAATGAAATTCTAACTACAAAATGAGGTAGGACAACTTTTAAAGCCATGTCTACATTTTAGCACTTCCTTGCCCTGGGTGGGCCTTTGCTTAGGAAACCAAGGAAATGGAAAATGTTTTTTAATGTTTCCACAGGTCTTAGTTGAGGGCTTTCTTCATGGCAATGTGGGAAGAAGGCTTGCATTTCTAGTATGGAACCGAGTGAGGGGTCAGGTCTACAAGGTCATGCAATTGAATGGGATGGGAGAGAAAAGAACCAAATTCATCTTTCCGCAGACTCGCCGAGGCCTGACAAGAGGGAGACAAAGTGCCCCATCCCGGGATGTGATGGCACTGGGCACGTGACCGGGCTCTATCCACACCATCGAAGTCTCTCAGGCTGCCCCCACAAAGTGCGGGTCCCCCTGGAGAGTGAGTACTTTCTAGTCCCACAAAGGGAGGCTTGTTTGCATGCAGACCACCATGACTTTGCCCTTTTAATTTGGAATAGAAATGTAAATCATCTCTTCTGGCATTGTTTGGTTTTTTAATTGCTTATTTACTTACCAGATTTTTTACATATAATTCAAATATCATATATATTTTTAAATTTGTATTAGAATGATCATTTTTTACTGATTAGTATTGTTTTATTATTAAATACTTTTATTGGGGGCTCTTACATCTCTTCTCCCAATCCATACCTTCATCCAGTGTGTCAAGTACATTTGCTGCCATGATCCTTTTCAAAGCATTCTCTTCCCACTTGAGCCCCTGATCATATATTTCAATCGTTCAAAGATATTAAAAAGTGTTGTGTACTCATCACCAAATTAATTTTAGGGCATTTCTTCCTTGTAGTCCTTGAGGTCAGCTCATTTTCCCATTAGCCTCCTCCATCATGCCCGCCCCCGCCAAATCCAAACTTCCTGTCATTGGGTTAAACCGTACTCAGAGCTGGGCCCCAGGAAATTATTAATACAGTTACTACCTCTATAGACTTGCCTGTCCTGGATTTCATATACAGAAATCCATACAAAGAATACTAACAATGACAGACTAAAACAGGGAAAAACCTCAAGGAAAAGGGAGCAGAAATGATTAAATCTGGAACAAAGATACATTGGATCAAAAGGGAGATCAAATGAGAAGGTGTCACATTTTTATCCTACCTACCTCTGCAGTAACCTGCCCTATAAAGCCCTCTGTGTGATAACAAGGCCACCCCACCCCCACCTCCAGTCCACAGTCCCAGGGAATTCACCAGAGGGTTAATCCATGTGGAGTCCCTGCAAATGGATTTTGGACGTTCACTGTCATCTAGAGCCTTCTGCAAAATTAAGTGTTCAAACGTTAAACTCTAATACTGTTCCCTTCCCTGAATTTAGATTTTATTATGTACAGTCCTTGGGTCACACAGGCTGATAACACTTCATTCCTGTGGACTTCGCTGATCAGTCCAGCTATGCACCTGCACATCCCCTTTGATCCAGAGGCCTAGCTTCCTTTCGTGTATTATCCAAATACAAGGGTGCATCATCTAAACACAGGCAATCAGGCATCTCCCCAGGCCACCGTCAACAGGGGGTGCATGCATTCTGTGATGGCATGTCAGCAAAGCCTGTATCAGTGAGCCTGAAAAGGAGCAGTCTTAGGAAACCAGAGAAGAAAGGCACAGACCAGCTCCTCTGAAGTCTCCACAAATCCATGTGTTCCTGTTTCAAACTTACTAGGTAATACACGGTGAATTATGCAGATTACAATGGTGAGAACGTCTCAGCAGCCTCCTCTTCCAAAGGAAGATTTTGAGAATCGCGACCTCCATTAAGCCAACCAGTGCACCAGGGCTGGCGGCTCCTCAGACTGGTGATGGGGTGTGGTGGACACCAAAGCTTTCTCCAGCAAGCAAATACCATTCGATGTGGGGCTTGGGGAGAGGAGAAATTGAAATTGGAACGCATTTGCTGACTTTAGCTTTGGGGGTTGTTAAGTGCTCATGCGCCTTCCTCTGGACCTGGGCGCAGCATGTGTATTGCATAAATAGTACTAGTACAAAAGTGAAGAGTAACTTTGCTAGTACATGAGACGTTTATGCTGAATTATCCTTCTGTTTTCTGTCCTGTTTTGTACTCAGTTCTTGCCATGCATGAAAATGTGCTCAAGTGTCCCACCCCAGGCTGCACGGGACGAGGCCACGTGAACAGCAACCGCAACACCCACCGCAGGTGACTCCAAGGGCAGGCTCACGCCTTTACATTCAAATCAAATGAGAAATAAAACGAGAAAATTTCTACCAACAAAATAATGAACTGACAAGTTCATCACTTTGCATCACTTTCAAATATAACAATTCTCATTGTGTGCAGACTGAGAACTTACCCAAATTATTTTTTCCCTAGAAATGTTTATAGTAATAGCTAACTAAATTAGCCCACCACAAAATTTTTATATTTGGAAGTTATGGAAATTATATATTTGGAAAAAAATGTTCTCTTGTGCTCTGGGGATTTATCATAGCTGCCTTGCTACTGAAAAGAATTGCTTAAGGGTTATTTTGGCTCATATCCAACAAGTACTAAAAGAGCTTCAATATGCAAAGGTCTGGACTCTAAGTCAGCCTTTGGCTAGATATTTCTTTGATGTTGCCACCGACATAAAAAAGATATATGTATTTTTTCTATAGATGTGTATTGTGCATGAATATTTTGGTAAATATGTTTATTTCTTGTGTACATTTTACATGATTCATAGAGCACATGAATTATAAGCATGTATTTATGCATTCAGTTTAAAATATAAAATTCATTCCCTAAAATTTTACTGAAGTCTTTAGATGAGTCAAGGAGTTACTCTACTGACTTCTATAGTCAGCGGCTCATTTACGTGAGTACATTCGACTTCACATATTAAGAAGTGTCTGGATAATAAGTCGTTTCTCCATTACATAATACTTTACTCTCTAAAATCAGTTTGTTACCCTTTACCTTTGAGATGGGGTTAGGGGAGAGACTTGACTTTATAGCTTGCAAAAACCTTTGGGATTTGAACTATTGAAATGACCTGACATTTAGCATGTGCCAAGTTTGCTGTAAGACACATGCCAAGGCAAACTCCATTATTATTTTAACTCAAATCCTCCCACTTTTTTTTAAACAGCCTTTCTGGTTGTCCAATTGCTGCAGCTGAAAAATTGACCATGTCCCAAGATAAAAATCAGCTTGATTCTCCCAAAAGTGGACAGTGTCCTGACCAGGTTCACAGGTACAAAACTCACATGGCATTCCTGAATTGAATTTGTGTCATATTTTTGTACAATGGGGCTTCTCATCAATTATGCACCAGTCTCCCCAGGGCCTTACCGTAATTCTCAGCTACCAGAGACCTGTGTGTGGAGCCCACATGAGAAGTTGGGGTAACCAATAGCAAACATTAAATTGAAATTAATCCATATGAAATAAACCATATTAGTACACGTCCAAATCACAACAAAACTCATTACTGGGTTGGTTTTGACTTATAGCAACCCTGCAGAATAGAATGAACCTGCTCCATAGGTTTCCAAGGCTGTACATCTTTACAAAAACAGACTGGCTCATCTGTCTCCGGTGGGGTGCAAGGGGTCAATTTGAGGGGAGCAGCCTAACATGTAACTCAGTGGACCACCAGGACTGCCACGAGGCACATAGGAATCAAAAATTCTGTGTGGCTAGATTTCACCCATTTCACTGGCCCTGTAAATGCTGTTATGAACAAGTTAACCTTTTCGCCTGAAGAAAATGCCATCAAAAGTCATTCCAATCCACCCAAAATGTATGATGATATGCATATTCACCTTCTCTGCCGCATGGGGAGTGCCTAGGTGGCCCATTCAGCAGGCGCTCCGCTTCTACCTGAAAGGTGTTGGTTGGAGTGCATCCAAAGCGAGCTCAGAAGGCAAGCTGGTATCTGCTTCTTAAAAGTCATGGCCTTGAAGCTCTTTTGCAGGAGTTCTACTCTGACGACCTTCAGGTTGCTATGGGCCATCATCCCCTCCGTGGTAATTGGTTTGGTCTTGGTTTAAATGACTTAACATTCTAATCCCGTCAATAACTCTTAATAAAATAGCTCCTATTCTTGCAGTTAGCTTCCAGTTCACTCCGAGTGTTCCGTAGTTTTGAAGGACTTAGACCGAGACAATAAAATGTTAATGCTAATAAAAGTACAATGACACCTTTACAGATAAAAAATAAAACACCTTTATAGATACAAAAATGATAAAGTTAAAGAAAGTCACTTGGGGATTGTGACTGATAGCAGATCTTCACTGCTCCAGAGTCATATCGAGGGACAGTTAGTTGTTAGGCGTTCACCTACTGTCAGGATATGTGTCCCTCGAATATTCTGCCTCTATAGTTTTAACTGCAACAGTCACAGAGGATATTCAAATCACATCCGTGAAAATAAGTAGCAAGGAAGATCATGAACCGAAATGTGCTTCCATTTGCCTTAGCTGTGTAACTTGGAATTAAACTTCTTAAAACAAGTTTCTTGGTTAGTTCTACTGTAATAGCTAGGTTTTCCCTTAAGTAAGTTACTTATTAAAGAAACAAATACAGTGTTTAATTCTGCTCATTTCTTAAAAGATAGCGATTGTCTTTAGACCCCGATGGTTGTTTCAATGTTCTAATCTAAGTTGTTCACACGATGACACACTCAGCTGTCACTCCAATATTTTCATGTAACAGCAAGCATTTCTTTATCCAAAATGTCCTAGTCCAAAAACAGAAATTCTGAAAAACCAGACATATGCAGAGTCTGGTAGGACACAAGAAAAAAAAAACTATATAGCTGAAGTTACTAGATATATGTATAATTTGTTCTACCCGTTGGCCTATAGCACATTTGTGTCTCCTTGGCTGGAGTTGGTGCTATGCAAATATGGTATCACTATTTAATACAACCACAATAATTCCAGTGGAATGTTTAATTCACAATTAGCTAGTGCTGTAATAATTATATTATAAGTAGCATAGCTATTATAATATAGCAATTATGATAAAATTATCAAAATATAATAGCTAAACCCTTGAAATAAAATTTAAAAATTTTAAAAATAAAATTTAATTCAGCAAATCAGATGGAAAATGAGAGAAAGTGGTGAAATATCTCAGAAGAAATTCAAAATTCAGTTTTGCAAACCTTGTCAGTTCAACAACTAGTACCTACCAATGGGAATTTTCTCTAAGAAACTCAGACTACTAACAAATATTGAAAACACATTCTTCGTGGCATCTGCACCTTCCATGTGTATTATATACCCTGTGAGGCTGGGACATGGAATATGCCCAGTCCTATAGTCCTGGCAGAGCACAGAGAACCTCCTCATGCCTGTGACTCGGGTCTCTATAGGATGTGATGTCTCTGTGGGACCCAGTGGTAACTAGTTATAGAGCAGTCCATTTTAAATTCTGATAGTTGTAGGCTAACCAATCATTTGCTCTTATTTCTTTTGAACTATTTCCATCTCTCCCCAGGGCAAGCTTAGTGAAGCAAATGGAATTCAATTTCCGGTCACAAGCCATAACCTCTCCCAGAGCCACTGTGTCAAAAGAACAAGAGAAGTTTGCAAAAGTACCATTTGATTACGCCAGCTTTGATGCCCAGGTTTTTGGCAAGCGGCCCCTCCTACAAACGGGACAAGGACAAAAATCACCAACATTTCCGGAATGTAAGCTTCCAAATGTAATACTTAAAAACAAAAAAGTATAGTGTGTGTGTGGTCTCAATATATAATGTGCTCTTCCTAAGGAAGAATCTCCCTACATTGATTCCCCCTTGGACCACAAATTTCCAAAATTTTTACAAATCTATGGACTCTCTTTGATACCACATAACATTTCCTAGACTGAATGATTTTATGAATGGAGAATATTTGCTTCATTATATGATATTGAAAAACATTTTCAAAGAACTAAAATGCCCTGTAAAACCCAGCAGCAAAGTCTGGAAGAGTACCTTCGATTTTCCTAGTTTTGTTGACGAGACTGTTGACTAACGCCCCCTACAGACAAGGGAGGGACAAAAAGCATCACCGCTTCCTGAATGTAATAAGCTTGCTCATTGATGAGCAGCAGGCTAGACTCCAAAAGATACGGTACTTACCAGAAATAGATTCTGTCACTGCCAGTCTATTCAATTCAGAAAGAAAAATAGATGCAAATACACACACGCATATAAAAGGGGATTTTTAAACGTCTGTGAAAAAATGAAATTAAAAAAATGAAGTATTTCCATGAATTTTTGGAAGCACCTTTACTTATTTCATTATGTACTTATGCATACACAATATGTAAAACTCCATACAATATTACATATGGGCATAATTCAAGTAAAGCAAATTAATGAAAACATTCTCTATAGTTATACACTGGGCATTTTAATTTAAAGAATTAAAAGTATTCATGACATTTTCCTATTCTTAAAGTTATAGGAATATTATTTCATGATGTCATGATGTTGTTTATGAGAAGTAATGATCAAATGCACAATAAATAATATTCAAAGCAAAATAAGTAACTGAGTGCTTTTGACTAAATTAAATGCTTAGATACTACTTCCATAATATTGAGTGATATTTACCAACATCCTATGATAAAGAGAAAGATTTTTAATTCTATTTCTTATTATGACTTGACACCCACTACAGAAATATAAAATCTGAACTCAGCCTTGATATCTGGAGCCCTTTCTGGTTACCCTGAGAATATGTTCTCCTTTCCTTTGCTGACTGGCCCGCATCCAAGGCTCTGCCAGCTACTGGGTTTAAGAACCAAATAAACATGTCTATCAAATAATAAGATTGTAATCCATATGCAGGTACAAATTGTTCTTGTGAAACCACAAATGGAAAGGCAATAGATTTCCTCTACCTGCCCTTATATTAAGCCAGTTTTCAGAGGTGCATGCTGGAAACCTCAATCGTACCTGGTGGGCATCACTAACATAGCTTTGATCTACAGTTTTTGTCATAAACTTTGCCAGGTGCACCTGCCCCATAATATTACCGATGGAGTTTTCGTCAAAGGAAGTGAACATACACATAAATACTAAGAGAATCGGCATTCTTCCCCAGCAGTCACATCCTTTGATATGTGAGCCTCTGCTAAAGCCAATCCAAATCTTCACTTAAAGCCCCATTGGGTCGTCATGCTTTAATTTATTCTTCCCATATTGTAAGGGATGCAGACATCGCATAACAAACAAATCTTTTTAATGACGAAAGTCACATAGATGCAATTGCTAATCAGATCTTTCTTCAACAGCAAAGCAGTTTTCAAACTCAGTGAAATTTCCAAGCCGACTACCTACTGCAGGCGCCCACACACAGAGCCCTTGCCGTGCCAGCTCTTACAGCTACGGTCAGTGTAGTGAAGATATAGCAGCAGCTGCCGCCATCCTGAACCTTTCCACCCGCTGCAGGGAAGCTGCTGAGATCCTCTCCAACAAACCACAAAGTCTGTCTGCCAAGGTAGGCCAGTCCAAGAACCCAGAGGGGGGGCCAGCTCCTACACTGTGAGAGTAAACTGCCTTCGTGTTCACAGCCACATACACTCACGCTCGTCCCTCCCCCCCCTGCAAGCACAGCCTTTTCTCAGTCCTACAGGAACATTTGTGGCGAGAAACTCCGGTGCCCCAAAGAATGGAAGGCTGCATCCCTGGCTCTGTGGCTCTCCTTGACTGTGGTGTAGCCGCATTTGGGCAGGCGTGGGTTATGGAGACTGATGGGGGAGAGCTCACAGATCTCAAACATATTTTTGCGAGGGAGAGTTTGGCACACAAGAAGATATTTGCTATAAAAATAAACTTCAATAATGGAAACATTCTTTTTTGGCTACAAAGGAAAGAGGTTGAGCCTGTGTTACACTGTAATAACCCCGACTCACTGCCATTGAGTCCGTTCTGACTCAGAGTGAAGCTACAGGGCAGGGGAAGACTTTGCCTGTGCCTTTCCGACACAGTAACTCTGTGTGGCACTAGAAAGCCTGGTGCTGGTCTACATTGCTGTCGTATTTTTAAAGCACACATAGTAAAACCTGGATAAATAAATTCAACAGAGCAAGTTTGGGGGGATGTGAGCATTCCGGGTGTCAAAATTCAAAACCAGATTCTGTGAAGGTTAGAAAACATTTCTGACAAGCCATAAAATGAGTGTGTCATTAGTCATCCTCTTTGCCTTCTGCCAATGAGAATTACATATCCATGTTGCTAGAAACTTGAAAATGGAAATGATGACATTCCTTCTCCTCTGCAAGTGATGGTTTGGATTAGGCCACCCATACCACCAGGAGCTTGGCAGATCGGTTTGCCCGTTGGACCCCACAGCCTTCACCGTCAGTGACTCCTGTCTGCGCGTTGACACCAAGGGCCACAGCAGTTTCAAAAGCTGACGTTAATGGAAGTCAGCTGAAGTCAAGTGCGAGCCTGATTTTCAAAAGAGAAAGTGGACTAATTGAATCTTGGCAACTCAGACAGTTAAAGTATATAGCATTTCTTTCCTTTTTTAAACCAGCCCTGACCCACTGTGTGGTCAGCTGCTCACCTGGGATGACATGCCAGGCCTTCAAGAAAGCAGGTAGTGCAGAGCCACAAAGTGTTTGACTAATTAGCTCTGGCCAAAGCCAAGCCAAGGAAACCACAGGAAGAGCTGTTGGCCCAAACCGACTCAAAACCAAATTTCTAAACAAATGCGGTTCTTATGCAAAGAAAACCACGCCCTCTATCTATCTCAAGAAAACATCCACTAGACAAATTCAGAGTAATCCAAGTCAGAAGGGGTTTATTTAAATGAATTGTTCGGATAATTTTTAAATGCATCTTTAGTTATTATTAAACTCCTTACTGAAACTTGAATAAAATGAATTTCTTAAAGGCACAGTCTAACATGCAGGGAGGTAATTGAAGAAATACTGGAATATTTTCCTTCTCAGTGCTTTAGTATTTGGTTGCTAGGCTGCCCTATATGAATAAAGTTCTCAATATCGTAATCATGGTTACTATTTATGTGACAAGTAAATGCTTCTAGAAGAGCTGCTTTCACCTTCAAATATAGCCATTTTTAATTCCTCAGGATTCTCCCTTTAGCTTTAAGTTTCTTTGTAAACTACAAATGCTGAGTAGTTCGGATAGCGAATGGCATCTGAGGTGTTTTGCTATTGTTTTCCCTTTTCTCAATATATGCTTGTCTTTTTCAAGCACATTTCTAATCAGAAAAGTGTCTGGTAAATTGTCACATTGTTCAAAATCAAATAACCAATTTTCTAGGCACATTCTCCCCTACCAGATGTCACACTTTTGGGGGAGAGGGGGCGAAGCACACAAGGGTCAGAGGATTCTTGTCTTGTCTCACCTCCTCCACTAATAACAGAGACATCGTTATAGAAGTCACACAACTGATGTGAAGATGATGATGTCGGAGACAAGAAGTGTGCAGATTGAATTTTTTTTTTTTAGGTGTTTGTTGTGCTGGTGGTTATAGAAACCATTTTCCCATGACAATTGTCTCACTTGCAATAATGATCACTAAAATGGGATAAGCATGGCACCCTACAATGTCACTTTGCAGAATTCTTTCTCTGCGGGGCACACACACTTTCTCCACAGGCATGCACACCCCCACGCAACTTTAACAATTGGCTGAATCCTGTCTTAGTGGAAGGATGTTATTTTCTGAATATAGGCGAGAATATCATACATTTCTAAAACAGGGCAAAATTGTAATTATATTAGTAAAAGTGAGAAAAAGCTAAGGACATTATCCCTGAAGTTGATAAAGCCTTTGTTCAAATAGTCCCCAGTACAGGCCTTTTCCATCGTCAGTGCTGCGTTTACTCGGTGCCTTTTGTCTCTTGAGTATAAACAAGTTTCTCTCCATTGAATGTCAGCCTGGTTCTCTTTCTACTCCCCAAGTTTAAACAGGCTGGTCTTTCCCCCAAATGAGGTGCTTCCTATGATTATTTATGGTAGTCGGGATCTCTTGAGGAAGTAGTCATGTCCAGCTTTTTCCCCGTTCCTGACCCCTAGAGAGGAAATATTTGTAGTGCCTGAACGTGACATCCTGGCAGATGGAATCATATTTGCATCCGTGAAAATGCCTTCCAAGCTTCAGATCTCTTCTGCTGTCCACGTTGATCTTTTCTGTCTTTTCAATGGTCTTTGGCTTCTTCGTGTGTGATGTTCTTGAGGCCATCCCACAGCTCATCGAGGTCTGTCAGTCTGCAGTGTAGCACAACTTGAGACGTTCTCACAATTCAGGTGAGATACACTCAAGGGTATATTTTGGCTCTTGTCGACAGGTTGTAATTTTCTTCAGTTTCAACCTGCACGTACATCTGCTCGGGGTCCACAGTCAGCCTCTGTCCTAGTTGTAGCTGCGGTTATTGAGCTTCTCCGGTGTCTCCTCGCTCAG
Source organism: Echinops telfairi (assembly GCF_000313985.2). NCBI lineage: Eukaryota > Metazoa > Chordata > Mammalia > Afrosoricida > Tenrecidae > Echinops > Echinops telfairi. The sequence continues at coordinate 82,138,888 of NW_022103896.1, read as the reverse complement.
TTGTGGTGAATCTGATTTCTGTGCATTCCATCTGGAGAGGTCCACGCGTATCGTTACCTCGTGGGCTGTTGCAAAGAAGGTATTTGTGATTAGTCAGTCATTGACCTTGCCCAATTCTATTGTGCAATCTCCAGCTTCATGTCTATCACCAGAACCATATTTTCCAACAACTGCTCCTTCCTCTTTGTTTCCACCTTCTGCATTCCAGTAGCCAGCAATTATTAATGCATCTTGATTCCATATTTGATCAATTTCAGAGAAGACCTTGGTAGAATTTTTCAATTTCCGCATCACTAGTTTTAACAGTTGAATATGGAAGACCAAAGAAGACTGGACGCATTTGAATTCTGGTGTTGGCAAAGACTACTGAAAGTCTCATGGACTGCCAAATCTGTCTCCTCGGAGGCAAAGATGGTGAGACTTCATCTCATGTACTTTAGACATGTTGTCAGGAGAGACCAGTCCTGGGAGAAGCATAAGAAGCTTGGTTAAAATAGAAGGACAGTGAAAATGAGGAAGGCTCTCGGCAAGCTGAACTGACACAGCAGCTGCAACAATGGGCTCAAACAGAAGAACAACGTGAGGCTGGCGCAGGCCCTGGCAATGGTCAGCCCTGTTGTACGTCGAGTACGTAGGCGTCAGAACTGACTCGATGGCTCTGAACGGCAGCAGGAGATCTTTAAATGTCAAAGTACCCAGGCTGAAGGTTCAATTCCATCATGACCCTTCTTTCACTATTTGGCACAAGGCAAAAGAATCCACCTTTGATGTCTGTACCTTGGGTCTGTGTCAAGGCAGAGGGTGGGGCTTGAAGAGAGATGGTTCCTAACCTAACAGGCAAGAAGTATGGCTGTCTGTGCACCGGGTTTCACACGAGCATAGCAGGGGTGAAACCTGAGTTTTTACTTTTGTTCCGTCTCTCTCCATCCCTTACTTTAACATAGTTGTTAATTGTCATGGAGTTGATTCTGACTCATGGCGACCCCATGTGTGTAGATGAGCGCTCTTTCAGAGAGTTTACAGGCTCTGACTTTTCAGAAAAATCCTGGTGGCATCATGCTTAAGCATTCATCTGCTAAACAAGAGGTTGGTAGTTTGAATCTATCAGCTGCTCACAGGGGGTATATGTGGCAGTCTGCTTCAGTCTATAGTTACAGCCTTGAAAACACACTGAGCTAGTTTTACTCTGTCATCGAGGGTCTTAGAGTCAGAATCAACTCCGTGATGAGTTTAGTTTTATTTTGGGTGAGAACTTTCAGAAGTAGATTTCCAAGTCTGTCTTTGGACTGTCTTCTAGTTGGATTCAAACCATTAACCTTCCTATTATTAGGGAAGTACATAACCATCTGTGCTACCCAAAGACTTCATATTATGTACTGAAAATCTCTTAATTTGCATTCAGAACACAAGAGGAGAATGAATTACAGATAAAATTGGCATACCTGGGCTGTACCTTTTAAATATCAGGTTAGCACACACTAACCTTGATATATCCTTTCAACTTCAGTAGTGAGGATGGACCAGGGACCAGCAGTGTTTCGTTCAATTGTATATAGGCTCGCTATGAATCTAAACCGATTGTACAACACTTCACAACAACAACATAGAATTATGCCATCTGCAAGTTCTCACGGAACTTCCCAGTTTCATAAGAGATCTGAACCAGTGGTTCCAAAAATCACTGCTCTCGTGAATGAGAGCAGCCACGGAGGTTCTTTCCAGAGTGTCAAGAGGATTTTAGGATTCTACAAGTTCTAAATATAATTTTAAAAGGTGTATATATCCCAAAATGCTCTTCTCCTTCCAAAGTGTCTTCCGGCCAAACATCTGTTGACCCTACACTTTCAATCCTGAAGGGACACTGCTGCCCCAGGCCCATTCAGTCACCAGCATCCATAGACCACCAGGTGCATGTCAAGTTTGGGAGAGAGGATATTATATTTGTTTACATTGCCAACTACTTCCTTAACTTGAAAGAAAGAGAATTTTTTTTTTTTAATGTGTGCATTGTTAAAACACAGCTCAGCATGTCCTTAACTCAGAGCCACTCGGCCAATATCACCCCAAAGTGTTCTGAGTATCTATCTGAGGAATCAAGGCAGGAGAAAAATATTAGCAATAGCACTCAAACAAACAAAACATTCAAGCTCACGGCTACAAAGTCAATTGCAATGCACAGGAAGCCCTGGTAAGATGTTCTCCACAAGGTCAGCAATTCAAAACCCCCAGCAGCTCACGGGAGGAAGATGAGACTTTCTACTCAGGGTAAAAAGTTAGTGTTGGAAGTCCACAGGAGCAGTTCTATTCTGCCCTACAAGATCCCTGTGAACATTATCACCACTTTGTGAGTATTATAATGGCTACAGATCATTTCATCTGAAAGATTAGCTCTATAGATGCCAGTGCTTCACTACTTCTAAGACATAAATAATGCCTTCCCTTTTGTTTTTAAATTAATATACATGGACCACAGTTGTGAACACCTGCCCCCGGACCTTGTGACTTACAAAGGCAATGCTCTCCCTGAAGTCATGGTCAAGTACTCATGGGGAATCAGTGGGCCCAGGGCACCCTGCAGTCCCCAGTGAGAGCACGGCCTATATATGGCAGATAAATGCCCCATTTTTCTTCCTTCCTCCCACTCTTACCAACAGAGGTAGGAACATGCTTTGCAGTCTATCTTTATCCTAATTGCTGTGGCTTGCCAAGCATTCTGTTGTTTGTTTTGGTGTTCTCCCCACCTGTTTAGACAAAATGGCATATGTACGGCGTGCCTTAAAAGAAAACAAAAAAGTGTGACACTTGCTTGAAATGTTTAAAGTTCAAAGTCTGTTTTGTACTTGAAGGAGACCTGCAAACAACATGATGTCACTTCAACATCTTTCTAGCAGAAATAGCTTGGTGTGCTATCTGTATGGTTAGGAGCCAACGCAGTCTTTTTCAGGAGCTTTCCACATTGACAGTTTTTTCCCCAGATATAGTAAAGACATTCTAAGGGAGTCGCTGGTCAGCTAGCAGAAGGAACCAATTGATTCCTGTGCAGGGAAACTACAGATTGAATGTGAGGTTCTTTATCCCAGATCCAACATGGTAGCTGCAAGGATCCTTGGTGGCAGAGTGGCGTACCGAAAGATCAGTGGTTCACACCCAGAAGCTGCTCTAGGGGAGGAGATGTGGCAGTGTGCATCTGCAAGGCTGCAGCCTCAGACACCACACAGGGCACTTCTAGTCTGTTCTGTGGGGTGACTGTGAGACAGAATAAACTCGTTAGCAAGGGTTTTGTTTTGACTTCTGTTTAAAAAATAAACAAACAAACCCGACTCACTGCCATTGTCACATTAGAGGACAGAGTGGAAGGACCCATGTGGGTTTCCAAGGCCACATTTATGGGAGCAGAAAGCCTCGTCTTTCTCCCATGGGAAGGCTGGTGATTTCAAACCATGGACCTTTTGATTATCAGCCTAACACTACCACGTTCGATGGTACCTATTATACAATAGAGTCTTCACTATCACCACCAGCAGCAGCAGCAGCAGCAATATAGTAACATAGAGACATGTCTCTTGTTATTTTAAAAAAATCAAATCAAATTACTGACATTCGATGCCATTTATTTAATAGTTATTATGTGTCAGACACCAAAAATACACACTCTGTCCATTTTAACTATTTTCAGTCCTTCTAGAAACTCTGTGAAGCAGGTAGGATTGTGGAATTCGATAAACGAAAAGATAATTGCTCTGGAAGACTAATTTGCTCCCAGCACACAGTTGTAACCATTGGAACAAAATTTGACTGCAAAGGGTGACCATCCCATAGTATATAGACTATCCACTCATCTAAGAGTATTTCCGAATGTAATTCCAAATCCTAGACAAAGATTTTGGGAATGGTTATAAATTTTATATTAATTTTGTACCTTTTATTACATTTCTCCTCTGAATGTTATTATTTTGCTTATATTAAGTGTATTTCACCAGATATACTCTACTGTTCAGTACTCAATTGTTTAGTAAAAGTCGAGCTAGGAGCCCTGTAACCCGGTACGTTAAGCTTGGGAGAAGAAGGACGTTCTCTCCTCCCGTAAAGATTTATTGTCTTAAAACCTGGAGAAACATTTCAGCTATAGGACCACTATTAGTCAAAACTGACTTGATGGCAATGGTTTGGTTTTAACCATGAACTATTTTCATATATTTATTTGTTATCCATATCTGCCTACTTTGAAAACAGATTTAAGACAGATTACAAAATAGAAAAGATCTCGTCAACAAAACACCCTGAAGAGAAAATGGAAGAGTGTGCACACTGAGATTTACAAATATTCTCAGTCAAGCCAAAAAAGAAAGGTTCCAGGTTTTCAAGCATGCAAGATTAAAATAGCACCATTTGCCCACAAGCATAACCCAGGAGGCAGGAAAGAAGGGGGCAAACACAAGGAATTTACGAAGGAAGTGGAAGAGTGCTACTACACTGTGTGGAACTTCAACAAAGTGATTTTCTAAATGTTTATCGATAATTGAAAGCAACGTTAACTTTATAATTTTCAACTAAACCATAATAAAAAATAAAGCAAAATGACATCCATTACGTATTAATAGAAATAATTTAATATTATCATTCATCTAGAAAATATTGGAAAAAATCTACTTGCTTAGCACCAGGGCTTTTAAATTTTTATCTTTTTATCTTCAGAAAATGAAATGTCTGTGTTTTATGTCTGTCCCGCTTTCACTCGAGGGGATGCCAGAAAGGACATCGGGATCTTTTATTATCTTTTGATTCCGATTTTCAGAAAGTATTAAACCTTTCAGGCTTTCTATGGACGCCTTGTACTTTCTACAGTCCTCAGAACCATCACTCTGTCCCTCCCACCAAGCTCGCTGCCACTCACAAAGCGCAAGCTCCCGTGTTCACTGCTTTGCTGGTGAGCACCTAAATCGTAGCTCATCATCTACTGCAGGTTGGAATTAGAATGCCCAATTACTTGAACTTTTATTGTATAATAACTCATAAGATATTTGTGAAATTGCTTTTCCCTAAGAAGCCTTTACAAAAAATAAGCTTCTTGAAGGCAGGCAGGAGCAATATAATTTGTCAATTTTCTTATTCCCCAAACAGTGGCCTAAAAATATTAAGCTCTCCTCAGAATTCTGCTTTTAATTTTAAAACATGTTTTTAAATGTACTTGTTTTATTAATTTCCAAAGCCAAACAACGAACCACATAAAGATGACTAAAATATGAAGATTTCTTCCTTTCTTTCTCTTTATCTACATATAACTCTCTTAAGACACATTCTGGCCAGAAAATTGACTGTTAAATCGGCACATGTTGAGACATCAAATAAGTCATTCCTCGGCCTATCTTCACTGTGCTCCTAGGCACACTCTGCTCTCTGTTCAGTCTTATAAAATGTATGGGAAGTAACATAAATAAGTCAAAGGAGCTGAGATAGACATAGGTTCTGCTATGTTTCCTACTTTGGAAAGCCTATCCTCGTCTCGCAAAGCTGAACTACGTGTGGATCATTGCAATCGGATTCCCCTTTCTCCTTTCCTCTCCAGCCCCGTCCCCCTTCCCCCTATCTTTCTGGTATTGCTTTTCCCACTCCTGCTCCTGGATTCTGTGTCAGGAGCTCCCATCTCTTATCTAGACCTGTGTACATGCTGCTGTCTAGTTTGAATTGAGAAGCAGCACTGGGGTCATGGTAGTGGGGGGTGAGGAAGCCTCAAGGAACCAGAGGAATATTGTGGGTTTCATCGATGCTTTCCTGAAGAACATCAGAAACCATGGGGGAAGGGAGAGAGCAGTCAGTGTGAGATATGAAAATAATAACAATTTATAATGTATCAAGGGATTATGAGGGTGAGGGTGTAGGAAGGGGCAAAAAAGAGGAGCTGATCCCAAAGGCTCCATAGAAAGTAAACGTCTAGAAAAGAATGAAGGCAACATATGTACAAATTCGCCTGAGGCAAGCAATGTATGGATTGTAACAAGAGTTGGAAGAGTCCCCAATAAAATGATCTTTTAATACAAAAATAAATAAAAGCCTAGCTAAACTTTTTTAAATGAACAAAATAAGGATCCAAAATAGGACTTTGAGAAATTAGGGTATCTATATATCTAGGGTCAAGGGCAACATTTGTGCTGCACTTTTATCCCCGCCTTCTGCTCAGGTGCCCTATCCTGCCTGCTTTTGGACTGCCATTTGGAGTTTGAGTACAGAGACAAGTGATGACTATTGATGCCTCTCTGAATAAAACTACATGCTGCAAACATACAGCCCATCCATCGATGGGCAGGAAGTGGCCTTCTAGGTCCCTGTGTATAAATTGTTCAGTGCATCTGCGTGCTCACTTGAAGCTCATCTGTGCCAGGCCACGCTCCCTGGTCAGATGCTCCTGAGGCAGCCAGCCTGGACACAAGAGGGACAAATGGTACCAGAGGGAAACGTTTTAAACAATTGAGCTACAATTACTCATGCTGTAGGATCATAATAATTCCTAGAATCTCTTAATATTTTAAAAATTTACTGCCTGACTTTTGTTCTGTAAAAATGTTAAACAACAAATATACATCCATGTTGTCTTGGACTAGTTGATATTTTTTCAGTGTGAGAATCTGTACTATTTATGGGTTTTGCACTATAAAACTCTGCAGCCCAGTCACATGGCTTCTTTTTCCTAAGCCATCTGTCACAGAGGTCTGGAATTTTATGTGACTGTTGGTTGTGAAGTCTTAATCCAAAGGTTTTGTTCTGTTTTGTTTTTATGAAAAAAATGCTAGCAACTACATATTTAGCATTTTACTTTACATTGACCATTAAACTTGATTGCTGTAGCTCTGTTTCATTACTATAGTGACATATCAGCAATAAAGCCAAATAAAAATGTGAATGTATTCATAGCTGAGTTTGAGTCAAAAAGTATGGCTTCTAGGTTTTCATTTATACACACACAGATTTATTGCAAACAGAATGCATTTAGATTTGCCTCTGTGATCAGTGGGTGGCTGTAGACAGGATTTCTTAGTAATATGATCATCTTAGAAATAAATGGTTGTTTTTTGTGCCTTGGGAGAAAAATGAGTTTGAGGTCATAGCTGATATCAAATTTTTGACAGAACTTTAGTAGGCATCTTCAAACCACTGAAACTTGGCAACATGTTTTCAGGAATCCTGACCCATATAGAACAATAATTTTTAAATGGATCAAACATCTTAGGGAAGGTTGGAAAAGGCTAATCTTGATATGTTTTCTTGAAGATTCCTGGAAAATCATGGGGGCTGATTAGAAAGATTTTTCAAGAAAAATGAAAAATGCACTGGGAAGGAAAAATCCAGAACATTTGCCCTCTCTTGCCTCAATACACTTTATGTTGTTGTTGCTCCCAAATGCAAAGAAGAGTAAAAGGAATACAATCTGAGAACTCAAAGATGACAAACTTCGGTTTAGACGTGCTGTAAACAGAAAAGCCCGCGTCCCTCAGGAAAAGTCAGAGAAATGAAAGTACTGCCTTCTGATGTTTCTAGACCTACCTGAAGGACATGCCGAGAAACAGTAGCTTCCTGTTTTGATATTTCTGTTCAACAAAGACTTTGATAATGTTTGTAGCAATAATTTTTTACTTACCCCCATATATTGTTATATCATAGACAGAACCTGGCATTGATATAGTTAACATCCTGAATTTTGTAGCTATTTATTAATGCTGGATTAAAAATGGATCTGATATTATACAGATGACATAAGATGTTGTGGTTACTAAATTGTTATCCTAGATAAGCTGTACTATCAAATTCAGAGCTGAACTAGCAAAGGAGATTAAGCTGTTTACTAAAAATGGACAAAAAGATACATCGAAAGCATCTTATGAAAAACCTATTAGAAGTGTATTTACTTCCCACAAACATGATAAAGCATATATATCTCTTAAGCTGGCAGATTGAAAATATGATCTCTTCAGGTGAAACAGTGGAACAGAAAAGCATCTTTATTTTCTACATCAAGTGCTTGGAACTCCCGAACCTGACAAAGTGTGTGCATTCCATGAATGGCAACTGTTCGGAGGGGAGATGTGCGGCAGGCAGTTTAGTGAACTTCCCAAGAACGGGCTACCATAAGCTTTATGGATCCAGCTAACATACTCAAAGACATCTAGAGCTTTGCAGGCAAATGGGAAAAAAGGGTAGAGAAATTTTTGGGAAATTAGCTGTGAATTGATAGAGAATAATGAAAGTTTCAGTAGGAAAACTTATAGTTATTACATGGTGATGTTTGCAGTTTCTGACCTTGTCTAAGCCATACTACAGCACCTGTCACTTGGAATATGGAGGCGACATGAACAATTTGTTAAGACTTGAAGTAAAGGCAGATTGTCTTCTGAATTTTAACTAGCTACAGGTATTCCAAAAGAGGAGTGTCATGAGATAGAATTAGTTTTAAGGCCATATTAAGTTCTGGAAAATAATACCCTTTATCCTAAAGTCATCGCTGCAGAACTTAAACCTAAATTATGATGCTACCTGATAGAGGTTCTGAGAGTGAAGTACAATTTTCACTTTCTGAATTTTTTTCCTCCCATAATCTAATAAAGCTTTCCCACTTCAAGCAGTTTAGGGTAAATCATTGCTTTCATATTGATCTAATATTCCAATAAAATTCCCTTCCAGCTGGTTATTTTTGCATATTTTTTATGTCAGATGACTTGTCATTTGGGAAAGTGGGATTTGGAAGTTTTATTGTGCTTTTTGGGTAAAATGCTTAAAGATGGATTATGAGTGATACTTCTGTGAACTCGAAGAGAAGGCTAAACACAGAACTCTAAAAAGAAAAAAGAAAAGAAAGACATGAAAAATTAAACTGGCTTAGTCAATGCATTTACTTTGTGTTTGGAACATCTTGTTTCTATTAAGCTTACTTTGGTAAACCCAGAAACATGAAGCTTGCTAATGGAGCTGCTCTTGAAAGTTGGCTAAGAATTGAACATTAACCAATGCAAATCAGAAAGCTAGATTTAAAATCAGATATACTAGCATAAAAGCTTGCATTTAAAATTATCCCTTAAAAGCCTCACATGGCTAGGCTGCCACTGTAAACTGCTGAAATGTTTTTCTGTTTCCTATTGTATACCAGGGAGCCGAGATAGAAGTGGATGAAAATGGCACCTTGGACTTAAGCATGAAAAAAAATCGAATCCTGGACAAAGCTGCAGCCCTAACCTCCTCTAACAATTCCATCCCAGTTCCTTCCCCTTCCCCATTCAAAACAAGCAGCCTTCTGGTCAATGCAGCCTTCTACCAGGCTCTCTGTGACCCAGGGGGCTGGGATACTCCTATCAACTATAGCAAAGCCCATGGGAAGACGGAGGAGGAGAAAGAGGTATTTTTCTATGTGCGTCAATTAATAAGTTTAAGACAAAGCATGATTGCAGAGTATTCTTAGACTTTTAGTCCTATTTTTCGACATTTCTATTTATGTAATATGTAGCTCTGTGCCTTGTTTTAGATTTTGGTAAGGTAGATAATTGTGAATTTTAGAAAAAAATTATAAACAAAAGTTCATCATAGTGACCTTTAAAAAGCGTTTTCATTTTGTTGTTGTTGAGAATATAAACAACAAAGTACACACATTCAACAATTTCTACATGTATAATTATGTACAATTCAGTGACATTAAGTTTACTTTCAAAACTGTGCGAGCATTCTCATCCCCCTTTCCTGAATTGTTCCTCCCCCATTAATAGTGACTTTTAACCCTGTGAGGGTTGCATTTGTGTACAATGCAAGGGAGAACAACCTCTCTCCTTTCAAAATGCAAAAACCCGCAAGAAAAACTTTGTCACTAAATATGGGAACATTGGCGTGCCAGTTTGTTTTGAACCACCTGTGGTTAAAGATGGAGTAAATTCAAGAATAAGTATCCAAATGGTATCACATTAACTTTCGTGGTTTCATAAAAGGACAGTGTTAGCATACAAATAAAGAGTAACCATCTGAAGCTCTGGACCACGAATGTTGGATGTTTAAGCTATAACCATTCTAAAGGCGATGCATTTGTGTATCTGATTATCTCAGAAATATTTGAGGAATGTCAAATATTTGAGATTGCATTTCACCCTGAAAGCAAATATATGACCGAATACAAATTCCTCTAGCTCTCCCCTCGATAGTTGAGCCATCTGATTGATCTAAGTAGACATGGGCTACTTAGTGTCATTCAAAGAAACCGACAGCCAGAGTGAAGGGCTTAGGCGTCCATCGTCAATAAATCTAACCTTAATTATTATAACAGCAGATCTTTTACTGTTGATCAGAACGATCGCTGTGCTATTATTGTTGATGAATCAGCTATTTGTCTAAATCAGGTTCTCAACCTTGGGTCGCGACCCCCCTTGGAGTCTAACCACCCTTTCACAGGGGTGGCCCGATTCATAACAGTACCAAAATGACAGTTATGAAGTCACAACGAAAATAATTGTATGGTTGGGGGGTTACCACAACATGAGGAACTGTATGAAAGGGTTGCGGCCTTAAGAAGGTTGAGAACACTGATCTAAATCCAGGGGTGGGGGATGAGAACTATTCTTTGTGGAGATTTTCAGCTTTTTAAAGTTCAGAAATTTGGAGAAGAACAATTTCAATCTAGTGCACAATTTCATTTAAAACATCAGTCAAATAGTAGTGTGTGAGGTAATTCCCAGTGAGTTATCACGAGTTCTCCCTTCCTCCCTTCCCTCCTTCATCGCACCTTCACATTGACTAGATAGCAAGATAGGTCCGGGGGTTGTAGCTCTGAGCAGAATATGCCCCACGCCTATGTGTGTGCAGAGCCGAACCAAAAGGCTGGTGTGCAAGTGAAGAAGCTGGTAAGCACAGGGGCACAAGCGGCCACACGGTACAGCCATGAAGGCGTGGGGTGTTCGTGGTGGTGTTCTGCAAGAAATTCACCAGGAATAGTCAGCTTCCTAATCCCCATTCCTCACACAGGCAGCCGAAAGGATGAGGGTAATTGATCCACAGTCTGTGCTTAAATCCTACCCACTAGGAGGGATCATTCATTCTGCTTGACTTCATTAACTCGTTGAAATATCCGTGGATTTTCTGAATAAAAACTTGAAAATCTGAATCACAAAAGAACACCTATTTTAGAATAATCCCTTAGGAACATCACAGATATTTGACCACAGTAAGTGTAGAACGGCCCTCTGCAAAATGTGGGTGGAGCTTACGTGATGGCCGGGAGTTGGCCCACGTGTGCCTTTTCCTGCCACCAGCAACCCACGTCCACTGCAGTTTCAGAGGCGACGGCTGCGCTCGGTGTTCACACCTGGTCTGAACGCCGGAATCAGGAACAAGCAGGGAGTGGGGAGATGGTTCGGAGGCATCATCACCGCGCTGTCAACACTGCTGCTGAGTCCGCCCCACTATATGTAGGTTGGCTTTAGGAAAAGGGGAGGAGGTCCCAACCATTCACAAAAGCTGCTCAATCCCCAGCGAGCCAGTTCCTCGCAGAGCCAAGGTATATTACACCTGGGTCACTGAAGGGACAGATCCGCCCAGAGTGCACTTCATAAAAGCCTCAAGTTCTCTGAAGGACAGTGATTCGCAGCATGATTAAATTGCAACCCTACAATCGGTGACATAGGTGAGGCTCAAAATTCTGACGTGTTTCCGTTTCCAGGGCCTTTTTTTTTTAACTGGGGGCTCGGACAGCTCTTATCACAACCCATACATCCATCCATTGTGTCAAGCACATTTCTACATGTGTTTCCATCATCATTCTCAAAACATTTTCTTTCCACTTGGTATCAGCTCCTCATTTTTCCCCTCCCTCCCCTACCTTCCCTCCCTTATGAACCCTTGATGATTTATAAATTATTACTATTCTTTAATGTCTTACACTGTCCGACATCTCCCTTCACCCACTTTTCTGTTGTCTGTCCTCCAGGGAGGGTGTTATACGTACATCATTGTGATCGGTTCTCCAGGGATTTTTCAATCCCAATACGGAGGCAGACTTAAACTCTCTGTCGTTATCCATGTAGAGAATGAAAGATGAACAAGGCACTCACCAGAAATTTGCTTTGTATTCCTACTCAGTGTCAGACTTAGGATATGATCTTGAGTAGTAATGAAACAAATTTATATCCAATGTCAATATTGTACTTTTTGTATTCTGAAATATTGCTCCCATTTGAGCATCTACTAAGTTTCTCAGGGATTTCTTTGGCTCTATATCTTATCACTCAGGACCCCTGATACTCTAGTGAATTATGGTTTGGGCTGATAACCACAGGTCAGCAATTAGAACCTTTCTCCTGGGGAGAAAGAAAAAGTGGTTTGCAAGCATAAAGATTTATATTCTCAGAAACCCAAGCAAGCAGCCCTACTGTGCCTGGTAGGATCACTGTAAGTGACAACACTCTATTGCTATTGGGTCTCTATTGTTGTGGTTGTTTGGGCTTTCAGATAGCAAAAGATGACATTTCATAGCAGATATTTAAACACTTTAGTTTTAATTTCCAATATACTTTTTTTCATAATTCTAAAAACCATAGGATTCACCTTGATAACTTTATATATAAAACCTACTGTTTAGAGCATGTTTTCATCTGATGCTTATATATTTGTGACAGTGCTTTATTTTCCCAGAAATTTTACCCCCAAATAATTTTTAGTTAATATCATGCTTTTTTGAGAGTGATGTAAGGTTGAACAACATAATCATTTACTGCTGTAATTTTCGATATAAGTCTTCAGGAATATAAACGTTAGAAGCTGTATGGGGTTCAATGTCACTAAAAATAGCAAAGGAACTTTAGAGATGCTAAGTGAATATTTGAACTCAAAGTGTTTACCTGAAGTTTGAGTTGACAAACTTTCATAAGCATAGTGCTGACTGTTGCAGTCATTTGAAAATAAGTGACTCATTGTGTGGGGAAGCTGTTGCTGATGGGAACACAGACCAACGCGTCTGAATCACTGTCACTCCTTCTTCATGCACCGTCTAACCCTTTGTTCTCTGGTCCTCCATATGTGCCCCAGTACTCTAGTCATGCAAAGTATTGAATTTTGAAGATGTTATGCTTGATAAGTATTATTTGGAAAACTGAATTATACTCAGTTCCTCATTAAGGAAATATAAGAGGGATGTCATGAGCAATAAAAATAAATGCAAGGTATCTTTAGACACAAATATCATTATTCATTAACAGAATACAGAGCAAAAAATGCTTGTCAACTTTTTAGAGGAGTAAATCAAGGGTCTGGAAAGAAGAGTTGTTGGTCCTTCCCAAACTCACTGCCATTGAGTTGATTCCAACTCAGAGTGACCCTTAGGCCCTCGAGTCTAGGGCAGGTAGAGCTGCCGCTGTGGTTTACTGAGACTATCACTCTCTCCTTGAGTAGAGAAACTTAATCTTTCTTCCACCCAGCACTAGTGGTTTCGAACTGCTGACCTTGCAGTCAGCGGTCCAGAGCATAACCTTCTATATGGTCTTTGGTCATATGGAAATTAAATCATCTGGGCTTCCCTGAAACAATTTTAAAAGCTGGGGGTGAGGTGCAGTGGGGAGAAGCGGGGCAGGCAAGGAATAAGGATCCCTGGTGGTGTCTAGTAAATAATGAACCAGAAATCTCAACATCAACGGTTCAAATCCATCTATGTTCCCGTAAGGATTTACAGCCTCAGAAACCCTATAGATGGTGACTGTGATTCAGAATCAACTTGATGACAGTGGATAGGCAGAGGGCAAGGATAGATGGAAAATTAAAATATTAGAAATAAAGACATCCAGGACTATTGGGGAAAATTAGAAGAAAAGAGAAAAATGAAGAAATTACAGGTGGAAAAGTGATGTCTTGTGGAGACAACTTGGTCACAGGGATGCCTGAGGGTTGCCGGCTGAAGCTCCAGGAGTGTCAATCTCCAGGTGACTGGATGGCTGTGGTCTTTTTCTTTTTTTAAAGGTCCTATTGTTTCTTTCTTTCTTTTTAAAAAAATCATTTTATTAGGGGCTCATACAGTGCATCACAATCCATACATATATCAGTTGTATAAAGCACATTTGACTATTCATTGCCCTCATTATTCTCAAAACATTCACATAGACTTTTATGGCCCTAAACACTGTTCACTGACAGTGTTTCAAGATGAGTTTGGGCTGTGCCTGCTTCCATACATTCATCCTCCTGTCTCCCAAACACTCCACCACAACATGGACACATACCCTATCATAATTCTTTGTTATCTTGTTCATATGCACAACAGTTGTTTAATTTGGGGGATAATTTCCAGAAAATACTGTCTGTCTCTCTCAAGTAAATAGCCTGGCCAGATGCCCTCTAAAAGGAAAAATTCCTGAATCTGGAAATAAGTCAAAATATCTCAAAAAGGAAAGTGTTCAGAGATTAACCAGGGCTGTCAGTTTCATTCAACTGTCAGTTCTCCAAAGATTTTCAGGGCTTAAAATGTTAAAAGTGCCACATGCTATTATCTGTTATTCATGTTACCATTATGTTCAACTCTTTCCTGAAATCAATATTAACTTCAATCTGTACATTAAAGAAAGTTCATTGAATCCATATACTCTTCAAACACTACATAAATAGAAAACATTCACTCTTAAATAGCCACAGGAATATAATTATAATTTTTAAATGCTAACTTAAGCTGTGCAAAGGAAAAATCTTACAAATACTTATTTATCTTACACATTGCTAATTAAGAATTTTTCCAATATGAAATTATTCTGTAAAAACGAATCTAAGTATTTTTTTTCTATCTATCTAACACACACACACACACCACACACACAAATGCATATATACCCATGAAGAAGCTCTTCAAAATATTCATGGAAAAAAATCCATTATTTTTAAATTCAATTTTTCCATAAAATTTGATTACATATAATGATATATCATTCATAGATACCACACATATATGAATATATATGTACATCCACTGGAATCAATTCGATCCAACTAATAGCATCTCTATAAAGTGTTTTCAAAACTGTAAATTGTTTATGGGCACAGATGGCTTCATCTTTCTCCTGTGGATCACCTGGTAGGAAGCACTGATCCTGTGCTTAGCAGCCTAATGACCAGCTTACAGCACCACCGGGAATTCGTGTGTGTGTGTGCACATACGTGTGTGTGTGCGTATGCTCCCTGGTGGTGTATTGGTGACGCGTTGAGCTGTGATCTACATGGTCAGCTGCTAGGAGCCACCAACAGCTGCGAGGGAGAGAGACTGAGCTTTCTAAATAGTTACAAGCTTGTAAACCCACTGAGGGGTATTATGAATCAGCATTGACTCAGTGGCAGTAAGTTAGATTTTTTTTGTTTTGTATATAGATATTCTTCAAATTTCAGGAACTAGTATATTGAACAAAAGCAAAAGAAAATTATTTCACAGTGCAGTTGCTTACATAGAGCTTTGTTGCTTAAAAGAGTTACAAGCTTAAACAAAACAAAAAAATTTGACTTTCAAATTTACAAAATTACCCTGTTAAAAAATTACTACATATGATAATACCACATAAAATGCCATGTATTCTGAAAGCCTTATTTTGTATTCATTTTCTTCAACCAATAATTTAAACTTTAATAACTGATCATTTCTGTCAAACCCCCCATTTTCCTGCCTTCCAGAATGTATACAATCAATAGAACAACAGTAGTCACTTTTCTAGTTGAACCATAATGTGCAAGCCTTCTTGAACTCCTTTCTCCTTAACTTGCTCACAGAGAAAATAACAAAATGAGCCTTTACTTCATGCCGTTATTGAAAAGAAGTCAGCGTGTCAACATCAAAACAATGACTCCTCTATGTCAAGACAATATTTGATTTAGCATTTATATCTACTTTCCAAGAGCAAAGATATTTATAAATTAAATGAAAAATACTACCCTGGACCATCTAAATAGCCATCATTGAAGTGGATGGTGGTGGTATCAGGTGTAAACTAGGAAGTGTTTCAAAACTTTAAAAAGTTTAAGATAATTTATCTATGTTCATTAGCATTCTTAGAGGCACTATTAAAATAGCATCTCTCTGTATTCTAAAATGAAACTATTATGTAGCTCATGTCTCTTCATTTTTCAATGGTGCAACATTACTTCTACTACTACGTTCCAACATTTATCAGGGAAATGAAATGATATTCTTAATACTTTAACAATATGAAGAATGAAATTGTACTAAACTAGTTTGATTAATTTGATCTTAGTAAATGCTACTTGAGGTAATTTATTACATGGATTTACTAAAGTGTGTGCTTGTATGAAATAATGAGTTTAATTGTCACTCAGGTAATTCATGAAAAAATCATTTGTCTTATGAAGATCAAATATTTAAACTTTTTCTCTGATTGGAAAAATATAAGATTATGTTTTTCCCCGTCATTTTGAATGTAGGCTGACCATTATTAAAATTGTTGTTTTATAACATTTGTATATCCACTTGACTCAATGATGATTTATCTTCGATAATACAGAATAGTTGATTAACTTATTATTATTCATTTGTCACTATTCCCCAAATAATTTGCTTGGTATTTTTAAGAATGAGAGTGGTGTTCTTTTGTTTGTAAGATTAAGTCCGAACAGTATTATTATTACTAGTTATAAAAAGCACAGTGATGAAAGCAAGCAAAATATGTGATTTAGGAATAATAACCTGAGTTTTTTATGCTAATATACCACATGGTAAATAAGTATCTGTAGAGTAGAAGGGGTTCTTTGTTAATATACAGACTGTTATTAAACTTTAAAAAGACTGTGAAACTTGATAATATTCAATAAGAATATCCATTCAATGAGCAAAAGCACTAAAAGATATCACTTTAGAATAAAAAGAGTTCAGAACAAGAGGAAAGGATGAAAGAATAAAAGTAAATATCTGAACAAATCCAAACAAAGCCTAAAAGTTTGACCCCAGTTATTGTGTATTTAGACAAACCATCGAAATCCTAATTATTTGATTATCAGAAAGGATATTCTGCTAACCTAAACTTATTTCATTTCTGTTTTAAGAGATGTGATTTTTTTCAATATTTTTTATATTGTACCAATTGCTGTTACATGGTATATACAAAAGAAACTACTTTATAAGGAAGCACTCATTGAGCAATAAAACTTGATGCATATTATAATATTAAGTTAATTACACAGCTCAAAATGCAGTTATAGGTGTCAAAGTGTGAATGTTTTAAGTGTGACCCCATTAATTATTTCTCATTCTTCACCAATAAAAAGAAGGCCATAACAATTAGGACATGCCTTATATTTCTGATTTATAGCTTTGATTTCATCTCCATTATGAAGATGGTTAAGTTCAAGCCAACTGAGTTATCGTGTTAAAAATTTCAATGAAAACTTAAAACTCTCTCCAATGACTTAAAAATATATTTGTTTTTCAGGGCTTACTAATGCTCTCTTGTGCTTCTATATTTTTTTTCCCCAGAAAGATGCAATGAGTTCCCAAGAGAATTTAGAGGAAAAAAAGTTTACTGGAGACACCTCCATATCGAGTCCGAAAGCCAAACTCCATGCAAGAGATCTTAAGAAGGAACTGATCACGTAAGTGCTATTCAGTGATGCCTGTGAGATCCTGGACTTAAAAGGCTCAGTTTCACAATTCTGGATATTAATACCATGGCTTATAGAATTGACCTTAAATAGGTAATATGTACCTACACCTATTCTCAGAAAAAGGAGTTATTGTTTTTGAAGTGTTTTTTGAAATGCCCTGATGCTGAGAAAACTGAATAATTAGAATTAAACAATCTAGGTTATTAAAACATAATACAGGCTAAGTCAAAAGCTTCTGTTTTAGGTTCCTGTTCTTACACACTCCGGTTTCTTCCAAAGAGGACATGATGGCTGCAGAACCCTCAGTAATGCACTTGACTTAGTCTCCTTTTTTTTAGGATATGTATTATAGCATGTTGAATACAAATCATTTTAAGGTCAAGACTAGTGCCAATTTTGTAACAAACTTCAAATGGACAGCTCTGAAATAATTGAAGCTTTGCAACTAGTTTACAGGAATGCTGCCCCACAGAAAACAACAGTTGTTAGATCAACCAAATATTTTAAGGTAAATCAGAAAGATTTCAAAGAAAAGCCAAGGGGGGTGAAGACTGTCAACCTTAACGCACAAAACAAATGGTAATCAAGTCCAGAAACTGGTGGAAGAAGATCATAGAATTCCTATTGATATGATAGCCACTGAATTGGGGTCTCATAGGATTCAAGCTCTACAATTTTAAGGGAACGTCTTGACTTCAGCAAACAAAGATGTTTTTTACAGAACAGATCACAAAATGGGACAAGTCTGTACTTCTAATGCTGTTTAGAAAGCATAGTCCAATGAAAACTTCCAAGGAATCTTGTGGGCCAGCTTAATTCAAGGCAGAGCAGATAGCTCAGAAGATTCTGGTAACTGGTTTGCGGGAGTAACAAGGTGTAATCTTGATAGATTCTTCTGAAGAACACAGATGATCACCGAGACTTATTAGAAAGAAGTTTAAAACACATATATACATATTCACTTATCCATAATATATGTGTTTATATTACATATATGTTTATATTATATATATATATATTTCACTGAATTGGTGGAAAAGAAAAAGTCCAGAAAGTTGCTCCGAGGATTTTTTCCCCAGCCCTACTGTGCACCTGTTCATTATTCAAGGGTGGTAAGGACTGTCCTACGAGAATTGGAGCTGGGGGCGGGGGGCGGGCAGCAGGGGGTCCTGGCCCCATCTAGTCTACAGTCCCGATCTTGCCCCTTTAGATTTCATTTTGTTCCCTAAACTCAAAGAACAATTCAAAGGACCATAATTTCAGTCCCTTGAGGAATGAAAACTGCCATTTTGATATGGTGGAAATAGAGGAGTTCAGAATTCTTCAGGTTTGATTAAAAAGAAAAAGAAAAAAAAACTGCCAGGGACTAGATTGTGATACATGTCCACTGTGTTGTGTAGATCTCACCAGGAACAGATAGCTCCTTCTTTCTCCGATAAAGCAACAAGTAGGTTTGAGCCAAGGACCTTGCAGTTTACAGTTCAATGCTTACCAGTGCAGCCAGTAATCCTTTAGGTTAGAGAGAAGGTAACACTGCTTTCAGGCATGTATAGACCTGGATGGAGGATATGTAGAGAAATAGTAGATTCATATTTTCTTATTTGTTGTTCAAAAATGGCTCTTATAGTTTTGTAGCAATAGTTTTTGGCTGACCTTCATACAGTGTCTATCAAAGGATAAATGAATAAGCACAACGGGGAACACCCATACAATGGAATATCATTCAGGCAATGGAGTTCTCACCCTGTACAGCATGGATGAACCTTGAAAACGTTATGCTGAGTGAAGTCTACCAACCACAAAAGAACAGATATTGCACGATCCCTCTTGTATTGAATATCTAAAATAAGCAAACACAAAAACACAAAGTGTATTAGTGATGATCAGGAACTGGGGAGTAGAGAAAAAAGGGAGTCATTGTTTAAGGGGCATGGATATTGTTTGGGATGATAAAAACATTTATGAAAAATAGAGTGGTGATGCTAGTGAAACCTAGGAAATGTAATTAATGCCACTGAATTGTACATGAAAAATGGTTACAGTCCTAGTTTTAATCATTTATTTTAGTTTTGTTGTTGAGAATATACATAAAACAACACACTAATCCAACAATTTCTACATACAATTCAGTGACATTAATTACATTCATGGAGCTAAGCAATCATTTTCACCTTTTTTTTTTTTTGGAGTTTTTCTTCCTACATTAAAATAAATCACTGTGTCCTAAATTTCCAATCTAATCTTTCAAATTGTCATGAGCAATGTAATCTCATACATAGATCTTAAAAGGGCAGAGATTTTTAAGGCAAGTGGTCATTAGTAGATAATTTATTGTTTCGTTTTGAGAAGGCTTCAGGGAGTGTGTTTCATTTAAATATAAAAGTTAACTTAGGGCAATAAGTTCAGGGTTCATCTACCCTCTATGACTCCAGAAAGTCCAGATTCCATAAGTTTGAAATTATTTTCTTGTGTGTGTGTGCACGTGTCTATATATCCATGTGTCTATATATCCATGTGTAATTGCACAATTTCTGTGTTTCTTATTTATCTATTAGTTTATTTATTTCTACTCCCCCCTTCTCCTTCCCCTCCCCCTATCTTCTCTGGAATCTTCAAATATTGCTCTTTTAGGTACAAAAATCATATTTCCTGAGCTTTTTCATTTTAAATAGTGGCCGCATCAGTATTTGTCTTTATGAGATTAAGTTTGTTAAGCAGAATATCTTCCAAATATTTCCATGTTATGAAGTGTTTTGACCGTTTCATCGCTGCGTTTTAGGGATGTGTAGTATTCCTTGTATGTGTGTACCAGCGTTTCTTTATGCATTTCTTCACAGATGGGCGTTTCGATTCTTTCCATCTGTTTGCTATTGCACATAGTGCTGAGCAAGACAGGGCTGTGCTTATGCCTATCCATGTTTTGTTCTTTCTTTGGCAAATATGCCAAGTGGAAAGATTGATGGGTCATATGGTACTTACATTCACCTTGAAGTAGGTACCACATTGTTTTCCATGATGGCTGTAAAATTCTGTAATCCTACTATTAGTGTATGAGGGTCCCCCTTTCTCCACATCCTCTCCAGCCATTTTTTGGTTTGTTTTGTGAATTTTGCTATCAGTGCCGGTGTTTTAGGTTGCATTTTTCTTACAGCTAGTGATCACAAGCACTTATTCATATGATTGTTGGTCACCAGGATATCATCTCTGGTGAATTTCCAATGATGTCTTCTGCCCATTTTTAATTGAATTATATAACTATTCAAAGAACTGAAAGCGCCTCCAACAGGATGTACTCCCCAAATAAAATCACTATGACATATTGTAGACAGACTCTCCAATATCACAGAGAAGTGGAGAATCCTGAGAGCAGCTAAAAAAAAAAAAAAGAATAAACTCAGATTTTCAGCAGAAACCATGAAAGGAAGAAGGCTACAAAGTAAGTCTTAATAATTTAAGATATTCAGATATCACAAACCATCTTCTCAGACCACGGTACTATAAAATTTGAAATCAGGAACAGCAAGACCAAGGAGGAAAAAAACACACAAATGCATTGAAACTGAACAGCACCCTGCTTAATAACTACTGGGTAAGTAAATAAATGAGGAATAAATTAAGAAATTACTTGAAATAAACAAGAGCAAAAGTACAACAGCACCTTTGGAATATAGCCAAAGCTGTATAAAACATGAGGGCGTGTTATAGACCAAATGTGCACAGAAGAAAGGTGAGAGAACCAAAATTCATACCCAAAGGAAGCATCTTCAACAATGAGAGCATGAGCAATAAAGTAAAACCAGTCACCGGCAGAAATGAAATATTAAAGATTAGAGCACAAATAAATGAATCTGAAAAGAGGAAAATAACAGAAAAAAACGCACCATGGAAAGATGTTGGTTCTTTGAAAGGATTAACAAAATGGACAAACCACTAATAAATTTTCCAAAAATGGAAATATCAAGAATAAGAAAAAAAATGAGTGACATCATAGCAGAACTAAATGAAAGTAAAACTATAACTGAATGTGATGAAGGGCTGTACTCAAATGAGCTTGTAAACCTAGAAGATATGGACAAATTCCTAAAACTGCATTATTCACCTAAACTAACACAAGCTCATCAAACTCATAAGAAAAGAAGAAATTGATCAGGGCATTAAAAAAATTCCCAATAACTACAGCAAAAGTCCAAGGATAGATGTCTTCATCAGGAAGTTCTGACAAGCTTTCAGAGAAAGGTTGGTGCCAATTCAACATAAAGTATTCCAGAATATGGAAAAGTATGCAAGTTTCTGAATGTATTTTATGAAGTGAGCATAATCCTGAGACCAAAACCAGGCAAAGATATTATCAGAATAGGAAAGTACAGACTGATATTGTTTATGAACATAGATGAAAAAATTTCAACAAAGTTCTAGCCGCTATAATTCAACAAAATTGTTTTCTTTAATTATACTTCATAATAAAATGGGCTTCATATCGGGTAGGCAAGTGGTTTATCTTCAGGCGAAAAAATAGCATGGTATACACACACACACACACAGGATAAGAGCTACATAATTGTATCAATTGATAAAGAAAAGGCATTTGACAAAATCTAACATCTATTCCTGATAAGAATAGGATTAGAATGGGCATTTCTCAACATCATAAAGGCCATATAAACAAAACTAAGGGCCAATATTTCATCAATGGAGAGAAACTGAAGGCATTCCTCGAGAACACACTAGACAAGGATGTCCTTTATCACCACTCCTATTTGATATTGTGCTGAAGTCCCAGCCAGAGATATCAGACAACAACAAAAAATTAAAGGCATCCAAATTAATAAAGAAGTAAAGCTCTATTTGCAGATTCGTAGAGACCCGATAGGGCAGGGTAGGACTGTTCCTGTGAGTTTCTGAGACTAAAACTGTTTACAGGAGTAGAAAGCTCAGTCTTTTTCCTCTGGAGTAAGTGGCAGGTTTGAGCTGTGGACCTTGTGCCTCTCAGCCCAATGCATAACTACTATGCCACTAGGGATCGCTGTGGGTTGGCACTGACTCTATGGCAGTGAATTAGATATGCTCATTATATGATTCTATACATAGAAAACCTCACAAACTTTAAAAGAAAACTGTTGGAAATAATTGAAAGAGTCCACAGCATGCCAGGGTAGAAGATCAATATACAAAAATGAATTAGATTCCAGTATACTAAGGAAGAAAACGCTGAAGGGAAATCAAGAATCATTACTATTTACAATAGCCACAAAAAAAGATGATATACTTATGGATAAACTTAATTAGAGAAGAAAAAATCTTGTACAAAGAAAACTAAAAACCACCACTACAAGAAACCAAAAGACACACGCAAAAATGGAAGATTGTTCCATGCTCGAGGATAGGAAGACTTAGCATTGTGAAAAATGTCAATACTATCCAAGGAAATGTATAATATAATGCTATTCCAATCTAGATCCCTGCATCATTCTTTAGAGAAACGGGGTAAAATAATATACCAGTTCATATAGAGAGGAAAGAGATCCAGGATAAGCAAAGCACTGCTTATGAAGAGGACCAGAATAGGAAACCTCTAACTTCCTGACCTTGAAAGCCTACAACGCAGTCACAGAAGTCAAAACAACCTGGTCAACATAGCTATGCAGACCCATGGAACAAAAGAGAGGACCAGAAATGACTTCATGACCTACAGACAATTGATCTTTGACAAAGGGCTGAAATACATGAATGGAGGAAGAGATAATCTCGTCAACAAATGGCGTTTGCAAAATTGGATTTCCAGCCACAGAAGAATGAAACAGGACCCATACTTCAAACCACATACAAAAATGAACTCAACGTGGACCAAAGATCTAAATGTAAATCCTAGCGCTATAAAGATCGTTAATGTGAAAACAAAGACAAATTTATGGGTCCCAATACTGGGCATAAAACACTACCAAATATAATACAAAAACAACAGTAGAAGACAATATAGATGACTGGGACCTTCTAAAATAAGACCCTTATGTGCATCAAAAGACTTAATCAAAAGAATAAAAGGGGAATCCCCTGATGGGGATAAAATTTTAGCAATGACACATTGGGCATGGGACTCACCTCTAAAATCTATAGGGAAATGGAATACCTGAACAAGAAAATGATGAATAATCTAAGTAAAAATTGGGCAGAGGATATGAACAGATAGTTCACCAAAGAAGACATTCATGTTGTCAACAAACATATGAAGAAATGCTTATTATCACTAGCTATCAGAAAGATGCAAATCAAAACTAAGATGAGATATTACCTCACACTGGCATTTATAGCAAATTTCAAACAAACAATAACACACACTGGCGGTGGTGAGGATTGATTAGAACCATTATACACTGCTGGTGGGGTTGTAGAACAGTGCAACCACTGTGGAAAGCAGTATGGCGCTTCCTCAAACAATTGGAAATATAAATAGCAAAAGACGAAGCAATAAAATTCCTTTACTGGATATATACCAGTAAAGGTATGGAAGTAGGATGCAGTATGCCATCTTTGTGGATTATGTTAGGCCAATTAACATTGGTGTCTCCTGAGGCTATAGTCGTATAGTCCCCTAGACCCAGCAGCTCATTCACTGAAGATGTTTGGTTACGTCTAAAATATTTTCATAACGTATCCATTATCTGTGCCTCCACATTCATGGATATATTTTCAGCAAAGGTAGATAACTATGTACAAATATCCTCTGTCAAACCTACACATCTTCATGGGCATACACCAACGCTCTGCCAGACCCATCCAGCATGCATGGTTATCTATTTGTAGGATTGTGTATACAATAGTATTTGCCACTATTGTCTTCAACTCTTGAGATCCTCGCAGTGTCTTCCTCTCCTAGCTCCATCCTTTTTTGTTGACCTCTTTCTTATTGTCTGTTGCCTTCTCCTTCACCTGACTGATCTTTGGATGTTAACCTTGTGCCCTTAGTCATTGCTAAATTCCTTTCTTGACTCAAGAAATTTTCTTGGGAATTCTTCGGCATAGAATTGCGTTTCCCACAGATAAAGGTAATTTTAGATTCCCTTTTCCAGTCGAGGCGCCTTTTTTCCTCATCGCTCCGGCTAGACCTTCTGCTTCAATGTTGAATAGAGGTGGTGGAGTCTGATCATCTTTTGTACACTTGTTCTTTACGTATGGGCATCCAATTTACATGCAATCTATAGTTATAAACCAACCTATGTAAACCCTAATATATTAAAAGTTTGAGATACATACAATGGTTTGTAATGACAAGTGGACACTACTTTGTAACACACATCAAATATGATTAATATTACTGTATCATTCTGTTAAAATATTTTAGTGTATCTGGAAGTGTTTCTTTATGGTTTGTGTTTAGAAGGATACATTATATACTACATACTAAACAAACGTTTGACTAATTGATTTTATAATATGAACTGTACCTAATCATGGTGATATATAAATTCAACTTGAAAACAGACAGATGAAATTTGTTCATTATCTGGGGATTGTTTGTAACCAATTACAGAGGATACTCCCAATCTTTTTCAAGTAAGTATAATGTTGGCTATTGATTTTTATCTATACCCGTAATCAGATTAGGAACTTCCCTATTTCAATCTTCTTGAGAATTTTCATGAAGAAAGGAGGTTAGCTTTTAGCAAATGCCTTTTCTGCATCCGTAGAAATGATCTTGCAGTACTTT
>NW_022103896.1:82110647-82112639 GCF_000313985.2 Echinops telfairi | reverse complement strand
AAGCACATTTGTACATTCATTGCCCTCATCATTCTCAAAACATTTGCTCTCCACTTAAGCCCCTGGCATCAGCTCCTCATTTTCCCCCCTCGCTCCCCGCTCCCCCCTCCCTCATGAACCCTTGATCATTTATAAATTATTATTTTGTCATATCTTATGATCCTTCTTATTTTTTAGTGGAGACGTTGATTGCATTGTTTCCCTCTGGATAACACTATGACTATATCCAATAAGTTTTGTTACATTGTGCTTTGCGTTCCCTTAAGCAATGTTCTGTAATTTATCTCTTGGTGCTTCTGATATCCATTGCAATGGCTACGCAGATACTCACAGGCAAAATTCGTGATTAGAGGGTTTATTAAGGAAGTTAACAAGTTGTAATGCCAGTGAGAATGCTCAGAGTAGTTGTTTACCAGGACATGTTATAAAGTTTCAGGTCTGCTAATAAATGCCCAAAGAGATACACAACTCTGCTCTAAGGCTCAACCTGAAGGCATTCAGCTCCATTGGTCGGCAAGTGCCGGTGGTATCTCACTCCAGCAAACCTCAGCCCAAAGCCACTCAGCTCCACTTCCTTGTATCAGCTACTCCAGCCTCCCCAATTAAGTGTCCAGAGGCACCCCACTCCACAAACCACCCCCTCCACAAAAGCATCCATTTTACTTCCTCCGTGGGTTGGGAAGTTCATCATTTGTTTGATGCCCTAGCTCCTGTTCTGATGCTGATCCTCTGATGGCACAACTGCCGTTGGGATCCAGGAGGTCTACTGTGCAGGGATCACGCATCCTGAGTATTCCCTCCGCTCCTGGCTTTTGCTGGTAATGAGATCCGTCCTTCTGCTTCTCAGAGGGCTCATTTTACACACATCAGCATGGCACTCCAGGGACTCCTATTTGCAATTACCCAAAGTGGAATCCTATCGATATCTTCTACCCCAAATGGAATCCTATCAATACTTTCTTCCACTTTGTAACCAGACCCACGCAGGAAAAAGTTGTTTGGTGGGAGCTAGGCTTTGGCTCAATGAGTCACATTAAATAATTTGCTGCTCCTGCATGCTTTCATTTTCATTTGACTCTAAGAAATATGTGATTTGGCCCCCATCACTGAGCCACCCTGGACGCTTCTGCATCCTCCTCCTTGAGCCTCTTCGAACCCCCTTGCTACCGAACGTTCAGTGCTCTGCACCTGCCTTCTCCTTCAGGCCGTGTCCACGAGGATAAGGAATCCCATCGTATGACCGCTATCCAGAACCTCCAGTTTTTCGACCCCTTTGCTGATGCCAGTAAGGGTGATGACCTGCTTCCCGCGGGGACCGAGGATTAGATCCATGTAAGAATTCAACAGCGCAACGGCAGGAAGACCCTTACCACTGTCCAAGGGATCGCTGATGACTACGACAAAAAGAAACTAGTGACGGCATGTAAGAAGAAATGTGCCTGCAATGGTCCTGTGATTGAGCATCCAGAATATGGAGAAGTGATTCAGCTCCAGGGCGACCGGCACAGAAACATATGCCAGTTCCTTGTAGAGATCCGACTGGCTAAGGACAACCAGCTGAAGTTTCATGGGTTTTAAGTGCTTGTGCCTCACTGATGCTTAAGTGAGGGTTTCCTTGCAATGAGTAGAAAATGCCCCTTTTGTCCCTTGTCCCAAGTGTAAAACCTCAGAGCTTGTACCTCAGAGGGTGAGTGAAGAAGTATTACTCCTTGAGTTCCAGTTCCATCATACAGACGTGTTTAAACTTGTCTGCACAATCAGTAGGTGACAGCAGACAGGTCCTCTCACTAATACCCTTAGTCTCTTTAGGGTACCTGCAAAAAAAAAAAAAAGCATACTGGTTGTACAATGGAAAAAAGCAATCTTGAGATTAGGACTAACATCAAATTTTTAACAAAACTCAAGTGGTTATCTTCCCAAATCACTGAAGCTTTACATCAAGTTTACAGGAATGCCACTCCACATAAAACAAAAATTTTTAGATGGATCAAG
>NW_022103896.1:82107501-82109238 GCF_000313985.2 Echinops telfairi | reverse complement strand
ATTGACTCTTTTATTATTATATAATGTCCATCTTTATTACTTCTAACAGATTTTGTCATAAAAATCTACTTTGATCATAAGAGTATTACTCAGCTCTCTTTAGGTTATTATTTGCAAGGAATATTTATTTTCTATTATTTCACTTTCAACAGATTTGTGTCTTTGCGCCTAAAGTTTGTCTCTTATAAGCAGCATATAGTAGGACATTTTTGTTTTGTTTTCTAATTCATTCTGCAACTCTCTGCTTTTGGTTGGAGAATTTAGTCTGCTTACATTCACTGTAATTACCAGCACAAAGCAGATTACCTTTGTTGCATTGTTATTTGTTTGTTTTGCTTTTTTTAACCCTTCTTGCCTTTTTCCTTTATGACTGCTTGTTGTTATGTGGTTTTACTATATGGAGCCATTATAGTTCTCTCTTTGTTTGTCCATGTATTGGGTGTTTTCTTAGTGAGTACTATAAATATTAAATTTAACAATTTGTAATGATAACATCCTGGGTAATTTGATACCAACTCAACTTCACAAGTATATATAAGAAATTATATATACCATCCTCCCCTCTCCCATTTTATGGTTGTTATCACTGTAACTACATCTTTACTGTTGTTGCTAGGTGCCATCAACTCAATTCTGACTCACAGTGATCCGACAGCACCTGGTTCTCTGCCATCTTCTCACTGTTGTTATATTGTAGTCCTTGTTGCAACCACTGTGTCGCCCCATGTCCTCAAGGGTCTTATCCTCTTTCTATGCCCTTCTACTTTATCTCCTCTAGAGACTGGTCTCTTCTGATCACATGACCAAAACACATGAGGCAAAGCCTTTCCACTTCTGAGAAGCATTCTGGTTGTACATCGTTATATTTCATGAAAAAGGCAGACTTTTGTTGTATATATTGTATCACATTACAATGTTTAAAAATATAAGATAAAACTATTAGCAGTATTTATACATTGAATAAAAGTTTCAACCTTCTAGTTGTCCTTTAACCCTGCTTTTGACATAGCCTTTCCTATTTTGTTACAGTTTCTCCATAGTTATGAGTCCTCCCAGCCATACCTCATATAGTTTCCTTTGATTTAGAAACCATTGCTATTGCATGGTTCATATAAAGGGGGCACCCCCCCAAAAAAAACAACAACAAAAAAAAAAACCTCAGAACTGCACTGGGCAGGGTAGAGCTTTGTAGTACACGTTTTTCCCACTAGGCAAGAATTGAAGAGAAATCATTCTCCAATACACCCAGTAGCATCACCTGGGAAAGTTCTCCTTGGTTACCGTGAATGTTTTCATAAAAGCAGTTTCGCTTGAACTTCATGTTTTGTGATGGCCAATTTAAAAGAACAGCGTGTGACTTGAAATTTTGTTTCTTGCTCGGGAAAAATGCCCCAGAAACTGTTCTAATGTTGAACACTGTTTACAGGGAAAAAATTTGAGTGCATAGGGGGGCTTTTCTATTTCAAAAGAGGTGAAATGTTGACTAATGACAAACCTCATTCTGGATATTCGTCAACTTCCTGAATAGACGAAAATGTCAACTCATAGTGCATTTGGAGTTTATTCCACCAGGTCAGACTATTAATCAAGCTTTCTACTTAGAGGTTCTGAAAAGATGGAATAACATGTGTGACAAAAATAAGGCCTGATTTGTGGCAGAGAGGGGACTTGTTTTGCCACCACGAAAATGCACCTGTTCATGCAACCATCTCAGTGTGCCAGTTTTTGGCAAAAAAA
>NW_022103896.1:82105264-82106863 GCF_000313985.2 Echinops telfairi | reverse complement strand
AGGATCTACAAAACTTTGTAAGATGTTATGAAAATTGTTATTTGGTTAAGAGAATTATGGTTTTCATTAGCTTCTCCATGTGTTCTCAAACTCAGGAAAAAATTTTAGAGAGCTGGCACCTACTTCAGCAGTCTTTATGTGCAGACAGCCTCATTTTTCTCTTGCAGAGCAGCTGGTGGGTTTGAACTGCTGACGTTTCAGTTAGCAGCCAAATGACTAGCCCATAGCACTATGAGGGCATTATCAATGATTCATCCTGAAATGGAGGTACAGGGGGTGGGCTGGGGTGAGGGAAGGAAACAATTCAGAGACTACCCAGGGCTCTTGTTACCCTTACTCCTTAAATGCATCTCTTGGATGGTCTGCCAAGAGGAAGTCAGACTCCCTGAAGGCAACTAGGAAATATCTAGAATGTAGTACTCATGGGTCCCAGAGCAGAAACAATGCCTGCACATGCAACAATAAACTGGAACTCTAGGGGAAGGCTTATGTGGGGTAAGCCAGGTGGGGAGGAGAGGGGTGGTTTGAGGGTGGCTGGGGGGTAGTGCCTCAGAGTTAGCTCACCAAAACCAGTCTTATTGCCAGTCAATGCTGACTCATAGTGACCCCCTGTGGGCTTTTGAGGCTGTAACTGTTCATGAGAGTAGAAAGCCCAACACAGTCTTTCTCTAGCAGAGCTATTGGTAGGAGCTGCTGGTGGTTTCAAAGAGTAGACCATGAGAACAGTAGCCCAGTGTGTAACCACTAAGCCACCAGACTCATTATTAGGCTGAGATATGAAAGCTTAGCAGTTTGAAACCCCTAGCTGTTCAACGAGAGACAGACAGGGCTTTCTACTTCCATAAACAGGTACAGTCTCAGAAACTCACAGGGCAGTTCTACTCTGTCCTGTGGGGTCACTATGACTCAGCATCGACTCCGCAGCAATTCGTGTATTTGTGCGGGAAGAAGTTTGTATCACAGAGAAATATGGGTGGCTAGGAGGGAAAGGGAGTAACTGCAGTTAAGGAATTGGGTCCCACCATAGCAGTGGGACCTCAATCAGAGGAGACTCAATGGAGCATACATTGAAGGGCTTGTTAGAACTCAGAATTGTTGAGAAACCATGAGACAAAATAGGAATTGTCCTATCAGGAACTGGGCAAAAAGGACAAGCAGGAGTAATAGAGGAGTGCTAAGGAAGCAAACTCTATAGGCCACAAATTGCACCTGGGCACATGGAGCTAGAGGCGTCTGCCTCTTGAGGGTTGCCCACAATCTGCAGAGATTCTGGTGTGACAGCAGAACAGGTGTGTCAGAGAGGTGAGGTTTGGAGGGAAGAATCATATGAAGGAAGGACAGAGAACCCTGAGCAGAATTTGAGAACGCACAGACACAATGACACCTGAAAGAGAAAAGCCACAAAGAAGTCAGAGAGGGGGGACTGAGCATGATCGTGGGACAGGAGGAAAGTCAAGGGATAAAGAGGAAAGAGCTGGGAGGGAAAGGGCATTTATAGACGTCTAGATAAAGACATGTACATATGCAAATATATTTATATATGAGGATGGGGAAATAGATCTATGTGCATATATTTATAGGTTTAGTATTAAGGTAGCA
>NW_022103896.1:82102793-82104542 GCF_000313985.2 Echinops telfairi | reverse complement strand
ACAGAAAAGTGGGTGAAGGGAGACGTTGGACAGGGCAAGATATGACAAAATAAAAATTTATAAATTATCAAGGGTTCGTGAGGGAGTGGGGAGCGGGGAGGGAGGGGAATAAATGAGGACCTGGTGCCGGGGGCTTAAGTGGAGAGCAAATGTTTTGAGAATGATGAGGGCAATGAATGTACAAATGTGCTCTACACAATTGATGTATGTATGGGTTATGATAAGAGCTGTATGAGCCCCTAATAAAATGATTAATAAAGAAAGAAGTCAGAGAGGAGTCCCTAAAGCAGGAAAAAGAACTACCCCATGAGATTGCCGGGGGAGTTAGAACGTGAAATATTAAAAGCCTGGCATTAAGCTTCAAATGTCATTGCAAGTTTGAGGATAATTAACTCAGAAGAGGCAGAACATGTTTTTGGAAAAGTCATCCTATAATATAAAAGGGACACTGGGGTAGAGGGGTTCAAAGGTGGGAGAATCCAAATTCAGGTGTGTGCACAACAAAAGAGAGGTACTGTCATTCAGCCCCTTTACTGAGATTAACAAAGATGGTGGACATAGCACCCAGTCACACACCCTGAATATTTTTTAATCCTGGAGATCCCAAGGTGTGTCTGTCATAATTTAGAATTTTTCACCCAATTTCCTTAGGAATGTAAGAGTCAGTCCTGATTATCACCAGGACAAGAGCTCCTTCTCCTTGCTGAGCTGGCAGTTTCCTATTACCTTGGGCAGGAGATGTTGGTTAGTCATCACATGACTAAGGGAAATAGGGAATTCCAGGCCAGGAGATGGCATAAACAACAAATGGAATAGGCAGTTCTTGAGTTTGCATTTACATCCTGTACAAAGCATAGTCCTGACTGGCAGATGCATTAAACACATTGAGTGAGTGAGTGAGTGAGTGAGTTGAGTGAGTGAGTGAATGAGTGAAGTTTGGGGGAAAAAGTTTTTCACATGTACATGAATGAATAGAAATAAAATGTTTTTTAAGTGTGTATGTTTAGAGCTCCTGCTTAATGAGAACTCTTAGCAAAGGGAAATCCTTACAACAAGGCATCAGTGCCTGTTCCAGAGCCTTCTGTATCTGTTAGCCTAAGATATGCTAAGATTTTTTTAAAAACAACTCCTTGACCTCACTTTATCTCTACCTCATGCCTCTTTTTTAATTGATCTTCTCAATTACAGAAAGTCTACTATCCTACACCTTTCTTAGCTGGTTGTAATTCTTATCCCATCCACCCATAAAACCACACACACCAAGCTGTCTTTGTTAGGTTTCCCAAAATCCTAGCTAACTGATGATCTCCTTATCCAAAATCAGCATTTATGTTAATGGTTAAAGATCTATTATTTTGCACACTAATGATGTACATCTGGGACTGACAAAACCCACAAGTGTGAGGAGAGAGTAACATTGGCCATGATGGCTAAGGTTATGTGTCAACTTGGGTGGGACATGATCCTCAGAAGTTTGGTAATTTTGTCATCATGTACTTTTGGTGATGTAATTACACCATTGTGTAATGATGCTGTCATCCCCCAATTTGTGATCTGATGTAGTCATCATCCTCTATTTTTCCATCATTTTGTTTTCACATGATGACCTGGTCTTTGGAATCTATCCATGTTGATAAATAAGTAGTAGGTCTACTCTGGTTTTAAAATATTTAGAAAAAATTATTTCTCCATTCAGTGAGTGAATGTACTTGCAAGATAACTCTGTTAAACTAGTAATCACTATTAAAG
>NW_022103896.1:82100057-82101172 GCF_000313985.2 Echinops telfairi | reverse complement strand
CCCCCCATCGCCCACCCATTCTAGAAATATGTTGTCAGGAAGTGATGAGGATCGAGTTGACTTTTGTTTGTTCTCATAGTTTCCAGATATAAAGTGAAGGTCAATCTTCAGTCTTTTCGTGTCATGCAGTAGAGAAAAAAATTGGGAGGCCAAAAAGTTTTTCTGATCTTGGAGTCCAGGTTGTACACTTTTTTCACTTTCAGAGTTATGTGGGACACAGGAGAGATGGGAGAAGCCTAAGGTGCTTCATCCGGCAGGATACAGCATTCCTAGTGCCAAATGAGGAATACATGGAAGATTTATGGAACTAAATAGTTAATAAAAGCTGTACTGTTATTAAAGGCTGTAATGTTATTAAAGGCTCTATCCTTTCACTTTAGCTTCTTCAGTGATATGGTTTTTTTTCCTTTTGAGGAAGAAACTTTAGAACATTCAATCATCATTACTCCATGATGAAACAGGAGGTTCTCACTCCGGGTCTCAGTGTACCCCTGAGTTTCTGAGCTCAGAAATCTCATTAATAAGAAATCTGAGGGGGGAGGGGAGAATACAAACTTCTAAAAGAAAAAAAAAAAGAAATCTGAGACTGAAAAATATCTGAGCTGTCTACAAATCCAGAGAGATCAGAATAGCAGATTCAGGTGGAAACTAGGTTTTTCTTCATCCATCCATTCATTTTCCTTCCCCAACCTCCCATAAACGTGTGCTCTCAAGCTCACACCGACATCAGAGTCAAGTTTGCCTGTGGTTAATTTGTTCCTTTTCTTCCCAGTGTTTCTGGGTGTCCTTTGGCAGACAAGACTCTCAAATCCCTGATGGCTGCCAACTCTCAAGAGCTGAAGTAAGTCCACAGAGCGTGGGCTCGCTGCCCCACGGCCCTGTGCTTCCACACCTTCAACCCATCCATTCGGCCTCTGGGGAAGAATTTGCCTTTTCACCTCAGATATCATGAATTTGCATTTCTACCCTTGGGGGACCAGCCTTCACAACCAAATGGGTCCTTGGGGGCGATCATGTCCTTGAAAGGTCAATTAAAGAAACATCCGACAAGGGTGACAAAGGATCACCTCTTCCATAGAGACCAGAACCAGAGAGTGAGGGCAAATGTATTCTTT
>NW_022103896.1:82095018-82096522 GCF_000313985.2 Echinops telfairi | reverse complement strand
TCCCTGTGCCAAAGTTCTCAAGTTGGTCCCAATTCCCTCATTGATGGCCTTAATCGTTTGGGGTTTAACTTCAAGGTAATACCTTTTACTTAGAAGATTGTAACTGGGATTCATCTCCAACTCACGAGTGTGAAGGCCTTCCTCCACCAGTGTCGGCCTCCCAGACTCCTTAAATACGAGTGTAGAGAATTAGTTCACATACACTCTTTCTGGTTCTCAGTTTCCCACACTCTGCCGGATATACTCAATCCGGCTCTCCTTTTAACAGGATCCCTAAATCACTTGGGGTCTTATAGAAATATAAATGCTGATGTAGTACATCTGGAGTGGGAATGCAAGTTTTCAGCAGGAGGCTGAACAGGAATGAACCAGGTAGAAGTCCTGCTTCTATCTCAGCATGGCTGCTAACAAGCATTATATTAAGTCTAACTAAGTGATAAGAAAAGTGCTTTTTCATCAAAAGGTTGAAATGACCAAAATCAAATCACTCTAATTAATTTCATTAACTTGCTTGCCTTAGAGATTTGTATTTTATAATAATTTTTAAAATCAATGATGCCATAGTTTGTCTTCGCTCCTTAGTGTTGCCATATGAGATATTTTCACAGATCAGGAAACTAGAAATCCGTATTTGGGGCGCTGGTTCTAGAAGCCTCTCTTAGTCTACTCAGAGAGAGCATGTTTGTCTCTGGCTTTCAGCTTCTCCTCACGGTTTCTTGATGATTTCCTCACGGCCTCAATCGTTTCCATTTGTGATTTTCTGTTTCTGTGCTAGAACTGCTCTTTTGATGTCTCAAAAGTTATTGGCTTAAAGCACAGCTTAAGATATGGCCTCATTAACATCCCATGAAAAATCCTCTTCCCAAAGGGGAGTACCACAAGTAGTGTTTAGGATTTACATAGTTTGGGGAGATGTTTGTCTATAACGTAAACACAATATATTTTCTGTTAATTTCAGAATTTGTATGTTAAATCAGTGTCAAAGCATCCTTCTCATCGAATTTTACAAAAACGACATTCAACTGAATCAAAAAGATCTCAAAGTCACATTTATATTACCTTCACTTATTTATTTTAGATTTCCAAGTTTCTCTTTTATTTCAAATTTCTTCTCTTTTGGTGTTCTTATTAATAATAGCATTACATATAGAATAATAAAATTATAATCCACCTTCTACCCTCTAAAAATATAATAGAGAATAAATAAAAGATAAAGCAGTAAAATAAATCAAATTAATAAAATAGTGTATGGAAAGGATGGAAAGAATGCTGTTACATTCTGTGGCTTGCGATGTCACAAAGCAAAATGTGTATGAATTGTTAAATGGAAAACAATTTGCTCTGTAAATTCAATTCACCTAAACCACAATAAAAAGTCAATAAAATAAAACAAATTATAAAAACCCAAACTCATTGCCATTGAGTCGATCTGACTCACAGTCACCCTATAGGACAGGGTCGAACTGCCACTGTGGGTTTTCAAGACTACATTTTTTACAGGAGT
>NW_022103896.1:82089382-82094020 GCF_000313985.2 Echinops telfairi | reverse complement strand
GACATCTCCCTTCACCCACTTTTCTGTTGTCCGTCCCCCAGGGAGGAGGTCACATGTAGATCCTTGTAATCGGTTACCCCTTTCCAACCCACTCTCCCTCTACACTCCCAGTATCACCACTCACACCACTGGTCCTGAAGGGATCATCCACCCTGGATTCCCTGTGTTTGATATTTCTTATTATATAAAAAGAGTCCATGCTTGAAAAAATTCCGGTAGCAATTCTGGCCATTTAAGATGGGCCCTGAGGCAAGACCAACCAGGTACAAATTATTAAGGTTTTTTATTAATCATGTCAATGTACCAAGTCTTAAGATCGCAGATATATACCACTGTTCATTTGAAACTAATGGAGTATAAAGGTTGAATAGAATATTGGAGAAAATAAAATATGCATAAAACAATTAAGAAAACTACTTATGCAAAAAATAAGAACTTTGTATGATGTAATCTAGTTGTAAATTATAGACTAACTTTCAAATCCCTTTAAAGATCAGCTTTTTAAAAAGCATATTGTGCCTTCAAGTTGGTTCCAGCTCCTAAAACTTCTGTAACCATAGAATGAAGCACTGCCTACTCTGGGGCCATGGGGCCCATTGTTGCAGTCACTGTATCAAGCCATAGCATAGAACATCTTCCTTTTCTCCATTGCCTCTGCTTTACCAAGCCTGGTGCCTTTCTTCAAGGGCTGGCCCCTTCTGATAACATATCTAATGTATATGAGGCAAGTCTGACCATCTCCACCTTTAATGAGCATTATGTCTTAAACAACAACTAACTAATATATTGTCTACCCTGCATTGGACAGTAGCATCATAGCTTAAAATTCCCCTTAAACATGTAAAATGAGCCAAAAGTGAATAACATTAGAACAACAATTAATTACATAAAATAACTCTTTCTGTTTAGTTCTACAGAAAGCATCATTAGTGGCCCTGTTCCCCAACCACCCGCCATGCTCTGCTTCTGTTTTCCAGGTGCCCAACCCCAGGCTGTGATGGATCCGGTCATGTGACTGGAAACTATGCTTCCCACCGAAGGTAGGACCGCTTCTTTCTCTGGGATGTGCACCAGCATGTCAGCAGCAGTAATCAGCCAGATCATATTGCTGTTGTTTTCTTTTGTGGTTGAATGTTTTGTTGTTGTTGGGTAACTCTTTTAGCTTGTCTGGCTGCCCTCGTGCCAGGAAAGGTGGTGTCAAGATGACCCCTACCAAGGATGACAAAGAAGACTCTGAACTTAAGTAAGTACCACAGGAAAGGCCCTCACACCAAGGCACACTGTCCCTTATTGGTTATGTAGGAGGGGCAAAAGGAGGGTGCAGGCCTAGGTTAGGATGCAATTGGGTATTGAAGGAATTCCCGGGAAGGTACAGCCTACAAAACACTAGCACCTCTGAAGCAAGAGTTAGATTGTTTGGCTGTTCCCATTCCCAATCCTAGATAAATGTATTTCCACAGATCTTTGATAAATGCTAAAAAATTAGGAAGTTTTGTTCTTTTCCAGTAGTTCAAAAGACAGTATATTTATATAAATGATAGAGAATAATAAATATAGCAGTATTTTCTCCTAAAATGTTAATTTTTCTTAAGATGAAATTTTATCTAAAACAACAACTAGTTTGTCTTGGTCAACATTATAAAGCTATCAATATGTAAATTAACATCCCTATTTTTACAACAGTTCTAAATATAATATTTACGCATTTGGAAACCAAAATTCCAGTTCTACGAGAGATGTGCTCTATGATTTTGAGCAAGACAGTAGCATTTTTTATCTTTGTTCGTTCTGGGGAGGCAAAATAACCGATTGCTTAGGGCTTCGTCTCCAGAATCCATCACGTCTTGAGATTAAACATGGCTCCATTTTTGTAAATTGATGGCAAGTTACTTCAGTGCCGTCAGCCTCATTTCTTGTATCTCTAAAGTGAGATGGCGATGTGATCACCCCCGTAGGGCTGCTGTTCTTGCTGTTCGGTGCTGTCAAGACCACTCTCGGCACAATCAAAGGAAGGCAACACTACGCGGTTGTGTGCCATCCTCACATACAACTAGGCAGTGTGCAAGCTGATTGTTGCGGCCAGGCTGTAAACTCAGCTTCATGAGGGTCTTCCCCTCTTTTGCCCATCTTCTGCTTTACCAAGAACTATGTCCTTTTCCAGAGACTGGTCTCTCCTGAAAACAGATCCAAAGACTGTGAGAGCATTCTGACTGTACTTAGTGCGAGACAGATCGGTGGGTTTAGAATGAAGGTTAAATGATAAAATATCTGCTTAGGTCAGAGCCTGTGGACCACTCATACTATTCAGATAGTTGTGGTTGTACATTTCCAAAATGCCATAACTTGACAACTTGCCTTCCGGGTAGTATGGAGTGGCTGCTGTCATCTTATTTCATTTATTTCTGAACTGCATCTTAAAAGGAATGCGAATCATCCGGTGTCTCCTAGCAGCAATGTCTCTGCTCTGTCTGTCTAGGTGTCCTGTGATAGGCTGTGACAGCCAAGGTCACATCTCAGGTAAATACACCTCCCACCGCACGGCTTCTGGCTGTCCTCTGGCTGCCAAGAGACAGAAGGAGACTCCTCTCAATGGGGCTTCCCTCTCCTGGAAATTCAACAAACAAGAACTCCCCCACTGCCCCCTGCCTGGGTGTAATGGGCTAGGCCACGTCAATAATGTTTTTGTCACCCACAGAAGGTAACACATGTTTTCTGTCTTTTTACTGTTGATGCTGCAATTGTTTGACAACTGAGTGTGCTAATGAGGAAAAAAACCCTCTATTTAAAGTGAAAGTAAAAAGACGTATTCAGCGTTGATGCCGTTTGAACCGGGAGTTGTGCAGAACCCCGGGAGTGAAACAGCACAGTTAGGAACTTCATCTGCAATGTTTTTATTGGAGATCATAAAGGTAAAGGAGTGAAAATCAGTGCAAGGTTTTTGCTTGGATTGGTTTAGAAAATATGTGAGGTTGCAGGAATTGATCACTGTTCATAATTTCAGAAGTATATGCTTGTTAGGAGAGTTAGGGGTAGTCATAAGAAGGCCACCACATGCATTTCCCAAGTAACAAGATGCTTAGGCATTAGCCTTTAGGCACACACGTCCTTGGCATCTGTTGATGCAAGAAATTTCTGATCAGGGTCTTGTGCACATTCTTTCCACAGCTGTGCCTGACCACAAACAAAAACATGTGCTTAGCTTGGTCATTAAGTATGCATAAAGGTCAGTACGTGCTAGGGAAATAACTTGAAACGGAGTATGAGTTGATGTCAAGTTCAAAGATGTCTCCATCTATAGACCACAGCCTTCCACGAACCAAGTGCCCAGAATGTAAGCTTCCAGATAGGTTGCTTTGGAGAAATAAGAACAAAAAAATTCACGAAGATCATTAACCTCAGCACTCTAGTTGCCATAACAATGTGTCTTTCCAAATAGATATGTGAAGAGCTTGATATGTGAAGAACGCTACTTTCTTCATGCCTGAGAATTCACTACTCAGTTTTCAGGTGCCATTTCAGAAATGATGCATTTGTAGCTTGTCTTCTAAAGGAACGCCTCTGATACTGTTTTTAATGTAATTATTTGGCTAGCTATAAGTGGTGTCTTTACTTCATTCCGGAATGTAATTATAGACAGTTACTTGACATATTCATATCATTCCCTCTCTCTCATGAACTGGCTTGATTTTATGCCAAAATTATAGTTACTTGGCTGCTGGAAGACAGGACTCATTCAGGGCAGTGAGAAGAAGATGGCCCAGTGCTCACTCGATGTACCATGGGATGCGAGGCGGTTTAGACGGCATTGTACAGTGTCACAAAAACGTCTTATCTTTATCACTGAGTGCAAACAGTGATAACAGCTCAGCCCTTTGGGTTCACATTCTACTCAAAGCAGGAGGAGCTGAAGACTCACGGAATACTTCTCCATCCTGGGAGTCTTTCAACTTGCTGGCCACTGCCCATGGTGTCAATTTAAACCACTGTGACCTATGAGTGAGTCTCCACCCCTTGACTAAAGGCTGGACCATTGGGACATTTTGTTCAACCCTGAAGATACATATTGATGATCTGAGGAAAAGAAGCTGTGCAGGGATTGCTTATTTAAGTGGATGAAACTTGCTTATGAAGAAAGCCTGAATGTTCCGAGTGGCTTATTTTCAGAGAGATTTCAAACACAGGCCCATATTCCCCACAGCACACATTTTTGTCTTTTGAGTCTGGATCAAAAAAGCCCTCACAAACCAAGTGGCACCTTGACTGCTAAATGGCTCTACTCTCGGGTAATAACCCCAGTAGAGCCTGTGCTACCGTTGATGATAAAACAAGATATGAAGGTAGCTAGCTCCTTGGTAAGAACAACCTGCAGTGAGCAAGAGGGAAGTTTTCGTTAAGTGAGATGGCAGATGGGAGAAGGACCCTTTTCACTTCACTGGTAGTTTCCTGGACTGCCACGTGAAAAAGAGAACTATTGTTCAAGTTGAGCATGAGCGTGTCCTAGTGCCCAGGCCTTCCGTGTTAGGCTAAAATCCCAGGAAGTCACACCTTGGAGTCGGGAACCAATGACGAGTGTCTGCTGCAGCTTTGCTTCTATAATTCCAGATTGGACATGAACCGCAGGCTCACTAAGTAAATAAT
>NW_022103896.1:82082382-82089282 GCF_000313985.2 Echinops telfairi | reverse complement strand
GCAGGTGTCACAAAGCAGTGGGGGAAAGGTGTCACCGGTTGCATGGATGCATTTTAGCACATAATGCTGAGTAGGAAAATGTATGGAAGAATATGTGCCTGATAATACTATTTATTTTAAAAATGCAAAATCCAGGATTCATGCTGTTACAGATTGAATTGGGTCTCCCTAAAATTTGTATTGGAATCTTCACTCCTAGACCCATGAATGTAATCCCAATGGGAAGAGAGTTTTTGGTTTGTTAATGAAGTCGTGTATGTAGGATATGGGTCTTCAGACTAGCCTATTTTCTGAGATTACTGAAAAAGGCGGTGGTGGGAGGTGGGGGGGAGTTAGTCACAGAAGCAAGCAAATACAAATATGGGAAACATAGAGGCCACAAGGAAATCACCAAGGACTACTGGACCCAGAGAAGCTGAGAAAAGGATTTCCCTCCAGAGCAGGCTACATAGCTTCACTTTGTGCTGGTCCCAAACTCAGGACTTCTTCCCTCCTAAACCGTGAGATGATAAATGTCTGTTCTTTAAAGCCACCCACTTATGGTATCTGTGCTACAGCAGCATTAGGAAACTAAAATACATGCACATGTGACACAATTATATTTTAGAAAGCTAGGATATTATTCACCTAGGATTTAAGAAAATGTTCATCATTAGGGGGACAGATGAAGGCAATTGTTGAGGGAAGATGGCAACTGAAAAAGTACAATAAGACATATTCTGTATTTTAGGGTAAATGATATTCATCTTGATAGCATTCTAAAAACTGAAAAGTACTTTTTGTACATATTATATATTTCATAATAATAAAAAGAAGATTATGTGCTTCTTTTTAATAGACTGCAATAATGCAAAGATAACATTTTCTAGGAAAAGAATTAAGATAAATGATTTGTTAAAATTTTTATTGTCATTAGATATAGCTTACTAGATAAAAGATTTAAGAAACTGAATTTAACTTGAGGTATCTCTTTAAGGGGGGATGCTGTTTATTTAGTATCTACAGAGTGTAATGAAATTGTAAAATGCCTAGCTTATGGCTTGGCATGTAGTAGGTGTTCGACATGATTATTTCCTTTCCTTTTGTAAAAATAATATTTAGTATATGTTATATATGCAGGAATTCATTAAGGTTGGATTGACTTACACTGGGATCACATATTCTAACTCATGGTGAGCGTTCATATGTTACGTATTTTAAACATTAAAATCCCTGAAGTTTTTCAGTGTCCTTTACAATCACTTACAATTAGCTATTGATAGCGGCTAACAGTATTTGGGGCTCTAACTACTGCAAGAGAGAGTACTATTCTAAGGACTGTGCATGGTTGTTCATCAAAAATGTTCAAAACATTATGAACTACATATGCATTACAATTATCCTCCCTTGAAAGAAGAGAGAAGGAAAACAAAGACGCAAAGGAACTGCCCCCTTTTCATACAGATGGGAAGCAGCACAACCGCGAGGCGACTACGCCACAATCCTGAGCACAGTTACATACCCCTGCTGGTGTCCAAGGGGTTCTGGTCATGGGCCAGGCGCTGTGCCACGGCTGTGTTAAAATGCACACAATGCTCATCCTCTTCTGGGAAAGGACATTTGGTAGCTCTTCCGTTTTTGCTGAATCACAGCTAAGTTAAGGACCCTGACCAAGGTCTGGTATTCATAAATGGATGACCTAGGATTGAAAAGGAAGCTGTCTACCAATCAAACCTATCGCTTGTTATTCTGGATACATGCTTTGTTTAAAATTCATTTTTTAAATTTATGGTCAATAATTGGGAAAAATGTAATGTGTTTTTTCTCTCATAAGTCAAACTGCTAAGGGTGTGATTAATAGCCCAACATGTAACCCCCTCCACCAATCAGTTTGAAAGCGCCAACTGCCCCTTGGGAGAAAGATGAGGCTCTCTACTCCCCTAAACAGTTACAGCCTCAGGCTCTGTCCTACAGGGCTACTATCTGTGGCCGTGAGAGAGTGACCGGTCCAAACGAAGCATGCTATCTAGGGGGGAGGGCAATAAGAGGTGCTAATGAGGTTCTAATATCTGTTACATTACAAAGGAACTTAACCACAGACCACTTTACGTTCACATATATCCACTAAATATTATTCCAGGTCATAACCATGTTCTGAGGATACAGTCATGGCAGATAGCAAGGCAAACCTGGACACACACATCCCCCATGCCTGTAACCATGAATTTCCACAGAGGTATAGTCAAAACTAATGTAAGAGTGTTTACCTAATAAAGGTGACCATGAGACACTGCCATATGGCATAGATAAATCAATCCCTTTCTACTAACCCCCTCATCATAAATTGTCCCCCACTGAGGTGAGTCACACCCTGGAAAAGTAGTCTTTATGATGGACAAATAGGGGAGTGATAAGTGGGGTTAGAAGCACTAGACAATTGCACCTCTTTACCTGGGTGGCGGAATGGAACGACTGCATGATCTGAGAGCCACTGCTGGTCTTTCTTTGTCCTTATAGCTGTGGTCTCATCCAATATCTTTAGAAAATAGAAGGTAACAGATGCAGGGCACACTCTACAGTGAGGTGTTTCCAAAATAGAATCATGTTGAATGTTCAGCTTATAATTTTCTTTTCCTGTGTAAACTACTTCCATAGCTTATCAAATATATCACCTATATCAGTTTTCTCTATTTTAAAGTGAAAGTCTAAAAGTATTGCTACAAGATCATAGAGATTAAACAATAATATCAAATTTTGAAGTGATTGTTTCTCCATGTATTCTCCATCTAGTTCTATACACATCTGAAGGTGGACTTCCCATCTCTCTAAACTTTCCTTGAGAAATTCTGATAATTTATACCACATCAAAGCAGAAGTCTTGGATTTATGACACATCAAAACAGAAGTTTTAGCACATTCTGGGGACACAAAAATTGTGGGCTTTTTAAAATTTCTTTTTTTGTTTGTTTTGAGAGCAAAAATGAAATCTGAAGTGTGAAGCTCAGGGATGTAGGTTGGATAGTGTAAGGGTTGCCAACAAAATTCTATATGGCAGCTCTTCGTACCCTCAAAGAATAAACATGTGCATTGTCATGATAGAAAAATAAAAATTCTCAGGGCAACTTTTTGGCTAATTCTTCACCAACACAGTTTTCAATTTTCTTAAAACATCTTCATAATAATGCTTCATGATCATTCTGTGTCCTTCAAGAAAATCTATCAAGATTATCCATTTAGAATCTCAAAACACAGTTGCCTACTCTGCTTTGAATTTTGCTGATGCAGCAGATTTACCCAGAAGCCAGTATTTTGACTGCATCTTTTTCAGACAGCACTAAGAAAGTACATTAACAAGAATAAAAAAGTGCATTAATGAGAAAATTTGTCTAAAGCCATCTACTAATCTCAGAGACTGGCTGAACACACATTTTGTTTGTAGTCAATGGGCTTGAGTGAACTGGCACTCTGGTAGCAATACTTTTTGACATACCTTTGTACACACTCTTAATATAGAATAGTAATCTTATGAAAAACATTAATTCAGGAAATATTTCTTGAGGAATTTGCTCCTGAATTTTTTTCACTTTGCCAGTAGCCTAATTTCCATGTTAAAGAGATCCTTTCACATCTGAATTGAAATTATATTTCTATGAAAAATAGTATTTTAAATGGCTGATAGCAATACAAGTAACTGTGAATTTGATATAACAAATACAAAATACAACAAAATTACAAAGTAATTACTGGATTCTTAGAATAACAAAATCATGTGATCATATGCTGTAGAAACAAGTTTTGTTTAATGTTGTTATTAGTACGTTATTAGCAGCGTGTTGCAATGGACATAGAGTAGATTGTGTTAAATGAAGTAAATACTGATGAGGGGCTCAACTATCTAAGGATAGGGCTGAACACCACCAAGGAGGCGATTGCATGTAAAGACTTAGAGCAGTTCCTTTCCCTTTTCAGACTAGTGATTCTTCCAGTTGAACAGTAACGTGTGAAAAGTCAAAGAATAAATTAGACACTTTCCTATACTCCAATAGTGAACTTAACTAGCAGCTGGGGTGATAACCAGTGGTACTATTTTG
Source organism: Echinops telfairi (assembly GCF_000313985.2). Taxonomy (NCBI): domain Eukaryota; kingdom Metazoa; phylum Chordata; class Mammalia; order Afrosoricida; family Tenrecidae; genus Echinops; species Echinops telfairi. The sequence goes on along the minus strand of NW_022103896.1, from coordinate 82,085,212 downwards.
TGCCAATACTGATTGGAGTTATTCCATAATAAATGGGTTTTATCTGCTGTTTGTATAGCGTTAAAATATTTTACACTTGGAATTTTGAGTAATTTGAAAAAATTCTTTTTCATAATAATATGCACATTTTAGGCTTACAGAAAATAAAGTAACCGCTAATAATGACACAGCCAAATTAATTGCATCATGATTGTATATCATCAGTATATTGGGGCTTTAAAAAAACCCCACAAAACCTTTTATGCTATTTTAGTACCTTTTGTTTTTGTTTGAATTGGTATATACCTGTCGCTTTCTATAAAAATTATAATGCAATCAGTAAGTAGAAAAAAGTTGAATAGTAGAAAGTGAATTTCAATACATAGATATATATGAAAGAATCCACATTTCACACATCAGTATAATTTCTATTTCTGCAGTTTATCTGGATGTCCTCTAAATGCACAAGCCATCAAAAAGGGCAAAGTTTCGGAAGAACTCATGACCATCAAAGTCAAAGCCACCGGGGGTAAGAATGTGTAGTGGGAATCACCATCTTCACCAAGAGGTCCAGCTGTGGCTCCCCAGAGGAATCTAGCTGCATGCTAAAGCCTACGTCATTCCCATGTGGCAAAACAGTGTGATTCCTGGTGTCCTTCTGGAAATTAACTCTTCACCCCTCCAGTAGCTAAAGTAGTCAAAGATGCATTAATTTTTCCTCTAAATAAAAAAAGCATATAAATACAATTTTAGTGTGTAAACCTAATATGAAAATGAAGGTTCGCCTAAAGAAATGTATTATCTGAAAGCTAAAATCTTAACTACTGAGAGATCCAAATATACTGAATACATCTGCTATAGCCACGTATCGACATCACTCATATAGTTCTGCTTATTACTTTCCATTGCTTCCAACATCACAGTAACACACATGCTACCACAATGCAACAGAGTGATAGATGGGTGGTGGAACAAAGCAAAAGCAGATAAGTCATGTTGTGTTGAATCATTCACGGTTTAATTTTTGACATTATATTTTGAAGCAGTACCTTGTGGTGAATGGAAGGTTGCATCTAGTTTCTGTTGCCAGGAACAGTAGTTCTTTTTATATTTTGCACATTTCCCCTGTTGTACATGTGCAGCTGTGTGCTAGGGGTTTATTTAGATATGGGATTGTTCAGTAACAGGGAATGGGAAATTTCACCTTCAGTAGGTAATGGACTATTTCCCAAAACACTTACGTGGGAAAATAGATGAGGCTGTCCTTCAATCAAATGAAGTCCATGCTTCTCTATAAAATCAATCTTAGTAACTTCGAGTGAAGAGTCTACATTTATTATTGTTAATGGTCATCCCTTTGGATTAGTCATCACTTGGATTAATCCTAACTTTTGATTAATATAAATAAAAAAAATTTATTTATATGTTTTCTAAAAAACCTATAGAAAAATAGCCCCTCTTTATGTTCAGCGCATTACATTTTGTGTTATTCGTACTCACAACATAGACACTATATCTATTTTATAAAAGAGGAAGTTGAGTCACAGTGTAAGTCTCTCAAATTCAAGAACAAGTTTCAAAGAAAGCATACAATCCAAACCTGTGTTCTTTCCTCTCCATTGCATATTATATAAGCTCAGGGTCAACCCCCTTTTGTGTACCTTCGGATTCTATACTCATGCCTGCCCTCCCAGCTCTAACCAGTTGTGGTCTATAACGTGGTCCACCACAGTTACACAGAGTCCTTGACTACTATAATTGATGTCCTGACTGTTCTTGCAGCATTTGTACAGAGAGCCCAGCAGCTCTAGAGAAAGGGGCTTTGCACTCTCATTATGTCTCTGCCACTTAAACTCAGGTGAGTTATTTGGGGTTGAACTCTGGTAGCAAATGTCTGCTAACTGAAAGGTCAGTAGTTCGAAACCCCAGCCTCTCCATGAGAAAAAAATGAGACTTTCTACTCCCATAAAGATTTATCATCTCGGAAAGCCACAAGGCATTGCTATGAGTTAGAACATTATCAATGGCAGTGTTTGGTTTTGGTGATTAATGTAGCCTAGCTTACTCTGTCTAAGGCTCGCTACCTTCCTATCTGGTAAGGATATGACAGGTGTAATACAACAAGGCCTGAGAGTGACAGGAGAGTTTAAGTGAGAACCGAACATCTGAGAATATATGCGGTAGAAGGGAACTACTTTAAGTGGTATACTTTCCTACTTCCTCTTTTCTTCCTTACTAAGAAATTAAATGTTGCTGCCCCTTCTATTCACTTTTTTTCAGTCATGGATATGTGTGACTTTGGGGAAATGTCTAGGAGTTCAAACTAATGTCTAATTTTCACTTAGCATGCCACAAATATTGACAGTCTTGTGTCTGATTTCTGGATGAACTAAGAGTCTGACTCTCTGTAGGTATAGAGAGTGATGAGGAAATTAGGCATCTGGATGAGGAAATAAAGGAACTGAACGAATCCAACCTTAAAATTGAGGCAGACATGATGAAACTTCAGACCCAGGTAACGAAAATTCAATAATCCGTTATCTCTGCTATAATCATAATTCTTAATTAATCAAAATGTTGAACTTTTAAATGTATGCTTGAAAATATACAGATATTTTGTAGTGACTATACTGAGCATTTCTCATACACTCTTACTTAAAAAAAAAAAAAAGAACAGGCCATCACCGATTCGATGCTGTAGGCAAATTTACTCACAGGTTGTCTGAGTATTTTCAGAGTTTTATCATCAAATAATGCAGATAATCTCATAAATAAACAATTGCATAGACTTAAGAGTGATTTTTAAAATGTGATCAGAAGACAAACGATGGACGCTGGGGCCAGGACGTGG
>NW_022103896.1:82078547-82080530 GCF_000313985.2 Echinops telfairi | reverse complement strand
AATTGATCTATGTATTGTGATGAATTGTATGAGCCCCAATAAATTGATTAAAAAAAAAAAGTGCTCATTTAAAATCCAAGAAATCAAAGCACATTTTTATTTCTTTAAATTTTTTCTGTTATCTCTGAATATGTATTTATTAGAATCAGATCTATTTAAAAATATTTTTATAATATATTGACTTGAGTATATTAAAAAGATTGTTAATCAGTACCACAATCCATTTTAAAACATTTTCACTTTTTTACTCATGGTTATTACCTTTCCATGTAGCCCCTACCTCCTCTACCATAACCTTAAGAAACTATTGTTATTGGTTACTTTCTATACAGAATTACCTGCCCTTGATTTCATATAAAGAAAAGCCTATTGAAAAACCCTAACAACAATAACAAAATAAAACACACAAAAATCTCAACCCAAAAGAATGCAGAAAATGACTAGAACTAATTAAGAACGGTCAAAAGGGAAAGCAAATGATAAGATGTTAAATTTTAATCTAACCGTAACTGCATTAATTCATTTTCTGATGCACACTCTCTGTCTGAGGGCAAGGCTGTTATATAACCGAACTTCACAGCCCTATACTGACATCATAGTTCTGTGAAAGGAAATAGTTTTAGGTCTGTGCCAATGGGTTTCCCTCAGGAAGAAGTCATTCTTATTCACATCCAACCTTGTTCCCATCATAGATCACATCCATGGAGAGCAACTTGAAGACCATAGAGGAGGAGAACAAACTCATCGAACAGAACAATGAGAGCTTGTTGAAGGAGCTGGCCGGGTTGAGTCAAGCCCTCATTTCTAGCCTTGCTGACATCCAGCTCCCACAGATGGTGAGTCCCAGCAACAACGGTCTTGTCCCATCGCTGGGCTTGCGGGGCCATTTTTGCATGCTGAGATGAGAAATGCTTACCTTCCCAGAGGCTGCCAGCAGCCACAGAGTTACCATGGCTTTTCACTGCAGGCATCCCCCTATGCATATGATATGCATACACAGTATATGTAATTATACTAAGACCGTGACCTTACTGATAGCATGGAAGTATTTAGACTTAGAGTGTACCTGACACTTACTTCATAATGTAGTCTGAAAGTGAGAGACTGAAGTTCACTCACTAAAAATATGTTCAAGTTGAACATTTCACAATTGATAAAATCTGAGACCTAGCCTTACTCATCATTGATCAACTCAAAATCTACAAAATAAATTTAATTTCCCAAAGACTTGATGTTTCCTTCACACTGAAGAACATTCTTCAGTCTGCCTCATTTGGAATTCATATCAAATAAAAATAACAAAAGTAAGTAAATCATCTTTACTTTCCAAATCTAAATATATATTCTACATATGTTAATCATTTAGCATTACAGAATATTAGTTTGATTTATAGTTTAATATATATAAACTTTTTAATGAATCTACATCACTGAGTGACTTTAATCAATAATATAGTGATAAAGATCACAAAGAAAAAATATTATTTAATTGCCAGTATTACTATAACTATTGAATATTATTGATAATATCATTTATTAGAATTTGTCCATTTGTTAACTTAAATTCATTTTCCTGAACATTTTCTTTACTCAAACCAAAAACTCACTGCCGTTGATTTGATTCCAACTCATAGCAACCATACAGGACATAATAAAACTGCCCTTTTGGGTTTCCAAGATTATAAATCTTTACCAGAATAGAAAGCCTCATCTTTCTCCAGTGGAGTGCATGATAGATTCAAACTACTGTCACTGCAGTTAACAGCTCAATACATAACCCTTCTGCTCTCAAGACTTCTACAAGGAATTTCATGTGGTGATTTTTATATAAAATGTTCATAAAAACACTAACGAGGGAGTACGGTTACTCTCATTGTAGAGTTGGAGTAAATGAGACTCAGGAAGTTTCCCAAGCTAGCCCAGGACATGCAGTCTTGGCCACAGTTCTTGGTAGGGGCCATCGAGGTGGTTACAGTCCATAGC
>NW_022103896.1:82065918-82078392 GCF_000313985.2 Echinops telfairi | reverse complement strand
CCAGGGACTGTTCTCTTCAGAAAACATGTCCAAAGTACGTGAGATGATGCCTTGGCATCCTTGCCTCTAAGGAGTCGTATCCTGGTTGTACTTCTTCCAAAACAAATCGGTTTGTTATTTTGCCTGTCATTGGTACTTTCGATATTCTTCACCAGCATTATAATTCAAATGGATTGATTCTTCTTCAGTCTCCTTTATCCATTGTCCAAGTTTCACATGCATGTGGGGTCATTGAAAAGGTCATGGTTTGAGTCAGGCACATCTCACTCCTCAAAGTAACCCTCCCTGCTTTTCAACATGCTAAAGAAATCTTCTGCAGAAGATTTACCCATCGCAAAACATTGCTTGATCTCTTGACTGCTGCTTCTGTAAGCATTGATTGTGGATCCAAGCAAGACAAAATCTGTGATAACTTCAAACTTTTCTCCATTTATCATGTTGTTGCCTGTTTGTGAGGATTTTGGTCTTCATTGCATTGAGTTATAAACCATATTGAAGGATGAAATCCTTGACCTTCATCAGAAAGTGCTTCAAATCATCCTCAGTTTCAGCAATGTTGTGTCATCTGCGTTTTGCAGGTTGTTAATTAGCCTTCTTCTGATCCTGATGTTGCATTCTTTTTCATCCAATCCAGCTGTTTCTGATTATTTGCCACAGAGGTCCACTGAGACCTCATGATGGTTCTCCACAAATAGCACAGCAAAGGTAGACATGGAACAGGAGAGCAGGAGACTTGTTATGAAAACACTATACTTTAGGGTGCTACTTGGCTGAGCACAGAAATATAATCCTCACATTTAGAATATTTACATCCTAAATAGTAAAAATAGCAAGAACAATTTAGACTTTTTCAAGTCCTTCTTGCAAACACTCCTTGAAGTAAGATACACAACCATGGTTTTTGCATGCCTTTGTTTACTTATCTATCAAAATGATGGGGAATAGAGGTACTAGAATTAGATGAGTCCCACTCAATGAGTACCATCCACGTTCTTTCATTCACACCTTCGAGTTGCACCACCTTAAGCAACAACAATGAATGAAAACCAATGCATACTCATAACTGAAAAAAGTATGGCTAGACCTTAAATTTGCAAATCTGATACTACACTGGAGAATAGACTATAGAGATCAAAATATATTTACAAGGAGCACCAAGAAAAAAAATGATCATAATGGTATCTGAGAATGGAGATGGGAGATTTTCCACCATATAGTTGGTTAGTGAGATACTTGGTCCAATATTAAGTCCCAATGTCCTGACCAGTGCTGTCAAAGTCACTGGCTTCCACAACTCATGTCACCCTCACAGGCTTGTCCACACTGGCCTTCCACCCATAGTTTGTTCACATGCAGGTCTGCTCCAAACTGTGCCCTGAGTACTGCAGGCCTGAGGGCCCCATGGTCTGTTCTACATGTCTTTGAATGGAACAACAAAACCTTTTGGCTTCATATCACATTAGTCCCATTATTTTAAAAATAAATGATATTCTTATAAATCCCAGTCCACACTCAATCTCGTTTTACCTGCTCAAATTCCTTCTGTTGTTTGAACCCTTGGCTGCCCTCCCAGACTACGGAGTCACAGGTAACTTTCCTGTCCCAGAACTTGCCTAAGTCACTGTGGTTGATACACTGTGTTTTGTCTTTATGCAGGGGCCTATCAGTGAGCAGAATTTTGAAGCATATGTAAATACACTCACAGACATGTACAGCAATCTGGAGCGGGACTATTCCCCAGAATGCAAAGCTCTTCTGGAAAGTATCAAACAGGCAGTGAAGGGCATCCATGTGTAGGATGGCAACACTACCAACAGCAGCAATCACCAACAGTAACCCCACATGGCACGGTGGAGGCTCCTGTACAACAGCGGCATGCAGGTTGCTGTACTGCATATACAATTGCAACATTGCACTAATTTTTTCCCCAGCTGACATAAACAGGAACGAAAAACTATGTTAGCCTATTTGGGTTAAAAGCAATGCAGTCAAATGTTAGATCTTATTTATTTTCATATATTTTATTTCTCCATTGCGCTTTTCTTTGTAAAGCATATGTAAAATAAATGTGACATTTTTATATTTTATTTATTTCTAATCAAAGAGTTATTTATCTTTTAACTGCATTGTGAATTCAGCCATATTTTTACAAGTGTGTTTTATTAACTTATTTTCCAATAGGATTTAATAGAAATGCTATTCTGAAACCACATATCTTGCTGGGTTTAAAGGAGAAGGCACAAAGTGTGGAGAAAACTTTTGTCTAAGGACTGCACTGTGGTCCCTATGATATGTGTATTCTTTTCTCCCCTGTCACTAGCTTTCCTATTTATAATTTATACTGTGAAGTGAGATGTGTGAAAGAGCAAACAAGGGACAGATGGCGCCCACTACTGGAAGTCACTCACTCACAAAGGCACAGTTCCCTGGAAAACAGCCTGAGAATTTGTTAGCAATAATTAAATACAGAGATCAGCAAAGTATTCAACTTGGCTGTAAGACTTTGTTAATATGAATTATTTATTTGAAACCTTTTTAAAAAACATAAGCTCTTTCAGTGATGCAGATAGGTCTGTTTGTTTTGAAGATATATCAGAGAGTTGGCAACTCTTATTCCAAGATGAGAAACAAAACTTGATCTGACCAGCCAAGCTTTCCTGCCATATGTTGGTACAATATACAAATGGCAATGTTGATGTAGATTTGTACTTAGCAAATAAAAATGCATCCAAATGGAAAATTCTGTAGATATCATATCCCCTGAAATAGCATTTATCTTACTGGCTTGAATGAAAAGAATGGAAAATACATTGACGCATAAACATGCTCCTGCAATCTAGGTAATTACTTTAATGCTGTCAACATTGGTTTATTCCCTCTTAAGCAACAAGACAACTTTCAATTTAATAATATATATATATTTCCATAGAACTCCAAGTGCTACAAAGTATGTGCAAATGCACACACACACACACACACACACACATCCATTCACATACACTCATACACATAAAATTGAGCCTGCGATCTTGAATTTCTGAATGGATCAGAGCTTAGTAGTTGCTATAGTAAAGGCAATGTCTATTTCAGGGATTGTAAGTAGGTAAGCATTATTTCAAAAGTTTTTTTATATTTATTTTTTTTAATAAAAAGGTATAGACAACCAGCTAAACTGCCTTTTTGGTATGCACACACACCTCATGTGCAGATGTGCCTCTGTGTAAACGTACACATGAACTTAGTATGGACTTAATTTACTGTGCTATGACAAAAGTGTTTATTTTTTATTAGCCTCATTGATATTTAGATTGAATGTGATGGCATTCAAAGGCTTGATATATTCCACTGTTATCACTTTTACCTGCACAAATGAAATGTATCACTCAGCTGTAATTCCACACTCATGAAATGATAGTCTTTATTATGCATTAAGTGGGGCTCTATCTTTGCTTTGGGGGTTCATTTGAACCCTTGACTCTTAGCTTAGTGAAAATGAGGTGTCTGTTTTAGATAGGAATGGTGTTTATTTAAAAATCTGTTTTTAAAAAAGATCTATCAGATGTGCTGTCTATTATAAATGGGACACCAAACAAATTTTCTATTAAAGTTATGTATTTGCAAACATTTTGCTATACAGTACTTGATAGATGCAGACAAATGAGTTCACTTATTATAAAGGCAAAAGTTTAATTTGCTAAATATTTAACAAGTTTGTTATATATTTAATTTAAATGAAATTGCTTACCAACCTATGTATTTATTGCTACCATTTTGTTTGACTTCAGGCTAATTTATTTGTGTTTGGATTGTTTGACAGGATGTTTTGTAAAGTATGTTCGCATTTATTTGCCTCCTTTGTAGTTGATGTGTTTTGTAATGTGTGCTGGACTTTTTTATTTTGCTGTAATTTTTTCAATACTGTAAATTGGGTCTTTTGTAAACAAAAAAATGATGTATGCATTTTTTATTTAAAGTAGTTTGTTTGTACACCGTTTCTCCAAACAATTAATATTTCTTACATCAAAGCAACAGAATTGTGTTCAGTGCTGTACATTTGGTGTATGGTAGGAAATAAAATTGATAATGAATCTGGTGTGTTCTTTCTCAGGCACTCCGTGGAGAAAGGGATCGGGACCCCTTCAGAGTCCTCGGAGGCCTTTCAGGCTCAGCCGCAGAGAGAGGGAGCTCCCAGAAGTAGAGGAAACTCACAACTGTGATGGTTCCAATGCGTGTTATTTGTGCAGGCCAGTCTGTTTGGCCCACTTTTGTTCCCTGAAAGGCAAAGCATCTGGCTTATTGGAGAATCCTCATAGTCTTTGCCTTAGTATATACGGGACCAGTGACACCTTTGAAAGAGGGCAAGTAATACCTAGTACTAGCAAGAAATAAATCTGGATCTAGAAAGGGGTGAAATATAGGCTTCACCTATATCTCACTTTCACCTATATCTCACTTTGAGTATAGAGAATATATGTATACAAGACTCTGGAACTTATTAAATTTTAAAAAATGATTAATTTTTTTACAGACACTTTTGTGCCTATGTATTTCCTTATCTAATATCAAGTAGTCCACATCATTTAAATTGTCCAGAATCTTCCCAGACTCACTATATCCAAAAATGGTTGCCACTTGGCCTTATTATGATAAAGCCCATGTAATGCACATAATGAAGCAAAATTGACTGAAGGGAAGTCTAACTTCTCAGAGAAACCAGGACAGGACTTGGATAGAGCTTACAGGGGCTTCCTTCAGTAGGTAATGAAAACAAGATATTTCTTTAACTACCAAAGCCATTTTTGACAAGTAAAAAAAATCCCCTGCCAACTGCGTGATTCAGACTCATAGCAATAAACCTATAAAATAGAGTAGAACTCCATAGAGTTCCTGAGACTGGAGATGGTTGCAGGGACAGGCAGTTTCGTCTTTTTCCCATGAAGCCACTGACCCCATAATTTATAAGCTAATGCTTAACCAATTGCACACCGGTATTCCTTCAATCTCTGTTGGTACATCACAAGTGTATGTGATATGTCCTGTGAGAGTGGCTCATCTAATATGAACCTGTTCAGTCAAGTTATTAGTCCATCTTTGGCAGAGTCTGTGCAGCTTTCCATGCCTGGGATTTTATACATATTTAGTCACATCACTGTCACAGCACACAGCATGTCATGGAGAAGTGGAAAACAGTACCCCCCCCACCCGAAAAAAAAGAAGACAGACAAGGAGTATCCAACCTTGCATTTAAAGGATGTTTAATTAGGGCACATCTATGCCATAATTTGTCATATAATATCAAATGGGAGTGGTAGAATTTTTACCTTCCATTCAAGAACTTGGGGGTCAATTCCCAACCAAAGCACCTCAAACACAAAAATCACCCATCTGCCACTGGAGGCTTTTGTGTTGCTGCTATATTGAACAAGAATCAATGGATCTTCAAGCCTAAGATATACTAGGAGAAAGGCCTGGTTATCTGATATCTGGAAATCAGTCAACTTTCCAATGTAACCAATTGTAATGGCACAGGTTGGCTAGCATTTAACTCCATTGTGCGTGGGATCACCATGAGTCAGCACCCATTCAACAGCATCTAACAACTACAACGTGTGATGCCCATGTGCTGAATTCAGTGTCCATTCAGCTTACTTAAAAAATGATGAAATAACAACATACATGCAGATCAAGGGGCACATGAGGTCCTAGGGAAGGTTTCTAATTTTTATTTCCCAGGGAAAATACTAGTATGGTTTAGCTGGACATTGCAAGCAGAGGGAACAGCATGTGTGGACGCATGGAGGTAAGACTAATCATGAACACAGAAATTTATCATATTTAAAATAAAACAAACAAAAAACTAGAGAGAAGAAAGAAATGAAATGCCCTGGGATATAGGAGAGGAGATTGTAAGACAAATTGACAACCTGAAAGGTTCACATTTCCACAAGCCTATTTCAGATCTCACAAAAGCAGTGTCAGAGAATGGTCGGAGCAGATGCCCAATGGAGACAGTTGATCCAGGGATAGAGACAGAGAACTCCGATTCTTTGACTTGAATCCACACCCTGGCTGAAAAGGAGGGGATAATGATTCTTTTATTTTTGCCCACTAGAAAAGTTTAGACAAACTTCTTGTTCTGGTACATAAATATTTTATTAATTTGTTTTAAAAACCTGCGTTTCATGTCTCTTTACACACATAAAACCATGACAACCCAAGGCCCTTGCCTTGAGTAGATTTCAACTCATAGTAACCACGTGGGCAGAGAATATCTCCATTGCTCTAATATTCCCAGAAGAAGATTGCCATATCTCTTCCATTTAACAGTAGTGAATTCAAACCACAGGCCTTTCAGTTAGAGGGCAAGGGCTTTAATCACTTCACCACCAGGTCTCCATTTACACACATAAAACCCAAACTCAATACCATCAACTTGTTTATAATCCATATCAACCCTATATAGGGTTCTGAGACTATCAGTCTTCTTATATCAGTAGACAGCCTCACCTTTGTCCTGCAGCGAGGCTGGTGAGTTTGAATCACCTAAGCCAAAGCATCCATATATAACCATTAAAAATAACCTCAAGAAAACCTCAACAGAATATCACATTATTTCCCTGGAAGGAAGGCCCCAGCCATCCTCCACACAGGAAGTTCCCAGCTGTGTCTGGGATTCAGCAAGGCAGGCCCTTTGTGCCGCTGTGATTGGACAAGGAAAGGCCCAGCCGTCCCTCTCCCCAATAAGTAAGGCCTGTTGTCCCTGGAAACTGGAAAGGGAGGTCCTGGCTAGTCCTGCTCTCCCAGCACAGGATGCCCCAGTCAATCCAGCAACCAATAACCCTGCCCCCTTGCAAGGTAGGCGCCAGTCATTACTGCCACCCGGAAAGGTAGGCTCTGTCAAACACTGTTCCTGGGAAAGGACAGCCCTACAGGCCTGACAACCCAGCCAGGAAGACCCAAGTCATCCCTAATCAAGGAAGGCCCTAGCTATCCTTGGGGCCTAGCAAGGTAGACCCAAGTTGCACCTGTGGCCCCAAAGGAAAAGCCCTAGTCCCCTAGCATAAGCAAGGAATTCTCAGCTGTACCTGCATCCAGCAAGAAAGACCCCAGCCATCCCAGAGACCCAGCAAGGAAGGCCTTTGATACCCCCCACTCCTCCAATCTGGCAAGGAAGGCTCTGGATGTGACTCACACCCAGCAAGGAAGGCCTAGGCCATCCCTGCCCCCTGGAAAGGAAGGCCCAGGTATCCCCATCCCCTGGCAAAGAAGAAAGGTCTTAGGTATCCCTGCTTTCCAGCAAGGAAAGCCCCAGATATCCTCACACCCTGGCAGAAAAGGAAGGCCCTGATGATCCACATTTCATCTAGGAAGGCCTGGGCCATCCACAGACCCCCGCAAGGAAGGTCACAAATAGAATTATAAAGAATAAGATAAGATGCCTTTCTACAAATGGAGAACAAAATATTTTGAAACTAGAATCCCTACACCAAAGAGATGTAGGAAAGAAACAATAGGTAATAGAATGAGACAATGTGGTAAAAGAGCTGAGTAGTAGAATCAAAAGGAAAATCAAATTAGAGTTCAAAGATAATTCTTTTTTTTTAATTATGTGAAGCCCAGACTGCAGAGAGAACCTTTCAAAGGAGCAGTCCACCATACTGAAGCAGGGGTTGGTCTTTGGCTGCACCTTTTATATCATTTAGGAAGCAAGCAGAATACAGAAAGAAAGAAAAAAAACAGTCAAAATGCAAAGGTCACTAAGAAAGTGAGAGTGACAGAAGAAAAATAAGAGTATATTTAAGTACAGTCTTAGGCGCCTTGTTTTATGATACTAGCCTTGCTGGTGAAGGGGGAAATGACTTATCCAAAGATAATTCTTTAGAATACAACCAACTAGAGAAACAATTAACAAAACCAACAGAAGGAAAACACAGAGTAACCTGGAGAAAGATGACAAATTATGTGGCACAACATCAAAAGAACAACCTACGTCTCATGGGGTTTCGGATCAAAAAAAGAAACAAACAAACAAAAAAATCTACAGTAAAATACTACAATTTTTTGATGAGTATTCCCCCAACGCCATACGGGAGGATAAAATAACTATACAGGAAGTTGAAAGATCCAAAAATAGAATAGACGCCCCCCACAAAGGCAATAAAACACATCAGAATGAAACTTTGCAATTTCAAGAAAAAGAGGCAACTCCTGGGGCAGCTATAGAAAAAGAAGTCACACACGAAGGAAAAATAAGAAGAGCAAACTAGAACTCCTCAGCAGAAACCATGAAGACAAGAAAACAAGTCAGTAAAACATATTAAATAAATCATATGTAATAAAAATAGGTAGCACATGTTTTATGTGCAAAATATTTAAAATATAAATAGTTTAAATGCCAACCAATAATTCTATATTCAGCAAAATTTCCCCTCATGTGCAAGGGAGAATCAAGGATATTTCCAGAGAAGGAAAAATTAAAGGAATTTGTGAAAACAAGACCAGCATTACAGAAAATATTAATGGGAACACTTTGGATAGTGAATCAACAATAGTAGAGACACCTAAGAGTAACATACAAAGCAACAACAATCAGAAATCTACGCAATGGAAACAGTACTCAAAATAACAGAGAATAGAGGAATAACAAAGAAACCAATAAAACTTAAAAAAAAAGACCTTACAGGAAAATAACCAACAAACCCCATACATACCAATAGTGATACTTAATACCAGTGGATTCAATACACAGTCAAGAAGTCAAGAGACAGAGAGGAACAAACCGGATTAGAAAGTATGCCACCTACAGAGACAGCTTAAACATGAAGACAAAAATAGACTAAAAAAAAAATCAAAGAATGGAAAAAAATTATCAAGCTAATTGGAGGCCCCAAATTCAAGAAGGGCAATGTTAACCTCTAATCTTAATACTAATACTCTAATAATTAACCTCTAATAAGATGGTTCTCAAACTTCCTAATGCCATGACCCTTTAATACAGTTCCTTATGTTGTGGTAACCCTCCCAACCATAAAATGATGTTTGTTGCTACTTCATAACTGTAATTTTGCTACTGTGATGAATCAGGTGACCCCTATGAAAGGGTCTTTCCACCCACAAAGGGGTCGCGACCCACAGGTTGAGAACCGCTGCTCTAATAAAATATAGTGAAAGCAAAAAAAAAAAAAATCATACTCACTCTCAGGCCCCTATGACTTCCCAAGACTATGGGAGTAGAAAGCTTTGTTTTCTCCTACAAAGTGACTGGTGGTTTTGAATTGCTGACCTTATAGTTAGCATCCCAACAGGAAATCATTACACCAACAGAGAGAGAGCAAAAAAGGACACTGCATAATGATTAAAGGAATAATAGAACAAGAAAATATAATATTAAATATATATGCCTAATGAAAGACCCTTGGAATTCATAGCTCAGCAGTGGTGGTAGAAGATTTCAATACACCAGACCATCGGAAAACAAACTCAATTAAAAACAGAACTAAACAACACAATCAACTTGACCTTCTAGACATACAGAGAGCATGCACCAAACAGAAAAAAGTGCATTCTTCTCCATCTCATGAAGATTTCCCCAATAGACCACATTTTAGGCAACAAAGCACGCCTTAATAAAATTTAAAACCTTAAGATTCTACAGTCTGTTTTCTCAGACCACACTATACAACTAGAAATCAATAAAAAAGAAAAAACATAAAGTCAAACGCATGGTGGCTTAACATACTACTTAAAAAATGACTGGATAATAGATCAAATAGTGAATGAAATTTTAAAACTGATTGAAACAAATAAGAATGTGAATACAACATAGCAAAAAAACATTATCAGATGGAAATTTATAGCAATCAATGCACAAGTGAAAAAAGAGGAGAAAACTAAAATCAACACAGAATCTTCAACAATTAGAACATTAGCAACAAAATAAATCTTCAACCAACAGGAAGATATAATCATAAAGATTAGAGTAGATATAAATGAATGGGGAAACAATGGAAAAATCAGTAAGAAATTGGTTCTTTAAAAGGATTAATAAAATTAACAATTCGTTGGCAAGTTTGACAAAGGAAAAGAAAGAGGAGATACTAATATCTAGAATTAGAGATGAAAAGATATCACAATAGAAACAAAGGTAATAAAAAGAAAATCACATTACGATGAAAGACTGTCCCAACCAATTTTCTATCCTAGAAGAAATATCTAGAAATACAGGATCTACAAAAAAAAAACACAACACAGACTGATCTAGAGAACTTCAATAGACCCACAACAAAAGAAGAAATAGAGAATGTCACTAAGAAAGTCCAACCAAGAAAAGCCTAAGACAAGATGGTTTCACAGTGGATTTCTACAAAGTATTCGGAGAAGAATTGTCACCAATTCTACACAAATTGTTCCAGAATATAGAAAGGGACAGCAAACTCCCAAACGCTTTCTCTGAAGCAAGCATAACCCTAATACAACAACCTTACAAAGAATCCAGAAGGACAGAGACTACCCATCATGAACATAGATTCAAAAATTCTTAACAAAATTCTAGCCAATATAGTCCAACAGCATATCAAAAAAAATTAATCATGATTAAATTGGATAGATGACAGGAATGCTGGGATGGTTCAACATTATAAAAGCAATCAATGAAATCTGCCATGTAAACAAACAAAGAATAAGAACCATGTGATCATATCAATAGATGCAGAAAAGGTGATTGACAATATCCAACACCCATTCTGATAAAAACCCTCATGAAAATAGAAATAAAGGGAAATTTCTCAACACAATGAAGGCTATATATGAAAGACCAACGGCCAATATCACACTCAGTGAAGAAAAACTGACATGTTCCCTCCCAATGAGAATCAGACGAGGTTATACCGTATCACCACTCTTGCTGAACATCGTTCTAGAAGTCTTAGCCAGAAATATTAAAAACAAAAGGAAAGCAAGGGAATACAAATGGACAAAGCAGAAGTGAAGCTTTCATTATTTGAAGATGACATAATTTTATATGTAGAAACCATAAATATCCACAAAAACATTTTTGGGTATAATTGAGGGACTTGGTAAAGTAGTAGGATACAAAATTAACAGGCAGAAAGCTATTGAATTTCTGTTTCCCAATGAAGAGAGCAATGAAAAGGACATCAAGAATACAATAGCTACAGAAAAAGATGAAATACATGGAAAAAACCTCACCAAGCAGACGAACATTGGGCCTCTACTCAAGTACTCCCTCACCACAAGAACACTTTGTTCTAACAACCTGGCATTCCATGATGCTCACCTTCTCAACATGACTGCTGAAGACAAACGTGTGCATAAGCAAATGTGGTGAAGAAAGCTGAAGGTGCCCCATTATCAAAAGATATAGTGTCTAGGGTCTTAAAGGCTTGAAGATAAACCAGTGGCCATCTAGCTCAGAAGCAACAAAGCCCACATGGAAGAAGCACACCAGCCTGTGTAATCATGAGGTGTCAATAGGATCAGGTATCAGATATCAAAGACCCAGAGCAAACAATCATATTGATGTAAACAAGGAGGAGGGCATGTTGGAAACCCAAAGCCCATCTGTAGACAATTGGACATCCCCTCACAGAAAGGCCACAAGAAAGAGATGAGCCAGCCTGGGTGCAGTATAGTGCCAACAAAACACAACTTTCCTCTAGTTCTTTAATACTTTACCCCTCCCCCTGCCCCACCGCCACTATCATGACCCCACTTCTACCTTACAAATCTCGCTAGACCAGAGCATGTACACTGATACAGATAAGTGCTCACAGCACAAGGAATCCAGGACAGATAAACACCTCAGGACCAATAATGAGAGTAGTGATACCAGGAGGGTAGAGAGAAGGTGGGGGAAGAAAGGTGGAACTGATCACAATGATCAACATATAATTACCACCCACCCCAAGGGGAAGAACAACAGAAAAGTGGGTGAAGGGAGACAGCGGTCAGTGTAAGACATGAAAAATAGTAATAATTAAAAAAAAAAGTATCCAGGGTTCATGAGGGAGGGAGGGTGAAGGAAGGAGGGAAAAAGGCGGAGCTGATACCAAGGCTCAAGTAGAAAGAAAATGTTTCAAAAATGATGATGGCAACATATGTACAAATGTGCTTGATACAATGGATGGATGGATGGATGGTGATAAGAGCTAAGAGCCCCCCAGTAAATAATTTAAAAAGAAGAAATACAAGGCCTGTACAAAAAATTACAGGTCACAAAAAAAACAAATGTGACCTACATAAATGAAAGAATATCCTATGTTAATGGCTAGGAAGACTTAATACTCTAAAAACAAAAAAAAACACTGCCCCAGAGAAATCTAAAAATACAATGCAATTACAACACATGTGTAAACTTCATTATTTAAAAACAAAAAACTGGAAAAACTAATTACCAAATTCATATGAAGAGGGAAGAATCCTAGGATAAGCAAAGAACTTTCTTTTTTTTTTTTT
>NW_022103896.1:82061441-82063959 GCF_000313985.2 Echinops telfairi | reverse complement strand
TATTCCACAGCAACAGTAGTCAAAACAGCCTGGAACTGGTAGAATGTAAGTATGTAGACCGATAGGACGGAAGAGAAAACCTAGACATAAATGCATCTATATATCGGTCACTGAGTTTTGACAAAATATCTAAAAATATTAAATGAAAAAGAGATAGTCTTTTCAACGGTGCTAGTAAAATTAGATACACAGCTGCAGACGGATAAGAGGATCCATACCTTACCCCTTGCACAAAAACAAACTCAAGATGGATCACAGACCTAATTATAAATTCCAGAACTATAAGGATCATCAATGAAGAAATGGGAAACATCTAAGTGCCATTTTCAGGGCATACACATTTTGCCAAGTATATTAAAGGAAGAATATATAGTATAAGAAAAAAAATAGAATCTATTAAAAATAAGACACATGCATAAAAGATTTCATCAAAAGAGTAAAAAGAAAACCCCCCACAATGGAAAAAATCTCCCGTAACTACACCATGGCCCAGGAACTAATTTCTAATACACTGTAACACCTCAATAAGAAAAAATGAATAATCCTATTAAAATGGGGTGGGGGGAGGGAAACATAGGCAGTTCACCAAAAATACATTCAAATGGATAACAAACCCACGAAAAAATGCTCATGGTCACTAGCCATCTAGGAAATGCAAAACAAAATAACAAGATATTACATAACATTGATAACAATAGTCTAATTTAGAGAAGAAAAACAGAAAATGAATATTGGAGGAGGTGTCGAGAGATTGGAACTCATATTGCTCTTGGCTTGTCATCATGTACAACCATTGAGGAAAGTGATATGGTGCTATCTAACACAACTGGAAAT
Source organism: Echinops telfairi (assembly GCF_000313985.2). Lineage (NCBI taxonomy): Eukaryota > Metazoa > Chordata > Mammalia > Afrosoricida > Tenrecidae > Echinops > Echinops telfairi. The sequence goes on along the minus strand of NW_022103896.1, from coordinate 82,063,125 downwards.
TGAATTCCCATCTGATCCAGTAATACCACTGCTGGACATGTATTTCAAAGAAGTAAGAGACACCAGACAAACAGACATATATGTTCTCCCAGGTTCATTGCAGCATTGTTTACACTAGCAAGAAGCTGGAACCTGCCCAAATGCCTATAGGAGAAGAATGAATGAAGAAACATTTGTATATACACACAACAAGATAATATGCATCCCTAAAAATAGGGATGAAACCAAGAAACACCTTATGACATAGGTGAACTTGGAAATCATTATGCAGAGTGAAGTTAATCAATTACAAAAGGAGAAATAGTCTGAGGAGTGTTGTCCAATTGTCTATAGATAGGCTTTGGGTCTCCACTCCAACCCCCTTCTTTCACATCAATATAATTGTTTGGTTTGGATATTTTGATACCTGATACCTGATCCCATTGACACCTCATGATCACACAGGCTGGTATGCTTCTTCCATGTGGGCATATTTGTTTCCCGGCTAGATGGCTACCTTATTAACTTCAAGGCCTTAAGACCCCAATGCTATATCTTTTGATAGCTGGGCACCATCCACTTCCTTCACCGCATTTGCTCATGCACCCATTTTGTCTTCAGGGATTGCTGTCAGGAAGGTGAGTATCAGAGTGCTAGGTTATTAGAACAAAGTGTTCTTGTGTTAAGGGAGGCTTTGAGAAGAGGCCCAAAGTCCATCTGCTATCTTAATACTTAACATATAAATACATGTACATTGGCCTCTATCCCTTTCATTATAAATTAATATATTTAAATATATACATGCCTGTAGCTATAAATGGTTTTTGCCTCCTACTCCTTTCTTCTATTTCTTTTCACCTTCCTTCTGTGCCACTATCATGCTCACCCTCTCTTCGGTTCTCAGTAATTCCTCTTGGATACAGTCCACCAGGCATTATTCCCCCTCTTTGCTATTAATTTTAGATCTCTTGTTGTTCCCTTATCCCTGAGTCTGCTGGCTTCTCACTCCCCCTTGCTGCTCCCCCCCTTTCCCATGTCCCCCTGGGACTGCCGGTGCCATTGTTTTCTCCTCAGGATTGTTTGTCCTGCCAATCTTGTATAGACAGACTTAAGGCAACAAAACAAAACAAACAAACGATAGTTCTCGGTCTATCTGCTGACCCTTATGAGCTTTTTACAATAGGGTCTGATGTGCCAAGCCCTGTCCCCTGAGTCAGAAGTCTATTTTCAGGATTCCTTGGGGACTTTGTTACTTTGCTCTCCTTGCTGTCCTGTTGCACTCCCTTTGCGTTTCAACCCACTGGGCATGGGGCAGATTGGGCATACTTTCCGCACAGTGTCTCCAGTGCTGTCCCCCTTAGTGCTTTGGGTCAGTAAGGGAATGTTGTGTCTCATGGTGGGGCCAGCCCTATAGTCCTGTCTGTGCATTGGCTGGTCCAAGCAGGAATGTTGTGCCCGAGGCTTGATGAAAACAGAGGAGCTGATACCAAGGGCTCAAGTAGAAAGCAAATGATTTATAATGTTGATGGCACCATATGTACAAGTGTACTTAATACAATTAAATGATGGATTGGTATAAGATTTTTAAGAGCCCCAGCCCCAATAAAATGAGTAATAAAAAAGGGAAAATATGGTGTAAAATCACTACAATAAAGATAAATACCAAATCAAAATAGTCATCTGGCCTCAGGTCATGTAATCTGAT
>NW_022103896.1:82052124-82061341 GCF_000313985.2 Echinops telfairi | reverse complement strand
GAGCTTTTTACAATAGGGTCTGAGGGGCCAAGCCCTGTCCCCTGAGTCAGAGTCTATTCTCAGTCTTCCTCGGGGACTTTGTTACTTTGCTCTCCTTGCTGTCCTGTTGCACTCCCTTTGCGTTTCAACCCACTGGGCATGGGGCAGATTGGGCATACTTTCCGCACAGTGTCTCCAGTGCTGTCCCCCTTAGTGCTTTGGGTCAGTAAGGGAATGTTGTGTCTCATGGTGGGGCCAGCCCTATAGTCCTGTCTGTGCATTGGCTGGTCCAAGCAGGAATGTTGTGCCCGAGGCTTGATGAAAACAGAGGAGCTGATACCAAGGGCTCAAGTAGAAAGCAAATGATTTATAATGTTGATGGCACCATATGTACAAGTGTACTTAATACAATTAAATGATGGATTGGTATAAGATTTTTAAGAGCCCCAGCCCCAATAAAATGAGTAATAAAAAAGGGAAAATATGGTGTAAAATCACTACAATAAAGATAAATACCAAATCAAAATAGTCATCTGGCCTCAGGTCATGTAATCTGATTCTTTCTCTTAATCAACTGTGCCTCCCTAATGCTCATGATGCATACATCACCTCTATTTATACACATTATAAGCAACTTCTTCAGAGAAGGCCTCACCCTTAACCGGGATCAGTTTCTCATGTTGGGGGGATAAGGAAAAGACCAATCGTTTCCTGCGTATAGCATTGTTCCATGGGAAAAGTATTGAATGCTGCAGGAAGCATAAAAAGAAGATAGAAAGAATACATGGATTCACTGTACCAAAAAGAACTAGTTGATATTCCACCATTTCCCTAGGTAGCACATGAACAAGAGCCAGTGGTGCTGAAAGATGTTCAAGCTGCACTAAAAGCAGAAGGTAAAAACAAGGCTCCAGGAATTGATGAAATACCAATTGAAATGTTCCAAGCTCTGAAAACACTCACTCGTCTATGCCAAGGATGTATAGAAGACAGCTACTTGGCCAACTGATTGGAAGAGATTCATATTTGTACCTATTCCAAAGATAGATCACCAAGCAGACTGCTCAAGTTATAGAGCTGTCAGTCATAGGCTTCTGCATACCAGGTGCTCAAAGTTTAACCTCTTACAGTATTCCCTTATTCAGATTTGAACTTTATTATTTATAATCCTTGGATCACACAGGCTGAGTGATTCTTCCATGCCATGGGGACTTTATTGAATGTAATGAACAGAAATGGGTTTTGATTATTGTCAAATGCCCTTTCTGTATCTATTGGTACCATGTGGTTTATATTTCTTGTCTTATTCATGTGGTGGATTACATTGATTGTTTTCCAGGTATTGAACTCTCCCTGCATACCTGAAATGAATCCCACTTGGTCTTGGTGAAATTTTTTTGATATGTTGATGTATTCTATTGGCCAGGATTTTTCTTGAGAATTTTAGCTTCTACGTTCATGAGGGATATTGGTCTATAATTTTTTATTTTATGGTATCTTTGTCATAACATGACAGCCAAAGTAAATCTGAGTAATGCATATCACAGGGACAAGCAGATGGATTCTGAGCCCCATCAAATGCTAGCTCCAATCCAAGAATAGTTAGTTCTGATAACATCGCCTTGCATGATACTCACCTTCATGGAATGATCTCTGAAGATAAGGGTGCTACAGCAAAATGTGGAGCCTTAAAAGCTGGTATTCAAACAAGCAGCCATCTAACTGAAGAGTCAACTAAGTCCACATGGAAGAATCACACCAGTTTGTGTGATCCAAAGACAACAAATACAAAATTCAAATATGACAAAGTGAAACATATCAGAGCCTAAATTGCAAACACATAAATTGTTGAAGGCTGTAGAGGACAGTGGGAGTTCAAAACCCATCTGCAGAGTTTTATCTTTGTATTATTATTATTATTTTAATAAATCATTTTTGTCAAGCACATTTGTACATATGTTGCCATCATCTTTTTCAAAACATTTTCTTTCTACTTGAGCCCTTGATATCAGCGCCTCCTTTTTTCCCTCCTACCCCCACCCTCCCACCCTCATGAACCCTTGATCAATGATAAATGATTATTACTGCCATATTTTACACCATCACTGTCTCCCTTCACCCATGTTTCTGTTGCTCGTCACCCTGGGGGTTGGGAGGTGGGTGTTATACATTGATCATTGCAATCAGTTTCCTTTTTCTCCCACCACTTTCCCCCTACCCTCATGGTATATCGCTATTCCCATTATTATTCCTGAGAGGTTGATCTGTGCTGGATTCTGTGTATGAGAGCTCTTATCTGCACCAGTGTACATGCTCTGGTGTAGCCGGATTTTTAAGGTAGAACTGAGAAAGCATTAAAAAACTAGAGGGATGTTGTATTGCACACTGGCTGGCTTGTCCCTTCCTTGTGACTCATCTGTGAGGGAATGTCCAATTGTCTACAGATGGACTTTGGGTCTCCACTCTGTGCATTCCCTGACCCCCTGTTAGCATTTTTATGATTGTTTTGGGTCTTCTGATAACACAGGCTGGTGTGCTTCTTCATGTGGGCTTTATTGCTTCCCAGGTAGATGGCCACTTGTTTAACTTCAGGCCTTTAAGACCCCAGAGGCTACATCTTTTAGTAGCCAGGCACCATCAGCTTATGCACCCATTTTGTCTTCAGTGATCAGGTCAGAAAGGTGAGCATCACAGAATACTGGGTTATTAGAAGAAAGCATTCTTGCATTGAGAGAGTACTTGAGTAGAGGCCCAATGTCCGTCTGATACCGTGATACTTAACATATAAATATATGTACATAGACCTATATCCCTATCATTATATATTCATATATTTACATATGTACGTGCCTGTATTTATAACTCTGTAAATGTTCTTTGCCTTCTAGTTATTTCCTTATACTTTCCTCTTGTTCAACTACCATGATCAACCTTCATTCGGCTCTCAGTAAATCCTCTCAACTACATTGCACTTGATCAAACCCCACCAGGCATTCCATGTCCTCTTCACTATCGATTTTAGACCACTTGTTCCATTGTCCCTGGGTTTGTTGCCTCTACCCTTCCTTTCCCCCACCTTCCCCCCTCCCATGTCCCTCAGGAATGGACATGGCACACTTGGTGGTCATCCTGGCCCACCAAGTCCCAAGGACAATATTCCTGCTCAGAACAGCCAAGGAACAGAGAGGACCATAAGGCCATCCCCACCACTAGGCACAGTGTCCTCCCACTGGCCCACAGTGCTACAGGGGACAACACTAAAGACAGTGCAGGAAATGTGCCAGGCATGACACCACCACCACCACCCCCGGCCCCACGACTGGGGTGAAACACAAAGGGAGCACAACAGAGCAACAAGAGGAGTAAAACAATGAAGTCCCTGAGGAATCCCAAAAATAGACTTTGGGGCAGGGCTTGGCACCTCAGAAAACATTCATAGATGTCAACAGACAGTCCTAGAACTATTTGTAGGATTTTTCTTCTTCTTCTGTCTCTCTAAATAAGATAGGCAGGAAAAATAATCCTGGATAGAAAGCAATGAGACAGATGGTTCCAGGGGGTATTATTATTTTATTCTGATCATTTTATCTCATTTCTGTTTTTTACTGTTTTTGGTTGTTTTCAGTTTGTGAAGCACAGAAGTAGAGGCATAGAGATAAGAACTGATAACACAGCTGGTGTGCTTCTTCATGTGGGCCTTATTGCTTCCCAGCTAGATGGCCACTTGTTTAACTTCAAGCCTTTAAGACCCCAGAGGCTACATATTTTAAGAGCCAGGCACCATCAGCTTTCTTCACCACATTTGCTTATGCACCCATTTTGTCTTCAGCGATCAGGTCAGAAAGGTGAGCATCACAGAATACTGGGTTACTAGAAGAAAGTATTCTTGCATTGAGAGAGTACTTGAGTAGAGGCCCAATGTCCGTTTATAGGGGAGGTAGGGGTGGGGTGGAAGATAGGTAGGGTGAGGGGGCGCTGGAACTGATGGTGGTTACACAACTCATTTTAAAAGTGATTTAACCATGGGGTAAAAAAGAGAATGTGTTCTAAAATGGATTGTGGAAATGATTGTACAACTCTTCTCAGTGTGATTAGAATTATCCAATGTGTGATATATGGATTAAGTGTCGATAAAACTGTTTAAAAGCTGTTTTTAAAATCTATGGTTTATTATATCTTATTCACTAACATGTTTTCAGCTCTTTGCTTGGTAGTTTGGCAAAACTCTGTAAGCACTAGACAGATTTTCCCATTTGGTAGAATTGGGGGAAGGGTAATTTCTCCCTCCTGCTCTGTCTTCCTGCATCCCTCCAGAAGGATATTAAGACTCTGAAGTCTCTGATGGCCCATGCAGTTCTCTTTTTGTTTTACGAGGCCTGGAAGCCAGCTACCAATCTGTGTTTCTCATCTTGGCTCAGCAAGTACTGCTATTCCGATAGTGCCTGGCTTAGATGGGGTCATAGCAGGAGAAAATCTCGTAAACTATGAAAAGAGGAGAAATATTTTTCTACTTTACAATGTTGCTTCCCTTTCAGTCTCCAAAGTCACTCTGATTGTTGCTGTAGTCGCTACCGTCTCCATTCCATTTCTTCCCCTTGTTGACTGTGCCATGCTGCTTCTCCTTGTTTCCTCCCCACTTTGTTGGGAGCAGGTGAAGATGCACAGCTACCTGGATCACCATATGCCGTGATTACCACTGATCGGTTTAAAATGCTTAAATGACTTCGAGAAGTCTGTCCACATATATGTAACCGTGACATATCTTCAACTTAACTTTTTAAAAGCACACAGCTTTTCTTTAAAAGATAATGGATTAATTTATTATTTTTTTCAAGGCAGAAAGACAAAACAAGTTTACCATGATACTACAGACTACTTTAGTAACTTGGGTTTTAATAAACCTGAAATCAAGAATAATTCTGTAGTTTTGAGACAGGCTTTTATTTTTAATTTGGGTTCCTGGATTAAAGAAACCCCTTGAAATCAAAGTAAAATGGTTATTTTAAATTTTATCTAACAATACAGTGCTACTTCCTCTCCTTCAACAGTTAATTATATAGTAAGCCGATTTAGTTGGCTGATAGTGGTCTGTACTGTCAGACATAATCAGTGATGCTTTGTATAGTTTATCTTACCAAGTCATCAAAGCTGAAGAATAATATCCAATTAAGCTGATAGAGAAACTAGTGTTTGAGGACGTTAGGCTCTGGTCCAAGACCATAAAACTAGGAAAAGGTTCAGCAAAGATTCACACTCAAGCGTGTTTGATTGAAAAAACAAACTAACTAACCCACAGCCCCATCCCCGTCTTTTAAAGAAAGTCTTTGTATTGTGTGTTGTTTCATTCTCATCAGAAGGCTGTGAAGACTGGCTCATCTGCACTGTCAGAAATGAGAGCCTGTGAAGCTCGCACAATCTTCCCATGCGCGATGCTCTAATCTACAGAATTTGTCTATCAACTGTCAGGGATTGGCCTCTCTGGAAGAAAGAAAATAAGGATTAGTTTAAGGTGAGATAGCTGCACCATCACCCAGTTTGTCATACTACAATGGCTTAGAAGACAGAAGCTATGTGACTGATATTTCAGAAAAGTTTCCAGATTAAAACTGACTAATGTTTATATATATATATATATATATAAAACAAGAGGGGAATAGAACTATGTACTCATATCTATATGTTGAGAATTAAGGTTGCCGATGGACATTGGGCCTCAACTCAAGTACTCCGTCAACACAGGAACACTTTGTTCTAACAGTCTGGTATTCTGTAATGCTCACCTTCCCGACACGATGGCTGAAGACACAATGGGTGTATAATCAAATGTGGTGAAGAATGCTGATGGTGCACAGCTGTCAAAAGATATAGCGTCTGGGGTCTTAAAGGCTTGAAGATAAACAAGCGGCCATCTAGCTAAGAAGCAACAAAGCCCACCTGGAAGAAGCACACCAGCCTGTGTGATCATGAGGTGTCAATGGGATCAGGTATCAGACATCTAAGACCAAGAACAAAATCTTTTGAAAGGGGGGTGGGGGGTGGGGGGCATGAAGTGAAAACCCAATGCCCATTTGTAGAAAATTGGACATCCCTCACAGAGGGGTAACAGGGAAAAGATGAGCCAGTCAGTGTGCAGTATAGCACCACTGAAACACACATCTTTCCTCTAGTTCTGGGGTGCTTCCTTCCCCCCACTATCATGACTCAATTCTACCTTACAAATTGGATTAGACCAGAGACGCACACTGCTACTGATAAGAGCCCACAACACAGGGAATGCAGGATAGATAAACTCCTCAGGGCCAACAATGGGAGTAGAGATACTGGGAGGACTAGGAGAGGGTTGGGGAGGGAAAGGGAGAATCGATCACAAGGATCAATCTATAACCCCCTCCCAGGGGGATGAATAATGGAAAAGTGACTGAGGGGTGACGGAGGATGATGTTAAATATGAAAATAATAATCTATAACTTATCAAGGGTTTGTGAGGGAGGGTGGGGAGAAGGGGGCCGAAGAAATGGGGAGCGTATTTCAGGGGCTCAAGTGGGAAGAGAATGCTTTGAAATTATGATGGTGGCATATGTGCAAATGTGATTGACACACTGGATGAATGCATGGATTGTGATAAGAGATGTAAGAGCCCCCAATAAAAGCATTAAAAAAACAAAAAATGACTAGTAAGAAAGGCCTGGAGATCTACTTTCAAAAATCAGCCAATGAAGACCTTACTCTTCACAGTCTATGATGAGCTGATTTAGTGCTGGAAGATAAGCTGCTACCTTGGAAGTTTCTCAAAATGCAAAAGAGTCACAGCAATGGATTCAAACATACCCATGTTTTTAAAATGGTGCCAGACTGGGCAACAATTTATCCATGAGTTTGAGCCAACTATATGGAAGCCTAGAACAGCAACAAATGTGCTATCACTTTAACGTCCAAAGATTCCTAAGTATCTGCAAATGCCTAGTGACCATTCCTGAGCCATGACAGTGCCTCTGTGTTCTCCCTGGCAGACTTTGTAATCTCATTACAGTAACGTGTTGTGTTGAGCATTATGCTGATAGGAAATGACAGCATGGAGAAAGAGTTGGCTTGAAGCCCTAAGGTAATAAGTACTTAAGTCAGGAGTCAACATTGCCCAGACCTGAAGTTCTGACCAGAGGCCTGCCCCAGGTCTTCACTCAACCTCTTTACCCAACCCCAACTTCCACCAGCCACGGTACTAACCTGCCAAGTTCACTGAGTCATTGACCAAGGATGCCAGTTTAATTGTCACGCTTCAAAAGTTATTTTTTTAAAAGCATCATTTTTATATTTGGACCACAGTATTATGATGTGTTTTGCTTGTAAAGGCATATAATAAAAATATGACACCTTAATAACTTAGTTGATTGAATTGGAGTTGAAAAATCTTAATACAGATTATACCAGCAGCTGGAAAATTAAATAAAATGTAAATAATTTTTTTACTGTTGTTTTTAGGGCAAAACAACAAAATTATTGTGTTCTGTCATTAGCTTCTTCCTGTATACGTGACAGTTTTGCAATGGCCCCCTGCACATAAAAACACACTTCATGCTGACCTTTATCAGCTATTAAATATTTAAAAATGTAAACATCCATGCTCTTAAGAAATGGTTATTCTGTTGTAGCATTTATTACTCAGATATGTATCATCAAATATAATAATAGTAATTTTTCTTCTGTCATTGATGGTCTGTTTGTTTTTAAGTTAATTTGTGCTTGGATTTATTGGCTAGATATTTTAACATAAGAAAGGCATTTTGGAGATAAGTCACTTTAATAAGGCTTTTAAAGGATCAAATTTGAACCATCAACAATCTTTGCAAATATTATTCTCAAGCTGAGTCTATTTTAATTTCAAAGATGGGACAGAATTTTCACGTTAATGCTTTATCAAAGACCCAAGGGCTGAAACCACTATACGCACATAGCTAATCTACACTTTCAGCCATCGTGTGGTGTTGTCATTGACTTGATTTTATACCGGATTACCTACATTCACATGAGTTTACTATTTCAGGAAATTTTTGCCCAGGAAGAACAAATCAAAATTATTATTATTTAATCTAGGAATTTCCTCACCATCTGTTTATCTGAATTAGAGCCCTGACTGTTGTAGTGGACTATGCACTGAGCTGCTAGGCTTGGATCCACCAGTGCTCCACAGAGAAAGACATAGCTTGCTGCTTTTGTAAAGATGTATAGCCTTGGAAACCCAAAGTGGGAGGACTAGTCTGACCTGTGGGGTTGTTATGAATGAGAATTGACTGCATATTTGTGAGTTTGGTTTGGGGGAGGTGAGAGTTTGAGACTGTTTTCTCTAATCAATACAATGCAATCAACAACTGATGTTGGTGACGCCGACTCCTGACAAACCCCTGTGTGTGAGGTGCCCAGGTCTTCATTCCAAAGCGCCTCTGAGTAGACTCTAACTGCCAGCCCCTGGTTAACATGTTAACTGTTTCAATCACCCAAGGATATGTTGTTGATCAGGAAATGTTGTTCATTCTTAGATGCAATCAAGTTGGCTTCAACTCATAGAACTGCTACATTCAACAGATCAAAATACTGTGTGGTCCTGAGTCATGCCCACAGGTGTTATGTGTGAGCAGTCCACTGGGATCCATCTCAGTGAGGGGCTTTCTTTCTTTCACTCACCCTCTGTTTTACCAGGCCTGATGTCCTCTTCTAGAGATTGGTGTCTCTTTATAAGAACACAGAGCATGTGCTGACTGTTTCCAATTTAAGCCTCACTCTGACACCAACTTTGATCTGTATATCTGTCTTTAACTTCTATCTGCTGTCATCTTTCCCAATACTATTCAAGCACCGACGCTAGAATATTCCCTTTAATGCAGGACCCCATCTGCCAGTCACATAAATAGTTGATTATGATTGTACTTGAAGTTGGTAACTTCGACACACACCCAGGAATAGATCGTCATCCTACATTCTCATATTTTTGTAAGTAAGGACCTAAATGATACAATGTTAAATCATCAAGACCTTGAAAGCATGCTGTAAACACTTTCAACATCTCTCGGAAACTTAAGCTAATACTAAATGGAAAACAAACAAACAACAACATCAACAAACCTAATTTTTTTCCTACCTCATTTACTTTTTCTTTTAGCTCAGAAGAATTATATAGAGCCATAGTAGAAATGTAGAAATAATCAATAGAATCAATGAAGGAAAAAAGGAAGAGAATAAGAAA
>NW_022103896.1:82036483-82049062 GCF_000313985.2 Echinops telfairi | reverse complement strand
GCAGGCAGATGACATTCTTGCTTGCTTAAATGGTGGAGGGCTTGAGCCACTTGCTGATGAAACTCAAGGATTGTAGCCTTCAGGCTTACAACTCAATAAAAAGACCAAAATCCAATTTGGCTACAGAGGCAGCGTGGTGGACCTCATGGTCCCCATGGCCTCCAAAGAGTAAGACCCCCCCTGGACCACCAGCCACAGCAACAGCACTAGAGGAAGAGAGGCCCTCAGCTGCTGGGGAGTCTTTGCCCCTAATTCAACCCCCCAACACACTGAGACTATTCCATCCAGACCCCCTGAAGGAAGGGGAGGGGCTTAGAGAACTCAACCTTATCATGTACCATCAATAAAGTACACTGTACCCAGAAAAAAGAAAAAGACCAAAATCCTCACAACTGAACCAATAGGGTAGCATCATGATAAACGGAGAAAAGATTGAAGTTGTTCAGGATGTCATCATGCTTGAACCCATAACCACTCCTCTTAGAAGAAGCAGTCGAGATCAAATGGCATATTGCATTAGGTAAATCTGCTCCACGAGACATCTTTAAAGTATCTGAAAGCAATGATGTTATTTTGAGGACTAAGTGTACCTGACTTAAGCGATGATTTTTTTTTTCATTTTTGTATATGCATGTGAAAATTGGACATTGAATAAGGAAAATAGAAGAAAAACCAATGCATTTGAACTATGATCTTGCAAAGAATATGGAAAGAGCAAAGAACAAACAGATCTGGATGTTTTGAAGAAGTATAGCCAGAGGTGTGCTCCTTAGAGACCGGGATCGAGAGACTTCGTCTTATGTAGTTTGGATTTGATATCAGGAGCCACCAGTCTTTGGAAACGGCCTCATGTGTGGTAAAATGGAGTGGCAGTAAAAGAAAAGGAAGGCCTAGACAAGATAGATTGACAAGGGACTGAAACAATGAGCTCAAACCTAAGAACAACCGTTAGGGTGGCACAGGACCAGGTGATGTTTCATTCTGTTGTTGTACAAAGGGTTGCTATTTATTGAAACTGACTTAGGACCAACTAACAACAGTATTTGCTGATGGGGCATGACTCAAAATGAGAAGAAACAGATTCAAACATTCATTTATAAATTGAGCCTAAAATGTACAAAGAATGAATCTAGGCAGATTTTAAATCATCAAAAATAAAATGCAACTTGTTTGTGTTAAGTGTCGTGGAGTCGACTCTGACCTGTAGCGAGCAGCCTTAGGCACAGCAGAAGGAAACACAGCCCAGTCCCCTGCCATCCTCACAATTGTTCCTTTGCTTGAGCCCATTGCTGCAGCCACTGTGTCATTTCACCTCCTGGAGGGTTTTGTCACTACCCCTCTACCAAACAAGACGTCCTGCTGCAGGGACTGGTCTTTACTGAAAAGATGTCCAAAGTACGTCAGACAATGTCTCACCATCCATGCCTCTCAGGGGCATGCCGACTGCTTGCTCCAAGACAGATCAGCTTATCCTTTTTGCAGTCCATGGTACATTCAATATTTTTCTCCAATACTACAATTCAAATGTATCAATGCTGTTTTCTTTATTTAATGCCCAACTTTCCCTGGGCATATGAGGTAATGGAAAATATGGCTTGGGTCAGGTGCACCTTAGTCCTTGCTTTTCGATACTTTAAATAGTCCTTTGCAGCAGATTTACCTAATGCGTCTCGTTTTTTTATCTCTGGACTGCTGCTTCCATAAACATTGATTGTGTATCCAAGTAAGACAAAATCCTTGACAACTTCAATTTTTTCCTCATTTATCATAATGTTACCTACTGCTCAAATTGTAAGGCTCTTGGTCTTCTTGACATTGAGATGTACTCCATACTGAAGGCTGCAGTCCTTGATCTTCATCAGCAAGTGCTTCAAGCCCTCGCTTTCAGCAAGCAAGATCGTAATATTTCCGTAACCATCTTGATGCCACAGTCTTCTTCTAAGTCCGTTTCACCGACTTATTGAATAAATATGGTGAAAGGATATGATCCCGTCACATACTTTTCCTGACTTTAAGACATGCAATACCCCTTTGTTCCATTCACACAAATGCCTCTTGATCCATGCACAGTCTTCGCATGAGCACAATAAAATGCAATCTATGAGATGTAAAATGGAATGTATACAGTTCAGTACCCTAAATATTAGTGTAAAAAGGTAGAGACGTACTTTAGAATAGACTATTAATATATCATATGCAACCTCAAGTTGAAGATGAAAATAAAAAACAAGTTTATGATAGCCAAAATACAACCTCAAGTGTATCTCCCTTGACTTTAGAAAACAACTCAAGAACACGTGTGATGCATTGGACACTCATGACAGAAAACCAGAGTCGTGGGATGACATCAATAACATCACACATGAAGAAAGCACAAGATCATTAAAAAGATAGTAAAGAAAGACAAGACCAAAATGAATGTAATCAGAAACTCTGAAACATCCTTGAACTAGAGTAGTTAAAGCAGAAATAATGAAGTGAAAGAGCTGAATACAACAAGGTGATGATGGAAAAAGATCTGGTTTTGATTTGTCTTGTTGTACGTGGGGTTGGTAGGAGTTGGAGCTGAACAACATGCTCTATTACATTCATGAGTATATTTGGAGGATGTAAATGCATACACTGAAACACCGTCTATTTAAGCAATATGTATGTGTGGGTATAATCTCATGCCCATTCCCATTTTGTTAAGCTTTCTAATCTATGTATCCACTCACAGATCATTGTTATCACTGTATATGTAATGACATTTCTCTCCGTTGACTTTAAGGCATGTGGGCCTCTCACTTTCTTCCATTGTCTAGACCATTTGGGGCTGACCTCCCCTTTACTGTATACTGCCTTCCCCTCCACCCAAGTTAATATCTGTCTGCCTTTAGCTAGTGCTTTGCTCTCCCTTCCCTTGTGTGATAGTTAGTTGTTGTGTCAACTTGGCTGAGCCAGCGTTCTCCGTGGTTTGGCAGTTAAGGCCTGGCAATCCCCTATGATTTTACCTAACACAATGTAATCAACTCCATAATTAGAGTCATCACGAGCAGCCAGTCGTTGTAAGATGATTAGGGCGGAGTACAACTTCCTTACTCCAGTGTCAACCATGATGAGATTGAAAAGAAGTTTTCTCAGGGTTGTGGCCTAATTCCTATAAAACTGGAAGCTGTGCAGAAGCTTACTTGCTTTTTGACCTCTGGTTCTTTGGAATTGAACTAATGGCCTGCCTATTGCCTGCTGATCCCAGGAGTCATCAGCTCCCTGCCATCTGACCTACTGACCCTGGACTTATTTATTTGTAAACAGTTTTATTGGCATAGAATTCACATGTCATGTAATGCAATAGTTCAATCACATCTGACCTTGAATTTATTCACCTATCCAATACTTGCTGACCTAGGGAGGATGCATCTACTTTTGCCACCTGCGATATCCCTGCCGATCCTAGCTTCATTAGCCCCCAAAACTATGCAAGTAGGAATAACCAACTTGTTTCAGTCTCTTCACCCACTTGCCAGCATTTGTATTTCATGCTTCTTGGAACATTGGTATTAATGCTGTGGTGAGATGATATCTCACTGGCGTCACTATAATGGCTAATTATTATGAACATGCCTTCATGTGCTGAAAGTGTTCTTTAGAAAACTGTTCATTTCCTCTGCCCATTTTAAATTGGATTATTTGCATATTTTGTTCTGATGTTTTGAAGTTTTCTGTAAATTTTATAAATTAATCCCTTGTCTGAGATGCCATTGTCAAAATAATTTTCCATTTTGAAGGTCCTTATTTTATTCTATTGGTGAAATATTTTGATGCTCCTAAGTATTTAAATATTTGGAAGTATCAGACTTTTAGTTTGTTTTCTGCTGTCTGTACATTTTAATTTATGTTTGATAGTGTATTTATGCTACATATAAAGGGGCTTCAAAAAGCTCATATGAAAATTTCATTATCTTTTAATTCCATTTCCCCATGAACTTTTTGAAACCCCATCATGTTCAGAGTGTTACAAAGGTAGTTTAAAAGAGATAATGGGGGAAATGGAATTGAAAACTTAAAGAACTCTTCCATGAACTTTCTGAAGCCCTATATTAAATTTGTCCTGATTTTCTTTTATGATCTTTATCATTTTAGGTTTTACATTTAGGTCTTTGGTCCATCTAGAGTGGAATCTTTATTTTTGTATATGATGAGTATGTATATTGAGTGTATATTTTTGTACATGATGAGATATAGGTCCTGTTTCATTTTTATGCTAAAACATATACAGTTTTGTCAGTAGCATTTGTTAGAAGGAATGTCAGTTCCCATCTAATGAGTTTCAGTGCCTTGTCAAAGAGCAGCTGTCCATTGGTGGGCAGTCTTATTTCTAGGTTCTCAATCCTCTTCCACTGGTCTTGTACCAGTAATAGGCTAGTTTTACTACTAAGGCTGTAAAGTGCAGCCAACCTTCCTAATGCCACGACCCTTTAATATCGTTCCTCATGTTGTGGTGACCCCCCAACCATAAAATTATTTTTGTTGCTACTTCATAACTGTCATTTTGTTAATATTATGAATCATATTGTAAATATCTGATATGCAGGATATAGTTTCATTGTTACAAATTGAAAACATAATTAAAGCATAGTGATTAATCACAAAAACAATATGTAATTATATATTGTGAAGTATTTCTAACCACAAATAAATGAAATTTTGTCGTGTAGCATGGGTAACAGTCTTCACGCTGGGTACTTGTATGTGGGCATATCTGCATGTGGCCGGACCCCCTGGAGACGGGAAAAGGAGCAGTGTCTCAGTTCCTAAGACCATCAGAAATATGTTTTTCTATGGTCTTAGGTGACCCTTATGAAAGGGTCGTTCAACCCTCAAAGGAGTCACAACCCCCAGGTTGAGAACCAGTGTTATAATGTGTTTTGAAATTCGGGAGTAGGAAGCCTCCTATTTTGTTCTTTTTAGGGTTTTGCTTCTCCGAAGTCTTGTTTCCATATGAAGTTGTTGGTTAGGTTTCCCTTCTTGACTAATGTTGGCATCTGAATCAGAGTTGTATTATATCTGTAAGTTGCTTTGGGCAATACTGGCATTTTCATAATGTTCAGTCTTCCTTTCCATGACCATACATGTTTGTCCATGTCTGCAGGTCTCTCCTGTAGGTTCTTTGCATCCAGTTTTTGTTTCTCTGATCATATGTATTTCATCACTTGTTTGATTACAGTAAATAGTATTGTTATCCTGATTTTCTTAGCAGAGTTCTCTTTGTTAGTATGAAGACCGACTAATTTTTCAATGTCTATTTTGTACCCTGCCCCTTTAATGAATCTTTCAATTAGTTTCAATAATTTTCCTATGGAGTCTTTGGAACCTTCTATGTATAGTATTATGTTATGTACAGAGAGGTCATTTTACTTTTTCTTTGCCAATTTGGCTTTCTTTTACTTCCCTTCCTTGCCTTTTTCTTAAAGCTAGAATTTACAATACTTCATAGTAGTGGTGCCAAAGGGTGTCCTTGTCTGGCTCACATTCACAAGGGGCAAGTTTTAAGAATGTTTATTGAGGCTAATGTTGTCTATTGGCTTTGCTTACTAGGTTGTCAAAAATTATGGCTAAAAAAAAATCATAGAAACCTTTATTAAACAAAAAAATCAAAATGTATGTAATGTCTGTTAATGTTCTCTATTTTATGTTTTTGGTTCTAATATGCATTGCAATTGCTATACAGAAATCACAGAAAAAATCGTGATTAAAAGGTATAGTGGAGAACTTAACTAGTTACAATGCCAGTGACAAGGTGCTTAGGGTATTTGTTTACCGGAACATATTTCAAAGTTTCAGGTCTGCTAATAAATGCTCAAGCAAACCAAATCAAAGTCATTGCCATAGCGTCAATGCTGCCTCACAGTGACCCCCTGTGGGTTCAAGACTCTAACTGTTTATGAGACTAGAAAGCCAAATCTTTCTCCCTCAGAACTGCTGGTGGTTTCGAACGGCCAACCATGTGCATCTCAGCCCAATTTGTAACCTCCACACCACCAGAGCTCCTGACATAACTGGCCCAGCAGCTCCTCTCATAAACCAGCTTTGATTGTACCTTTTTTTAAGGCACCCTGTGAAGGTTACATAATTTCATGTCAGCTTGATGATATATAAACATGTAGGGGTGGAGTCTAGTCTGTCAATCCAGTCACAGCCTGATGGTACCTCCTTGTGGGTGTGGTTTTCTCATAATGATGGCCCCCTGGGACCTTCCCCTTCTCTCTCTGCCTTCGCCTTCCTTCTGGTGGACGCTGGTTGCCGCCAGAGCCCTGGGGATGCATCCACTGCCATTGGATCCACACAATATTGCACACACCGGCCTGTGATCTTCCTGCATTCTGCACATTTGCATGTAGCTGTGTGAGTCTGAAGAGGGACTTATGGAATAGTATGGGACTTATGGACTTGAGTTGGACTGGGCTGAGGGAGTTGTAGCTGAGACGAAAGGAGAAGGAATGTAGAGGTACACTATAGCTCTGGTCTGACAGAGGTTATGATGACAGGTCTTCAAGCCTTTAAACAAGTTTGTGTTGATCTCTGAAGTGTTTGCCTTTTTGCCTTATCCCAGACTGTCAGTTTGCTGGTGGCAGAGGGGTTAAGTGTTGGGCTACTGTGTTAGCCTAGGTAAACTAGAAAAACAAATCCACAGAAACTCATTTACATATAAGAGAGAGCTTTGTATAAAGGGTGAGTGTACATTAAGAAAGCATCCCATGTACACTGGTAAAGATAGGAACTGGAAACACAGGCAATCCAGGGCAGATGATCCCTTCAGGACCAGTGATGAGAGTGGCAATACTGGGAGGGTGGAGGGAGCATGGGGTAGAAAGGGGGAACCAATTACAAGGATCTACCTATAACCTCCTCCCTAGGGGACAGACAACAAAAAAGTGGGTGAAGGGAGACATCGGACAGTGTAAGACATGACAAAATAGTAATTTATAAATTATCAAGGGTTCATGAGGGAGGGGGGAGTAGGGAGGGAGGGGAAAAAATGAGGAGCTGATGCGAGGGGCTTAAGTGGAGAGCAAATGTTTTGAGAAGGATGAGAGCAATGAATGTACATATGTGTGATAAGAGTTGTATGAACCCTCAATAAAATGATTTAAAAAAAAAAAAGAAAACATCCTAACCCAGTGCTGCCCAAGCCCTTAAGGCCAACATTAGCCCATATGTCCGACACCAATCTACAAAGTCCTCCTCCAGCTCACAAAACACACGCAATGACACCAGCTACAGAAGGAAAGCTGAATCAGTGAGTGTGCAAGCATCTCAGCGGTGGCAAGGGTCTCCACACGGCTGCCTCCAGCACCCAGGGCTGCATCAGGGTAGGTCCAAGTGGCTTTTCCTCGGGAATGTCTCACAGGAAGTGAGCCTTGCCAGCTGAAGCAGAGAACTGGCTAAGGCAGCTGTACCCTGGTCCGACCATCAGAGAGCAAGAGACCTGAGAACCAAAATACGTGAGCCTCACCAAGCCATTTAGCTCTCTGCTCTTCAATTAATCCCACATGTGTTTATCAGCCAGGTTGGTACAATAAACCTTAACTATCTCAGCTGCTAACCAAAAGGTTAGCAATTCAAATCCATCAGCTGCTGCACAAGAGAAAGATGTAGTTTTTTATTCCTGAAAAAGAGTTACAGTCTCAAAAACCCACAGGGGTAGTTCTACCCTGTCCTATAGGGCTACCATGAGTTGGAACTAACTTAATGGTAGTGAGGTGTTTTTTGTTTGTTTGTTTGTTTGCTTGCTTGCTTGCTTGCTTTGTTTTTGGACCTGCCTGGGATGTGCTGCATAAACTTGAGGCCTTACCTATCCCAGCTCCTATTTCGAGGGCACTATCTCCAGAGCTCTGGGTGGTGCTGAGTTCAAGTTTCCCTCCAAAGACTTTTTCTGGCATCTCACCGTAGTTTGTCTCCCTGTCTTTCCCTGTGACTACTAACCATGCCACTTTTTTCCTGGGAGCAGAGCTTTTTACTACATTCACAGGAACTCAGGAACTTGTAGAGGATGGATCCACACTAACCTCACAGTGGGTGAGGGATGAAAAACTAGGTGGTTAGAGGAGGAAGTGGCCACATACAAATTTATCCACTTCACATCTCTCCTATGCCTTGTCTATCTTTTCATGTTTTTAAGGTTTTTATTGTGAAATGGGTAAATGTTCATAAAGGAACTCATAAAGTTTACTTTGGCAATTGACACACATTTTGTTTCATCTCATTTACTGTACTCTTTTCAATGTAACATCACTTGTCCCACTTCCTCGCTATGGTTTCTGTTTCCGTTCCTCCTCCTTTCCTAACCTTTCTGAACCTTTTTCCTTGGGTAAATGTTGCCCTTTTAATAGTTGGCTAGTCTAAGTATTCATATCTCACTAGAATTATTGTTACCCTTATAGATCTGTCTATTGTTTGTACAAAAGTTGAGCCATGGGGCAAGTTCAGTTCCATATGTGAAGGGTGATTAAGGCCATAATCTCATGGGTTCTGCCAGTTTCTATCTAGCCAGTAAGCCTGATATGTTCTATGGTTGTGTTTTATTCCATGTGGGGTTTTTTTTCACCAGTCTATCTAGGACCTCCTAATGTAAAAAATGTCTTAAACAAAAACAAACATCTTGAGAGAATGAGACTCTAGGCATGAAACATCATGACCATACGTTGTAGGATGCATGGCACAGGTCAATTGGCATAACATGGTCCATAAAGACAATGTTCTACATCCTACTTTGGTCAATAGTGGTCAGTGTCTTAAAAGCTCATCAGTGGCCATCCAGGGTACAACCATTAATAAATCCTGGTGGTGTAGTGATTACACATTGGGCTGCTATCCACATGGTCAGCAGTTTGAAACCACCAGCAGCTCCAAGGGAGAAAGACTAGGCTTTCTAGTCCTGTAAAGAGCTAGTGGCAGAAACCCACAGGGCGTCACTGTGAGTAAGCATTGACTCTAAGCCAC
This sequence comes from Echinops telfairi, assembly GCF_000313985.2. NCBI lineage: Eukaryota > Metazoa > Chordata > Mammalia > Afrosoricida > Tenrecidae > Echinops > Echinops telfairi. The sequence continues at coordinate 82,040,080 of NW_022103896.1, read as the reverse complement.
TGGGTTCGGTTTATCCTAGTGTAGAGGAAATAAGGGATTAAAGTCAAGCACACATGGAAACATGCAGTACAACGAATGAATGGACTACACAAACAGCAGGCTCCATGAGTTTGAGATTTAAAGAATGAGACGGTGCCTAGCTACCCTTTCCAACTGCTATGCCTGGTGTCTTATCCCTTCTTAGCTACCATGTGTCAGGCACCCACAGAAAGCTCCCAGAAAAGATGGTCCTCTACCACATACAGAACCATTATCATGGGCAAATAATTCTGTGTTTTCTCCTCTGCCCCAAACTAGTGTAAAACTATGTTCTTATGAGCAAAAACTGTAAGGTACTTAAGTGATATTAGGTGCCATACAGCTAAAAAAAAAAATTGATTTGCATCTGTAAACACATTTTTTACTTTTGATCCAAAGGCTTTGGCACTAAGTAGGCAGAATCCAAAAAATATCACAGCCTGACTCATGTTAGTTAATATTATACAGATTTAGAAAAACAAATTGGCCAAGACATAATTTTTCAAAACTGCTATGCAATAATCTAATGTTAATTACTCTGCTGCAATTACATTTGAATCTGGCATTAAACAATGAGTAAATCAACTTTTCAATAGCCTTTTTAGCTTGTTCCTGTGGCTGAATAATACACATTTCCCACGATGCTTTTAATTTTGAAAATAATTTCCTATCAGAGTGTATATCTTTTTTCTAAATGTCCCCTCCTGGTTTTGAGGATGCTTTTATACTTGGTTCCTCAATCACATGATTTGGTGAGAGCACACATTATGAGGAAGACTTATGTCATATGTAGATAGATATTTCTCTCTAATAAAGTTGGGTTCCAGGAACTATGGAGAGGAAATTCATTAAGATGAAAATGGAGAATTTGCATATATTTCATAGTCTATGTGAACCCTAACCCAGTTTCAGCATCCTTTAAAACTCATATTTTTTTCATTCTTTTTCTTTATCTCAAATAATTATTTTTTTCAGCTACATCTATACATTATTCAATTTGAAAATGAGTCCAATTTACTCTCTATTTGATTTTGTCAAAAGTCCTGGTTATTACATTGACTTCCACTTTTCTCTTTTGTAGACCTGAAACAATTGCTCTCAATAATTTTCTTTAGTAATTTTTCTAAGATGCTACTGAAGATTTTCTTGGAACATCCATAACAAAGTTGACTTTAATTAGCCTTGGCAATTCCAAAGTAGGAGGCAGACTGAACTACAGACTGAATATAGGGACCTCACTTCTCTGTGTGTAACTTCTTTGAGAGATAATGCCTCTCATTCTAAAAGGAAGGAACTTCTTATTTTCATATTCTCCCACTAGAGCTTTAGAGAGAACAGATGCATTACAGTTTGCCCACAAAGCTGTCAGGGAGGACATGCGGCAGTGCCCTCTCAGAAGGGGAACTAGAAAGAGTGAGTTCATGGTCAGTTTTCTTGGCATATGTATAACACTCACCCGTGAGGAATTCTAAACAAGAAATTGTTAGGACTGCATAGAAATCCAAATGCCATTAAATTTATATGTCACTTCTCCCACACCTCAGAGTTTTTTTGTCTTAATCCTGGTATGAAGACCAAGCCTTCTAGTGATGACTCAGACTCCCTCCCTGCCGAAGGGAGGAAGAGAGAGAGTTGGAGAGAGGGGTTCTGAGGCTTGGCTAAAATAATCAACAAGTGAATAATCAACCCAATGTGACAAGGACATTTTACTATTTTGGAGACAAACATGTGACCTGAAGCATGAAAATTAATGTGAAGCGAAAATTAGATTCCTGCTCACCTTTTTGATATTTTTCCAGATTCAACTAGAGTATACATCCTTGGAGACTCATGGCCATAGCCTGTTTGAGATGGAAAGAAGTCTCTATTAATAAAGATGAAGTTAAGATCCTGCTACTTACTCACTAATATGTGATCCTAGCTTATTTCTCTCCATTTATAGAAGGCGCAGTTTTAATTCAGTTTAGTATGTGCTGCATCCACACCTAGCAATGAAATGCCAAATTTTCTATAGAAATCCTTTAAAATCACAGGTGGAAGATATTAGTTGAATTTCTATTTGATGTTGGGTTTTGTATAAAGGCCTCAACCAAGAACATTTGTTCAAATCAGCAAACCACTCTGGGTACCTCTACTGCCTAGATTTGTATCAAGTTCTGCTAAAATCAACAATAAGCACATGATCTGATTCCAGACAACACACTCTGAAGTGGGAATTGACTTGAGTAAAGCTTTGGGGGTTGTCTGTGGGGTCTGCATTTGGGGGGATTAAAGAAAGCAGACCCTGGCAAGGGGTATTGAACTGTGCTGCAGTTACTACAGCACCTCAGCCTCCTCTACAACCATAGGAGCTGAGGTGGCCCTACAGAGCTACCCCACTCCGAGAATTGAAGTGTGCCTTTGCAGAAAGCCTTTTCAAATACATCAATCATTAGATGCTAGCATCCTCTGGAATGGGGACATGATCAAAGACTTCCAGAGAGGTGCTTAGCTGCTGTCAGCTGCCTTCCCCCAACATTCCCTGCAGACAGAGGTTGGGGACATTAGCCTGGATTTGGGGACCTGGGTGATGCAACCATCACCCACTTCAGCAATATGAGACCTGATTGTACATCACCAATTTATAAAGTAGAATACATCAAGGGGATATCATGATAGAGGGAAAATACAGACAAAATTGATCTTTAAGAGCAGAAATTAATTTTGATGAGGCCTGGGAAAGCTGCACAGAAGCAGTAATTATTTGGCTCGGATGCAAGAGTGGAGAACATTTTGAAAAAAGACATGACAAAGGAGTAAACAATGTAGGGGTGCAGGGTGTGTTGTTCGTTGTGGTTATTTTTTTGTTGCTGCAAATAATGAGTGATCCAATTTAAGTAGGATATAGATAATGTAGGGAAAGAAGTACAAGTGGCTTATCCACTCAGCTGCCTTCCACAGGTTGGAGGTTTCAGTCCACAGTTTTACCTAAGAAGAAAAATCGAACCATCTACACAATCATCCCTTGGAAATTCTATGGATGCAGTTCTACTCTGATTTACTAAGAACTGGAAAAAGTTATGTGTAGGAAAATGGGAATAGAGAGAAAGTAGGAAGAATTAGAACGAGAGAAAGTTCTGTTTCTAAATTTATTATAATATGGCAGTGCTATTCAGGCAATTAGGGTGATGAAATGAGCCACTTCATTCACACATGAAACTTTCACCTTAAATTCTGTTTTACTATACTATCTTTACCAAGAGAGAATAATAGTTGTGTGTCATATTATTTGTAAGAATAGTGAATGTGCCCAAGTTCTAGCTTCCAGAATTACTTTGATTTTAAAGGGAATTGTGATTGTGATGCTAGTCTCTTCCCCACGTTCTATGGGCATTCCAGTATCTTCTCCAATATTTATTAAGATTCTCAGAAGAACTGTTTCCAGTTGCCTATTATTCCACAATCGTGGTTTCCTGAATTCTTATCATGATTCAAAGCAATCACAAATGCTGTCCTCAAACCACGTGACTTCATCCCACACACAAACAGAGTAGAGCCCTTCAGAGAAGTGAGCGACTTTTTCTACGTTTACGTGGCTAC
>NW_022103896.1:82034416-82036028 GCF_000313985.2 Echinops telfairi | reverse complement strand
GCAATCTTTTCAGCATCTCTAAATAGAAAGCTTGATTAACAATTTGACCTGGTGGAATGAACTCCAAATGCACTATCTCCCTCACATCAAAACAACAAATGAGTAGTATCTACTTTTGATTTCACTTGACCAGCTTTTTCTGAAGTGACAATAGTGTCTTCCACTGGTTTGATTAAGGTTTGATTTTGGAGTCAGAAGAATAGCACAATGTCTCTTCACCAGTACTGGCCTAGGAGTAAAAAGTCCAGGCCACTTTGGAGCAGTTCTTTCAAAGCAATGCATGTTTCGACTCCACGTTCTTTTTTCCTGGTCAGTCAGAACACAAGGCATACATTTTGCAGCCACACTTCTCATTCCAAAATATCCCATCAAAGTTCACTGAACTGAACTCCAAGATAGTCCAGATAGCTATCCCCGTCTCTTCAATGGTCCATCATCAGTCTTTGAGCAGAAATGCATACATTTTGCCAACATTTTCATCCTTTCGGAGAAAGTTGACGGACTTCCAGAAAAGGTGTATTAGCAACCAACATTTCACCTTTTTTGAAACAAGAAAATTGAAAAGGGAAAAATATGTTGGCCCCATTTAGAGATTTCACTGGGTTTTAATAATTAGCATGTCTTTTAAAGAAGCTATATTGTATTATATATATATTTTTAAACCCACTGCCATCAAGTCAGCTGGGACTTAGCAACCCTACCTTAATTATTAAATGTGAGATATAAAAGGCTGCACAAAACATCTGGTTAATATAAAATTATCTGAAATAAATTCTTTTTCTGATTCATATTTCATGTATTTCAAAGCATTTGAAAAAAGTATGCCATCTCTCTTTATAGGAGTCACTTGAGCAATAATTTATTAAAAAGCTATTTGAAATGCTTATAATATGGTTACTAATTAATAAGCTATTCATTTTACTTTAAAAATTAGGATTATAAACTAACATAATTTCAAGTATATAGTAGTCATAAACTCAATCCCCTTTAATGGTACGGAAAGGTTAAGAGAAATGTCAAGCATGTGACTATACTTAGTATATATTAAGAGTACTTCTCTTTCCTACAGCTCATTCAAAAATTAAGAAATAATTCTCTGCCCTCTGGTAATTTAGTCTAATTTCCACTAGAGGTTAGACTAAATTAACAGAGGGCAGAGAATTTTGATGATTTTTATTGTCACTTAATATTTGGTAGTATTTTGTTCTTGCAAAGTATTATTCTTTGACATGCTAATAAATTAAAAAAAAACAGAAAACAGTGATCAGAAAATACAATAAAAGATTAAAAGCCTATTTTGAGAAATATTAATCTTGAAATAGGTAGCCATTTGTCCATGTAGAAATGTTGTCATGATAATTTCTAGAACACCTGTCTATTTTTATGAAAACTCAAGCACATGATCAAATAGTGGACGATAAGCTAGATAACTGTTGTTAGATGCCAGCGAGTTGGTGCTGACTCCTGGCAACCCAGTGTCCAACTGCATGAAGCACGGCCAAGGGCTGCACAATTTCCACATTCGTTCCATATGAGCCCCCTGTTGCAAGCACTGTCTTTCCATGTTAATAAGGGGCTTCTGGTTTTGATGATTCTTTTCTTTTTTTTTATC
>NW_022103896.1:82024824-82032122 GCF_000313985.2 Echinops telfairi | reverse complement strand
TTGCCTTGGTCTGGTGGGAGATGATTCTTTTCTTTACCAAGCAAAATATCCTCTCCAGAGATGGTATTCTGGTAATATGACCAAAGTATGCTGTTTGTGCTTCTTCTATGACATATTTGTTCATTTTTCTGGAATTCCATGGTAATTTCAACATTCTTCACCAACTTAATTGAAACAATTCATTCTTCTCCAACTGTCCTTATTCATTGTCCAGCTTTAAAATGTATATCAGGTGACTGAAAATGCCATGATTTGTGTCAGGCACACTTTAGTTTTCAAAGTTACATCTTTGTTCCTTAACACTTTAAAGAGGTCTTGTGTAGCAAGTTTGCCCAATGTAAAATGCGGTTTGCTTCCTTCTGCTTCCAGGAGTATTGATTATGGATCCAAGTAAAATGAAATAATTGACAACTTCAATCTTTTCTCCATTTATCATGATCTTTTACTGATTCTGTCGTGATTACTTTTGTTTTCTTTACACTGAGTCCTCATCCACATTGAAGGTTGCATTCTTTGTTTGTGGTTCAAGTTCTTTCACTTTCAGCATGAAAGGTTGTGTCATCTATATACAACAGGTTATTAATGAGCATCCTTCAAATCCTGATAACTTGGACCTCTTAAAAAAAAGTAATCAGAAATTTAAAATAAAAATTAACACTTATGCTCATCAAAAGACTTTAGCAAATGAGTAGAACTTATAGGCGGGGTGGGAGAAATTTTGGCAACAGAAAACTGAAATACCTAAACAACAAAAAGACAAAGAATACAATTGAAATTAGGCAAAAGACACCATCTAAGAAAGTATTCAGGTGGCTAACAAACAATCTGAGCTACTTGTCATTTTTATTGTTGCTCAATGCTATCAAATTGGTTCCAACTCATAGCAACTCTTTTAAATAGATAGGTGGATAAAAGAAAAAAATTAAAAAGATGTAGATAGCACCTGTGTGGAAAGACATCCCTATCCCCCCACCCCCCTATGACTTTATGGCCCACAGAGGGGTGGGGGAAGAAAAAAGATGGCATTGGGGGTACAGGACACTAATACACCCAAGGGGAGGATATTGTTTATATCTCTAGAGAAAGAGGAGACCTCATCCCAGTGAACCATGCCTTAAGGGCCATGTTCCTGCTAGGAGCAGCTCGATCATGGAGAAGACTTCTGGGCCAGCCACAGCTGGAGACAAGACGTCCCCCCATAGATGACAGAGCTTTAGAAAACAGCACTGAAGATAGAATTCAAGGAGTAAGGCCATCCTGATCCGCTCCCACTTGGGCAAATCAAGAGTAAGGTGTAACAGACCAGCAATGGGAGCAAGCCACAGAGTCCCTGAGAAAGCTTGATTGTATAGACTTCTAACTCGCGGGAGGGGGTGGGGGGGCGGGGAGCTGGCTTGGCACCTCATCTGCACTGGTTTGAGGATATTCACAAGGAGTTCACACAATAAGTCTAAAGGTGTAATGTGGTGGGGCAGGAGGAACTAGACTGTTCCATCCTTGACTGCAAGGAGAGCAATGAGGCCATTTAGATGGCATGCCCCTTGGACATGAAGGCCGAAGACTAAAAGGGGATAAGGGATGTTAGATAAGCAGGTCTTGGGAAAGGGAACCCTGAAACAAAAGGGGATTGGACCAGTGGATTATAAGAGGTCCTGCTCACTATTTAACAGAGGGATACTCATCTACGCTGGGTCGGGGCAACCGTTAGACTTGAAACTATTTGCAGGGACCATAGCAACTCTGCACAACAGAAAGAAACACTGCCCGTGCCCTGTCATCCTCACAGCCATTCCTATGTTTGAGCCCATTGCTGTAGTTACTCTATCAACCCATCTTGTCAAAGGTCTTCCTCTTTTTTTCTACCCCTCTATTTTACAACGTATGATGTCCTTTTCTTGACAACATGTCCAAAGCAGGTGAGGTGACACCTCATCCTCCCTGCTTCTAAGCAAGATTTTGGAAGTATTTCTTCAAAGACAGATTTACTGGTTCTTTTGGCAGTCCATGTGTTAGCCTGGGTTGACTAGAGGAACACATTCGTAGACATTCATATGTGTATAAGAGAGAACCTTATATCAAAGAGCAATTGTACATTAAAAAAACATCCCAGCCCAGTCCAGATTAAGTCCATAAATCTGATATTAGCCCATCTGTCCATTACCAGTATATAAATTCTTCTTCAGACTCATACAGCACATACAATGATGCCGAATGCAGGAAGATAGATCACAGGGCAGTGGGTAGAAAGTCTTGTGGATCCTGTGGCAGTGGAAGCGTCTCAGCACTGGTGTGGGTCTCCACATGGCTCCTCCAGTCCCAGGGCTCTGGGCGCAAAACAGAGAATATATCTGGCCTCCAGTGAGTTATTTATCTTCATCGTGCCTCCACATGAAGTCATCAAGCTGCAATCTGATTGACAGGCTAGACTCCATGTCTTCACAAGTTGACAGGAGGTTATGTAACTGCCACACCATGGTACTTTCAATATTCTTCACCAGCACCATAATTCAAATGCATTAATTATTCTTTTATCTTCTTTATTCAAAGTCCAACTATTATACATATATGAGGTAATTAGAAATACCATGGCTTGGATTAGGCACACCTTAGTCCTCAAAGTAACATCTTGCTTTTGAACACTTTAAAGAGGTCTTGTGCATCAGATATACAAATGCATCTTTTGATCTCTTGACTGCTGCTTCCATGAACATTTAATGTGGATCCAAGCAAGAAGAAAATATTTGGCTATCTTTTCTCCATTTATCATGATGTTAACTGTTGGTCCAATTGTGAGGATTTTGGTCTTCTTTGCATTGAGTTGTAACCCATGCAATCTTTGATCTTCAAGTGTTTTAAGTAATTTCTTCACTTCCAGCAAGCAAGTTTGTGTTGCCTGTATATTTCAGCTTGCTAATAAGCCATCATCTAATCCTGATGCCATATTCCTCTTCATATAATCCAGTTTCTGTGATTATTTGCTCAGCATATAGATTGAATAAGTATGGTGAGAGGAAACAACCATGACACACAACTTTTTTATTGTTATTGTTGCTATTGTTAGGTGTCATTGAGTCAGTTCCAACCCATAGTGATTCTATGTACCACAGAATGAAACCACTTCCCAGTTCTATGCCATCCTATCCATTGTTACCATGACTGAGCACCCCCCCCCACTTTTTTGGGGCAACCGTTGTGTCAAACCATCTCATTGAGTGACTTCCTCTTTCTTGCTTCCCCTGTACTTCTTCAAGCATCATGTCCTTCTCCAGTGACTCGTCTCTCCTGACAACATGTCTAAATTGCATAAGACTAAGTTTTGCCATCTTTGCCTCTACAGGGCATACTGGCCATACTTCTCCCAAGACAAACATGGCAGTCCATGGTACTTTCAGTATTCTTCTCCAGCACCACAATTCATACATATTAATTCTTCCTTGGCCTTCCTTAGTCACTGTCCAACTTTCACATGCATATAAGGTACTTGAAAATGCCATGGCTTGGGGCAGGCACACCTTAGTTCTCAAAGTAACATCCTTGATTTTCAACACGCTAAAGGGGTCTTTGTGCAGCACTTACTTACTTCTACAACTGTATTTTCTGTACCTGTTAGTGAGTTCCTTTAAACTGCAAAGCAGGACTCTTAACTCTGCTATTGGGAGTTCAGTTAAGACTTAAACCAAGGAAGGATAAAATTAGGAAATAGGAGAGCTAATAAGGGCACAGTATATAGTATGTGGAATAATTAAATGTGGGCATGAAGGCTACCCGTTCTGTTTTGTATTCCTGAAGGTATGCTGGGAAATACAATTGGATCTCAGTAGCAGGACAAAAATTCAGGTTTGTGACCACTTGAGGTGTTTCTGGATCTTTTTGGAGAATAAGCACGGTGATCTTTATAATGGGGACTGTGTTAGTCTGAGTTGACTAGAGAAACAAAATCATAGACACTCATATGTGTATGAGGAAGAGTTTTACATACAAGAGGAATTGAATATTGAGAAAACATCCCAGTCCAGTCCAGATCAAGTCCAAAAGTTCAATATTAGCCCATATGTCCAATACTAGTCCATACATTCCTCCTTAGACACATGCAGCCGGGCAATAACACCAAGGGCAGGAAGATCACAGCCCAGTGGATGGAAAGTCTTGTGAATCCTGTGGTGGTAGAAGTATCTCAGTGCTGGAATGGGTCTACCCATGTGGCTCTTCCAGCTGCAAGACTCTAGTGTAGCTCCATGTGTCTTGTCTGCAGGAATGTCTCTCAGGGAGGGTATCTGTGTCCCACCTCCAGAAAGCTATTTAGCTCCTTAGTGCCTCCAAATGAGGTCATGAAGCTCCTGTTTATTTCTGTGTACCACTATTGAAACAATATCCATGTGCCAATGTTGAAACTAAAAAGGAAAAAAGAACACAAAATATGTTTCACAGCCAAGGTCAAAGAGCACGTGTTAAGTTCTGAGTTAGTTTGGGACATTTGTCCATTGTAAAAGACACATTTATTAGTTCCCATTTATTTTATATAAATCTGTTTCAGAAACTCAGTGTGAGAAATAAGACTATCTTGAAAAGTCTGTTTTCAGAATAAAATCATTAGGTTACAGGAAACTGGAATTGTGAATGATTTGTCATTGTGATTCCTGATGTGATTGATGGTAACCTCAATGTCATAAAATTCAGTGAGCGTTTATAGCCTCATTAAGAAGTGAATGTATTATTATCTTCTAACTTTCATTCTTCTGGAGGCAGGTTACTAGTAGGGAAAGAAGATATTCTCTAAGTGTACAAGCTGATGACACCCCTTGGCATTGGCAGTAATTTTCTAAATATGAATTAAATAATGATAACAAATATGGTATTGAAGAATTTTAATTCAAGTAAATTACTGAAATGTCACATTCAACGAGTGCATGAAGAAGTTCAGAATCAACACTAGGAATGTGAGGAAGTATGTGCTTTTCTCCATGGTCCTTGGTGTAACGTGCTACTAAATTTTAGAGTCTGATTATATTCTTTTTTTCTCACAATTTCGCTATGTACTTTACAAAGGTTCCTATTTAATGGATGCTTTGAAGAGTTTGTCTTTTCTCCTTATCCTTACACATTTTTAAATAAAGTAACAAATCTCTATCTCTTTATTTTTCTTTCAATTTTTGCCTCTTCTTGCTGTCTCTTTTCACCTCTCTTTAATGTCTATATTCACAAGATATATTCTATATTAAAATAATGCCATATTACTTACTTGGGTTATAATTCGGTATCCAGTTATATCAGTTAGGTTGCTTTGAATTGTAAGTACTAGACCTTGTCTACAACTAGATTAAACAACAAGAATAAACGGTTTCTTACATAACATGATCTGACAAGGTCGGGGTTGGCTGAATCATTGGCTTAATTGGGTAACCCAGGAGCCAGGTTCCTCCTATTTCTGTGCTCTAGTGTCTTCCGGGTCATTCTTGTTCCAACACCTCTAGGTCTGATGTCATCATGAGGATAAAGTGAGTCCGCTGGTGCCTATAACAAGGAAGCTACTCTTAGAACATCTCCTAGAGACTTCCTTCACTCCCAACTCTTCTTCCAAGAGATCATTTGAGTTTACGCCTTCCTCTGCCCCAGCTTCCTTTGTTGTGGATGTGCAATACAATGAAAAAAGGCATCCCCTCCCTATCTTCCAGGGCCAAAGAGTTTTTGCTATTTGGTTTGCTTACATAATCTGTGTTTCAAAGACTTAGGCCACCAATCTTGGTCTATCACCCTGCCTGATGCTCATCTATACCTGGAGTCCACAGGAAGCCCACTCCCACCCCATGACCCCAGGCCCTACCCAGGATATTCTGTCCTCTAGTCCTCATGACTCATCTTTATGCTAGTTCATTACCTAAGCTGTCACCTGGTAGTCAATTGCCTGAGGATTCAACAGAGCCTAAGGTTTCACGCACAACTAGGGAAATGTTTCACAACTATTTTAGAAGCACAGCTGATGGACTCAAGAAAGCCAGACTTGACACTGGTGGCAAGTAACACCAACAAAATGTAGCATCCATTGAAGCTATTTGGTGGCACTCAGAATCGCCAGAGCTATGAAACCGCACACCACTGCTGAGGATTTACTGTTGCCAGCAGCCAAAGACATTGTTCGAGTTATAATCAGAGATGAATTTGTTACAAAATTGAGTGCAATTTTCTTATCGAATGACACTGTCTGCAGAATAATAGATGACATGTCTGCTAATATTCTTGATTAGGTAATCCAGGAAATTAAATCTGCTCCACTTCCAATATTTAGCATCCAGCTTGATAAATCTACAGACGTTACAAACTGTTCACAGTTACTGGTTTATGTGAGGTATATTAATGATAGTGACTTTAAAGACGTTTCTTTTTTGCAAACCTCTCGAAATGACAACTACTGCAGATGATGTATTTGACTCAGTTGGTTCATTTCTGAAAGAGCATAAGATCTCTTGGGAAAAGGTTTGTGGTGTTTGCACAGATGGTGCTCCAGCTGTGCTAGGATGTCAATCTGGATTTCAACATTTGGTACTGAATGAGTCACCAAAAGTCATCGGAACTCACTGTATGACTCATCAGCAAATATTAGCAATGAAGACACTGCCACAAGAGTTACAAGAAGTAATGAAAAGTGTCATAAGTTCTGTCAATTTTGTAAAGGTGAGCACTTTAAACAGTCAACTATATTCGCAACTGTGCAACAAGTTGGATGTGCCGAATAATGCTCTGCTATTTCACACTGAAGTGAGATGGTTGTTGAGAGGAAAAGTGTTTTTGAGCTTGATGATGAACTCAAAATGTTTTTTATTCAGAAAGCAAGACCGCATTCCGAAGCACTTTTCAGCAATAAAAGTGAACTGCAGAAAATAGCTTACTTGGTTGACATCTCTGCCTTCTTGAATGAGTTAAATTGATCCCTGCAAGACCCAAATGCAACATGCCTCAATATGTCTGAAAAGATCCGATCATTCCAAATGAAACTTCAGCTTTGGCAAAAAAAAAAAAATTGGGTGAAAATAAAATTTACATGTTGCTTATCTTATCTGCTTTCTTTGAGGAACATGACCTTGAACCAGACAAAAGGACTACAATGATAATTTCTGTGAAAGAACACCTGCACATGCTTGCAGACGAAATTTCATCTACTTTCCAAATCTACCTGACCCCCATTTATACTTGCCAGAAGCCCGTTCACAGTCAGAGTTGAAGGTGTTCCCGAGACAGCACAAGAGAAATTCATTGAACTTATTAACAGCAATGCAGCGAGAACTGATTTCTCTACAATGCCA
>NW_022103896.1:82020927-82024377 GCF_000313985.2 Echinops telfairi | reverse complement strand
CAATTTGTAACAATGAAAATACATCCTGCATATCAGATATTTACATTATGATTCATAACAGTAGCAAAATTACAGTTATGAAGTAGCAACAAAAACAGTTTTTTGGTTGGGGGTCACCACAACATGAGGAACTATATTAAAGGGTCACGGCATTAGGAAAGTTGAGAACCACCAATCTAGGGCTTTGCAGGTTATAACGTCCACAGATCTCAGTAGATGCTTAACTCATAGTGTACAACAGAGATGAAATGAAATGTTAGGACTCTGTGCCTGTGGTAGTTACATAATTCGGTGTCAATATGAGAGGATTATAAGTGAAGGGATGAAGTCTGACCTGTCAATCAAGATATAACCACTGAGGCCTCTGTGTGGGCATGGTCTTCTCCTGAGAATTCTGGGAACTCCTGTACTCCTCCTGGGAGGCAGGAGACACTTTCTCTCTCTGCTCACTCCCTGAGATGGCTCAGGAGACACTTTCTCTCTCTGCCACCTCCCTGAGGTGACACTGTAGTTACAAGACACATGGCGCTAAGCCTTGGGAGCTGGAGAAGCAACTTGGACCTATCCTGATGAAACCAGACCTCTGGAGTCACAGAAGCCACATAGAAACCCCTGCCAGTACTGAGATCCTTATAAAACCACTGGACCCAGAAGACATTCAACCCACTGGCTGCATTCATCATCATTGCATGTATTTCGTGAGTCTGAAGAGGACTTTGTAGATTGGTATCAGACATATGGGCTAATATTGGACTTATGGACTTGATCTGGGCTGGGACGTTTTCTCAGTATTCAATTGATCTTGTATGTAAACCTCTTTCTTACATGCATATGAGTCTCCATGAATTTGTTTCTCTAGCTCAAACAGACTAACACAGTATCCCAGAACCCCAATTATTAATTACTGTTATTATTTGAGCTCATCTAAGTTGTGAATTCCCTCACTCCCCCCAGAAGCCTCCTTTCTCATTAAGCATCCATTAGCTTAACCTCTCCAAAGCCTGATATTCTTGCTGGACACTTTCTGCTCCCATAAAGGTTTACAGCCTCGGGAACCCACGGCGGCAGTTCCGCTCAATCGGTAGGGAGGCCACAAGTCGGAATTGACTAGATGCGTTTTGTTAGGTTTTGGTTAAGAGGAATTCCACGGGTCTTACGTAACTAATTCTCAACAGGTGATATCCAACAAATCATGTAGCAAAAGCATTATGAATTTTCAAGACAAGCCAGGAATGCCAAAGCCATAGCAGTGACAATGACCGTCATAAAAGGAAAAAGAGGCAATACTTCAGAGGAGATGTGATCAAAGAAAGAAGAACAAAGAGAAGGCACAAGTGAGGAATGCTCTATGAGCAGGTGCCAGTACTAGGTGCCATCATTTATTCTAACTGATGACAATCCCATGTGTATCAGAGTACCTGCTCCAGAGGGTTTTAAGCTATTAGATTTTCAGAAGAAGATACCACACATTTCTTCTCAGGAGAGTTTAGATGGACCAAACCTCAACATTTTTCTTTGATCAAGTATTTTAAACACTTCCACTAACCACTTTGACTGGCTTAAAGGTACAGAGACAGGATTGATAGCATGGATCTTAAAATAAGATAAAATGTTATTTACCTCTCAAAGTTGAGATAAAAATTATGAGCACTGTGCCTGACAAGTAGTGTGCATTCCTCTTCATACTTTGTAAAGTATATAAGAAAATTCATAAGTGAATATTTTAAAATAATATCGTCTACCCTCTTGAATTAATCCATGTTCCTCATACCTTCTGCCTTTGTGTAATATGGAAACAGATGTACTTCTTCACTAGCAATTATCAAAATCTTTACAGTTAGCCATATTTACTCTGGCAGTATCTCTTCCTCTGTAAATGACTAAGAAACTATTTTAGAAGAAACATAGGCTACATTATTTCTAAATTAATGCATTATGTCATTATAATAGGGTTTGGAATTTCCACCTTAATAGTATCTTCATTATTAAGAACTAAAGATGAGAAGTAAATTTCTTATCTATAATAACTGAAGTAAGAATACATTAATAGTCAAGTTTTACTTACACCAAGATATCAATGCACATATAGGTCCAAAGGGACACATTAATCTACCATTGTTGTGACGTTCTATCAAATTGCTTCCAACTTTTAGCAATCCGATACACATCAGAGTGAAGTACTGCTCAATCTTGCTCATCCTCACAGCTGTTCCTATGGTTGAGCTCATTGTTGTGGCCACTGTGTCAGCCCATCTTACTGAGGGCCTTCCTCTTTTTTTAAATCAACCCTCTACATTAGCATCATTATGAATCTAAGAGTTAGTTGTACTGTGATGGCTTGCAAGTTGATGTTGTACTGGAATTTGTGTCACCAGTATTTCAAATACCGGTAGGGTTACCCATGGTGACCAGGTTTCAGTGGCGTTTCCAGACTAAGAACAAATTAGGAAGAAGGGACAGGCTGTTCATTGTGAGGGGTTGGTGGTTTATGAGTAGCAGTAGGGCACTGGCATACAGAGAGTAAGAAGATGAGATCCTCAGGTTGGCAGGCACTCAAACATGACCCGGGAAGAGCTGCCTCCTCAAAGTCGAGTCACCCTTAATAATTTGGAAGGGATAAAGCTCTGAGGACCTTCATTTGCTGATGAAGCACAACTCGAAATGAAAAGAAACAGCTGCAAACATATATTAATAATTGGAACATGGAATGTATAGAACACAAATTATATTGGATTGCCATTCAATGGAAAGAAACAAAAATTTTCATATAGGCAAACTCATGATAAATAGTAAAATGATTGACATTGTCCAAGATTTCATTTTACTTGGATCCACAATCAATATTCATGGAAACAGCAATCGAGAAATAAAACAATGTATTTGCATTGGGCAAATTTTCAGCAGATCTTTATTTTTTTCCAAATCATTTTATTAGGACAAAATTCAAGCATTGCAACATTGGATAGTTCAGTCATATGAAGCCATGCTATACAATCGCTACCACAATCATTTTCAAAACATTTTCTTTTTTATTCCTTAATATTGGTTCCCCATTACCCACTCCTTCCCTCCTTTGCTGTATCCCCCAGGGATCCTAATTCCAGTTATTGGCTCTATAAAATCATCCAACCTGGGTTTCATATACTTAAAAACATAAAAAGATATGAATCCTAAGACAACTGGCAATGGAAATATCATACAACCCAGCAATAACATTGCTATGTACATACCCTAAAAGTAAGACACAGATCACAAACAGATTTATGCTCTCTCATGTTCATTGTAGCACAGTTCACAATAGCAAGAAGTTGGAAACAGTCCAAATCCCCAACAGCAGAAGAATGGATAAAATAAATCTTTGGTATATGCGCACAATGCATCCCTAAAAAACGCTGATGCAGCACCTCTCAGCATGGAGGGATCTGGAAAGCATTAGGCTGAGTGAAGTTA
>NW_022103896.1:82012252-82020734 GCF_000313985.2 Echinops telfairi | reverse complement strand
AAATAAATCTGTTTTGAAAGAGGTATAGCCAGTAGACTCCTTAGACATGGACGTGGTGAGACTCTCCTCACATACTTTGTACATACTATCGTTAGAAACCAGTTCCTAGTGAAGGACATCATATTTGGTCAAGTAAAAGGCAAGCAAAAAAAGACAAAGCCCCTCAAGCCACTATTGAGATAGTGGCTACAATAACCGGGATTACAGATATGAGAATGACACAGGACCATATAGAGTTTCATTCTGTTGGACACAGCATTGCCGTGAGTGGGGACTGCTTTGAGAGCACCTAAGAACCACTATTTTACCAAGCAGTACGTCCTTCGACAGTAACGGGTCCTGATTAGGCGTCGCGAGTACATTTCACTCACTCACTGCCGTCAGGTCGATTTCGATTCATAGGATCAAAACAGCCTGCAAAGCGGAGTAGAACTACCACTGTGGCTTTCCAAGCCTGTCACTCTGTATGGGAGTAGAAAGCGTCATCTTTTCCCAAAGTATATTTACCAAATCATAATCCAAATATTTCTGTAAACCTCATTTCTGAAGCATTTTTCCACGGATTTATTCAGCCAGTTTTGTAGCCTCAACCTCACTTGGGAAAAGAAGGTAGATTAGGTGCTTTTGAAGAAAAAAATTAAGTAAATAGAAAATTATGACATATATATGTGATAAAATATGTGGATAATATATCATTTTAATTCTCTAATTCATAATAACTCCATTTAAATCATTGATTTAGCCAGTTTTTCACTATTTATATCTTTTCAGGAGACTTAATCATGTAGCTGGTTAAGCATTGGACTGGTATACAAAAGGTCAATAGTTCAAGTCCACCAGCCTCTCTTCAGGAGAAAGAAAAGGCCGTCGGTCTCCATAAAGTGTGAGAGCTTCATAAACCTTGTGGAACCATTCCATTCTCTCCTATAGGGCTGCTGTGGGGCAGAAGTAACTCAGTAGCAATGAATTTATATGATTTCAAATTCTTAGTATATCTCAAGGTTCTTAAAATATATTTAAAACTTTCTTTTCTAACTCTGACATTACAAAATAATTCGGAAACTGCACACAAAAAATGATTAGATTTATTCATTATATATATAGAGAGAGAGATGAGGGCGGTAGATGGTAGAATATAAACATTAACCATGGTAGAAAGAACTAGTCTTAGATCAGCAACTATCATTGAATAGCTGGACAAGCGATTACTTCTATTTGGTCTAACTTTCCTTAGTAATGTAATCAAGAATTTGATTAGATGGTCTCTTGAGATTTGCTTGTTTCTTTTCCTTTTTTTTTTTAGGGATATATTATTAAAGACCTCTTAAGTTAAACAACTTAAACCCTGCAATTATCTTATTATTATTCTATTATTTCTTGTGTCTCTGCCTAACAAAGGCCTTTTTAATGTTGCCATTGATAACATAAATTAATACTATTATAACAGAAGTCATCTAGTGGGGCTATGCTTAATAATAGATAAGTTGTATCAAAATTAAATTAATTTAGAATTTGCTTTGCTTGCTTTGCATTTGAAATGAACAAAAGAAATTCTATCGTCATCAAGCAAATTGTTCTGGAAATAGCAAGCCTCACTTAACCCAAGAGTTTCACATTAATATTATTTTCTATTAGGGCCTAGCCATATGCAGGCTTATTTGTGCATGAACCAATCAAATTACCATCTTCATTCTGGACTTCTAAACCACTTGTCTAATATGACTGAGGGCAATTATACTAGTGACGACAGACTACATTGTTATTTCTGATTTTAGTCCTATCAAGTTAAACCCGCCTCATGGTGATCCCAGGAGAATGGGAAAATCCGTGGTAGAATAACTACTACAATACTTTTGAAATTTCTGTAAGACATTTCTTTTTTTTTTTTTGAGTCAGTAGACTAACAAATGGTAAATGTCTTATGCTTTATAACATAACATAAGAAAAATTAGTTTGTGACATTATTTATGGAGAAGGAAAGTATAATTTTATCTTTGAACTTAACTGCCCTGAATTTGGCTTTAAATTGCTGAGAGTGAATATTTCAGTGTTAATCAAAACTAATGGTGAATAAAAAGTCTCAGGCTAAATATTAATTTGGAAACAAACAAGACATGGATTTTATGTGAGCACAGGATGCTGGGCCTTTCTATCACCCATTTATCCTCTGCTTCAAATATGCCTATATTTGGAGCGTCATAGGAAGGGAAAAGAGCAATAATAATCAAGTGAGAATAGGTCAAAGTCTGGCTACTAGGGTTCTTGTTTATACATGAAGGAGTTATTCCAAAGTGTGTCTCTGTCATAGTAGATGGTTGCAGGTAGTCTCTCTGCTATAGAATGGTATTGGTCTTATTAAAATGCCTTCCATAAAAAGACAGCTTTTTGTGTAATGGAGAGAAAAAAGAATTCTGAGATCAAGACAAATATCAAATTTTTAACAAAACTCAAGTGAACATCTTCTCAAATCACTGGAACTTTCCAACTTTGCAAACAGCTCTTGTGAAATTACAGGAGGTCAGACTCGGTCTCCACACTACTTTGTACACTTACTCTCATTTACTCACAATAAACAATTATGCATATGTAGTATTGCCGATTTGGTCAAGCTTTTCACTAAACCCTGAGTAATCCATATTTATATTAATCAAAAGGGATTTGTCAAACTCCAAACTCACCGCCATTGAGTCAATGCTGACTGATCGCGACCTATTGTGAGTTTTGAGACCATAACTGTTTATGGGAGTAGAAAGCCCATTCTTTCCCCCATTCAGTTGCTGGTGGTTTCCAAATGCTGACCATATGGATCACAACCCAAGGTGTAATTGCTCCACATAAATTTTGGGAACGAATGTTTGATGGGTTAGATGTATTGTTAGTATGTATTTTCACAGTATTTCTGCACTTAATTTTAATTTCATAGACCGTTAAATTCTTTAAAAGAGCACATCTGTTCATCTCACTGTCTCATGTTCATTTTCTTCCATATGCCTTTGGATGGGGCTCTTTGATGGAGTGGGGTGTCTCCATCTGAGTGAGCCTTGCTGGTGCTGTCAGTTAACCATTGGACTGCTAAGAGCAAAATCCATGGCTCAAACATACCTGCTGTTTCCCAGGAGAAAGAACAAGCTGCTATCTGCTCCCATAAGCTTTTGGACACCCTAAGGAGCAGTTCTATCATGTGGAGTCACTGTGCATCAAAATGGACTTGAGATGGCAGTGAGTTACATACACCAGGTATTGCTAGGGTAGGTATATCATATTTGTTTAAACAGTGAACTAATGAATGTCAAAGATTTGATGTTCTTTTTTTATATAAATTATATTTCACTTAAAGCATTCACAGACATCCTTGAGGGCACAAATGATGTCTTGACTTCATTTGTGAATCCTGATCAGCTGACTGGATGGCCCAAGCAAATGTCACCTCCCTTCCTCCTATCCCACCAGATCTTCAGATAAACTTATCTGTCACAGAGAAGAGAAAATACATCGAATTCTTTTTAATTCAATACTACACATTTCTCAGTCCCCAAATGTTCCAAAGTAGAAGAATTGGTCTAAATGTCTTCCTTCAGCAATTCTCCAAACTGCCATTTGGAGTATGGATAATTATTAACACCAATTTAATCAAAGGAGTACAATCTGTTTGCAGATATTTTCCTGGCAGTGGATGTGATGGCTTTAGTCCACTTTGCATCATTTTAAAAAGTTCATCCTTTTATGTTATTAAAAACTGCTCATTTTTAATAATTAAAAAAATCAGTTTCATAATGGCAAGGACTGAGATATTTTTCTTCTAATTTTATTTATTTCAGAAAGTGAATTCAACTCTCTCTTTAATTGTCAAACATTATTTAATTCTCACATACATTTTTACATATGCTTCTGTTCCCTGCAATTTTAGGGCTTTTTCACCCAATACATTTTGAACTCATCTTTTAGCTTTACAGAATGAAAAAGAAAATCAAAATGCTTTTCTGGTTTGCTCATTGACATATACAATTTTCAGTTTTCCAAAATTTTGTTTCATTTTTTTATGAAATGAACAAAACATATAAAAGTAAACATCAGCACTAAATTTTAAGAGTGAAATCAGTAATTTTAAAATGCTAGACCACATCAGACTGTGGCTCATTCTCTTGAGTGCACGTATTTTTGACATTGTTTTTAGGGTTTATGCCACAGCACCTTCCTAGTTATCTCAACTATGAGGAGAGAGTGTAACTTCATAAAGTGACTCTTTGCACTGTTGCTAATTACACTCCAGCAATCGGCATTGCTATGGTATTATACTCACCTACCACATAATTTTGTTATCGACATCTGTTAGCTTTTATTCAAAGACATTAAATATCATGTTTTGCTTAAGAATCCTGAATGTATGCCTCCTATCCCGATGTAACCTGAAGATTAGCTTCAAATTCTATTGCATAGTGAATGTCTATACTTGAATATCTAACGGCCATATCAACAAATCTCACACTTACACATTCCTAAATGTATCAACCTCATAGGTTTGTCTACCTGAGTCCTAGGCATCACCTTCTATCTAACCACCAAAGCTAAATATCAAGTAATATCAAAAACCACTCACTCGCATTCGCTGTGCACATCCAATCTAAACACATCACAAGTTAAGCCTCCATTTTTCTTGATTGCCTTCTATATCAAGTTACTGTTTTCTATTTCTCTCATAAGGATTCATATCCCTGAAAAATCACAGAGAAGTTCTTCCTACAAGATCTCTGAGTTGAAATTGATTTGCTGACAGTGAGATTGTTTGCTTATATTCAGTTCTGAACTTACCTGCCAAAATGAATTTTTTAGAACACACATTTGATCATTTTACCCATAAATTTCTGCTTACAATCCTTCAAAATATTCCTGTTGTTCTTTGAAAACAGATACTAAATTGTTGATGTTGTTTCTGATACAGGTTGAATAAATACTATCTCTATCCTCTGCCATATTGGAATGCCAAGCTATAGAGATCAGAGCACACTCTTTACTTTTGATAAAACTGTTTGGGGAAAGTAGCTTGTGACTATGAGCCAACAGGATTTCTGAGTCAGCAGCTCTGAATTGGGTGTTGGGCCATCAGGGCTTCCTTCCTGTGACAAGTCTGGCAACCTTCTTGACAGGGTAGAACTCAGACCTGAGACAAGGCCCCTGCAGAAGACAGATCACCCAAAAGGAGGGCACTGAATGGGAGTGCACTTCTGCTTCTCCCACCCTCACCACTTGCTAACTCTCTCGTCACCCAAGACGGAAAGAATGGAGGCACTCCTACAATGGAGAGGTTACTCAATAGGGCACAGGACTCCCTCGTTTGCGATCAAATTGAATCCCTTCAAAATAAACATTATAATCCTAACACCTATACCTGTGGATGTAATGTAATATAATCACTTTCCATACCACAGTCTAATGGAGTATAATCAGCAAGCTGAGGTCAGACTAGTGGCTCCTGCGCCTAATCAATTCTGAATGACATAACAAACATATGAAGAACAGAGCAAACAAGCATGACCTGGGGAAGACAGGAGCCATGTGAGGATCAGCAAGAATCGAGTTTTCCAGAGTTACCAGCAAGGAAGGCATCCATGCGCCTGCTACCTACCCTGTTGGGCCTCTAGCCTCCAGAACTGGGAGAAAAATGGTTTGTGTTCCTTAAAGCCACACGCCTGGGGTATTTCTGTTCCCACCGCACTAGGGAACTGAGATGAGTTACGAGTTACGAGCCCTTCCACACCGGTTACTCCACCTCCTAGGGTTCTGGAAAACTCAGCTGCATAATGACCTCTCTTCCTCAAATGTGTGGAGCTATTTCCTGACTTTTCTCTGGCTGGATTTGAACTTGGATATTAATTTTACTCCATATGTGCAATAGTGCGATTCCAAAGTCACTAGAGTACGTCTTCTGCAGTATGTACATTCGGGTCTCCCAAACTAAGTGTGTGCTTCCCGCAGGTGATTCGGACTGTTGAGTGTTTACATGGACCATGGTGATATCCAAAAGAAAATGGCTTTTCTACTTCTAGATTACTTCATTGCACTATATAAAACGGGTGCCAATAAATGTATTTTCTTCAAAATGAAAAAGGCACCCATCGCGGCCAAGGGGCAAGACCCATAGGCGCCGCCTTGCGCAGGCGCACCTGGGTGGGTGGGGCTCCGCCGCCGCCCACCTGGCGTGACCTTGGACTTCCACGGCCTGGCGCTGCCTGGGGATGCTGCGGGCACCTGGTCTGCGGCGGAGCCCGAGGAGCGGACCCCGCCTGCCCTCCCAGGAGGACTCGGCGGCGGGGGGGCGCCTCCAGACGGAAGGCAACGAGCAGAGGAACGTGGAAAACTGAAGCGGCCATTCTATTTGTCATTTGTACGGGCAGGCCAGCGGCCTCGATGTTTCTGCGCCAGAGCCGCGGCCGACCACTAGCTGGGGAACCCCGCGGGGCTGCGAGCGAGCCGCCTGGATCAGCCCGTCCGAGGGCAAGGCCTCCGGCCGCACGGGCCTGGCACCGGCCAGCCTGCGCACGCGCGTGAGCGCCGTGCCCACTGCAGGAAGGCCCGGGAGCTGCACAGGACCATGAGAGCTACGCGTCCAACCTCGGGGTTGCGGAGCGGTAGCTGCATTAGGCGCCCAGGCCGACTGGGGGCACCCTCGACTTCCGGCCTGCTGAGCAACCCGAGCTGTGCGTGTAGGGCGGGCTTCCAGCAGCTCCAGTCTGGGATGATCTCCCGCAGCCACAACCTCCTGGGAACTCCGCGCCAGCCCCTCTCAGAATGACCTGGCCAGCCTCCTCCAGGCCAGCCAGCAGATGCAGCAGAGGCAGCAGCAGAGCCTTGAGCTGATAGAGCAGCTCCAGAGCCCCAGTGCCAGCGATGGCGAGCTGCAGGAGTGACGCTCCCCCCAGCGGAAGCGTGCCTGTACTTCGCAGTTTGGGTGCAGCAAGCCTAGGGACTCCCCTCGGGTATTTTCTAGAATCTCAGGACTAGATTTGGGGCACCCAGGCCTGAGCCTCCCGCTGAGGTCTGCTAAGCTGCAGTGGATGCAGGAACTCTTGCTAAGCCCCCTTGCTGGCCTTGGCTAAGGACCAAGAAGCTCATTGACAGCCACTGCCTGGACGTCTTTGTGTGAATGAGGACACTTTTTAGTCATCGGACCCTACAAGCTGGCGTTGCTCTCACTCCATCCCCCGAGGAACCCCCAAGGCCACATTGTGTGACATCTCTTCCAGTTATGTGTCTGGGTACACTGGTTGGGTCTCCTCTTTGTCCCATCCTGGAGCCTGGCATCAAGATCCCAGCAGACTGACCCTGGGCCTCCAGGGGTCACCTCCTGGGCCTTGAGGGATGAGCTCCTGAGCGGCCTCCAGGAAGCATGGATGGCCAGGAGCTCCTGGACTTGAGGCCTCCTGGCTGCTGACTAGGGAGTCTGCTTGGGAGGAATAGGACAATAGCCACTGTGGGCCACATACCCACACTTCAGGATGCACGTGGGCAGGAATGTGACACGCAGGCAAAAGTGTGGCATGCAGGAATAAATAGACCTTGTGACCGCGGTGGGGGTGGGGATGGGGGACAGGACAGCCACACTGTCTGTTTTTTAACATTTCTTATCAAAATGGTGTATCCTAGAGATTATAAACAGAATGTAAAATAATATCTTGGCATTATGTCCAAAATGAGTACTATGTCCATGAAAACATAAAAAGATTATTTTAAATTCAATAATGGGATATTTTAGGAAGACCTACAACAAAATAACTCAGAAATGTTAATAATGATCAGAAAACAATATGCCAGGTGAAATAAAATAAACCCACTGCCATTGAGCTGATTCTGACACATAGTGATCCTATATAAACAGAAGATTTCCCAAGCCTAATTTTTATAAGACTAGATAGTCTCATCTTTTTCCCTTGCAGAAGCTGGTGGCTTTGAACTACTGACCTTGAGGTTAGTAGTCCAACACTTAACCAACAGGCTCATTAAAAAAATGATAGTGTACAGTGCGTTAATACCAAGAAGAAGAAGCCTTAAGGATAGAGCATTAAGAATGATTACATGAGATTTTATATATATATAAAGAACAATTAACCTAGTAGGTAGAATGAAGCCGTGGATTTGAATATACCAGAGAAGATAGCTTGTGAAATACACATAACAAGATCTGGTGGAATTTTAAGGAAAAATCGTGAAACTATAATCACTAACCACAAATTCTACAGTTCAAAACCACCAGCTGCTCCAAAGGAGAAAGATCAGCTCTCTACTCTTGTAGGAGTTGTCATTTCAGAAACTTACAGGGACAGGTCTACCCTGTCCTAAAGAGTCTCTATGAGTCATCCTCAACTTGATAGCAATGAACTTGGTTTTTATCATAATGGTTGGAAACGTGTGTGTGTGTGTGTGTGTGTGTGTGTGTATAGAATTGTGTGAAAGTTTATCCAGCAGATCATCTGTTTTACATTTAATA
>NW_022103896.1:82009336-82010882 GCF_000313985.2 Echinops telfairi | reverse complement strand
CTTGCCTGAGGAAGGACTCTGCTGTGTGTTTCCTTCACCTTGGACCCAGCAGCCAACGTGAGTTGAAAGACTTCCAGTATGTTAACTGTTCCACAGAAGTGAGTTGAACTGGGCTCTCTTTACTGCTGTGTGGACTAATTTGCTGTTATATTCCTTCTCGCTGTAGTGCTGTGTGGACTAATTAGTTGTTATATTCCTTCTCACTCCTGGTTTTGTTTTTCTAGAGAACCCTACCTTACACAACAACCTCCCCCTCTAATCTTGAATTTTAGTGTTAATCCTTTGATCACAGTGACTGGTGTATGCTTTCATGCAAATTCACATGGTTGCTTATTTTAAGACAAGTCTTTAAGATGTTAGGTGCTTTCTTTCTAATAGCACAGCATCATCTGATTTCATCAGAACATTTTGCTACAGCACTCATAGCTTTCCGTGATTACTTCATGAGAGGAACTATTGAGAAGAACCACGTCATAAGAACTAAATATTTTTTAAAAGAATTAAATATTCTTAGATTAGGGTTTCTGATAAAGGGGGAGCCCAAATTCCATCTAGATAATAATGATTTATACTTGTATACGTCCTTGGTTGACATTAGAGAAAGCATTATATCTGTTTCTTGAGACATAGCATAATCTCCATGGTACATTTGGTAATTCTAATAATATCATTAATTTAGCCAATGGTATAGAATTTAAACTATTGAGAAAGGGAATACAGAGGAAATATACATATATAGGAAAACTTATTAAACTAATATGCATAGTGACTAAATGCTTCATGGAAACACTGAGGGTTGTGCACAAGGCAAACATTTGCATAATGGACATCAATTAGGGCAAAACTATGTCTGCTGGACTAAGACATGAAGCAGAAAGCAAAGAGAGTATGAAAAGAGCAAACACGTGGTAGCCTTACATTACAAATTATTGTGTACCCTAAAAAGCAACAGATTTGAACCAAAACCCAATGCCTTCCAAATCCACAACCTTGAGATAGCAGTGGTCTGCTTCACCTCTCACACTAGGGTGTTTCAACTTTAAGTCCAAAACTTAGGTTTCATTCATATGCCACAAGTATTTTAAGGTAATGTCTGATTCACTGAATTGGATTTCCAATCACATCCTTCTAGTGTGAGCTATGGAGAATGCTGTACACCTCGAAAAGACAGGATGTAAAATCCAGGTTCCTATACCATGTGGTCTGGATGATCCAGGATTGAATAGAAACTCACATACATGATGAAGAACATAATGCTGGGCATATTCTCCTATTGGGGACCGATGTGAGTACTATTAGGGTTTTCCAATGACAGGTTACCTATGCTGGTTTATCCCACAATAAAAGTGAAATCACCTTCTCAGAGACAGACATATCACTTCCTCCTCTGGTCTTTCTTGAATTTCCATCGGAATTCACTGAACACCTATAATGTCTATTGCTTAGGGGTGACCATGGGACAATGCTAATCTGGCTTTAACTCTTTGGTCCTTTTCCTCTGCCTTCTAAGTAAAAAACTGACCCCAGTGGAGGTGGTTTTTAATAT
>NW_022103896.1:81992745-82007019 GCF_000313985.2 Echinops telfairi | reverse complement strand
TCAATCCATCTTGTTGAGGGCTTTCCTCTTCTTTGCTGCCCCTCTACTTTACCAAGCATGATGTCCTTCACCAGGGATTGACAATACATCCAAAGTACTTAAGATAATGTCTTACCATCCTTGCCTCTAAGGAACATCCTTTTGGAAGTCTATGGTACTTTAAATAATCTTCACCACCACCATATTCCAAATACATCAATTCTTCTGTGGTCTTCTTTCTTTAATGTCCAACATTCACATGCATATCATGTGATTAAAAATACAATGTCTTGGGTCAGGCACATCTTAGTCCTCAGAGTAAGGACTTGCTATTCAACACTTCAAAGAGATCTTGTCAGCAGATTTGTATCCTTTGAGCTCTTGACTGCTGCTTCCATGAGCATTGACTGTGGATAAGAGAAAGACAAAATCTTTGACAAAATCTTTTCTCCTTTAACCATGATATAACCTATTGGTCCAATTGTGAGGGTTTGGGTTTTCTTTACCCTGAGTTGTGTTCCAGATGAAGGCTGCAATCCTTGATCTTCATCAGCAAGTGCTTCAAGTCCTCCTTTCTTTCAGCAAGCAAGGTTGTCATCTGTAGGTTGTTAATAAACATTCCTCCAATCATGATGCCACATTATTCTTCATGGAATACAGCCTCTCAGATTATTTGCTCAGCATACAATCTGAACAAGTGTAGTGAGAAGATTCACACCTGATGTACACTTCTCCTGATTTTAAATCATGTAGTATTTTCTTGTTTTGTTCACACAACTGCTTCTTGATCCATATAAAAATTCCACATGGGCATAATTAAGCAGTCTGGAGTTCCCATTCTTCTCAATTCTACTCATAGTAGGTTATGATTCACACAGTTGGATCATACACTTTGTATAGTCAATAATACATATTTCTGGTATTTTCTGCCTTCAGCCAAAATTCACCTAACATCACAAAATAATAGCCCTTGTTTCATGTCCTAATCTGAATCTGGCCTGAACCCCTAGCAGCTCTTAGTCACTGTACTGTTGAAACCATTATTGGAAGATCTTCAGCAAAATTTTACTTGCATGGAATCTTAATGATGTTGCTCTCTAATGTGAGCATTCAGTTAGGGTTCCTTTCTTTGGAATGGGAACAAAAATTGGATCTTTTCTAGTCACTTGACCAAGAAGCTATCTTTCAAATTTATAGACAGAAAAATGACTGCTTCCAGGCATCAGGATTGGACTGTAGTTGTAGATTGATTTGTGTACTATTGATATTTTACAATGTTAAATATTCCTCTCCATTCACATGTATTCTTCCATTTATGTAGGACCCTTTTGTTTTCTTCTGACATTATGGAGGGCAGAAAAGGCTCTGAAACATGTTTGTAATCATAGAGTGCTAAGACAAATGGAAGAAATTAAGAATGCAAAGAACTGAACAGAAAATTTCAAAGGGCAACTCGAGAAAACAGTGAAATATTATAATGAAATGTGCACAACCCTAGAGTTAGAAAACCAAAGGAAAAAAATGCTCACTATATCTCAAATTGAAAAACTAAAGAAAAAAGTAAAGCCTCAAGATACATTATTGAAAGATTCTTTTTTTTGTCTTTTTTTAAAATCATTTTATTAGGGGCTTATTGAAAGTTTTGAAGGGCAAAATATTGAATGATGCAAGAAGCATCATAAAAAGATGGAAAGAATACACAGAGCCACTGTAGCAAAAACAGCTGATACACATTCAATAATTTTAGGACGTAGCATTTGAGCAAGAACAAATGCTGCTATGGGAAAAGTCCAAGCAGTGCTGAAAGCATTAGCCCAAAGCAAGGCTTCAGGAATGGATGGAATATCAACTGAAATCGTTCAACAACCTGATGAAGCCCAGGAAGGACTTACTCATCTATGCCAGGAAATGTGGAGGAGAGCAAGTTGGCCAACTGACTAGAAGAGATACATATTTGTACCCACTCCAACAAATAGTGACCCAGCAGAATGCTCAAATTAAAGAACAATAGCACATACCAACAAAATTGTGTTCAAGATCATCCGACAATGGTTACAGCAGTACAGTGATGGAGCTGCCAAAGGTTTGGGGCAGACTCAGAAGAGGAGATGGAACAAAGGATATCATTACTGATGTCAGATTGATCTTGGAGAAAAGCAGAGAATACCAGAAAGATGTTTACTTGTATTTCATTGACTATGCCAAGACATTTGATGGTGTGAATCATAACAAACTAGGGATGGCCTTGAGAAGAATGGAAATTCCAGAACCCTCCATTGTATTCATTCAGACCTTGTACATGGATCAAGAGGCAGTTGTGTGAACAGAACAAGGGAATTCTGCATGGTTTAAAATAGAAAAGGTGTGTGTCGGGATTATATCCTTTCACCATACTTATTCAATATGTATGCTGAGAAAATCATCAGAGAAGCAGAATTAAAGAAAAAATAGAGAATAAGGAAAGAGACAGGGGGGAGAAGAAAAAGAAAAAGGAAAGAGAAAGAGAAAGGTATGGATGCTAAGTTATGTTTCCATGGCAGCATGTACACATAGGCCTGTGTTGTGAGGTATGTAGCATGGTAAGCACATACTTGTATTCCCTCATTGTGGGTGTCTATTGCCATTGAGGGAGAAGGAAGGGAGGAAATAAGTGGAGAAAGTCATTCTTGGATGCGGTGCTGGAGATGAGAATTAAGGGCTTCGGGGTGAGCGCTGATACAGTCTGTTCTCTATGCAGGGCCACGTGTTGGGGTGTGATCTTTACTGAAAGCTGTAGTCTTTGATTTTCTTGGGAGTTTGTGGGGGGTGGTGAATGTATACTGTTAGTGATATACACTTAACCATGAGGGCAAGAAGGTGGATTATCGTAGTCCACTAAATTGGTAGCCTCTATGTAGTCAAACCACCAGTATCATTGCCTTTCTAGAATCGGGCTTTGTGAATTGAAGTGTGCTCCCACCTCCCCTCTAAATACACACACACACACACACACACACACACGTTCACACAGATATCAATGTCCTAAACCCAGTACTTATCAATGTGTTCTTGTTTGGAAATAAAAACTTTAACTAATGTTTCAGTTAGGTGCACATGGGTCATACTGGAATCAGATGGGATTAATGGTTGGGAGCCCTGGTGGCAGAGTGGCTACATGTTGGGCTGCTCACCACAACATCAGAAATTCAAACTCACCAGCTTCTCCACAGGAGAAAGATGAGGCTTTCTGCAACAATAAAGATTGACTGTTTCAGAAACCGATATGGGGCAGTTCTACCCTGTCCTATGGGGTTGCTATGAGTCAGAATTGACCGAATGGCAGGGAGTTTTTTGTTTATTTGGTTTGGGGTTTTTTTTTTACACCTATTGGTTAGTATTACAGGAACCCTAGGAAATTAATACAGACTGTTTTTCAAGAACAATATTGTAATAATTCTGACTAGTGAAACTGTACGTTCAGTAAATGGACAGTAGAATTGATTGTTAATAAAATTATAGATCTGGCTAAGATTTCTATGGCAGAATATAGAGAGTGCAATTGACTTCTTTTAGATGTTGATGGTAAAATATGGAATGAAACTTGCAATTGTGAATTCTTGGAAATTCTGAATTTACACGTAAAAGTCTATCTACCTTTCAGAGATACTGTCTGGACAGGTGAGTGCATGAGTGAGTGAGTGAGTGACTTTGAGGTTACACAGAAGAGAACAAAATTTCATAGACATAAAAGAGGGTCAAAGCTTTATTCATATAACCCCAGTAAAGCTGCCTCAATCGGTCGCTGGTTATCCAAGTCACAATAAGATGTCCCATCATGCTGTAAATTGTCTGAATTTCTAATGACAGAATAGAACCCTGGGCAAATAAAAAGGTTGCTCTAACCACAACTTGTAGAGTAGCTTGTGTGTAAGCAAAATATAAACTTTCTCTCTCTTCTACGGTTCTACTCACTTCCATTTAACCAGCAAGTTCTTTCTCATTCACCATAAAAGTCAAATTTTTATCTTACTTTAATTAGAAAGAGTATGAACTAGTGAGTCTGAAAACAAATTCATATCTAGTTTTAAAACACTAATTCTACAGTCCAATACCTAAGCTTTCTTCAACTTTAGTTTCCTCAAATATGAAATGGGAATAATATTGCCTCACTGATTTGTGAGGAGGATTAGGGAAATAGTGAAACATCTTTAACCCAACAGCACATGATCTCCCATTCTTCATCCCATCCCAGACTATTCAACTCCAAATATAAGAGGTTTACCTTTGCTTGAGTCCTCATTACACAAAACAGTAGGCATGGTATCAGCATACCCGATACCATAAGATAAAAGTTTCACATAAATGTCTGCCGTAGAATAGGAAGCCACAAATTTCCAAAGCATAAGGGACATATATGTATATTTGTTTGACTATCTGCTTATCGATCTATCCATCTGTGTGTCTGTCTATCCATTTAACATCTATATAGAGTTATCAAGTGATTATGTTGATTATTACTTAGATTATAGGTCATTAGGCCTCTATTGTTCCACTTTCCTTACTACTAGCATATATTGTAGAATAAGACAAATTTGGATTGAAATTCTAGTTTTGTTAGCATTCTATAATTTTGGAAGTCATTCAACTTCTTTGTAACTTATTTCCTTTTTCTGTCAAATTGGGAAACTAATATATATAACATTGTATTATATTTTATAATGGTTAGTGCATAAGTAATATATTTTATAAAGGTCAGCATAAGGCTTGTCCTATGAGTTGTAGGTTAAAGATGTCCCCAAAGGCCAACTTTTCAAATTGCTGTAGCACTCCATCATCTCTGATATGAAATCCTCCTCCTCCTCCTCTCAATACTCTCTCTCTACCATCTTGTCGTTGTTAGGAGTCTGACTCATAGCAGCACTATGTACACGTTGCCCAGCCATGCCCCAAATTCCCAATAGTTATGCTCGAGCCCACTGTTGCAGCCAGTGTGAGATGTTTACGGACATGCTTTCCCTTGTCGTTGACCCTCTACTTTACCAAGCACGGTCTCCTATTCCAAGGACTGATCGCTATCGATAACATGTTCAAAGTATGTGAAATGAAGTCTTGCCATCCCAGCTTCTAAGGAGCATTCTGGCTGTACTTCCTCCAAGATAGATTTATTTATTCTTTTGGCAGTCATATCACTATTCTTTAACAGCACTATAATTCAAATGCATCAACATTCCTCAAGTGTTCCTTATTCACTGTCCAGCTTTCATATTTGAGGTGACTGAAAATAACCTGGTTGGATCAGACACACCTACTCTTCAGAATAACCTTTTTGCTCTTTAACACTTTAAAAGGGTCTTGTGCACCAGATTTGTTCAGTACAATATATTGTTTTATTTCTGGATTGCTGCTTCTATGAGCCTTGATTGTGGTTATAAGTAAACTGGAAACCTTAACAGTTTAAACATGTTCCCATTTGCCATGAGTTTGCTTATTGATCTAGTCATGATGATTTTTATTTTTCTTTCCATGGAGTTGTAACCCACACTGAAGGCTGCACTGAAGGTAAACACTTCAAGTTGTCCTGGTTTTCAACCAGCACAGGTGTATCATCTGTAAATTATATATTACTAATAGGCCACTTTCAAAACCTGGGGTCACATTCGTCTCCAAATAGTCAAGCTTTTCAGATTATTTGCTCAAAATACAGATTGAGATTGACAACTACTGTGGAAGTATACAACGTTGACATCTACCTTTCCTGATTTCAAACCAGGCCATAATCTATTGTTCTGTTCAAATGATCATCTCTTGGCTCATCTACAGCTCCCTATGAGAACAATTGAGTGTTCAAGAATTTTCATTCTTTGCAATATTAGCCAGTTTATATAAACAACACAGCAGAATGTTTTTGAATAGTCAATAAAACACAAGTAAATATCTTATTGATATCCATTGCCTTCATCCAAGTTCATATGTCATCAAGAGTGATATCCCTCATTCCATAGGATCTTCTGAATCCAACGTAAACTTCTGGAAGCTCCCTCTCTATGTACTTCTGCAACTGTTTATTAATTTTCTTCAATAAAATTTTACTTGCAGATTATATTAATGATATGGTCCAATAATTTCCATATTCTCTGGGATCATTTTCTTCTGTTCGGTTAGCCTTCGTGATGTAGTCCAGTGAATACTTCCAGTTTTGCATTAGCTTGTTGAAACATTTCACTTGGAATCCTGCTAATTCCTGTGTACTTGTTTCCAATAGGGCCTTCAGTGCAGCTTTGACCTCTTCCTTCAGTATCATTAGTTCCTGATCATGTGCTATGCCTTGAAATGGTTGAATGTCAACCAATATTTTTTGTAAAGTAACTCTGTGTGTTTCCTTCACCTTCTATTGGTACTTCCTGAATCATTCAATATTTTACCCATAGAATCCTTCAATATTTCAATTCCAGGCTTGAATTTTTCCCTTCATTTTTAACTTGACATATGTTGAGTGTGTTCTCATTTGGTTTTCTAATGTGAAGTCTTTGCATATTTTATTATCATTCTTTAGTTTCTACTTCCTTAGAAGTAGACTGTGTATTTCTTCTTCTTCTTTTCTTGACCATGACAAGACAGTGAACTGTGTGGATCATAATAAACCATGAGTGCCATTGAGAAGAACAAGAATTCCAGAGCACTTCATTGTGCTCATGTGGAACCTGTATATGTATCAAGAGGCATTTGTGCAAACACAATAAGGAAATGCTGCATGACTTAAACTCAGGAAAAGTGTGCACCAGGTTGTGTAGAATCCGTGCATTTGAATTGTGGTGCTGGAGAAGAATATTGAAAGAACCATGCACTTCTGTATTGTAAGAAGCACCACTTCTGTATAAAAAGCCAAGAGACAATCATTTGAACAGAACAAGGGGTTAGAGGCAAGGATGGTGAGACTTCCTCATATACTTTGAGCATATTGTCAGGAGAGACCAGTCCCCGGAGTAGGACATCGTGCTTGATAAGCTAAAGGGAGTGAAAAAGAGGAAGGCCCTCAATGAGCTGCATTGACACGGTGGCTGCCTCGATGGGCTAAGGCATAGAAACAGTTCTGAGGAGGGCACAGGACTGTGCAACTTTTCATTCTCTTGTTGTTATGGCTTGGAGCCATTTTGATGGCTCTAACAACATAATTCAAATACTTCACTTCTTCTATGGTCTTCCTTTTTCATTGTCCAACTGTCACATCCTTATGAGGCTGCTGAAAATACGATGGCTTGGGTAAAGTGCCCTTAATCCACAAAATGACACCCTTACTCTTCAACACTTCAAAGAGATCTTGCATAGCAGACTTGCCCAATGTGGTATATTGTTTTCATTTTTTTCACCACTGCTTCCATGAGCATTGATTGTGGATTTAAGCAAAATTAATTCTTTGGCAACTTCGATTTTTTTCTTCACTTATCATGATGTTATCTGTTGTTCCAGTTATGAGGATTTGGGTTTTCTTTAGAGTGAGTGGTAATCCATGTGGAAGGCTGAAATCCTTGAAGTCATCGACCTTCATCAGCTAGTCCTTCAAGTCTTCCTTGCTCTCAGCAAGTAAGGTTATATCAACTGCATATCTTGGCTTGTTAATAAGCCTTCCTCCAATACCGGTGCTGCATTCTTCTTCATTTATTCCAGCTTCTCATATTATCTTCTCAGCATACAAATTGAATAAGTATGGTGAAAGGATACAATCCCAATATTAAACTACACAGTATTCCCTGCTCAATGTGAATTTTCCACATGATCACAATGAAGTGTTCTGGAATTCCTATTCTTCCCAATCCTATCCACAGTTTGTTATGACCCATACAACCAAATGTTGCATTGTCAATAAAATACAAATAAACTCCTTTCTGATAATCTCTGCTTTGAACCAAAATCCATCTCACATCAGCAATTATATCTCTCTTTCTATTAGTGATATTGTTCTGTAAATTGTACATTAGGTCACCTTTCTTTGGAATGAGCAGAGATATGTGTCTCTTCCTGTCAGTAGACAAGGTAGCTGTCTTACAGATTTCTTGGCATAAGTGATTTCTTGGCATACAGATTTCTTGGCATAAGCTTCCAGTGCTTCATCAGCATATCGAAATATTTCACTTGGTAATCTGTCAGTTTCTAACACCTTGTTTTTAGCTAACATGGACTTCTTTCTTGTGTACCATTGATTTTTGGTCATATGCTACCTTTTGAAATGGTTGAATGTTTACCAGATAGTTTTGGTACAAAGAGTTGTGGTTTTTGGTGTGGCTTTTTTTCATCTTCTTTTGATGCTCCTTACATCATTCAATATTTTTGTTCATATAATCTTTTAATAATTCAACTTGAGGCTTGATTTTTTTGTTCAGTTCTTTCAGTTGGATAAATATTGAATATGTTCTTCCCTTTTGGATTTCTAACTGTAGGTCTGTACACATTTTTATATAAAAGTTTGTCTTCTCAAGCTGTCCTTTGAAATTTTCTGTTCAACTCCTTCACTTCAGCATTTCTTCCATTTACTTAGGTACTTTATCGTCAACAACAAGTTTCAAAGTCTCTTCCACCATCCATTTTCTTCTTTATTTCCTATATTTTTAATGACTTTTTTCTTTCTTCATGTATGATGTTAATGGTGTCTTTTAACAGCTTGTCCTGTCTTCTATCACTACTACTCAGTGGTTCTAATCTATTCTGGAGATGTTCTTGAACTTCAGCTGGGATACACTTCAGCTGGTCATATGTTGGTTCTCGTGGCCTTATAATTTTTTAACTTAAATTTAAATTTGAGCAATTGTTTGTTCCACAGTTAGCCCCTGGCTTTGTTTTGGCGGAAGATATTGAACTTCTCCGTTATCTTTTCCTACAGATGTTCCTCCTGTATATTCTGTCTGGTGAGGTCCATCAGTATCATCACCATGAATGTAATTTTAAAAGCTATTTGAAATAAAGAAGTTTTGGGTTTTGAGAAATCCCATTCTATAATCTCCAGCTTCATTTCTATCACCAAAATCTCATTTTCCAGCTGCTAGTCCTTCTTTATTTCTATCACATTCCAATCACAATAATGATCAATTCATCTTGAGTACATGCTTGATCAATTTCTGACTGAAAAGTTGGTAGAATTTTTCAATTTCTTCATCATTGGCTTATTTCCACATCTGAATCACACTTCTACAGAGAAGGCCTCATCTTAGCTGTGATCATTTTCTTATGTTGAAGACAGTGAGAGAACCAATCAGTTCCTCGACATAATATTGTTCTTGACGAGATGGATTGACACAGTCACTACAACAGTGGCTCAGACATAAGAAAAAGAGTGAGGATGGGCAGGAATGGGTAGTGCGTCATTTCACTTCCTGTGAGGTCCCTTTGAGTTAACCAACCTTAGTGGCACCGGACAGCGGAAGTGGACCAGGGACACCTATAACCCGATAATGTATGAATGGATTTTGAGCTCACATTCAATTTTAGCCCTAATCTAAGATCAATCATTCTTATGATTCCCCATATTTGATATTTGCTTTCAGGAAGAGATCCCTGAAAATAGGGGTGTTATAGCAAAGTGCGATGAAGAAATCAGGCAGAGCTTGGCAATCAAAAAGTACACAGGTTTTAAAGACTTCTTTTGAAACAAGCAGCCAACTAAGTGAGGTGTCAGCTAGGTTCACACAGAAGAAGCAAGCCTGTGTGATTCAAGATTTGTAAATAATAAAGCATAAGACCAGAAAAAGGAACGGTATTAGAGCTTTAATTCTGCCCCCTGCTTTTCAATGCCACACTACATTGCCTGTTAACTACCTGAAACCACCATGTGCATTGCCTGGTCCAGTTGAATTTCAACATCACTCTGGGCCAGCTGACTAGCCATCTTGCATAGCCATGCCATGAGGTCCCCCAGTGACTTGTTTTACCATACCATGCTACCAGCCCCTATGCTTCACCCTGCCTTGCCCTTCTAACTTCTACCTTCTATGGTCCTTGGGCTTGATAGCTGTGTGAGTTGGAAAAATCTTCAGCACATTAACTGACCATGAAAATGAATCAGACTGAGCAGGCTGCTTTCCTGTTATAATTCACAATCAAACTAATTATATGCATTCATAAATGCCCTGGTGTTGATTCTCTAGAAAACCGAGTCTAGTACAATTAGTATCAGGGATGGTTCAAGAGAAACAAAATCATAAATAAGAGCTTTCTAAATTGGTTCTCCAGCCGAAAGGTACAGAGAAGGCTGCCTCTGCCCCGGCAATGATGAGTGAGTCTGCCATTAGTAACAAAGAGGGTGCTGTTAATCCAGGGCATCGGGTGGCAAAGTTGATATCTGAAATATAGACACCAATAGATACAGGGTTGGGGAGTGGTCAGGTTCTGGGAGAGATGAGACATGTAGGGAAGATGATTGGCTGGTATTCCTTACAATAGAAAATGTGGTAAAGGAGAGGATGAACTCAGACCTCAGAAGCACATCGCAAGAGCCACATAAAATACCTAAAATGTCTGCGTGTACTACAAAGGAAAGCCTCCTCTCCTCTAGTAACAGAGATGATATTGCTGGAAACCAAATCCAGAGTCTTATCATAGAAGTAGCTGAATTAAAGTGACAGAACTGTAAGCCTGGAACAGTGTCTGATATTAAAGGAAAGGCA
This sequence comes from Echinops telfairi, assembly GCF_000313985.2. NCBI lineage: Eukaryota > Metazoa > Chordata > Mammalia > Afrosoricida > Tenrecidae > Echinops > Echinops telfairi. The sequence goes on along the minus strand of NW_022103896.1, from coordinate 81,996,406 downwards.
TTCATTGGAAAGAAATGGGACCCTGTGACATGGGATGGGGACATTTGGGCTGATGCTCAGGAATGTGGGGTTATTGATCCCCTGGTTTATATTGAGCCACCCAAGTCAATAGCTCCACCCTTCCCACGATCACTAAAACAACACACTTGAGCCAGCTCACCCAGCTGTACATGCTGAGATGTTAACAGGACTGCATCTGGAGCACTTTCTGTTCCTGGGGCCTTACAAGTAATTTCTGAGAGTTCCCCAGGAAATATCCTCACCACACTTTATTTATTCTAGACCCATAAGTAGAATTAGTCAGCTAATTTTGAAGTGATCTTGTTTTATAAAAGAGGACTGTGACAGTTACAGAATCTTCTCCACTTGAGTGAAGGGGGTGGAGTCTAGCCTGTCAATCAGGTCATAGTCAATGAGGCCTCTGTATGGGTAGGACCTTCTCCTGAAGATTTTGGGAAACCCTATCTTCCTGCTAGGAGGTGGGACACGCATTCTTCCTGTGAGATATTCCTGTTGACAAGCCACATGGTGCTACGCTGATGGAGCCAGAGCTCTGGAACTGAAGGAGTCATGTGGAGACCCACCCCAGTGCTGACATCCTTCCACCGCCACTGGATCCACAAGACTTTCCACCCATTGACCTTTGATCTTCCTGCATTTGGTGTCATTGCATGTGCTGCGTGAGTCTGAAGAGGAATTTATAGACTGGTATCAGGCATATGGGCTAATATTGGACTTATGGACTTGATCTGGACTTAGCTGGGATGTTTTCTTAATCTACAATTACTCTTTATAGAAAGCTCTTTCTAAAGCACATATGCCTTGCCCTGGTTTTGTTTCTCATTAACCCAGACTAACACAAGGACTAAAAACAGAAAGAATGGGCAATCCAGTTGGAAATGACCATTAATATATGCAAATTAAAATTCTGTCAGCAGAACAGAATTCTTTATGTGTGGAACTCCAATTCATGACATTTGAAATTCAATATGAACTCTTTCTTACACTCTACAATACCATAGCCAGAGGTCTCAGTTAATCCCAATAGTATCACATTTCCTCAATTTGAAGCTGCACAAATTGTCCTACTTTAATATTTCTCAAATTAATATGTAGTGTTTTAGAAATTATATATATATATATAAATTATATAGAGAGAAATTCATATATATTCATATATAATTCAAATATATATTCATATATAATGATGTGGGGGGAGCACTTGACCTCCTCTGACTTCACAAGGAGTAAGAAGAATCAACTCTGTATCGGCCCAAGACCAATTCCTATGAGACTAAGTTCAGACGTGCCTCAACTCTCTCACCTTCTTACCAATTCTGACACCGCAGTCTCTCCCACAGCACTCTACTTTTCTGCTAGGTTTGATAATTCATGTTTTTCCAGCAGACATGGGGTCCAGGATGCCAGTTATTGTTCTAGCCAAAGACAGAGATCTGGTTGAGTCAAGAAATTCTAAGTTGATTTCTGAAAACACTGACAGAAGAAAACGGGGATTTTTGTTACCTCCAAACTGCTCCCAAGATTCAGTGAAAATCAAACAAGTTATTTACTTCAATGTTTGTGCTCGGTGCAAGAGACGGGGCGGGGAATAATGAACAGTTTTGCTCAACAAGCCCAGGAGATAATAAGTCTGACAATATCACAGGACCTGCTAACAACAGGACAAAGGGAGCAGAGTTCATAGAAACTCGGCATTCCCCCCAATGGTTTATCAAGCCGTCAATTGATAGCGTCTTCACTCCAGGGACGGGCAGACCAGTCCCTGCTGGGGCTTCGGGTCCCCATGCTTCTCTAGACGGTCCTGCTTCCCCTCGGAGAACTAAAGCAGCTTTGTTGATTAGGCTTTTAAGGAATTTTTTACTGCAAAGGCTGTTCCACCCTGGAACCATTTTAACAAATTAAACCTTAACAGACTAAATCCCATGCGATGTTACATCTGTGACCTCCTGAATTCTGAGTGCACATCTTATTCATGTATCATACACAGGACATGAAATACAATAGGTTCTTGATTATTGTTTTTGGAATAATAAATTTTAAGTGTTTTTTTGTTTTGTTTTATTTTTAGATTTTGTGAACAGGTTTATTGCATACAAGTAAAACCTCCTCTTATCTTCTCTTTTAAAAATCATTTTATCGGGGGCTCACACAACTTTTATCACAATCCATACATCCATCCATTGTGTCAATCACATTTGTACATTTGTTGCCATCATCATTCTCAAAACATTCGCTTTCCACTTGAGCACTTGGTAAATATTTCTCACTCATATTTATTAAACAATTACTTTGTTTCTCATTTGAACATTCAGTTGCTTCCAAAATTTTTAGTTTTTAAATCATTTTGTTGGGAGCTCGTACAACTCTTATCACAATCCATACATACATCAATTGTGTCAAGTACATTTGTACATTTGTTGCCATCATCATTCTCAAATCATTAATGGGAGCAATATCTGGTTATTCTTATCAATGATTATAACATGAGTATGGAAAAGGCCACTACTGTTGTGGGCAGCTTAAAGGCTTTTGAGGCAAGAGGTACTTGGAAAGAATTTCCATTGGAATCCAGGCACAGACTCCATTAGCTAGCCTCAGAGAATGAACCTCAACATCCCAACCTGAGTCTTGAAATATACTGTATAGACTGAGTCTTGAAATATAGTGCATTAGTTTCTTAGAACTACCTTTAAAAAGTACTAAAAATACAGGGCTGCAGCACAAAATAGACACAGAGACAGTACAAAACTACCGCAGCCTCGACAGCCTGAAGTGCTTTATTTTTGTGTACTAAATACTGCCAGTGTTCTCAGAAAAGTTTGCTATTCCCACACTTGAATTTCTCATAGCCTTGAGAGTGAGTTCCGTATCTCAGCCCATACCATAGCTTTCATTTCTACCAGGGAAACACTGTATGCAGCTGTTTCCACAATCATCTTACCATTTGCAGTAAGGAAACTCTTTATGGGAACCATCTAGGACAAATGTTTGCGCACTGTCCTAGACAGATAAAGACTAGAGACATAGTGCTCCTGTCATGGCCCCTTCAATATTGAAACCAGGTGAGGCCCAACATGTATCAGAGGGGGGATGGAGTGGTAAGGTTTTAATTGTTTAAGTCAGATTTATCATTTCAATCTCCTATAGTCATCTCTCCAATACTCTTTGTTCGGTAAACAGTTTATTCCTATCCCTCAATTATGGATAGAGGTAAATCATTGCAGGCTTATTTCCCATTCAGAGCTCACAAATGTATCTTGGGTTTCCACTGTCATCATAGTATTCTACAAACAAGAATCTCAAAATTTATGTTTTTATACTATCCCCTCCTTCAACTATGGATTATATGATTGATTCTGATGGAGTGCTTCTTCCATGTGGATTTAATTGACATCTCACTTAGATGGCTGCTTGTTTGGAAACAAGCCTTTAAGATCCCAGAGGCTTTATCATCTGATAGCCTAGCACCATCTAATTTCTTCACCACACTTTGCAACAGCAACCATATCTTCTGTGTTCCTTTCATGGGGACAAATATGATGGGAAATGCAGCTTTCCTCTAGTTCCTGGATGTTTCCTCCCCGCTCCCACTGCCATGGCTCGGGTTCGGTCTTGCGGGTCTGGCTGGACCGGAGGAGGT
>NW_022103896.1:81976757-81992267 GCF_000313985.2 Echinops telfairi | reverse complement strand
GTACTAAAAATAGACTGCTTTGAACAAAAGAAATTTATTGTCTCAACCATCTGGAGGCCAGAAGTCCAAATTCAGGGCCATCTTTTCTCCAAAGATCATCCTTATTTCAACTTCTGACAACCTCACCTTTCTTCACACTCCCTCCCCCATGAACCCTTCATAATTTATGAATTATTATTATTTTGTCATGTCTTACACTGTCTAATATCTCCCTTCACCCACTTTGTCCATCCCCCAGGGAGGGGATTATATGTAGATCATTGTGATTGTTCCCCCTTTTAACCCCACCTTACCCTTATCCTCCTGGTATTGCTACTCTCATTATTAGCCCTGAGGGGTTTATCTGTCCTGGATTCCCTATGTTTCCAGTTCTTATCTGTACCAGTATACATCCTCTGGTCTAGCTGGATTTGTAAGGTAGAATTGGGATCATGATAGTGGGGGGCAGGAAGCATTAAAGAACTAGAGGACAGTTATATGTTTCATCGGTGCTATGCTGCACCCTAACTGGCTTGTCTCCTCCCTGATATCCTTCTGTAAGGGGATGTCCAGTTTCCTACAGATGGGCTTTGGGTCTCCACTTTACATGCCCCCTCATTCACAATGATATGATTTTTTGTTCTTTGGTGCCTGATACCTGATCCTATCGGCACCTCGTGATCACACAGGCTAGTTAGTGTGCTTCTTCTATGTGGGCTTTGTTGCTTCTCAGCAAGATGGCTGCTAGTCTATCTGCATGCTTCTAAGACTCCAGATGCTATATCTTTGATATCTTTGCACCATCAGCTTTCTTCACCACATTTGCTATGCACCCACTTTGTCTTCATTGATCGGGTTGGGAAGGTAAGCATCGTGGAATGCCATTTAACAGAACAAAGTGTTCTTACATTGAGGCCCAATGTCCATCTGCTACCTTAACACAAAACCTATAAATATATGCACATAGATCTATTTTCCTATCATCATATATAAATATAATTACATGCCTGTATTTAGACAGCTTCCAAAATTTTAAAATAACATTTTTTGCCATCCCCTATAAGTAAGGATGGGCACTATCTCATAACATATTTTTTATTTTCCAGTTTTATTTTCCATGTTTTATTTAATTATTTTCTTAAAAGAATTCCCCTTTTTAAGCCTCCCCCCAAATTCTACATAAGCTTCCTAAAGCAGCATGCAATTTTCAATCATCAAAAATCCATTTTATTCCCTACCCTGAACTTTTCAAGCAAGAAAATGTTCATACATTTTGAAATGATGGTACAAGCAGAGCAAAAGTACAGAGAATGAATGTTGTCTGGCTGATCCTAAGAAGTACGGCATCACTCTGAGGACTGAGGGTGGACAAACCTGGCTTCCTCAGTTCTCCAGACCCAGGGTCTGCGGAGCCTAAGGAGAAGGAGCCAAGAGTTATCAGAAGACCTACAAGAGAAGGAATCAATAAATGTTAGAAAGCATTTCTCTTTATTTTATTTTTATTATGAGATATATCAGGCACACCAGGAAATATTGAGAATAACGTAATAAAGACTCGTGTACCCTGAATTCTGCTGAAGAAAGCAGACAGTGTAGATAAATCCTGAATTTCTGTTTTTAAGATTCACTTTATTTTCTTAGTTAATTCCATGATGAGAGCTTTCAAATAACACCTGGACAAGACTCAGAATCAAAAGTTCAGGTCACATTCTCTGGCTCCAAGACAGAGACAATTTTCTCCCCTTTCTTTTATGTCTCAGACAAGCTGAAATCATTCTGACATGCTTGCTGTCAACTACTTCAGGTTTTCATTTTTCATCTGTTTATAAGCAAACAAAAAGATGCAGAAAAAAAAGATTCCCTCAAATTCAATATATCCAAAGCCTTTTTAACAATCTCTAGGTTTTGCAGGTGAACAAACATTAAAGTAGATTTTTAGCACATCACCAGGTTCACAGGAAGTAGAAATGGGGCTGCAAATCTTTGGGAGAGAGATGACTCAATCCATAATATATAGCTAGTACTGATTCCAATCTAATCTGGAAGCTAAAATTATTATTTAATTGTTTATTAAAAACCCTTGTAAAATTATCCTTGTCAGCAGCAATTGCAAAAAAAAAGTTACTGGAAAGTAACTTTTAGATCATAATTTAGACATGATAGTTGGTTTTATTCTGGAAAATATATCACTAAAGTTCCCAACGTACTTGTTTTGCTTAAATAAATTAGGATATTGTCTTTTTAATTGTAATTGTTTCATTTTTCTGGTATACATCATGTTTATTTTTAAAGAATTATGGCTGAGTCATACTGTGATTAGTTTAAACTTTGGAATTGACCCTGAATTGCAATTCATACTCGGTTTTTCTCATAAATATATAGGAGAAAGGGATCCAGTTCACATGTTTTCCTTTTGATGTTATTGGGTGCTGTCCAGTAAATTTCCACTCTTCGTGGCTTCATGTGACAGAGAAGAATTTCCCCCTGAGGTTCTCTAGACTGTAATCTTTCAGGCAAAACATTGCCAAGTCTTTCTCCTGGGAGCCACTGGGTAGCATGGCACTGCCAATCTTTCCGTTAGCAGCAGCGGACTTATTGTGTGTGACAGTTAAAGATGATGTCAACTAGACACTCCTCAGTAAGAGTGGGGGTAGAGTGCAACCTGTCAATTAAGGCCCAGTCTAATCACACCTGCTTGGTGTCATAACTGAGCAGACTAGACTAATGTGGTCTTTTGCCTTCTGTCTGAGCTGGATCTGGTATGTGGTTCCTCACCCAGAAGCTGTCAATGGACTACAAACATTGGATTCACAGGGCTGATTTGGACCTCTGCATCCACCAGCCTGTGCCCCTACCTCATGCTGAGTCTCTGCTGCATCATCCTGCTTCCTGCTCCTCAGCTCCCATGAGTGAGGAGAAGCCTGACTTGAACCAGACTGGACGTACCTATTACGACAACTGTATAAGAAATGTCTTGATACGAATCTCTTACTCTATACAAACATGTACACACATCGCTGGTTTTGTTTATTTAGAGAATCCAAGCTAAAACAAATGTACTCCCAAAGCTCCTTATTTTCTCTTTTTCTTTTTAACTCCCACCCTCATCCACACCCTTTAAACAGCAAAAAAAAAACAACAAACCACTTGAATCACTTGACGTGAAATCAGAGAACTATGTGTTCTTCACAGAAAAGTGAAACAAAAAGTGGAAAATTAAATGTATGGGTTATGTACCCACTGCCACTGTCCTATAAAGAGAGCCAACTTCATAGCTCTTGAGACATTCACTGCCTGTTCCACCTCTCATGGCTTAGAATAAAAGCTATCAGCTTACAGAGATTGGGTATGTTAGATAGCCACCCGAGATATAAATCGATTTTCTTAAATACAGTTCTTTATATCATTCCACTTTATAAACTCATAAAGTCTAGTCCAAAAATATTTTCTGAAGTAGGTAGTCCCATCTCTCTCCTGAGGAGGGGCTGGAGAGTTTGAACTTCAGACTGCTTAGCTGATAGGGACATTCGGGATTCCGTAGGAAAAAAGGTTTCCTGCACCCTGAGGTGAGTAGCGCTTGGACCAGACCTGAGCCATTTCAGCAGTGAGATGGACTTCGTTGGCTGTCTCCCTTCAAGGGAGTCATGTTTTTCCTTACTTTTATTCCTGATAAAATGTTAATTACAGAAACTGTTCTGTATTTTTGTTTGTTTTTTCATATTGGGGTTTATCTCAGATGTGTTATGTCAGTGAGGGGGTCACACTCTTGAATTATTGTTACACGGTTTTCTGTTTTTCAGTATAGGAAACCCAGGATTGATGAGTCTACAGGGGCACCAAGTGGAATAAGAATTTCTGGGGGGTATAGTGGTGGTGGTGCTGGGGGGCCGTGGTGGGGGTGGGGATGAAGGGAGCTGATGTCAAGGAGTTCAGGAAGGAAAAGAATGTTTTGAAACTGATTGTGGTAGCAATTGCACAGTACTGCTTGATGTGACTGATCTATGGAAAGATAGGGTATCTGTATTAACTCCCAATAAAATCTTTTGAAAACAAATGTCATTACAACTGGTGGGTTAAAGAATGTCCCACATGTTTACAGAAAATGGAGTAAAAGTTGGTGATTGGCAGAAGAGAAAACATTCTCTTTATTTCTTAAGACAACAGGTTCTCGTGTAACTCCAAGTGAGCTGCTATGCCAGCAACAGGCAGCTCTAAGGGCCTCAGGTCCTGCCAAGCGATGCAGAGCCAGGTGTGTCCCCATACCTAAGACTCGTGCACTCCTGGCCCATGCCTTTGTGTCTTTAACAAGCTGAATACAGATTTAGGAAAGTAGAGAGATGCCAAGTGCTGTCTTTGGCCTTGACACTATTCTCTCCAGAAGTGCTCAGATTTAAATTGAATACTACTCAATTCTGATACCTTCTTAAATGTGTGAAAAACATGTTCTATCATTTTGAACTTCATGGGTTTAGAAAGAGGAATTACGTACATAACTGTATTTAAGAAAATCAATTTATATCCTGGGCACCTATCTAATATACCGGGAAAGCTATTTTACTATAAACCTCGAGGGGTGAGGGTATCCTGTGTAACAGGTGGTGAATATCTTGAGAGCTAGAAGTTGGGTCTGCTTGTAGGACAGTTCTGGGGGCAGTAGACCAGAGTCCCTGATCTCAACTGCCCCAGAGGTAGGGGTGGGGCCAGCAGGGGTGGGGGGGAACCAAAGCAACTATCTGAGGCTCAGCCTAGGAGCTTTCATCTTACCAACCTACTCCATCTTCACAAATTGTGAGGTGAAGATTGTGCCTCCCTCACTAGCACTACCAAATGCACATACTCTGTTTTTAAGGAATCTGACGTTGCTTTTCTAGGACAAAGAAAGACCGCCTTGGCAGTAGTGCCAAAATTCAACCTTACATAATTTTTTCTCCACACCAAGCACTCCTCTCCCTCCTTTGGTGTTGTCCCTTACCTCTAGTTAAGTTCAGGGGTGCAGGGGGGGATGCCTGGTTCTGATGAACTGTAATTGTGCCACACCTGGATATGGGCTATCTCTTCTCATCCTCTCTCTCACTGTGTTTTTATAGAGTCTTATCAGGGGAAAGAAGTCATGCGAGAACTTTAAAGGACATGGTCTCAAACAAATATGCACCAAGTGACTCCATTAAGTCTGTGGAGAACTAAACTGTGGAATTTGTATGAAGCCTCCTCATACATGAAAAAGATTAAAGAAATAAAGTCCTTGGTTTCAGCAAGCTGGCCCAGCCTTACCTCTACTAAAGCAGGGAAAAGAGTACTATTCTTTAAAATCAAATCAAACTGCAAAAATTAATAAAATTCTTTACAGAAAAGATCAAGAGTAAAGCAAAAAAAAAAAAAAAAGAACACTAGACGTACACAGCACTACTTTAGAAAATCTCATAGCAAGAAGAAGGCTTTGTGCTCTTATTGAGATATACAACACTGGGACAAAGAAGAGCCCGTGACAAAGAATGGTCGGCAACAGGGACCTAAAATCTCAGGCTTCCGCCGGATGAGCATCAGCCTCTGATCTGCTAAAAAGTGATTCTCTGCTGGAAGAATTCGTGAGACGTGATAGGTGTCACTGCACAACAGATAGAGACATTGGAAGTGACGGCTGGGCACAAGCTGGAAGAAGCTACTCAGGGGTGGGATGGAGGCTGTTGCACTGGTCCAATTCCATCCTTAGTTCAGCACATAGAAGTGAAAATTTTTAAGCAAAAAGAAGCATTGAAATGGAAGTTTGATTATGCTGGATAGAAAATGCATCTCACAAAGGGCATTTATGGAGGTCTAAATAAAGGCATGGACTTATGTAAATATATTTATATATGAGGATGTGGAAATAGATCTGTGTGCATATATTTATAGGTTTAGTATTAAGGGAGGAGAACTACACTCACGTACTCCCTCTATGCAAGAATACTTTGTTCTATTAAATTGGCATTCCATGATGCTCACCTTCCCAACACGATCGCTGAAGACAAAACGCGTGAATAAGTAACTGTGGTGAAGAAAGCTGATGGTGCCTGGCTATCAAAAGATATAGTGTCTGGGGTCTTAAGGGCTTGAAAGTAAACAAGCAACCATCTAGCTCAGAAGCAACAAAGCCCACATGGAAGAAGCCTATGTGATCACGAGGTGTCAAAGGGATCTGGTATCAGACATCATCAGAACAAAAAATCATAGCTTTGTGAATGAGTCGGGGAGTGCGCAGTGAAGACCCAAAGCCCATTTGTAGGCCACTGGACATCCCCTTACAGAAGGGTCTCGGGGAGGAGATGAGTCAGTCAGGGTGCGATGAAGCAAGATGAAACATACAACTTTTCTCTAGTTCCTAAATGCTTTCCCCTGCTCCCCCTCCCACTATCGTGATCCCAATTCTACCTTACAAATCTGGCTAGACCAGAGGGTGTACACTGGTACAGATAGGAACTGGAAACACAGGGAATCCAGGTCAGATGAACCCCTCAGGACCAGTGGTGAGAGTGGCAATACTGGGAGATTGGAGGGAGGGTGGGGTGGAAAGGGGGAACCAATTACAAGGATCTACATATAACCTCCTCCCTGGGGGATGGACAGCAGAAAAGTGGGTGAAGGGAGACGTCAGACAGTGTAAGATATGACAAAATAATAATAATTTATAAATTATCAAGGGTTTATGAGGGAGGAGGAGGGAGGGGGAGGGGGCAATGAGGAGGGAGGGGGGGAAATGAGGAGCTTATATTAAGGGCTCAGGTGGAAGGCAAATGTTTTGAGAATGATGATGGCAACAAATTTATAAGCGTACTTGACACAATGGATGTATGCATGGATTGTGATAAGAATTGTACGAGCCCCCAATAAAATTATTTTTAAAGAAAGATATGCTGAGATGGTTCTTTTTTGTTTTTCTCATTCTAGGTCTTTGCACATTTCTATATAATATTTAGCTGGGTCTTCTTGAACTGTCCTTTGAAATTTTTCTATTCAGATCTTTCACTTCATTATTTCATCCATGTGCTTTAGTTACTCTCCAAGTAGTTACTCTACTTTGAGAGTCTCTTTGGACACCTACTGTGACCTTTTCTCTTTCATATCTTTTTAATGACCTTCTGTTTCCTTCGTGAATGATCTTCTTGATGTCCTCCCACAGCTCATCAGGTCTTACAATCCAGTAGAGGCAAACACAACTTTGAGTCTATCCCCCTGAATTTGGAGATTCTCTCAAGAACAGATTTGGGGCTGTCTAACAGTAAAGACAGAAGACTTGATGAGCTGTGGGAGGACATCAAGACCATCATTCTTGAAGAAAGATTACATATCTTCAAAAGATAAAATATCTTCATAAAGATAAGCAAGGAAAACTCAAAGTGGATTAAGAAGACACTCTGAAAGTTGCTTTTAATTTTAGAGTATCTAAGGCCAATGGAAGAAATGATGGAGTCAAATTGTTGAACAGAATATTTTAAAGGTCAATGTCAGGAGACAAAGTAAACTACTATGGAATGTGCAAAGACCTGGAGTTAGAAAATGACAAAGGAAGAGTAACCTCGCATACCTGAAACTGAAAAAAAAATCAAGAACAAAATTAAGTCTTGAGTGCGATTTTGAAATATTCTATTGGCAAAATATTTAATATGCAGGAAGCATCAAAAGAAGATGGAAATAATACAGAAAGTCACTACCAAAGAGAGCTAATGACATGCAACCATGATAGGTGGTTACAGATGAAAGAGAGTCGTTGGTCCTGAAGGAAGAAGTTGAAGCTGCACTGAAAGCATTAGCCAAAAATAAAAAGGCTCCAAGCATTGATGGAATATTATTTGAAATGTTTCAACAATAAAATATTGTAACCACTTACTCATCTAAGTGAGGAAATTTGGAAGACGACTACTTTGCCAACTGACTAGACAAGATCCATATTTGTACCCATTCCATAGAAAGGCGACCCAACAAAATGCCCACATGATAGAACAGTATCAATGAAACCACATGCAAGGAAACAGTTGCTGAAGATTACACAATGGTTGCAGCAGTATGTTGACAGGGAAAGCCAGAGGTTCCGACTGGGTTGAGAGGAGGACATAGAACAAGGGATATCATTTGTGATGTCAGATGGACCTTGACTGAAATCAGAATACCAGAAAGTGTACTTGTGTTTAATTGACTGTCCCAAGGCATTCAGCCGCATGGATCATGACAAACTACGGCTAGCCTTGAGAAGAATGAGAATTCCAGAACACTTCAGTGTGCTCATTTGGAACCTGGACATGGATCAAGAGGCAGTTGTGAAAACAGGACAAGATAATACTGCATGGTTTATAATCAAGAAAGGTATGCATCAGAGTTGTAACCTCTCACTCTATTTATGCAATCTGTATGCTGAGCATACAGATTAGAGAAGCTGTATTATATGAAAAAGAATGTGGCATAAAGTGTTGTTGTTGTTGTTGTTGTTGTTGTTCTGTGCCATAGAGTCAGTTCCAACCTCCAGTGACCCTACGCACAACAGAACAAAACACTGCTGGTCCTACCCCATCCTGACAGTCGTTTTTGTTCTTGAGCCCCTTGTTGAAGCCTCTCTGTCAGTCCATCTCATCTGGTGCCTTCTTCTCATTCACTGCCCTTCTACTCTACCAACCAGGATGTCCTTCTCCAGAGACTGGTCTCTCCTGACAATATGTCCAAACATATGCAACAAAGTCTCGCCATCCTTGCCACTCAAGAAAAATCTGGCCATACTTCTCTCAAGACAGAAAGAAGTTTGTCCTTTTAGTAGTCGTTGTCTTTTCAATATTCTTCACCAGCAGCACAATTTAAAACAAGGCTGTTCTATCTGTACATGGCATATTGTTAATAAGCCGTCTTAAAATCACGGTTTTAGTATGTACAGATGGCACAGCATTGCTGAAATGAAGATCAGGGGTTACAACTCATGTCCTGAAGAACAAAGTCCTCTCCACCGGGCCTGTAGGCAACATCATGATAATCAGAGGCAAAAATGAAGTTGTCGTGAATTTTGTCTTACTTGAATGCACAATCAAGAAAGCAGCAGTGGAGTTCCAAAGACAAGTTGCATTGGGGAAGTCTGCTACACACGGCCTCTTTCGAGTTGAAAGCAGGGAGGTTACTTTAAGGATTAACTGTGCCTGATCCAAGCCATGATATTTTCAGATGCCTCATATGCATGTGACAGCTACCTTGACAGTCACCTAGAAGAGATCTATATTTCCCCTCATTCCAAAGAAAAGTGACTGAATGGAAAGCTGAAATTATCAAACTATATCATTAATATCACAAGAAAGTCAAATTTTACTGAATTTTGTATTATAAAATTGTACTGAACTTTGGGTTACCATAATGTGTTAGTCTGGGTTGACTAGAAAAACAAATCCGGAGACACTCATAAGTGTGTGAGAAAGAGCATTATATAAAAGAGCAACTGTATATTGAGAAAATATCCTAGCCCAGTCCAGATCAAGTCCATAAGTCCAATATTAGCCCATTTGTCTGATACCAGTCTATAAATTCCCTTCAGGCTCATGTAACACATTCAATGGCACTGAATACGGGAAGATCACAGGCCAGTGGGTGAAAAGTCTTGGGGATCCAGTGGCAGTAGAAGCATCTAAGCAATGGTGTGGGTCTCCACATGGCTCTTCCAACTCCCAGGCTCTGGCTTCATCAGCGTAGCTCCATGTGTCTTGTCATCAGGAATATGAACATGAAGTACATTGACAGGGAGCATCTAGAAATTCAAGTCAAAATCAGAAGAGGACAGAGCATGAAGGATATCATTGCTCACGTCCTATGGATTTGGCTCATACCAGAGAATACCAGAAAAATGTTTAATGCATTGTATTGTCTATACAATAACATTGTGTGGATCATAACAAACTAAGGATAGCATTGTGAAGAACAGAATTTCCAGAATGCTTTATTGTGCTCATATGGAATGTGTCCATGGACCAAGAAGTAGTGCTTTGAACAGAAGAAGGGAATTCATGAGGGTTAAAAATCTGAAAATATGTGTGTCAGTGTTGTATCCTTCTACCACACTTATTCAATCTCTATGCTGAACAAATAATAAAAGAAGCTGCACTACAGGAAGAAGCGCTTGACATCAAGGTTAAAGGAAGGTTCATTAACAGCCTGTGTTATGCAGGTGACACAACCTTGCTTGCTGAAAGTGGTGGGGCGCTTAAAGCACTTGCTAATGAAGTGCTATGCCTCTAGCCTTCAGCCTGGATAACAACACAATATAAAGAAGACCAAAATAGTCAAATGGACCAATAGACTTTCTCTTGATAAATGGAGAAAGGATTGAAGTTGACAAGGAATTCCTTTTGCCTGGATCCACAAACCATGCGCATGGATGCAGCAGGCAAGAAATCAAACAGCATATCACATTGGGGAAATATGCTGCATGAGACCTCTTGAAAAGTTTGAAAAACAAACCTGTCACTTGGAGGACTGAAGTTCGCCTGACCAAAGCCCTGGTGTTTTCCATAGCCTCAGATGTATGTGAAATTTGGACCATGAATAAGGAATACTGATGAAGAATTGATGTATTTGTGGTTTGAGTGATGAATATTGAAATTATTGTGACCTGCAAGAGAACAAAAAAGTTTGTCTTGGATGAAACACTGCAATAATGCTCCTCGGAATTGAGGATAGTGAGATTTCCACTCACGTACTTCGGTTGTCAGAAGGGATCAATCACTTGAGAAGGACACCACTTTTTGTAAAGTAGAGGTTCAACAACAACAAAAAAGAGAAAGTCCCCAATGGGATGTACTTGGCCGCCACGACGGTTTTAAACATAACCACAATTGTGAGTATGGTGAAGATGCAGGCACAGCTTTGTGCTGTTGTATATAAGGTCACTAGAAGTTGGCATGTACTCGATGGCCCCTAACTGAAACAACTCAGATGAGTACTTCAGTAACCTCAGAGAGCCGGCTATTCAAGGCCTTCTGAAATTAGCCCTCTGGACACACATGCTGTACATAGAAGGACATGAGCTGTTGCCACAAGCAAGAGAAAGAAAACCATTGTTATACTGTTATATTCAGTCACCAAGTAAACAAGCAAAGAAACAACCACAAAATTGACTTTAATTGTCAATCGACCATCCCAACCTTTTTAGAAAAAGGTACGTTATTTATCTTCTCCTCGGATTAGCGCATTCTAAGTTTAATAAGAATATATACATTTCAGGTGCTAACTATTGCTGGTTCTCAATGATAGCTTGGATCCAACCACAGACGGTGGATCATGCTGTGAATTTCAGAACTGTACTCAAAAAGTGAGTCAAAGCCTCATCGCAGCTTGACAGCAACTAACAACAGCATCAACCAGCAGGACCCTGTTATAAAACTTACCACCGAAATCTTCGCCACCTATTCTTAGGGGAGATATGATGTCTATCTTTCCCCTGGGCTTATCACAAAAACTCAGCTATTGGTTATGCCTGGTGGGAGCAGTAAGATAAATGAAATCTCCATGCATGCATAATTCCAAACAATAGTTCCAACCTCCACTTGATAACCTACTTAAATGCCATTAACCACCCACATACACACACAAACCTATACAACAAAATTTCCACTTTTTCCCTCCTCTTCCCAGTCATGCATGGCGTTCTCCTTCTGTGAATTCCTAGAGTTGTTTTATACATCTATAATAGTTTCCACCACAATGCATCACTTTACACTATTCAAGCTTATCCACTACTCAACCCTGGGCCATGTGAGCGCCAGGCACCTCCCTACCAGTTGCTTTGTCCTGAGGATATTGTGCTTAACAGAGAACTTAATACATTTCCTTCAATTAAATGAGCTATACCTCCTGTCAAAGACTTTTAAAGGAATCAGCAGTCTAGCTCTGTAAATTCATCCCGTGGAAAAATCTTCCACAAAACCCAGAAATTGTGGATTACATTTCAGTGAACTTGTTGATGGAAGCACGCCTCCCCAGAGAAGCTCTTCTTGTCCCCAGCTCCGAGAAGCTTCGGGACGTGAGTGGTTCCCAGCCCACGTTCAGGTTTCGGTCACACTTAATGGTCATGGGCTTACAACCAAAGGAACGTCCCTCCAAAGATCTGAAACTGGATTAAAGTGAGGATTAAATGCTGACTGGTTTTACAATAGGCATGCAAACAGAACCTCTGAGCTCTAAAATCAGAACTGAAGTAGGCTAAAAGCACAAAATGGAGAATAATCGTGTGGGTTATACGATCATGTTTTTGCCTTTTATTGATGAGAAAACTGTGGCCCATGGAGGAACCACGATGTGATTGATGGCTTCTCAGCAGATATACATGAGACAAATCCAAACAGGCAAGGCCACGTGGGGCCATGGAATTAAGAGTTCACTGAAGTCAGATTGCTAAGAAAGTCCTTGGGAGTTTTTTTACATGAGGGTTAGTCACCATGAGTACAGCCTAGTTGTAGGAAGAAGGTGCTGGAGGTGATGCTCATGGCTACTCTAAGGTAGGGAACACAGAAGGCAAGGGCCCGTGAGGAGACGTTGGACCAGCATGAAATACTTTATGAAGTAGTGACTATGGAGTGAATGTCAGTGGACATATCTGACAGTTCAACTGAGAGAGCACACAATTTTATAGAAGCCATTTATTTGATCGATTGCTTTTAGAATAAATTTACTTTAGGCACATTGAAAGAGCCCCGGTGGTGTAGTGGTTACGCATTGAGCTGTGATGGGAAAGGTCGACAGCTGGAAACCATTAGTGCTCCATGGGAGAGACAGGGCTTCTACCCCTATAAATAGCGACGGTCTCAGAACCTCACGGGGGCATTTTTACCCTGTCCTGCAGGGTCACTGGGGCTTGGCCTCAACTCAATGGCAGTGGGTTTGGCAGAGCTTGTTTGAATGGTTCTTTGGTTTGGGGAACATCATCAAGGAAGACCAATTAACAAATAAATACATCATGTTTGATTAGTAGAGGGTCACCAGAAACAAAGGAAACTGTACATCAGATGACTTGACACAGCTGTCACTTAAATGAGCTCAAACATAACAAAGATTATGGAGATGTCACTGCATCATGCAACATGTATTCTGTCATGCACAGGTCACCATGAGATGGAGTCGAATATATTACAACTAACAAC
Organism: Echinops telfairi; assembly: GCF_000313985.2. NCBI lineage: Eukaryota > Metazoa > Chordata > Mammalia > Afrosoricida > Tenrecidae > Echinops > Echinops telfairi. The sequence goes on along the minus strand of NW_022103896.1, from coordinate 81,979,149 downwards.
AATCCTTCGTTTTGCTTATCTCCAGGGTATCTTGCCAGATTCTTCCTGTAGGCAGAAGAGAAAATGATGAGTTTAGAGTGACGGTTCAAAAAGTGATTTATCTACTGTCATCTCCCCAGGGGAGGAAGTGAGAAAGACTGACAGACGAAATGGAATGTACCCACACTTTGAGTGCCATGCAACTATGAAAGACCGTGGCAGATCTTACGTAATCTCCTAGAGCACGATGCTGTCCTGAGAAGAACATGTACAAGTCAGAGAATAAGCACTTTAAAAGTTAGCAAGACAATGTTGTCATAGGCATGTCTCTGTACTCATAAATGAATAGAGACAGCCTAGGACGACCTAGAGGGGGAAAGGGGACTGTGGTGTCCTTCATCTACATCCACCTACAGTGTCCAAGTCTTTGTCAACAGGAATGCATTTATGAAATGTCTAATTAAAAAAAAACAAACACCACTACTTTTGTATTGAAAACAGAGTGTCTTGGCTTGTAGAGACACTTAAAACCTCCAGAACAGAATCTTTGTGAAGTGTGGCTTTTGAGAGGTCAAGACCAGCCAGCCCAGGAGGCTGTTGCTGTGGATCCCGCTGGTTGGTTAGCAGGTGTCCTTCTGAAGACTGCCCACAATCGTTTACAGTGAGCTGTGCTTCTCAGATGAAGCAGCCTTTCCTGTTGGCCTGAGGAGGAAAGGCCACAGGTGCACTTGAGGCTGTGGCAGCAGGGATTTCGAGCCATTCCAAGTATGAGCTATAAGATTTTATTGAACGATCTATTATGCAGCTGAAGAAATTATGCCTATGTTTTTGTTTCCCTGGCTGATTAGGATAACAGAAGCCTTTACTTTTCATAATTTTGACTTGTAGATCAAATAAGACAACTTTTCTATAGAGAGCAGACTTTTCCAACTCCAACCTCAGAGAAAGGAACATTAAAGAACGCTTGCTCCGCCCGCCCTTCTCCTTTCTCTTCATTCCTTTTTCCTTATAAGATTATTTGAGGTTTTACTGGTCTGATATGTTCTATTTTATTTTTGCTTTGAAAATTACTTAGACTCCAAAAAAATGTGACTTGGAAAATAGATAATTGATTATTCTTAAGAGTAATTAAGGATTACCTGATTTTCTTAAATCAGGCAAGTCCTAAATCTAGAGAAAATTCACTGATTACTTGAAGTGGTGGAAACCTTTACTAACACGCAATGTGCCCCCTTCTGAAATGAGAAAATAACCTTCAGTTCCTTTAAACGGTAAAGTTGGGCATTTTACTGAATTTTATAGGGAGAAAATGTAATGAGTCAATAAACCCAATTTGGAGGCTGGTTATTGTCACATAAATTAATTTGCCTGCTAAATGATCAGATTCACATCCACCTTTTTTCCTACCATCTGCCTCACAACAAAGTTGGCATTGTACTCCTTTGAGGACGGACTGGAAAAATGTCATTAGTTAAAGGCTTATTATCCACTACGTCATGTTAAATTCCAATGTCCTTGTTGCTGATGACCAGGTAAAAAAGCTTAATCTAAACTTTGGACAAAATATATACACACAGGTATATATATATGTGTGTGTGTGTGTGTATATATATATATATGACAAAATATATATACACAGGTATATATATATATTTATTCTTTTCATTGGGTTATATATATATATATGTAGCTATTCCTTTCATTGGGTTGTTGTCCCAAGAAGCAGTGAGTCATGTATCCTGGTTGACAGGCCCGCCCACTTAATGGAGAGACACAGTTCGTATTTCCAGGGGTAGGCTTTGACTCATCTCTCCAAACACTTGTGATCTGTGAAATCTCTCATACCCGTCACACTAAGCAATCCCATCCCATTTCTCTACACTATCAGGTACCTGGCAAGCTTTGCCAAGCAGAATACTGGCTAGGGAGGTTTGCAGAAGCCAAAGTTTTTCTCAAGCCAAGTCCTAAATATGACCCCATTAGAATACAAAGGCCAAGATAATTCTGACAAGGACCTTCATTGAATCCTCATTTGAAGGGAGAAAGGAAAACATGTTAAATAAGGCAGCATGAAAAAAAAACAACAGCAGCATGATAGCAGTAAAAGAACAGTTGACTTTATAAAGATTTTAAAAATCAAAAATTAACTTGAGTTGTAAGTAGTAGCCATTTTTACTTTTGATAACTAAGCTATGACTTTGTATGTTGTCTGTTTTTTCATTTGCAATTTCCTCTAATAGGCAATATAGGATATATTTGCTAGCCCATTCAGTGTTGTGTAATTCTTGCCATTTTAGCACCACAACAATAATGTGATATAAATTTGTGGTTAGAGAATTTATTCTTTTACATATGGTGAGTTAGTTCATTGTGCCAGCCTGGCTGATAATCACATGTGGGTCTGGTTGAAAGG
>NW_022103896.1:81973407-81974517 GCF_000313985.2 Echinops telfairi | reverse complement strand
CAAAGTACGTGAGACAAACAAAGTCTCTCCATCCTTGCCTCTAAGGAGCATTTTGGCTGTACTTCTTCCAAAACAGGTCTGTTTGTTTCTTGGCAGTCCATGGTACTTTCAATATTCTATGTCAACATCACAGTTGAAATGCATCGATGTGTCTAGGTCTTCTTTATGTAATAATTAACTTGCACCTGCAGATGAAGCCAGTAAAATAGCATGGTTTGGGTCAAGTTTATCTTAGTCCTCAAAGTAACAGCTCTCCTTTTCAACAGATTTACCTGAGGCAATGCATCAATCTTTTCTCCATTTATCATGATGTTATTTATTGGCCCAGTTGTGAGAATTTGGGTCTTATTGACATTGAGTTATAATCCATACTGAAGGTTACAATCCTTCACCTTTGTCAGCAAGTCTTCCAAATCCTCCTCTCTTCACGTTCAGCAAGCAAGGTTGATTCATCTGCACATTGCAAGTTGTTAGTAAGGGTTCTTCCAATTCTGATGCTCCATTCTTTTTCATGTAATTCAGCTTCTCTGATTATTTGCTTAAAAGACAGTTTAAATAAATTTAGTGAGATGATACAATCCTGACTCACATCTTTCCAGATTTTAAACCATGCAATATTCCCCTTTCTGTTCCCACAATGGTCTCTTAATAAATTTATAATCTCCACATGAGCACAATTAAGTGCTCTTAAATTAGCATTCCTCTCAAGGATATCCCTAGTTTGTTATGATTGATACAGTCAAAGACCTTTGCATAGTCAATGAAATACACGGAAGCATAATTTTTTATATTCTCTGCTTTCAGCCAAGTTTCATATGGCATCAACAAAGATATCCCTTGTTTCGCTTCCCCTTCTGAATCCATCCTAAATTTTTGGCAGCTCCTACTGTTGGATAATCACCAACAGCTGCAATCACTGTTGGGTAATCATCAGCAAAACTTTATTTGCATGTGATATCAATGATACTGTCCTATAATTTGAGCATTCTGTTGAATCAGACTTACGTATGTCCCACCTAAATTTTGAGAACATCTCAAGAACAGATTTGATGCATTAAAATTGTGTGATAGGTAGATAGTAAATGACAGTTCTGAAAAAATGTCAATATT
>NW_022103896.1:81964086-81973071 GCF_000313985.2 Echinops telfairi | reverse complement strand
TCGGAGCCTTTGTGGAATTGGAGTCAAGAGAATGGCACTATCGGTTGTGAATGTTGAAATCTCACTTATTCCATCAGAACTGTAACGCACGTATTGGGTGGGGAGTGAGATTTGAAATCGGGAACCAAATTAGAGGACATTGTGCATTAATTCTGGCAAGAGACCAGGAAAGCTTTAGTGGAATGGTGATGGCAGAACACAAAACAGGGAGGTCCTGTTAAGGTCTTAAGGAGGGACAATGCATAGTAATTGATGAGAGTAGGGGGACATAAAGACAAGAGTCCATTCATGGGTTACTATAGATAGCAATGTATTGCAATAATATGAAATAGATTTTCATTTCTAATACAGGCCCTATAAATTAAGATTAATGAGATACATAGATTATACTATTTACTTGAAAGTTAATTTTGTTGATGGAAAGTAGTGAGATGGTGCTAAACCAAAAAGATAGAACTAAATTGGATGGGAAATAACAGAAATCGAATTATCAAACATTATTGATCGCTCAACCAAGCATTTTGGGAAAATAGAACAAATAAAGCCCAAAGTGTGAGGAGGGCTTTTGGAGAAGTGGTTTGGGTTTCTATTTAAAATTTTAGTTTAGAATCAAAGGGTCAATAATCAGGGGCAATACTGAATGAGAGGAGATCACTTAGAGGAGATCAATTAACAAGGAACATGGGCTACCTATGTGCATATGCTACCTGTGTGCACATCAATCTCTTCTGCATACAGGAAAGATATGTAATGAAGAGTGGAGATTGATAACTTCTCTTCTTGAACCACAAGTCTTTTACTCAATTTGCCACTTACAATGTCAGCCCATTAAGTCAGCTAAAGGGTTTTCTCTCTAAAATACTTTTTACTCTGAGTTTTCCCTACATGATATTGAAGTACCTGATTGTGGGAAACATAAAGATTTCTCACTAGTTGTCACCCCCAAATATATGCCAAACGTAGCTGCTTGCTATACATGGCAAATGACTATATACTTGGAGGTCAACAGATGTAGGTCAGGTCTCCCTAAGGGTTATCAGCCATCTAGAGCAAGCAGTCACCACTGTTTATCCCACAAGTAGGATCCACTCCCTTCTGATAAGGATAGTAGTTGACTGTTTCCTTGTAGGAGACCCCTGAGAGGTCAAGCCCACCCAAGGTTAGGCCTCCATCATGAATCTAGGGTCTGCCCATCTTGTCACATGTATACCTCTAGTCCCTCCCATTCCTATGTGCACTCCCCTAGCTCATCCACTTCCTGTCACACTTATGCCTATCGTACATCCCCTTCCTATGTTGTGTATGCCTATGGTACTGCCCCTTCCTGTGATGTGTGGTTACCTGTAATCGTGCCCCCCTAAGTAGTTATAACCTTTGGTTAGCAATAAAGTGGGGCTCTTCTGCTCCTACTCCTGGGGTTCTCCCTATGAGGACCACCAAGTGGGGCTGAGGTGAGCATGCTACCATGAACTGTGTCTGACTCCATGACTTCAATCTCTCGTCTACCTCTCATGCTCTCTATGACTTCACTAGAATCTTTCCTTATTATTGCCGTACACTTGTGCCTACCGGACCTGTGATGATGTGTTGGGGCCCTCCTTTCCCCCGCACCTGATGTTCTGAGTGTTGGGACAACTTGAGTGGGGCCAAGATCATTTCAAACTAAAAAAAGAACAAATCAAGTTCCAAGTTGAGATCTTAGCTTGACATGAAATTGGTTGGGTAAATTTCTTTTTTTAAATTTTTTATTAAATACTTTTATTGGGTACTCATACATCTCTTATCACAATCCATACATTCATCCAGTGTGTCAAGCACATTTGCACATACGCTGCCAACATCATTTTCAAAACATTTTCTTTCCACTTGAGCCCCTGATGTCAGCTCCCCATTTCTTCGTCCTCCCTCCCTCATGAACCCTTGATAAGTTATAGATTATTATTTTCATATCTTACATCATCTTCCATAGACCCTCACCCACTTTTCCATAGTTCATCTCCCAGGGAGGGGGTTACAGTTGAATCTTTGTGATCAGTTCCCCTTTTCTCCCCCACCCACCCCTAATCCTCCTGGTATCTCCACTCTCATTGTTGGCCCTGAGGGATTTATCTATCCTAAATTCCCTATGTCTGTGTATGTTCTGGTCTTATCTGATTTGTAAGGTAGAATTGAAGTCATGATCGTGGGGGGAAAGAAGCACCAAAGAACTAGAGGAATGTTATGTGTTTCAGCAGTGCTATACTACACCCTGACTGGCTCATCTCTTCCCTGTGATCCTTCTGCGAGGAGATGTCCAATTGTCCACAGATGGGTACCAAGCCTCCACTCTGTGCCCCACCCCACATTCACATTGGATATGATTTTGTTCTGAGTCTTAGATGCCTGATACCTTATCCCATCAACACCCCATGATCACACAGACTGGTGTGCTTCTTCCATGTAGGCTTTGTTAGATGGCCGCTTGTTTATCTTCAAGCCTTTAAGACACCAGATGCTATATCTTTTGATAGTTGGGCACCATCAGCTTTCTTCACCACATTTGCTTATGCACCCATTTTGTTTTCAGCAATGCTATGTGGGATGCCATGTTGGTGGATAAGGCATTCTTTAAGTCCACGAAAGGTAGTTTTGGCAGAAGCATTACATACAGGGAAGGCAAATCCAGAGTAGGTGTCTATTCCAGTAAGAACAAAATGCTGCCCCTTCCATGACAGAAGTGGTCCTATATAATCAACTTGCGACCAGGTTGCAGGTTGATCTCCTCAAGGAATGGTCCCATATCTTGGAATCAGTGTTGGCTTCTGCTGCTGGCAGATCGGGCACTTAGCAGTGGCAGTGGCCAAGTCAGCCTTGGTAAGTGCCCATGTATAACCTCCATCCCTGCCACCATGTCCACTTTGTTCATGTGCCATTGGTCGGTGACAGGAGTGGCAGAGGAAAGAGGAGGACTAGCCTCCACAGTGTGTGTCATCTTATTCACTTAATTGTTAAAGTCCTCCTCTTCAGAGGTAACCCTTTGGTGAGCGTTCACATGAAACACAGTTATCTTCACTTTTTTGGACCATTCTGAGAGGTCTATCTACATACCTCTTCCCACACCTCCTTGCCACCAATTTTCCAATCCTGTTCCTCCCAATTCCCTGACCATTGAGGCAAGCCATTAGCCACAGCCCATATATTCCCATCCCATGTTTCTGGGTCCCAATTCTTTCTGATTAACACCCTTACCTTAAGATAAGATAACTGCTCTAGACCTGCAATCCAACTGACTCTGTAATTCAGCTACTTCTATGATGAGATTTGGTTTTCGGCAGTGTCGGCTCTATTACTAGAGGAGAGAAGACTCTCCTTTGTAGTGCATTAAGAAGTTTTTAGGTCTGTTATTCAGCGCTTGAGACATGCTTCTGAAATTCTGAGATTATCCCTTTCCCGTGCCCATGGAATCCATTGGTCATATCATATGCCTCATCATTCTGAAGCAGCTGCCTGGATAGAATGATGGAACGGGCTCTTAAAGACACAATTACGGCACCAACTAGGTGGCAACAACTTGCGGGGCTGGGGCAATGTTCTCCAAGAAGCTGTATATGTTTTAAACCAGCGGCCAATATATGATGCTGTGTCTCCAATAGCCAGGATTCATGGATCCAGGAACCAAGGAGTGGAAACTGGAGTGACACTACTCACTATTACTCCTAGTGATCCACTTGCAGCATTTTCACTTCCTGTCCCAGCAACCTGTGTGTTTCAGGCCTGGAAACACAGCGCGGATTCCACTGAACTGGCAGCTGAGAATGCCCCCTGGCCACTTTGCGTTTCTCATGCTTTCGGATCAACAGGTCAGAAAGGGTGTCACTGTACTGAGTGGTGTTATCCTGATTACCAAGGAGAAATTGGACTGGTGCAACATAATGGAGGTAAAGAATATGTCTGGAATCCAGGAGATCCCGTAAGCCATCTCTTAGTACGTACTACCATGCCCTGTGATTAAAGGAAATGGTAAACTACAGCAACCCAATCCTGACAGGATGTCTAATGACCCAGACCCCTCAGGAGTGAAGGTGTGGATCATCCCACCAGGAAAAGAACCACGGCCAGCTGAGGGGCTGGCAGAGAGCAAAGGTAATATAGAACGGGTAGTAGAAGAAGGTAGTTCTACCTATCAGTTGCAACTACATGATCAAGTGAAAAAGTGAGGTTTGTGATTGTCAGTTTATCTTCTTTATATGTGCTTACTGAATATCTTCCTTTGTTCATGTATGGTATGTGTGTTAGACAGAGTTCTCTAGAGAAGCAAAACCAGAACACTAATAATTTTATATACATTTATATAGCTAGATAGATATATAACGTAAGAAATAAACAGTTAATTAAATTATAAAGCAGTAAAAATGGCTCAGTGCAACTCACTCCCATGAGACAGTTGTGAGACACTGGCAGTCCTTCAAGTCTTGACGGCTGGTGGGTAGTCCTCTGCAAAGCAATTCAGGCTATCAGGCAGCAAACAGAAAGGCAGGTCACCAACAGTCAGCCAGATGACAGGATCCAACAGTCCTCAACTCAATAGATGTAAATTCCAATTGTGTGGCAAAGCAAGTCTTGAAGGAACCTCAAATTATAGTGACACAGTCCACGGGTTAGGTGTCCCACAGGTAGTGTAGTTTGCAAATTGAGGCAAAGAACAAGCAAGGCTACCGCACACTGGCCCAATGATCAAAGAGCAAGAGACAAGAAAAGCAAGACTTGCCGAGACATTTATCTCTCCTCCCTTCAATTAATTCCACATGTGTTTATCAGCCAAGTTGGCACAATAAACTAACTATATCAACAAGATACAATTAGATTCAGTGTATTTTCATTTATATGTATGATAGATGTTTGATGTTAGGTGTATGTGTGATTTCATTAATGTCTGGAAATTATTTTTGGCTAAAGAATTGTGTACAGGTTCCAAGTTGTCCAGGGGTGGACTGTGATAGGTAGGTTTATTGTGCCAACCTGGCCAATAGGAACATGTGGGATTAATAAGGTGGCAGTCTGATTGGAGGGCAAAGAAATAAATGGCTCGGCAAGCCCCGCCCATCTCTCTTTTGCTCTCTGATGATTAGACCAGCATGCAGCTGCTAGTTCTCTGCCTCAACTTGTGAGCTACAACACCCATGGGACTGCCAATCCCTGGATCATGTCGCTAGAGGTTGAGGTTCCTTCAAGACCTGCTTCGCCATGCTGCTAGTGTTACTTCAATTGAGCTTGGGACTGTCAGAACCTGTTGTCTTGCTGACTGTTGGTGACCCACCCTGCTGTTTGCTGCCTGTGGCTGGACTGCCTGCATTGTCCTACGGAAGACTCAACTGTCTGCTTCCTTGACCTTGGACCCAGCACCCCTCATAAGTTGAAGGACTTCCAGTATATTAACTGTTCCATGGCAGTGAGTTGAACTGAGCCCTCTGTACAGTTGTGTGTGAACTAATTAGCTGTTATAGTCCTTCATGCTGTATATATCTATCCATAGATAGATAGATCTCATATATATCATAAGTGTCCTGGTTTTTTTTCCTCTAGAGAACCCTGTCTAATACATATGTTATTATTCTTTTTATTTCATTTGGCTCTGTTGGGATGTCACCCTTTTCATCTCTAATTCTTGACATTTGCATCATCTCTTTTTCTTTGTTAAATTTTCCAGGATTTCGTTAATTTTGGTAATCCTTGTAAAGGAGCAACTTCTTCTCTTGTGGATGTTTTCCATTGTTCTCCCATTTGCCTATTCATTTATATCTCTTCTATTATTTGTGATATCTTTTCTCCTGTTGGTGAAGCTTATCTTTTTACTTCTGTTATAATTGATGAAGATGTGTGAATATGCTGATTTTTTTCTCTTTTTACATGCGTGTATAATTTGTTTTCTGAAAAACTGCTTCTGCTGTGTTATAATTATTTTGGTATGTTATGCTTTCATTCTCATTTGTTTCAAGGAATTTTAAAAATGTCCTTCCTTATTTGATTTATTACTCATTTGTTTTTAAGTAACATGTTGTTCATTCTCCATTTGTTTGATTTTTTTGCCCTTGTTATTTTATTGTCCTTTTCTAGCTTCAAGTATTGGTGTCTGTGAAAATGGATTTTAGGATTTTAATATTCTTTAATTTCTGAAGGCTTGCTTTGTGACCCAACATGTGGTCTGTTCTAGACAATGTGCCATATGCACTGTTGTTGATTGTCTGTTCCATTAGCATTTTTTATAATACGGGTCTTGTTTTCACAATTTCCTTTGATTTTTGCATTTTTGGAAGTATCTTTATTTATCCCTCATGTTTGAGGGATAATTTTTCTCAATAGAGGATTCTGGGTTGGCAAGGTTGTTTTTTTCCTTCTGAATTAAATACATGTCACTCCATTGTCTTCTTGTCATTCTTATTGGTTTTCATTTGTAGGCAACTGTTCTTTTGTCCTTAGCTGTTCTCAGGATTTCTTCTTTTTCATGAAATTGGAGAGTTTCACTAGATATGGAATAATGTTTTGGAGTACTCCCAGCTTCTTCAACAGTTATGTTCCTCTCCTTTATGGTGTTGGGGAAATTCTTTTCCTTGATTTCTTGTACTATTTTCTCTGCAAATTAATTTGTTTCTTGTTGCTCTAGGATCCTAATGAGATCTAAGCTGTTCTACCTGATGATATCCGACATCATTCTCAAGCTTTCATTTAAAGAGGAAACAGTGCTGAAAAAGAAAGGAATAATGAGGAAGATAGAGGAGAAAAGTCATAAAACAGACTAAGGAAAAAAAGTTACTGTGAAAAATTTAGCTGAAGTTTTTTGCTAATCTAAACCAGGAGCTTCAGTTGCTTGGAAGTCTGTTCCCAAAGGCTTATCACTTTGTTAAAGTTAGTAAGTAGATTCATGAAACAGCACACAAAATATATGATTAAAAACAGAATAGTGTCATACTGATACGTCTTGCTCATTTTCTGACTAGAAACACCAGCCACATTCTTAGGGATAACCCAGATGATCTATAGCCTTCCACAAGTGGAATTATTATATCAATTGATAAAATGCTATAATCCAATTCTTCTTCATTAGCAGTGTAAATTTTTATGCTTTGTGTATTTGCATTTATATATTTATTAATGAAAATGTATCTGTAAATTTACATGTAATGTACATAGCCATAAAATAAAATATTTATTGATAATAAAATGCAACAATAATGAAAAATAAAATAGAGATGTAATCAACTTACATTAGAACAATCTTATAGAAACAGAATAGCTGAATCAGCCCCCTCTTCTGTCAGTTTGTCATACTATCGTAGGGGTGGGTTGCTGAAAGTCATACTACCAGTATTTAAAATAGTAGAAGAGTCATTCATGGTGAACACGCTTCAGCAGAGCTTCTATAATAAGAAAAGACTAGTAAAAAGGAGTAGCTGGTTCACTTCTGGGAAAGTAGCCACTAAAAACCTTCTGAGTAGCAGCAAACCATTCTCTGATATGATGCTGTAAGATGAGCATCTCAAGTTGGAAGACATTCGAAGTAGGAAGGGGAAGCACTGCCTATGCAAAGTAGTGCTACCTGGTGCCATCTAGTCAGTTCCAACGCACATCAACTCTGTATAACAAATGAAGCACACGTGTGGTTATGGTTGGGTCCATCACTGCATTGTGTCATTTTGTCAATCCATCTAATGGAAGGTATTCCTTTTTTTTTTTCTTTCTGACTCTCCACTTTATCAAGCATGATATCCTTTTCCAGAGGCTGGTCTCACCTGGTAACAAGTCCAAAGTATTTGATAGAAAGTCTCACCATTCTCACTTCTAAAGAGCATTCTGGCATTACTTCACACACAGCAGACTTGTTTGTTCTTCTGGCAATCCATGGTACTTTCAATATTCTTTACTAGCATCATAATTCAAATGCATTAATTCTTTTGCTGTCTTTTTATTTATTGTCCTCAGATTAAAATCGATTTTAAGGACATGATGCAAAGGTTTCAGGACATTCCCTTGCAAAATATGAATTCACAGCTTTAAGGGAGCTCATTTGTAAATCAGGCAAAACTCAATGGGGAAGAAACATCTTCTCCAACTCTGATTATCTCCACTGATAATCAGAACATTGAATGCACAAAGTATGAATCTAAGAAAATTGGAAGTTGTAAAAGAATAAAAAATAAATGGAACACCTACAATAGAGGACCAGTGGAAAAGGGAAGACACTGAAGCACAATCGGCCCAGTCACTGCAACCACAGACCCAAACCAAACAATTGTGAGGGTGGCATGAGACTAGGCAGTGTTTCATTCTGTTGCAAATTGTGTCACTGTGAGTTGATCCTGATTCAATGGTATCAACTAATAATAAGTAGAATAGAGCCCAGTCATAAGTCAGGGACTATTTGTACTGTAATACATTTTCTTTTGGTATAATTTTATTAGTTGTCTCCTTTTCTTGAATTAGCTAAGGTTTCTATGATTCTATCATTAATCTGTCTTCAACTTCCCAACAGCATTGCTTAAACACTTTGAAATAGGATTTTCCACATGGTACAGCACAACAAATATTTTGTCTATTCCAATGTCCAACCTTGGAAGCCCTATTCTTAGGCTCCAATCTACAGAGTGGCTCTCCCCATCCAGCTGCACAGCTGTCACTTGAGACAATTATCTGAACCATAGATCCTGTACCCAGGAGACCTGGAGACCACTCTGTTCTGATTTATACCTTCTTACTAGGAAATATACTCCATATTTTTATGAAAGTGTATTTGAGAAGTGAAGAAATGGCATGGTAGTCACAGTTGACCTCCTCTGACTACACTAGGTGGAAGGGGAATCCAAAGCCACACAAATCCAAGGTTAATTCTCACAAGGCAGATATTAGACATACCTTGACCTCTATCCTTCTTTAGCTTATTGTGACATCAACCATCCCTTCCTTGACACTCTGTTTCTCTACGAGGGTCTATTATCTGTTGTAACAGCTACA
>NW_022103896.1:81959691-81962839 GCF_000313985.2 Echinops telfairi | reverse complement strand
AAAAAAAGAAAGATTTTAGACAGCTGGTTGGAACCTAACCATACAGTGGCAGGATTTATGAATAGTGGATGGCCTATCAAATAAGGCTGCCAAGAGCTGAGGACCCCAAGATTATTCTCCCAGGTTTCTTCTCCCCGAGGCTACTTGGTTTCTCTTGAGCCTGTCCACCTCGACTCCTACCCAGAGCCTATCAGGAAGATTTGGACATTTCACCATTGCACTCAGTGAAGTTCGCTAATGCCGTCAACTCAGCCCCATCATTGTGTGGAGCCTGATAATTCTGAGTTTGGATCTGACGTGGTTCACTTTCAGAGATAAGAAATTTCTAGAGACCTGAGTGTGTGGGAAAGGGGGAAATCTAGGTCTAGCAATAACATTAATTTCAGACAGTCCTCCTGAATTCTACCCCAGCTTCCAGCCTTCAGAGTTCTTTCCAGAGACCCCAGCATGATGAACTGCCTCTCATTAGCATCTTTGGCAAGACATGTGAACTTATAGCTCAGCTCTCTGTGAGCTCCACAATGCACACATATGTTGTCACTGCTTATCCCTCATCACTAACATCCTGAGGAAGCATTAACTAAAAGCAGACTTTCACTCTGAACGAGTGGATTTAGGCCAGTTTCAATATTTTACCTCCATTGCGTTGTGATATAAGCAAAAGGGTGTAATCTACTTTTTGGTGACTCATCTGTGTGGACACCAGAAGGATATCTCCTCTTCACTTCAAACTGTTTTTTATTTTTTCTGTTTTACTCTCTCTCTCTCTCTTGTTTCCATCTGACGACAAGGAGCTGATGGATCCTTTCCTCAATTCAAAGGAAAATATTAGAATTTAATGGCATTTGAGAAGATTTTTTTTTTTTACTCGAAGAAGTTAAATAACTCTTTTTTCCTTCTTTCTCTGTTTTGTTCCATAAAATATTTTGCATTCAGCTATTCCTCAAGATAGAAGAGTAACAACTCCGAGACAGGAAGCTACCCTTGCCAAGGATAATGCACAGTATTTTGACTGGACACCCTGGAGAGACTCTGAGGGGTTGTCACAAAGGAGAGCCAAATGCTAGCAGTCATATCACATACAACTTTTGTCTGTGTGGCTGAATGTGAATCACAACCCATTTCTTCAGTGAAGGATTTCCCTAGGCCCTCCGCTGTGAGACATTTGTGGAAAGCTATTGAATAAGAAGCACGTTGCTTTAGCTACACAATTCCCTTTAAACTGTCTGAGTGGCAGAGCTCTCGGGGTCCATGAAAGACCCTGAAAATTTACCCAGGATTGATTCTTTTCCAGCTTGAAACCAGTTTAAAAAATCCCCAGAGCCAAATCAATCAAACAAAAGACAAAACTTGGTCTCCTGACTCCTCAACTTTTATTCACTTCATGTTCTTCCACAACATGGTGGATAATTTATGTAGAACCTATTAATGTAGTGAAAAGACTCGTAATGATGTCTAGCTGTCATGTTCCCTGGCTCATTGTAGCTCAGCTGCAGCATCTTGTCTTCTGAACCTTAGTTTCTTCTGCAAAATAGGAATTGAAGCTATAAGGTGTAGAGAGGATTGAGTGCAAGAACTCAGGAATCACAAAACCCTGCACAAATATATGTGAGAAGTTAATAATTAGGTCACTCTCGTTGTTCAGCACACTGACTGTGGACATGAGGGCTCCTTCTATAAGCAGCAGGTTCAGGTGCCCCAGACAAGAAGGCCCCCAACATAGCTAAACCAAGTACAAGCAACATGCTCCCTAGCATCTCCAGAAGGCTCAGGCATGAGAGACAGAGAACACTGCCTGAAAGTTATCCAAGAAACCCCACGTGTTCCAGAACTCTACACTTGTCAGTGACTGCTCTTTCTGTAGCATCTAGGATATAGTTGATACCTTGACCCTTTTTAAAATATAAAGTACATTTATAATCATCCCTCCCATGGCAATTTCTAGCCGAGGTTCTGGAGGAACCCTATGCACCCAGAGAGGCTAGGTCCTTCTCTCCTGTGAGGTGAGTGAGGAGGAAGCCACCAGTCATGTCAGAGAAGATTATGGGTGCATGAAAGGAGGTCAGGAAAGCCTCCTTCTAAGGAGCCACTTGATCAGTGGGTAAAATAAGTAAGAAAGTTGGCCAGGCAGTGGCAAGAGAAAAGCAGAGGGATTGTAGGTGAGATGGGCAGAAGCAGCAGCCGGTGTCTAGTACAGAAAGACACTCTGGGTTGTATATACTTTGAGTGCAATGAGGACGTCTCTGAGAAGCTTTGAGTAAAAGAGTGATAGGATCTTATTGGGATCACTCCGGCTTGTAAAAGAAAGACAGGACCAATAGAGTTGTCATACTTATTATTCCATTATCTTAAATATCACAGCTACTAAAATGAGGGTGCTGAGGGACCAGTTACTAAAATTACTAAAACGAAGAACTGTCTTTGACATAGAGGGAATACTTGGGATGGAAAGGGCTGAGCCAGTGTTTCTTCACCTGAGCTTGCCTTCAGAATCCCCTGCAGCCTTGTTAAAACGCCCACTCCTGGGCCCCACCCCAGGGCTTCGGACTCAGTCCTTCAGCGGTGGAGCCCAGGGATGTGAATTCCTAACAAGTTCCCAGGGGATGCTTACATTGCTGGTACCTGTCCCCACGGGGTAGCCCTCTCTACATTTCTTAATGTAAATCAGGATGGCCTAGAAGGAAAATAACCTAAGAAAGCTGTTGGGCTGAAGGGAATCATGGGTGGTTAAAATGTAAGTAGTAATAAGTAAAGATTTGATCGTAAGCAAACAATAATTGCTGATGAATAAATTATGTCTTACATGTTAATCGTTGTTCTGAGTTGTCATGGGGTCAAGTTTGACTGCTCCATGGGGTTTTCAACATGGTGACCTTTCAGAAGCTATGCTTTTAGAGAACTTTGCAATTCAGACAGAATCCACAATATCCTTTGATATTTACATGTCTTTGAGCTATAACAGACAGATGTATTTGTAGTAATAGAAGAAAAACACATTCTTTTTCTAAGGAAATATTCTTTGCATGATTTTTATTTTTTTTCTTTAAAACCTATTTATGAATCTTGTGGAGAATATGCAAAGCAAAGCAAACACCAATTCAACAACATGTACTTGGACCCTTCAGTAGCATCGATCACATTCTTTGAG
>NW_022103896.1:81955088-81956772 GCF_000313985.2 Echinops telfairi | reverse complement strand
GGGGGGAGTGGGCTGCAGCCAGAGAAGGGGCAGGTACACCAGGCATGCAGCAGCTGCCCACTCATCCTGGTCCTTAGCAGTTGTCATGGAGTCAACTAAGATTGGTGAAGAATCTATGTGTGTCAGAACAGGTTTCTGGAAGTACATCATGCCATTCTATCTACTCTGTCTTAGTCTGCACAAATTTGCTGAAACTTGCTCAGCACAACACAGAAGTTGGTTGTGCTTAAGGTACATTGACAAGGAATCAAATATGGGTCTACTGCATGAAAGGTAAAAATTTCTACCATTGAACCAATACTGCCCTCTCCTGGCCCAAAGTTCTGGCTTATTCTTTGTGATGCAGACTGAGCAGTCCAAGTTAGTTGGTACAATTTTCCAGTAGACCTTATGCCTAGCAAGTGGGAAGATCATTTTTAATAAATAGAGAATTGAATAAAATAACAAATAAGCTGAAATTTCCCAGACAACAGGAATAAGTGTTAGATAATTATTAAAGTTCTCTTCCAGAGAATGTAACTTATTATTAGGATATTAGGTATTATTATTAGAATATCAGGGATGCAATAATTAATAGTCTAAATGAGGTCTGATTTGGAACTTAACCAGATTTCAAATAATATGGGGTCTGTGAATTATAAATTCTGAGATTAAAGAATAGATTCGTTATTTCACTCTTAAACTACCTTGTACAAATTAATCAAGAATGAATAATTTGAAATGTTGGTGTGTGTCCATGATCAGAAACCAAGTGGAAAATATCCTGTACTATAAGATGACAAGCAACACTTTCCCATTGCCTTCCTTATGCCTATGTCCTGCTAGACATCAATATTAATAGATCACGTTTCTTGTAAATATTTTGGTTGTATTATCCATAAATACCTATATTTAATCTCAGTTTACAATTCAGTTATTTATTCAGTGACTCACTGGGAGCCCACTACCTAGTAAGAAACCTATGTGTCATCAAATGGGATTTGAGAATGGGATGTTTACCTTTATGTTGGCAGTTGGAATCCAGTCACTGGAGCTACAGAAGAAAAACCCAGGAATCTGCTTCCATAGAATTCCATCTAAGAAAGTATACTTTGGAGGCACTTTCCTCTCTAAAACCTGGGGTCACCGTTTGGCCAATCATCATCATCTAACAACAACAATAATAATACTCTGTGCTGGGAATGAAATATAAAGATAGGAAGATGAGAACATGGCTTCATAAAGGAGTTGTAATATGGAGAGTATGCAGGGAACATGAGGAGTCAGTCGACTGCTTCTTCAATAAAAGCAGACTCCCACAAAAACATTATCATTCCCCCTGTGCAGAAGACAAGTAACCAAACCTACTGTGGTTCAGTCCATTCCTTCTAGACACCCCATAGGTAAGGGTAGAACTGGTACTTTGGGTTTCTACAACTATAAATCTTCATTGGAGCAGTCTCATCTTTCTCCCCCCGAGCAGCAAGTGGTTTTGAACTGTGACCATTCAGTTAGCAATCAATGCTTATCCCATAATGCCACTAGGGTTCCTTTGCATCACCAGAACAAAAACTCTTACCATAGTGAATGATGGGTGGAGTGTGGAGTGGAGACCCAAAGCCCATCAGGGGGCCACTGGAGATCCCCTTGCAGAGGGGTCTCGGGGAGGAGATGAGCCAGTCAGGGTGCGATGTAACAATGATGA
>NW_022103896.1:81952767-81954078 GCF_000313985.2 Echinops telfairi | reverse complement strand
AAGGAAAACTTCCCCAGCTTAATGAATGAAAACCAGGCAACCATTCAGGAGGCTGAAAGAACACAAGCTAGACTGAATCCCAAGAAGAATTCATGAAGGCACATAATAGTTAAACCATCCAACTTTGGGGAAAAGGAGAAAATCATGAGAACAGCTAGGGAAAAACAAACAATAACATATCAAGGTTCCCAAATAAGAATATGTTCAGACCTATCAGCAGAAACTATGAAGAAGAGAAGAGAGTGGAGTAACATATTCTAAAAATTGAAGGAAAAGAACACAAACCCAAGAACAGTCTCCAGCCAAATTATTGATCAAGATAGATAGAGAAGTAAGAGTCTTCTCAGACAAGGAATAACTCAAAGAATACATTCAAAGAAACCCATCCCTACAAAAGATCCTTGCGGACCAAGTATGGGCAGATTAACAACAGTCACCAAGCATAAATAAGAGACCGCCACATAGAACAACCTCACCCAGAGGGCAATAAAGAGAAACCAGACCCCAAGATAGCATTGGCTTAAGAATGGAATGAAATCAGGAATGACACACACACACACACACAAAACACACAAATGAGAAAGGAAAGTAGTAAAATACCCAACACAAAAGGTATAAGATGACATCACAGAGTCCGCAAATGGAGATCATAACCTTGAATATCAATGGCCTGAACTCAGGCATTAAAAGACTGAGACTAGCAGAATGGTGCAGAAAATACAACCCATCAATCTGTTGCCTACAGGAGACATAGGCTGAGATTCAAAGTTGGAGAAAGGTAGGCCAAGCAAACAGCAATTCAAAATGAGCAGTGGTTGCAATCCTAATCTCGGATAAAATTGAACTCAAAGTGCAAACCATAAAAAGAGATAAGGAGGGACGCTATATAATGCTGAAGGGAATGGTAGACAAAGAACCACTAAGCATTGTAAACATATATTCCCCGAATGAGAGACCCACGGAATATGTCAATCAAACACTCCAAAAGATGAAAAAAGAAATCACAGCTTCAACAATTATAGTGGGTGACTTCAACACACCACTCTCTGAGAAAGATAGATCACAGGGAAAGAAACTCAACAGAGAACTACAGACCAATATCCCTAATGAACATTGATGCAAAATACTTAACAGAATACAAAAGTATATAAAACAAATAATTCACCATGACCAAGTGGGATTCATACCAGGGATGCAGGGATGGTTCAACATGTGAAAGAGCATTAGTATTATTCGTCACATTGACATAAAAAGTATAAGAACCACATGATAATATTGATAGATGCAGAAAAAGCATTCGACAATATCCAA
>NW_022103896.1:81949329-81950635 GCF_000313985.2 Echinops telfairi | reverse complement strand
GGAGGAAATCATGCTAAGCAAAGTAAGCCAAGCACAAAAGGACAAGTACAACATGAGTCCACTGAGGTAAGCTTTAAAAAAAAAATGCAAAAGGGACATAGGGAAAAAGCAACTGTATACAAACATTCCTGGGGTGAGGACCAGGTAAAATAGCAGGGACCAGATCAAATACAGGGATACACATGGTAGACAACTAAAAAGGAGGTGGGGAAAGGAAAAAAAAATAACAAAAAGAAATGCGTAGCGGGGCACAAGACACTAACCCACCCAAGGGGAGCGTATTGTTTATATCTCCACAGGGAAAGAGGGACCAGACTTCAACCCAGTGCTCTAAGATGTGAATGCAACATGCCAGTGTGTAGTAGGGGCTGGCCCCAATCCCAACTACTATGTGGACACCTGCTCCTTCCCCCCAGAATAATTTATTTCAAAAGATGGCATTAAATCTGCAGCTCCGGGAGAGGGACATATCTGATCAGAGCACATGGGAGAAGATGAAGGGGGAGGAGGAGAGAGTGGAGCACATCCTGGCCCACCAGGCTGTGAGGACGATGCTCCTGATTAGAGTAGCCAGTCCACAGAGAGGAACACGGACTGGCCGGCTCCACTATGAGACATGACACCCCTCACTGACCCATTGCCCTACAGGGGACAACACCTGAGACATAGTGTGAGAATTGCGCGCAATCTGATCCCACCACACTGAGGCAAAACACTAAGGGGGTGTAACAGAACAGGAAGGGAATGGAGCGGCGAGTTCCCCATGGAATGCTGAAGGTGTAATTCAGGGCCAGTGTGTGGTGCCCAAACAGACTGGATTGGAAAACACTCCTAAATGCCAACAAACAGTCCTTGAAATAACTATAAGCTTTTCTTTCTCGTGTTCTGATTTGTTTTTTGTCATTGGTTTTTTGTTGTTGTTGTTGTTGTTGTTTTGTTATATATTGTTACTTGGTTTTGCTCTGTCTTGGTTTTGTGCATGTTATTACCTCTGCAGGTCTGTCTAAATAAGATAGGCTTGATGAACAATCTGGAGGAGAAAACAATGGAACCTACAGTCCTGGGGGGACATGGGATAGGGGGAGGCAGGGGGGAAAGGTAGTGATGTTAACAAACCTAGGGACAAGGGAACAGCAAGTGATCCAAATGGGTGGTGAGGAGAGTGTAGGAGGCCTGGTAGGGCATGTCAAGGGTAATGTAACCAAGAGGAATTACTGAAACCCACATGAAGACTGAGCACAATAGTGGGACAAGAGGAAAGTCAAAGGAAATAGAGGAAAGCACTAGGAGGCATAGGGCATTTATA
>NW_022103896.1:81937050-81948017 GCF_000313985.2 Echinops telfairi | reverse complement strand
AGTTGTATGAGCCCCTAATAAAATGATTTAAAAAAAAAAAAAGAAAACCCAACCAAACAAAGAAACAAAAAAAGAAATGAAAGCAAACAAAAACCCATGTCCTAGGAAACAGGTCTCTAGAAGCACCTGTGGCCTCCAGGGACCTCCCTAGCACGTCCTGTGGGATTTGGTACCCCACTGCTCACCACAGGACACCAGCATCAGACATCCTGCAAATAGGAGACTCAAAACAAAACAAGACTTCATTTTAACAATGCTTAGTCAGAAACATCAGCATTGCTTGAACTGCAAAATGACCAAACATCACCCTCTCCTGGCTAATCTAAGTAATCACCTTACATATCATAGATAGAGCTTTGTTTCCCATTTTACAGGATCAATCAATCATCACCCTGATTCCTAAGACGATCATGCCATAGAAAATCCCTGCTGCCTTGAATCCTTTCTCCAAATTCCTGAGAAACAGGCCACATCTTGTTCTGTCCCACCATTGTTCTTTCTTATGCGATCATACTGACTGTTCCCTTAGTACCTTTCGTTGCCATAACTCAATTTCTTTGCCTGCGTCTGTGTTCGTTCTAGAGTAAAAAGAGTTTCCAAAGCCAAATGATGTACAGAGGCGCCTTTGTTTTGTCTTTAAAAGGGTAAAGACAAGTCAAACACAAACTGTACATGAGAAAGACCATCAGCATTAGATCATAATAGTGTCTAAGGCTCCTCAGAAACGTGGCCACTTAAATAAGGCATGGAAAGCAAAGGAAAAGGAAGCCAAACCAAACGCACTGCAGTGGAGTCAATGCTAACTCAAAATAATGTTTATAGGGTGGAGTAGAGCAGCCTCTGTGAGTTACTACATAGCTGTTTACGGGAGCAGATGGAGCAGCTGGTGGTTTGGAACGGCTGACCTTGCGTTTCATAGCCAAAAAGGAGATTATCACAAAGTATGATTGGCAGTGATATAATTTATTACAATTACAGGTGGGGCTATCAAAGCAGGAAAGAGAGAAAAATACAGGATTGTTTCATGGCCCTCCAACCCAGGCAGTCAGGGTGTGATGCAACTTTGAGACCCTCTCAGAAAAGACACAAACTCACTGCATTGAGTCGATTCCAACTCACAATGGCTCTTTTGAGAGCAGAAAGCCTCCTTGATCCCCTACAGATGGCTGGTGGGTTCCACCTGTTGACCTTGCATCTGGCAGCCTAATGGTTAGCCAACTCTGCCACCAGAACTCCTGATAGTATACCAATTTCCTTCAAGGACCCATCCAAGAAGTCCCAGATGGGATGCTTACCCCTCCCTGGGATGGTCATGGTTATGGTACTGGATAGTCATTCACTCAAAAACATTGTACACCTGAGTGCAAATTTTCACATTGCTGGTCAATGGCAAGAAAGAATTCAGTGGAGGATAAATCAATACTGAGGTTCAAAATGGATTTATGACTCCCCCTATAACCCATAACTTCCTATAAGCCGAGTGCTCAGAATGTAAGCTCTAATACGGTCCCTGGTAGTCTTCTGTCTTCTTGTTGCATGTGCTGCATTACATTAATGAGTACCAATGGTCCATTCCATGTACTGTAAAGCAACTAAGAGTGTGCATCAAGGGACTATTAAAAGTTGAGATCCTTGGAACAAACTCTCCAATATTGGATAATAGATTCCAAAGAAAAAAATACATAAAAACAGTATGTGTTCAGTAGTGAAAATTCTACCACCTAGAGATATGACAGGCTGGAAAGAATGTTCAATAATGGTTAAGAAATGTCTAATAGGTGAAATCTTGTACAACTCTTACATTATGTAGCAGCTGTGCTGAAAAATCTGTGGAGGAAAAGATGTGATGTCTTCAATGTGCTGTGAAACCCTACTGGGGGTAGTAGGAGAAAAGGAAAGTGAGTGGAGGTGACAGTCTTGCCAATGGTCTCCAGGGACAAAGCCTGGACCTTTTCTCCTTCTTCGTGACAATAAATCATGCTATAAGTGTTCATGCGGGCCTCATATGTGCTCAAGCATGTCTTTCAGATACATCATTGAACTCTCGCTATTGGAACTCATGGAAGATCCCTGTCTTAATTGGCAGAGGCGGCAGAGGCCATAGAACTGAAATGGAGCCAAGCAGAGAAGTCATGCTGAAATCATGAGCCAGAGCAGGGGAGCAGCACCAAGACGGTGAAGCAATGCAGAGACTACACAGCCCCTGGAACAAGGCACAGACCAAGACGGAGGGCCAGCGAGAGACATGTCAGCCAGTGGAAGCTTTTCGGACAAGAGAACGATACCCTTCCCATTTTGTAGCCTGCTCGCTGCCCTAATAAACTCCATAAGTATGAGCGTTGTCTGTGAGCTCTGTGTGGCTACTGCAACAAAGTACCAAACCCAGCAGGGAAACAGATTGTCATGGGAGGGATTTTGGTGTCAGAAAGAGGTAAAGAGTGGTGGAAGGAAAAAGTCATATTTGACTTCTGCCTGTGGCAATTGGCCTTAGGCTAATGTGGATTTGGAGTCTCTTTTTCCATTTTTTTGTAGATAGAAGAGAGCAGGTGTGACCCCATGCCATTTCCCCAAGAATCTTCATACACTCACAAAAATGTGCTTGGGGGGCGGGGTGAGAGGAGAAATGGTGAAGAGTACAAGTCATGTAATCAAATGGATAGACTTGAGGCTCCAATGGCCACTCTAGGAATCAGGATGCCTGAGTGATGGAAGATGGAGGAACAAGATTGGAAAGCAGGGAAATCTTTCCTTTTGTGATGCACCAGGGTGTCTCCTGCCCTGTCCCTGCGAAGCTAAGAGCTGTCTGGACAGCCAGTAGTGGGGAACTGACTCTCTCATGCTAGAAGAGGAACCCAACCCAACCCACTGTCATCCAGTGGACTTCAACTTACAGGTAGATAGGAATAGCACAAGATGGAAATAACCCATAAGCTTTGCAGAGCTACAACTCGTTATGGATACAGAGTGCCACATCCTTCTCATGGGGTGACTAGGGGGGTCCCCTTTAAGTTAGCAGCTGAGTGCTGTTCCCACTATGTCACTAAGGCTTCTGAAAGAGTAAAAGAGCAACTCGGATTTATTTAGATGGGCAGCTATCTCAAAGTCTTAATATCTTTCTAGGACCACCTAGGGAAATTCATTAAAAGGGAAAAAGCAACTCCTTTCTATCTCTGTCTCTCGCCCTTGAAGAAACCACAGAAGATGGGCTCTCATCCATTTTACTTCTTAAAAGCTCACACTCCGTGTCCCTGTGATACTGACAGGTTTGAAGGAGTAGAGACGCGAGTTCCCTTTCTGTTATACTCGTTCGCTCTTTTCTATTTCATTATGTTGTTCTTTTCAATATGTATGAAGTTTCCTCTTTTCCCTTAGAGGCTGTAATCATTTACTTTGTACCCAAGACCAACATGGATGATGTTACTTTTTGGTCCAATATTAACTGCAATGGCCCCTGTTCCTACAGGTGATGCTACTACTCCTTGTTGCCAATTAGTCTACTATTTTACGAGAAGGAACTTTCCTAACTATGCAGTATGCTCTCCTAATCCAAGTGCCTACTGAGACGAACTTTAAGTCACTTGGGTTTCTGCTGACTTTGATTTAAATGCTAGTTTATCCCATTAACCCAAAACCTCACGGGCCCCTTCTTTATATGGGATGCTGAGTCACAAAAAGTAATCTGTATCCTTCAGGGTATAAATGGTATCATTATAAATGCTTCTTAACTCCTTTATTTACTGTCGATTCCTGCATTTTACACCAGTTTCTTGGGTTTTTAATTTCTATTGAACAGCACTCATCTATAGAATAAATGGAATCACTTTCAATTATGTATCCTATTCTTATGGAATCATCCAGTTTGGCATTTTTGCAGGAAATATTTTATTTTTATTTTTGACAAAATAGCACTAATATTTGCCTCAAAATAGGTTGGGATGGGTTTGGTGGCGCTCCATTTGACACTTCTTTCTCTTGCTGTGCTCCAATGGCATGCAGGGCACAGGAGGAGGAACCAAAAGTGTATGTTCACATTGGTCACATCTTCCAGTTCCTGTCTCTTTTACGGCTCTGAGAAACAGAGTTGGGGCCATATCAGACCTTCTCTGGCCTCCCCATTTCCACCAGGCAGAGCTCAGACACTCCCCCACTCTCCATCTTTATCTATTCTGACACCAATTGTTCCACTCATAGCACTCAACTGCTCTGCTGAACTGAATAAATTGTGGTAATGGCCACATAAAACTCATCGACAAAACTCACAATTATGGAGTGTATTAGGGATGTTAACAAGCTACCATATATCACTATCAGTGAACAACAAAGGATATAGTCATTGGTCCATAGCAACACTTCTCTTCAGCCAGTAGGCAAGTCTCTCTAAGTCCTCAGCCTTTCAGCCCTGCAATCCCTTGGCTCTGCCTCCGTGGGCCAGGAAGCAAGTCTGCTACTCTGCTACTCCGTCTCATGGTCTTAATATTGCTCCTCTGTTCTGTATCATAGTCTTCTTGCCTCAGCCTCTGTTCTTGGCCTGGTTCCTTTGCTCGGTCTCATGATCGCCAAGCCTTGACCTGTGGTGCCTTTGGTCTCTTCCTCTGCCAAATACATTCCATTCCTGCTTCTCCTGAGTTCTCTCTCTGTGTTCCTGTTTCTGAGATGACTCATATACCAAGGAATGGCTTTGATGGAGGTGTGGTTTTTGTCTCTCAGCAGCCCACACCCCCATGGATAACAAAGAGTGGTGACATAAATCACACACTCTAGTAAAATGGAGACTAAGGATACATACATCCCAGCTTAATCCTGTAACTGAACTTCCAACAAAATGGAATTCTAGCCATTTTCATAGAGGCTAGAATTTACAATCCATCACAAAAGAGTTTATGGCCAAAGGGATTATGGCTAGAAGGGCCACACGAAGTGATTGACTACATCTCACAGGTCCTTTGCAGTATCCTAGGGGAAATGAACACAAAGTTAGAGGAGTGAGAAAAAACAGATTTTACTCAACATATTCAGCAAAGGAAAAAAAGAAGTGGGAAAGACACAAACCTGCCATTAGAAACCATGTCTGAGAAACACCACAAAATCAACATGATAAATGAAAGTCAAAAAATAATAGCGGCTTCCTTCCTTTCATAGATAAGATAAACACTCTTTATGGCTCTTGAAATGATCACGGGTACAAGTTTACAGTAACGACAGTCGGGAGTGTCTTTGTTGGTCGAACCAACAAGAATGGGGAAGAAGACACAGGAGATCATGGCCCACCTGGTTCTGAAGGGGATATGACTAGGCCAAGTTCCTTTGTGTAAGCTCCAGTTATCCCACCTGCCCTTCCTGAAGAGAAACTACCCCTTCAAACTTTCCTGCATTTATCAGGGGGGTTGTTCATGGTCATGGCCTCTGCATGCTTTCTCAGAGTTTGAGCCATTCCCCTTGGCAGTTCGATGGTCAGAGTGTGCAAAGTACTCAAGATGGTGCCTGGATTTATGTCAAGGTTCATGTTGACAGGAGGGTTTTGATTGTAGCCATCGCTGTAGGTTTCAGGCTCCAAAGTACCAGAAGCAATAAGACTTACACCTCACTTGGGAGTATGTGTACAGGCACTCTTAGAGGCAGGCATGCTTGCAAGTGCTTATGTTTTTGACAGCTATAATCTCTACTTAGAACAGCATCACAGCATGTGTGGACACAATAATGAATTCACTTTCACCAAAGTCAACTCCAAGTATATCTCTGTTCCAACCTTTTCTTGCCATAGTAAGATCATTATTTTTTGCCACCCCCCTAAACTTGACCAAACATTATCACTCCAAACATTAGCTTACCAAGCTTATCAAATATCTCAACACTGGTAGAAAATTTTCTCAATGAACAGTATTAAAGTCAACAAAGAAGTCACCATATTCAACTTTGATGAAGACTGCAGAGAATTTTATTTAATATTTTAATACAAATATTAAATATTTACATGAGGCATGTAAATGCAAACAAGTATATTTATGTGCGGCATGTAAAATTATACAAGTAAATATTTTATCATGACTTAAAGTAATAGCTATCTTAACACAATATTTTCAGATGCCAACCTTTCAGTTAGTAGTAATCAACTACTTAACTGTTTGCACCACCCTAGGGCTCTGAAACAAGCCAGTGTAAGGAAATATTGCCCTGTTCCCCCTTGGAGAATTACATTTTTTAAAAAAATTATTTTATTGGGGGCTTGTACAACTCTTATCACAATCCATGCATATATCCATTGTGTCAAGCACATTTATACATTTGTTGCCATCATCATTCTCAAAACATTTGCTTTCTGCTTGAGCCCTTGGTATCAGCTTGGAGAATCACTTGCGGGCACAGGCTTTGATTAAACCTTGAATACTTGACAGTTTGCATGTGCCAGGAACTTGGCACAAACACTGAGTGAAAAGGAAATTCCTTGCTGCAAGCAAAAAGAAATCCTCCCTTAGGTCAGAAGGTGTTTCTGAATGTATTTATGTGTGAGAATGTTTTGATAGTTTCAGAACATCCTGAGCCTGAAATTGTGTCTTAATATATTTCCCGCATTTGAAATAGTAAGCTTCCTCCTTTGGAAGGAAGCCGACAAACAGGAGCTCCAGTGGGGTGTTTTCTCTCATGACCAATCTTGCGTCTGAAGTCTTTATTCAGGTCTCAGGGAGCTCCAAGTGGGCTGGAGTGCTACATACCAGTATTAGTGAATTGTTGAAAGATATTCATCACAAACTGATTAAAGTATATGAATATTTAGTAAGAAGAATGATCCTGATTATGCTATTTTAATGTTCAGATAATCAAATGTACATAATATTGTTCTTTTTCATTTTTAGAAATTATTTTAATGTAATTATTTTATGACTCTAACAGTATAAAAAGGCCAATGTATTGACCAATAAACTGATAGTTCAAAAATTATAACTAACCCACGGGTTGGGTGTTAAGTGAACACTGGTTATCAAGTCCTGAGTCCATTGCCTTGTGGGACCTTTCGCATGCATGTACTTCAGCATTCAATTTCTGAGGCATGCCCTGTCCGCTAAGGATGCTAAGGATGCTCAGGATGCTCCACTTTCTTCATTTCACCTGCATTAAGATGTTGAGAAAGAGGAAGAGGCAATTCCAGTTGTTTTATCTTCAAACATTCCAAAGATCTGTCTTGATACTATTATATTCTAATACTGTATGTTATTATATTATTATTTATTATTTTAAGTTCTGCATTCTCTGACCAAACAATGTATGTTTAAGTTTAAAAAAAAAGGTCATAGCATTTCTTAGTTTATAATTATGTTTGTTATATTATTATATTCACTGAAAAGCAAACCAAACTTACTGCCATCAAATAAATGCTGATTCATAGTGCTCCCCTGTGGGTTCCTAAGACTGTAACCGTTGATAGGAGTAGAAAGCCCAGTCTTTCTCAAAAGGTGCAGCTGGTAGTTTTGAACTGCCAACCATATGGATCAGAGCCCAATGTGTAACCACTACACCAGGAGGGCTCCTAAAATACTATCCAATATCTTAGGTGGATTTCAGAGGAAAAGACAACCATGAGGTGCACTAAATTTCGTTTATCATCTTCTGTTAGATTTGTTTAGATTGGTATCGGACACATGGGCTAATATTGAACTTATGGGCTTGATTTGGACTGGGCTGCGATGTTTTCTTAATGTGCATGTACTCTTTACAGAAAGCTCTTTCTTTACACATAGGAGTGCCTTTGGAGTTGTTTCTCTAGTCACCCGGACGAACCCAGCCTGTGATCATTCCTGATTATTTAGGGGTTATTGTTCAAAATGAAAAAGAGAATAAACCACTAAGCACTCCAATTCTACAAGATGGGACCAGATGAATTTAAAGAAATATAAACAGACTCAAGGATGTGCCATACGATTCCGTTTTGTTCTCTGTGTCTGTTTAGTGAAGCACTAGCCCTCTCCCCTGGCGTCTTCAGAGAAGCTCTGCGTGTTGCCCTCGCAGCTGCACCCACCAGCAGTCACAGAGCTCCCCCCACTGCTCTCTGTGAGACCGGCAGCACTGAGGAAAGCTCAGAATGTCTGAATCTCTCTACAGCTATATTTGTTCATAAAGCAACAATGTAGAAAGCTTGTTTGAAGCTCACTGCTGATATTAAAATAGAAGCCCTAGTTTGAAAATGTAAAGCAATCGGTGATCTAATCGATTGTTTATTTTGCTTTGATCCTAACACAAAGTAACATCTGTTAAGTATCATAAATTATGCCGGTAAAGTAATTAAAAGTGAACTCAATCAGTGCATTGATATTAATTTGCATAAATATTATGCATTATCATTCATTATCATATAATATTTTATGAGATGCAGAGAAAGACTCTATCCTAGATTTAAATCCTGGCTCTGCATAGTCCATCACAACTTGCTTAACCTCTGGAATTAATCTCTGGAAAAATCTCTGTATCATTTAAGAGTATGCTTGGTTACATTAAAAAAATATAAAATGACTCAAAACGGCAGTGGCTTAAACAAGATAAATATGTATTTCTATCCTATATGAACTCCACAAATAATGTTCTTTATGTTCGTCTCACTCTCACCTTTCGAGTCTAGTGGTTTCTATCTTTAAGATGACCTCTTGGTGTAGTATTGTACCCGGAGCTGCAGCCATTACTGTAATTGTTTAGAAGGCAGAAAGAATAAAAAAGCAAAAGTCAGCATTCCAATTAAGGCATTTTAATGGTTCCAAAGCAGCTTCGAGGGCCATATCTGACCTCCTCTGGCTTCCCTATTGCCAGGAGTCAGAGGTCATACATGCCTCCCTCTCAATCCCACCTTAATCTCACCTCCATCTTTCTTTAACTCTTTGGATACTAACTCTTCCACCCACAACAGTTTACCCCTTGGCTGGGCTAATTAATTGGGTGCAGTGGCCACACAGAACTTACAGACAATACTCACAATTTAAGGGTTTATCAGGGAATTGAATAGGTTCCGCAGGTCAGGTTAAGTAAACATTGGTCCAGAGCAAGACCTCTCCTCAGCCAGTAGCCACGTCTCTCTCTAGGCCTCAGCCTCTAAGCTGTGTGAGTCCTTCACCTCTGCCTCTGCGGTCCAGGAAGTATGCCCACTGCTCTATCTCAATCTCATCATCGAGTCGTTGTACTGTTCCTTTGTTCGATCTCATGGTATCCTAGTTTCAGCCTTTGTCTCTACATTGCTCTCTGGTTCTGCCTTACGGTTCCTGTGCTGCAGCTTCTGGTGCCTCGAGTCTCAGCCTCTGTCACTGTATACAGAGATCTCAAAGGGGCTCCCCTGGTGGCTCTAATTCCTATGGTCCTGGGAATTTTTCTCAAAGTCCTGCTTCTGATATGGCCCTTATACATAGGAAAATGACTTTAATGGAGGTGTAGTCATCTTTCAGCAAACCTACCCCAAGGAAACAAAGGGTGCTAAATTGCTTCACACCCTATACAAGGTGGAAACTCAATACCACCTTAATCTTGTCTATCACCAAAGCCATGAAATCCTCCAAAATGAGATGTTAGCCATCAGCATCGAGGGCAGCATGTATATATAATACAACACATAAAGGATTAGAGCTAGAAGGCAGTCTTATTTGACTTCTTCTCAAACATCCTTCCCTGGAGTCCCAACAGCACTTTGACTTACATGTCAGGGACCAGAATTTAGAAATTTAATTTCTTTAAAGATATTGCTTTAAATTGCTGCAGATATATAATAGTAATTATGTTCCTAAGAAGAAGAAGAGAATGGATATTGAGTGGCAACTCTAACATTGTATTTTTTAATATGTTTTGTACTTATTTGTTTTGAGAGTGGAAAACTATATCCATGAAATAACCTATCTTAGTACCTAAATAGTAGCTATCATTTTTTACCTTTTGAAAATGAAGATTGTCACCTAATATCCAATACCTGACCTAAACAATGTTCGGTTGACCTAGACAACAGTTGATATCCTTAAGAATCACTACTAGAATAGAATGTATCTATTCTGTATTTGATGTACCAAACATTAAATTGAATTAACCATGAGGAAACAAATGGACAAATCTGGAAATTAGGACGTTCAATGAAAAATATAGGTCTGGGTCTGTCCCCTAGTCAAAGTCATGAAAGACTAAGATAGAGAGAGAATCATCCACCAAGGTGACCCTGGTGGATTTAAAATACCAGTTGCAAATCTTCCAGTATCACAGCAATCGGCAAGTCACCACAGTACAACAAACTAACAGGCAGGTGATGGGGTTTGCCACTAGGCCTGAATGGAACCTGAATCCTAGTGATAAATCATCACGTGAACATGAAAACAAAGCTACCTGTAGTAAATAGGTGATATCTGACCCACAAAGCCATAAGTCAGACATGTGCTGCAGCAATTTACTATCAAAGAGAAAATTCATTTAAGAGATCGTGGCAAAGTAGGTCTTAAAGATACACATTATTACAGCAAGGAGGATGGGGTAACTTTTACCCTACTCCTATTGTTTTGCCCCTTCACCTCAGTCCATACTGTACTATAGCTTCATGGTTTTTTAAAATGAAAAAGAAAAAGAAAATCCCATTATACTGAGTTGACTCAGAGTCATAGAAACCCTATATACAATTTTTGAGGCTGTAAATATTAATGGGAGCAGATAGCCTCCTAAGACCTGCATAAGACCTCCTTAGAGTAGAAGTTGGGCATTGAATAAGGAACACTGAAGAAGAATGGATGTGTTTGAACTGTGGTGCTAAAAGGACTAAGATCGATCTTGGAAGGAGTGCAACCATAATGCTCTTTATAGGCAGAGATGGCAAGGCTTCATCTTACATGCTTTGGACATGTCGTCAGGAGACCCCAGTCCCTGTAGAAGGGCATTGTGTTTGTAGAATGGAGGCGCAGCAACAAAGAAAAAAGCCCTCAGTGAGAGAGATCGGCACAGTGGCTGCCACGATGGCTTCAGGT
>NW_022103896.1:81935169-81936770 GCF_000313985.2 Echinops telfairi | reverse complement strand
ACAGCCTCATTTTCTCCTGAGGCCCTAAATCTAGTAGGATTACATGACAAAAGTCCACTGCAACAGATGTCTGCAAGTCACTAGTCAGCAGTGAAGAAATTCAAGATGCCTTTTCCATGATAGAAGACGATTCATCTCTGCAACATCGATTTCAGTTGGTGGTGAAAACTAATGCCTGCTTCTCACTGAACTCCACACTGATTCAGAGTAACTCACTGCGTCAGGTCGATTACAACCCCTACATAGTGACCCGATAGGGTTGAGGCTCTCTAAATGTATATGGGAACAGAGAGCCTCATCTTTCTCCCTCAAACCAGCTGGTGGAACTGCTGATGTTAACAGTCCAGCGCTTACTAGCAGCGCCAAGTTAGTCATCCTTTTCTTGGGGTTGTGTCCCCCTTCTCCTTTGTTTTGTTCTGGGCAGCTCCTGGTCTTGAAGAAAGCGTATGTGATAGCAGCCACCAGTGCCAACCATACACTCCTGTCCTTCTGTAGGGCCCTACCTAAGTGGACTTCAGTCCTTGCTGCATCCCCTTTGCAGAGAGATGATCTGTCCAACCTCTCCTAATAACTCAGCAATGCACAATGTGTCATGAATGGATTGGGCTCCTTTCTCCCGGGGCACCCATGACCACATGCCAGGAAGCTCAAGTGAGACTTCCTCGTGGCCCAGGGAGCCTAGAGGACACAGATCTCAGACCTGCTGCAAACTACCTGCAGGTGCTCTGAGCTTTCCCAAGGAACGCATGCTCCTGGGCCATGCCAATATTCTATCTAGTTCTCCTGACCCCATCATTTCAGGGTGTCCACTTCCTCCCGCGCACATCCTCCACCACCCGCCCCCAGGAAATGCATTAAAAGGCCTAGGAAGCAGTTCATGACACTGCTGCTTTGTAGGAAAAGGTGGTAGGAAAGCCTAAGAAGGATTACAATCCATTTCCAATTACTCTGTGCTGTTTGAATTTTCTATTACATATATTTTCTTTTCTAAATGGCAGAGATGAGTGGAACTGTGAGTTGGTTTTGCTTTCTTGTGATTTGTTTTCCTACTAAAAATTGTCTCCTGGAATGTCCAAGGAGTTCTTGTAGCATAGTGGATTACACCGTGGGCTGCAAGTTCAAGCTCAACCAGCACCCCTCAGGAGAAAGATGAGGCTTTTTGACCCTGTAGAGATTTATAGCCTTGGAAAATCAAATGGACAGTGTTACTCTGTCCTATAGGTCTCTATGAGTCAAGATTGGATTGATGGCAGTGAGTTTGTATTTCTATTTTGCTTGAGTGTCCTTGGTGTTTATACTGCAGCAACCTAGGCCAGCTACTGGCCTAAAGCAGTCTGGTTAGCATAAAAGAAAAGCACATTGTTTGAGAAGAGTAAGACTAGTCTCTATTCCACTAATTGTGGAATTTGTCACAGAAAAAAAATGGTGCAGGGTAGAGAGAGAAAAGAATGGTGCAGGTTTATATTATATGAAATGTGCTTTCAATTTATTGTACAAAATTCTAGGAAGCATTATTTACTATAAACATTTGCATGAAAGATAATTTCATTTAATTGGTAGAAAGCAGAATGTGGCTAGGGAGTTTGCAAAAAAAAAAAAAA
>NW_022103896.1:81930765-81933700 GCF_000313985.2 Echinops telfairi | reverse complement strand
AAGGCAGCCGCACACTGGTCCAATGATCACAGAGCGAGAGACAAGAAAGGCAAGGCTCACCAAGCCATCCATCTCTCCGCCCCTCAGTCAATCCCACCTGCGTTTATCAGCCAGGCTGGCACAATAAACTATCTTAATATCCCTAAAAGAAAATCCAAAGTATTTTTCACCAATAATAGCCTAGTATCACTTTTAACTTAGCAGTATAGTGTCTACTATTTCCTACTCTATTGCCTACATGGAGCTATTTTCTCTATGTTCCCCAAGATTCTTGTCGTCTAAGCTTAATAAAATGTTGCACTTCATTGAAAAATCTTGCTGAAGATACTAGATCCAGCTATGGTGTCATAATACAGGTGGGTTGGGTTTCCTCCCAAAGGTTGAGACACAAAGAGCTATTTCATTTAAACAACATAATGGGTGCCTGGGACCTGATTGTCTGGAAGCAATTATGGGATTTGAGGATTTGCTTTTAAACCACCTACTTGTTGGAAGAAGAACTGACAGCCTCTATGACTGGAAGGGCTTAGCCTCATCTGAACACTGCCTTGATTGTTCAAAGGGTTGCTTGTTCTCTTTATGGTACTTTGTCCTTTAAATTATAATTTACAAAGTTTTCAAAAGAATAAAATGCAACTTTTAAAAATTAGGCTTAAGTAATCAAATATTATATTTTAAATTGATGTAAAATATTACTAAGTATTTATTCTATTTTGTATCATTTCACACAAAAAATGTATTAATCCACTTTGTCTCTGCTTTTCTTAAATTGCTGATATATCTTCATATATTCATTTGTATATCCACATAAAAATATGTTCTATTCAAACAGTTCTGATGTGTACATTTTAGTGACATTACTTATGTTCATAATACTGTACAATAATCACTACTATCGTCCCAATCTTCCCATCACCCTTAACAGAAATTCAAACCCTCTTAAGCAATAATTTCCCATTTCTCCCATCCTCCCTTCCCTAGTAACTACTAATGAATGTGGGCCTTTATGCACATATCTTTTTAGACATTGCATGTAAGTGAGAACATAAAAGAGTTGTCCTTTGGTGACTGATTTGACTCAGCAAACGTTTGTTGCTTTTTTCTTTTTGGAAAGAAATGGCATCATGTTTATTAATTTCTCATGGCACATAACACAATATATCCAAAATATGTAAGACAGGCATTGCCACCTTTTCCTTTAAGGAGCAATCTGGTTGTATTTCTCCCAAGACAGAACTGTTTGGTGCCTACAACCTATAGTGACACTATACATCACAGAACAACCCTATTGCCAGGCATGCATAGACTACCAAGTATAATGGAGGAGGCACAGTCAGCAAAGACAAGATAGATGACTTGGACTTGCTGAAATCACATCACTTATGCACATCAAAAGACTTTATCAGGAGAATGAAATGAGAGCCCACAGATTGGGAAACAATTTCTACCAATGACACATCAGACAAAGGGCTAATTACAAAAATATATGGAATCTAAAACATGTCAATAAGAAAATAACAGAAGCCCCAATCAATAAATGGGAAAAAGGTATGAACAGGTAGTTCACTCAAAATTAAGTACAAATGATTAACAAATACATGAAAAAAATCTTCACAACCATTAGCCTGCAGGGAGATGCAAATTAAAACCACAGTGAGAGAACGCTTTACACATAAAATGCCAGCCAAAATCAAAGAAACAGAAAACAACAAATGTTGAAGAGGATATGGAGGGATTGGAACTCGTATATAGTACTGGTGACTTGTAAATACATACAGACACTGGAAAACGATACTTAAAAGTAACCAGAAACTGAATTCCTATATGGTCCAGCATTACCACAATAAGGCATCATGGGTTTCATTTACAGGAAATATATATTTTTTAACAACAATAACAAATTAAAAAACATAAAGCAGAGTAGAAGAGGAATATTAAAAACTGCAATAGATTTAAAATGTGTCATAAAGGAGCTCAAAAGATAAAGGGCTAAATTTTAACCTAACTGCATCTGCAGCAATCCACTTTATAATGCATTCTGCATGACAGCAAGGCCATTCACATTCCTGGGCTATGGTCAGAGTATCTCTCCACTTTTTTAAAGACTAAAACTACATTAACATGGGTCAAAAGGGAGATCAAACGTAAAATCAGATTGGTCATGATATTAATGTGTCTACACACACAGGATGAAACAGACTTTCCCAGTCTCTGTATTCATGATTTTCCGCAGGATACGCACTGTAGTCACAATGAAGTAGGCACTGTTTTCAGCCCTCTTGTATAATCAGTGCATCAAAGTTGATCCTGAGCTTTGTGGAACATAAAATAAAAGGTAACTGGACACTGGAGGCACTGCCAGAGTCACTAAATGCACACACAGTGCCACATTCACTGTATTCGTGTAGTTTCTGAGCTGTACAAATCCTCTCCTGTCACTTGACTCCTTTCTGGCTAAAGGCTACCCCACCAGAGCTACCTCAGTTAGGATTCCACTGGTGTTTACTGCCACATGAGAGAAGCCACAGAGGCATAAACAAAGTCACTATGTTGACAGGGCTTTCCTTCTGCAGGAGATGACTGGAGGGTGAGGGCACATGACTCTCTGTGGAGAGCTTCCCCACCTCGTTTGAATTGAAAGCTTTTTCAGTTTTGTGGGATTCTTTATGTCAAGAAAACTTAGAAGCACAGGTAAAATTTCCCCACACTCATTACAGCTACATGGTAACTGTCCTACATGAAATCTCTGATGAGACATGAGCTCTTCGTTTTTTTCAACTTTTTCTTGATTTAAAACTTTACAGAAGCTTGCCCTGTAGTCCCGTGGATCTGTGTCTTGCTTCAACAGTGTTTGAATGGAACAGATCTGGGGACTCCCTGCCTCCGACCTTCGACCACTCTCCAGTTTCCTTTCCTGGCTTAACCTTCGGAACCA
>NW_022103896.1:81928531-81930339 GCF_000313985.2 Echinops telfairi | reverse complement strand
TCAAACTTTTTCGAGGCTCATTCACCATGTAGCATCTAGCAGGACTTCTTTTTCGTGTTCTAGTAATATTCCATAGTCTATATATGCCTTTTAATCAGTGGTATATATACATATATATATACATATATGTATATATATATAGAGGGGGGGGCACCTCTGACCTTATCTGGCTACACAGGGGAAAAGGAGAGTCCATCTGCACACCAACCCAAGGCAGACTGCTACAAGTCAGAGGTCAACTATGCCTCACTCTCTCCTTCTTTCTCCCTATTCTGACACCAGTCATCTCTCCAGTGACACTCCACTTCTCATGATTATGAGGGTTTATTAGGGAAGTTAACCAGTTACCAAAAGTCAGCATCATAACACATCAAGGATACTATCTCTGGTCCACAGTAACATCTCTCCTCAGGCAGGAGCCAAGTCTCTCTCTGAGCCTCTGCCTCTCAACTACCTGGTCCCCTCACCTTTGCCTTGCTCCATGGGCCAGAAAACCCACTCACTTCCCTCAGACTCTCACAGGCTCATGATCTCAGGTCTCAGTGCGGCACTTCCGCTGCTCTGGTGCCTAGGGATTTGGAGCGGCGTGGCCTCTGGTTCTTCCACCACTTCAGAAAGGTATTTCAAAAGACTGCTTCATTGTTGGCTCTTCTTCATTGATGGTCTCTGGAATTTTCCTCTCTGCTCCTGAGATGGCTGTCTTACACACAGATGAATGGCAACCAAACTGAATAATCCCCTCTTTTAGTGTTTCACTTTGTTTGCATAGTCCCACCTAATCATTTTGTGGGAGTTACAGACATGGATAGAAGAATCATATTAAAAAATTCCACTTCACTACAACCACATTGTCTTATATTCGTCTGTGATTGGACATTACTCTGTTTCCATCTTTTGTCTGTTATGAATTGTACTGCAATGGACATTGTTGTACAGGTATCTGCTGGTACTACTGTTTTCAGTTTTGAGGGGCCAGTAGGCATATGCCTAGCAGTGGAATTGATAGGTCACATAGCAATTCTGTATTTAACTTTGAGGAATGATCGAGGTTGTTTCCACAGTAATTGTACCATTTTACAATCTCGATAATAATGAATGAGGGTACCAATTGCTTAGTAACATTTGTTTTCTTTTTTTTTTATATATATAGCCATCCTATCTGTTGCATGCTCTCAGTGTTTTGCCCAGGTGTGGTGGGGTCAGATTGGGCACAATACTCACTGTGTCTGCAGTGTTGTCCCCCCATAGCGCTATGGGTCAGTGAGGGATGTGGTGTCTCATGGTGGGGCTGGCCCTCTCTGTGCACTGGCTGCTCTGAGCAGAAATATGGTCCTCAGGACTTGGTGGGCCAGGATGTGCTCCACTCTCTCTCTCCCCCTTCGTTTACTCCTGTGTGTTCTGATCAGATATGTCCCTCTCCCATTATTTATTTAAATCAATAAATAATGAGGACATTGGTGTCTGGCAGAAAAGGCTTTGCAGGAGGAAGCAGCATGTATAATAGTGTGGAAATGTAGTGCTACTGGGTCCAAGGAAAGAGAGAAAGGTTGTTGAGAATAGAAACATAAAGTAAATCAAACTATAAAATGCTTGATGAGGGGGAAATAGATCAATGTACATATATTTATAGGTCGAGTATTAAGGAAACAGATGGACAGTGGGCCCCCACACAAGTGTTCCCCCAGCACAAGAATACTGTTCTACCAATTAGGCAGTCTGAGATGCTCACCTACCTGATATTATCACTGAAGACAA
The DNA here is from genome assembly GCF_000313985.2 of Echinops telfairi. Lineage (NCBI taxonomy): Eukaryota > Metazoa > Chordata > Mammalia > Afrosoricida > Tenrecidae > Echinops > Echinops telfairi. The sequence goes on along the minus strand of NW_022103896.1, from coordinate 81,928,584 downwards.
TGGGTGCACAAGAAAATGTGGTGAAAAAGGAGGATGATGCTTGGCTACCAAAA
>NW_022103896.1:81926007-81927492 GCF_000313985.2 Echinops telfairi | reverse complement strand
AAGATATGATAAAATAATAATAAATTATAAATTATCGGGGGCTCAGGGGGAGTGGGGAGGGAGAGGGAAAAATGAGCTGAAACCAGGGGCTCAAGTGGAAAGTGGGTGTCGTAAGAATGATGAAGTCAACATATGTACTAAAGTGCTGGACACAGATGACGTATGTACAGATTATGATGAGCTGTATGAGCCCCTAATAATCATTTAAATAAAATGATTATTTAAAAAAAAATGCTTCTTACACTTTGCGTTGCCAGTGCCTACCACTAGTTGAACTTCCTAGAAGCAAAAGTGTGAGGGATTTTGTTGATGTTATCTGCAGGCCTCCTAGGCCAGGGAACAGAGCAGAGAGCAAATTCTGAGGAACAAAAAGGAGAGATTCAGCTAAAGAGAATCTTCTTTCATGGGCAAAAAAACCCCAAAAGCTTCAATGAATATCTTGAGACAGATGGAAAATCCCAAAGGCATGCTCAAGAAACCAAAACTCCTCATCACTAAGTGCAGCCATGTTAAGAATCTTCACTGGGCCCTGGGAAAGAAAGGTCCGAGGAAGAGACAAGTCACTGTATCATTGTCCGCAGTGTAACCTTTCCTAAGAAACGTAAGCCATCAGCAAGCCTACACATTACTGAACATACACATTGTTTCAGTAACTGTATCTTCTTTTTCTCTGTAAAAACTCATAAAATCACTCTCACTTTTGGAGGTGTACAGAGATAGGTCTCACAGGAACAGGAATACGGCCACAGAGAAAGCCCTGAAATGCCACATCTCTTATGATAGCTACCAGTTTTGCATGTGTTATGAAATTACCAGTGTTTTGCCTATTTCAATACATTTTACAGCTTCAAAGAATTTTGAGTCACACATCTTGACAAGTTTAGAATGTGTTCTTTAAGGAGCTGTCAAAATATGGCGAATTCACATGGTAGCCATCCAGAAGGTAGCCTGGAAAGGAAAGAAGTTTAAGGCAACTTGCCCACTTAAGAGGCTCTTCAAATAATTCAGACAAGAGAGACAAAATTCTAAACTCTAACAAAGCCACTGAGTTTGTTCTTGGATTTTTCTTGAATGGGCATTGTTCCCACTTAGGCGTTAGGAAGGCTATCACACTTCATACAATGACTTATAGTTGATATTGTTTCAGATGTTCTTTATCCTCATGCTGCTTCATTTAAAACGTGCCATTTATTCAGCTACTAGGAGTCATTTTCGCTGCACATGGTTTTCTCTCTCCAACTTCTTTTTAAGAGAGTAGCAACTTTCTCCTCTCCCCTCTGTGACGCTGTGACACTTCTTGAGATCTTCTCTTTCATACACACTCCTCACCATCTCTTGTTCTCATGAAGTAATCTTTCATATAGCTTTTTATTGTAATTTTGGTGAAAGTTTACGGAGAAAATTGGTTGTTCATTAAACACTTATACGTGTTTTGTTTCATGACATTGATCGCCATCCCCAGAATGTAACAACCATGTCCCCACT
>NW_022103896.1:81918620-81924880 GCF_000313985.2 Echinops telfairi | reverse complement strand
TTCTAATGTTTACATAAGGAAAAAGTTATGAAGTAAGCCTCAGATAAGAGTCATCTACAAGTACAATCATATTTATCAACTGAAAATACCTAAAGAAAAAAAGTACACTTTCATGTTTTTTCACTTACTCTGTAATTAAAAGAATTCATATATTGCATGAACCATCATGAATTTTCAATTATTTCTGGTAGTATATACAGGTTAAGATATTATTGTACTTATATGATGTGTTGTAAAATGATTGAACAAAATACCTGTATACAAATTTTACTTATTGACTAAGGCATGTTCACCTCCTAACAAATGAACATTTTCTGAAATACCTGCACTTGGGTTTCCAGAACCACTAAATTGTTTCTGGGTTGTTTATAAGGCTGAAAAACTATATAGTATTCTAATGTGATATTAAGGATTAGGAAAGATATGCTACATAAAGGGATCCTAAGATCCCTGCATGTTCAACTCAAAGAGCATGGGTTTTGCCTGAATTGCTGTTACTTAAGATAGTCTTATATTCTCATTTAATCTAAAAGTATAAGAAATGAAAAATCTCCGGTAGTTCGTTCAACTTAACTAACAATATATTTTAAAAGTTAGTAATTGGGCTGTAACTTAATAAGGAACTAGTCTCATGTTTCTCAAAGTAAATAGTCTAATGTTTCTCAAAGTATAAACCTCAGGATACCTACCTGAGAATTTTCTAAGATATTTATAAAAAAATAATTTCTTAAATGTTTTAGGGTGGATTCTCTAGAGAAGCAAAACCAGTGAAGTTTACATGTAAATATTTTGTATACAAAGAGATTTTCCCTAAGGAAATGGCTCACATGGTTGTAGAAGCAGGTAAATTCCCAGTCTGTTTCAGGCTGCAGGTTTCTCCTGACTCACATGAGCGCAGAGGCTGAGGCAGGTCAGATGGCAGGCTTCTGGCTGCAAAGGCAAATGCATCCAACATTGGAGGGGAAGATGGCAGACTGTCAATGACTCCCAGAATCAGCAGGCAAAAAAAGCCAGCAGGTCAATGGCTCAGGACCTAAGAACTGGAGGTTAGATTGTCACCTAGTAAAGATATAAGATCCCGACTCAGCCAAAAACAAGCAAGCTTTTCCACAGTGTCCACTTATAATGAAAGAAGCCTCTACACCCTCTTGGATTATATTAGATCTCATCATGGGCATTGCTATGTCTTAAATGCCAAAGCATTGAAAATTATGACTCAGTTAAATTAACACAAAGGCTTAACCATCACACTCAAAGTATAAACAATTTCTTGATATCCTTGGATCTCCATAGCTTGGACTCCTGGGCACTGCCATGTAACAATATTTCCTTTGCTTTTGGAAATCTGGCCGTGATAAATTGCTATAAAGAACATACGGTACTAATCATACCATGAAATACCTCATTACATAGTTAGACCTGGAAACCATTATGCTGAGTGAAGCTAGTCAGTTGCTGCCATATAACCTTATATTAAAGTCACCCCAAATCAACAGTCTTGCAAGAATGATAAGTGAACCTTAGTGGAAATTCAAGTCAAATTGGGGGAGGAAGGGCTCCCCCAATGGATATCATGGAGGGGGCAATTTCATTTTTGTTGGTGGGTGTGTTAGTCCAGGTTGACTAGAGAAACAAATTCCTAGACCCTTAGGTGCATAAGAGAGAACTTTATATCAAAGAGTAATTGTCAATTAAGAAAACATTTCAGCTCAGTCCAGGTTAGGTCCAGGTTAAACCCAGTGTTAGCTCAGATGTCTGTTACCAGTCTATACATTCTTCTTCAGACTCATGCAGCACATGCAATGATACAGAGTGCAGGAAGAAAGATCACAGAGCAGTGTACAAACTCAAGTATAAAAGTGGTTTTCTCATTTTAAAAAGGGTGAAATGTCCATTGATAACAAACCTCTGTCAACTTCTGAAGCAGCCGAAAATGTCAGCAAAATTCGTGCACTGTGCACGAAGACTGACGATGGACCATGGAAGAGATGGGAAAGTTATTTGGACTATCTTAGAGCTAGGTTCAGTGGATTGTAATGGATGATTTGAGAATGAAAAGGGCTAAATTTGTGCCTGGAGTTCTGACTGATCTGCAAAAAAAGCATGAAGTAGAAACATGCCATGCTTTGAAAGAACAGCTTCAAAGCGACTCAGATCTTTTTTCTCAAGGTCATTACTGGTGCTATTCTTACAACCCTGAAAGCAAACATCAGTCAAGCCAGTGTAAGGCACCATCGTCACTTCACACACAAAAAGCCTGTCAAGTGAAATAAATAATTAAGACAATGCTCATTTGTTCTTTTGATGTGAGGTGGGTAGTGCATTTGGAGTTTGTTCCACCAGGTCAGACTGCTAATCAAGTTTCTTATGCATAGGTTCTGAAAAGATTGTGTAACAGTGTGTGACCAAAAAGGCTTGATTTGTGGCAGAAGGGGGACTAGTTTTGCCACCACGACAATGCACCTGCTCACTCAGTCATCCTCAGGGTGCCAGTTTTGGGCAAATACCCAGCATGCTTCTCTTGCTCCACCAGTCTTACTCACCTAACCTCACTTGTGCAACTTCTTTTTGTTTGCACAAATGCAGAGGGGCATGAAAGGGCAGGGATTTGAAAATGTAGAAGAGGTGAAGAAAAAAATGAGGGAGGTGCTGTCAGTCCTCGAAACACATCAGTTTGAAAAATGTTTCCGAGAATGGAATTGCAGATTTGGCAAATATATTAAGTGCGATGGAATGTACTTTGAAGGTGATAAGGTTATTTTTTTAAAAACTTTAAATACAAAGCTTTGGGAAAAATTCTTTTTTTGGGTACCCCCTCATATGGTACCTATGTGTCAGAGCCAACTCCAGGCACCTAACAACAGAGACACATGATAAAATTGTACAGCAGCATACACACACATTATGCAATGTGAAGTTCTAGGTTTTGATATTATATGGCATAAAATATAATTTTAAATAGATGATATCAGTATGTAAATAGATGATATCAGTATGTCATTGTGGTCAAATGGGTAAAGGTTAAATGGAATCTCTTTATATTATCTTTACAGAGTCTGTCTATTACACAACAAAAAATGACTTACAAAATAACTAACCTTGGCTTAAAAGAAACACTTATCTCTTTAAATCTGGTTTTCTTTACAAATGGCTTTTCTTGAGAAATCTAGAGCAAAGCTTCTTAAGTTTTTTCTACTTGTGAGTCCTGTTCAACCAATAAATTTTTACACAACTCTGGGTATGTAAGTATATAAAATAGGCATACGAATCATTTACTGATAATACATCATAAAAATTTTTGTTTTAAATATTCTATGATACATATAAATTTAATATTTTCCCTTCCCACTCCAATTTTAATAGTTATTAAAGACAAACAAGTATGCATATTAATGAGATGAATGTTTATTTTTACATAAATCTGGAAAAATTTTTGATATGTAGGACATAAAACATCTTCAACACTTCTCAGAGTTGATTAGTATTGTGACTTTACAATAGTTTGTTCTGAGAATGCCAATTAACATAAATTCATAATACAAAATGGTAGATGTATGGTTAGGACCATTTCAGAACTTGTTGGTAATTCTGTCCTGATTCCCAGCTGATATTTTTTTATTTCAGAGAAACTCAAGTGACAGGTTTAAATCATTGAGTTTTGTATATTTGAATATCTTGAAAGCCATAAGTCTTTATAAAACATGAACAAAAATTGGATTTATGCTCAGTGAAAACTACACCAACTTAAGCTTTTTTATTAACGTCATCAGAATCAAAGAATCTTAAACCACAGTTTGCTCTTGATTTTTCCTTCCACAGTTAATTTTCTCATTTAATGACGAAGCTTTAAAGGCTCTTATATTGACTTTCCGAAGTGTGTTAATCCCTCAGAAAGGCATCAAAACCAAGAATGTGATAAAACATGAAGACAGTTGCAAAGCAACTTTGCTATTTTACACGTTTCAGCTTCACAATCTCACCAGTAAACAGTGCCATTGATACTTGGTGCTTATCTAAACATCCACAGTTAAGATTTCTAATGCTAATACCCTGCTCCACTTTTTTCAGTAAATTACAAAACTTCATACTCCTCCGCAGATAAGAGGATATGAATAGCGAAAGAGGATGTGAAGTATTTATATTGGCATAGTACACTTCAAATGCCGCCCCCACCCCCACCCCCACCCCCTTGCAAAGATGATTGAAAGCAGGAGTCCATAGATTGTTGCCTGGAATGCTGAGCTGAAGGCCAGGTGCCCGGAAAGTCACCTGACAATGAAAGCTCTGCTCTGCTGAGCCACAGAGTCCGTGTCCATTGCTAAGGCAGCACTAACCTACTTACATTGCTTTATTACTATGGCTTGTATCAGAAGAGTGAAAGGAAAAACGACTAATGATTAAATGAAGATACCAGTCATAAATTGAGACTGTCTTGATAAACCTAGGCCATATAATCACCACAACTATGTGGTCTATAAAAGTATAGGTTTGACAGCACAGGCCACCAGCCAGCTCTCTTAGAATATTCCTTAGCAGCGTGCTAAAATGGGACACTTAATACCTCAGCAGGTTGTATGAGTTTTAGATAGAAAAGGATCAGAGTAGTGCTATAAAGTATATCCTGTAATAAAAACATTTAGACAAACCATGGCTATTTTTAAGTCAAATTAATTTTCTCTCTGAGCTCCTATTTGATGCACTGCTGAGGAACTTTGAGTTATATTTTCAATTGTCCCATATTTAAGGAGTTCAAAGTTTCTAGGGTCCGGCATAAGGTCAAATCGTTGGGGAAGCTCTGTCAGTCATGCGTTACGTTATCTGTTCAGCATTTTTTGCTGAGATGCTGATTGTCCCAGCTGGTGCAGACATTTCAGTGGTTCTCTGGATTCTGTTGCACATTTGGGGAAAGGGACAGTGCAGTCATCTTCCATTGAAATTACAACAACAAAAATCAAGAAGAGTAAGTGGACTCTAACAGGAGCTAAACCCAGAGGGCAAACTGCAACCCAGTTTTGGTGGTTCAGTAGATTTGATGCCAGACAATGGGGACCTGAATTTTAATGTTCATTTTTATTTATATGTAATTTATTTCATTGCTTTACATAATTATTATTACAAGAGCCACCCTTTTGAGAGTTGGTCTCAATGGTTTGTAATATGTGAAGCTACAACTTTTACATATAACTTTTAGTTCAAGTAGAAGCAATGAAATTGTAATTTCAATGGAAGCAGATTACTAGCTCATTTATTTGATATGCCACTTGGTGGGTTCAAACCCCAACCTTCAGGTTAGCAGTTGAATGAAAATTGACTGCGCCACTTAAGGACCTCGGGTGTAGTTGTAAGAGAAGTAAATATAATATAGAAATAGTCATATTAGAGAATCAAAAGGATTGATTACCGTGGCCTACATGAACTGGAGAATGAGAGGTATGTTCTGTTTTTATTTTCTTTCCCTTCCATTGTCCACTCTTCCTCTCATGTCTTCCTCTGCCTCCTTCCCTTTCTTCCTTCTGCTTTTTCTTCTTAGCAGAAATGTAGCAGCTTACCTACAGAAAATAACTCTGGGGGTAATAGCACATAGGAAGTGCATCAGTGGATATACTGGAAGTATTTCCCCCACTCTACTTAATTCACAATAAGTCGCGGTGGTGCAGTGGTTACAGGATTTAGCTGAAAACTGAAAGCGCCACAGTTCAAACCCACTAGTTTTCAGGAGAAATGTCAGTCACTTCCATAAAGATATACAGTCTTGGAAATCCTGTGGTGCAGTTCGCCTCTGCCCTGTATGGTTGCTATGAGTCAGAATCAACTTGACAGCAATAAGTTTAGTTTTTAATTAGTAAAAGATTTATCTTACCATATTTGAGGATGTTGGGCTCTACTACTACCCTTCACCAGAAGTGTCTAGCTGACATAATCTCTAACCATCAGAGGCTACCCCTTGTCAACTTGACAACTATATACCATTCTTTAACCATACACAACCACCAAAGACAGTAAGAAAATCATACTTGTGCTTAACATTATGGAACTAATATGCATTCTATAGAAAATGCACTAACCTATTTTCATCTTATATTTTATTCATGAACAAACAAAATATTTGGTGCATACATACAATTAGAAAATTCTCATAATTATTACAATATTCACATTTCTGCAGCTGATCATGTTGATGTTCTTGGTATTTAGTACTACTTATACAGAATTCTCTGCAGTTAGCAAAGTAACTCAGGTTGTGGCTCTTTGTCTGCTGG
>NW_022103896.1:81912218-81918214 GCF_000313985.2 Echinops telfairi | reverse complement strand
TCTGCAGTTAGCAAAGTAACTCAGGTTGTGGCTCTTTGTCTGCTGGCCATTCCATAGTTCCATAAAACAAGCTGCTTCAGGATGATGGGGAACATAGTAAGACCAGTGAATTCCATGAGCTTGGACCCATTGCCATACTTCACTTGAAACGAGTCCCTTGATCTGAGGCAATAGTGTGAGAGATACCATGTCAGTGGATGAGACATTCTGTAAGTTCATGAATGGTAGATTTGGCAGAAACATTGTGTGCAGAAAGCAAATCCATATCCAAACTAAGTGCCTGTTCAAGTAGGAAAGAAAGACTGCCCTTTCCATGAAGAAAGTGGTCCTGTGTAATCAACCTGCCACCAGGTTGCTTATTGATCGCTGTGAGGAGTGATTCCATACCTTGGACTGTATTGGTCTTTTCTGCTGGCATCTGGTGCACTTAGCAGTGGCATTAGCCAGGTCAACCTTGGTGAGTGGAAGTCCACGTTACTGAGCCCAGGCATAACTTCTTTCTGGGCCACTATAGCCAGATTGCTCATGACCCATTGGGCAAGGACAGCAGTGGCTGGGGAAAGAGGATGACTGGTGGCCACATAATGTGTCATTCTATCGCCTTGATTGTTAAACCATTTTATCTGCAGAGGCAACCCTTTGGTGTGCATTTACAAGGGACACAAATGTCTTCACCTTTTTGGCTTATTCAAAGAGGTCTATTCCCATACCTCTTCTCCATATCTCCTCGTCACCAATTTTCCAATCATGTTCCTTTCAAGACTCTGACCCTCCAGCACACCATTGGCTATAGTCCATGAATCAATCTATAGTCACATATTTGGTTATTTCTCCTTGTAAGAAAACTGAATAACCAATTGTACTACTTGAATTTCTGTCCTTTGGGAGGATTTTCCTTCACCATTCTTCTGTAGGTCCCAAAAAGGGGCTGCAGTGCTTCTGCCACCCAATTTTGAATGGTATCTGAATATTGTGTAGAACCAGCAGTAAGCGAAACACAAGTTTTCTATTCCTCAGTCAATTGATGATAAGGAACTCCCAGTGAAGTGATAGGTACAGACTGGGAGAAAGATGGTACTTTAATAGAAGTCTTCAGAGATGCTGGGCTCCTTTCACAAATTCACTTCTGATTTTGGTAAAAGATATGTCCTCAGAGTACTCCCTTTTGGGTCTATGGGTTTATCCTTATAAACCCACCTTAACACGCCAATTTCTGTAAGGTTTTAGATGTCTTCCTCTATGGTATACAAAGCTATATCTAGTACTTCAAACTTACTTAGTGTAGGCCATCTTGTAACCCATGCTTCAGCAAACCAACCCCATAAACTATCAGATACATTAGCCTAACCTCTCTAGCTGAAACACTTATCAAGAATTTGTAGTGGGCACATATTGATAAACTCAGACTGATCAAGCTTACATTCCTTACTCCATTATCCCACATCCTTCATAATTGTTTCCACATATATTCTCCATTTTTCGCTCTAAAGTATCAGAGAACTCTAGCAGTTCTTTAGGAGTATAGCATATTTCTTCTTGGGGTGCCACCTGGACTTCAACTTCACCTTTGGGGACACACTTGTCTAGTTAGTCATAAAAGCAATAATATGCAGGGAGGGTGTTTCCTGAGAACCTAAAGCTGTATCTTGTAAGGCATCTGCCTCAAGGAATTCTCCAGAGACAGCCCCAGATGCTATCATCAGCATGTATAGTGGGGCTAATCTTCTAGAGTGTGGGTGGGGTTTTTCCTGAGAGTGGAGGAATCTCTTAGATGGGAGGGGTGGTTCTCATGGCTGGAGTGGTTCATCGGCGTCTTGGGGCTCAATGTCTCCGTCTTCTACGTATCGGCCTGTATCTCCCTATTCCTAATCTCAGAGTCCCACTTCGTTCCAGTCAGTGCTCTCACTTTTAATATCAAACACCTTTTAACCTTCTAGGTTGAAATTAAGCTGGTGTGGTAATTCAACTACTCATATGATACGGGTTTAGTTTTCAGCAACATCAGTGCTGTTACTAGGAGATCAGACTTTCTTTCACGGCACAAGTAGAAGCTGTGAGGCCATCTATACAGCTTTTGAGCTGGGACTCCGAAGCTGTGAGTTCATCTAGGTCTTTTATTATTTTGTCTGTTGTAAGAAATCCCAACCAACCAGCTTCCCTGTACTTCTCATCCTGACCAAAGTGTAGAAAGATCTTGAACCCATGATCACTCGGGGCCTCACTTCTCACTGACACTTTATCTATTGGTGGTGCTATTTGGGGTATTAGCTTTGCCACTTCACTCCTTGGCTTAATAGTGTCCTATTTACTAACAGTACAGACTTATCTTAGAGGTAAGTAGCATTCTCAATCCTTTAGTCCTAATTAGACCTGAGCATTAATTTAGGAAACTCATCTTTACTATTTTGCTTCAGTAGAACCACTCCTGGTTCTAAAATGTGTTAGGTTGGGATCTATAGAGAAGCAAATCCACTGATAACTGTATTTGTATCTAGAAAGAGATTTATATTGAGAAATGGCTTACACAGTTGTAGAAGTAGGTACGTCCAGTCCAATCAAGTCAGGTTTCTCTTAACTCTCGTAGCCGTGGAAGCTGATGATCAGGAAGCAGGTGGATGAAGGGGGCATCCGAGGGAGGCTGGTGGTTGCAGAGGTAAATGAATCTAAGGCTGGCCAAATGAATCTACTGTGGGTAGTTGGCTGATGGGCCCTGGATTGGCTGACAACACAAGAGGAAACCAGCTGCAGGATCCAGCTCGAACAGAAGGTGAAGGGCCAAAGAGAAATTAGCTCTGCTTGGTCTCTCTCTTATGCAAAAGGCCACAGCCCCAAGGCGGTGTCTTCAGGCTGAAAACTAATTGATAGTTACAGCCATCACATTAGGGGTAAGTTAATTAAATGTTTGATCAAATACATCAGATTACCTTTTAGGTTGAAAATTTTGGATGGCTTGAAACTAAGGTTACAAATCTAAATGGCCCTTGACAGAAAAAAAGGTTCCCAACGCTCAGTGCCAAGAATCCTCTTATGGAGTTTCTGTTATAGCAGACTAGATAATTAAGACACATACCACTATTTTTCTAAGTTTATGACATTAGTTTGTTTATAACAGATTTCTAGATGAAAGTTGGTGTGAAAATAAACAATAACAACAAAAACCATTAGCATGAATCTGAATACAGATCCAACAGGAAAGTTAAGATTTTTATTCAGTGAAATGTGGAGCCCTGCTGGCATGTTGATAACATGTTAGTCTGTAATCTGCATGGATAACTCCGATTCTGACAGTGATGAAAAAGCACGACAATTTTAATTGCCATGACTTGGGAATGTAGCCATCCTGGAGGTGTAGTGTTTTATACCTTGGGCTGCTACCTGCCAGGCCAACAGTTTGAAACCACCTGGGAGAAAGATGAGGCTTTTTATTGCTGAGATTAAAGTCTTAGAAATCGACAGGGGCAGTGGGAATTGAGATGAAGGGAGTGAGTTTTGGGGATTGTGAATTCACTAAGGTGGTGTAAGTAGTTCGTATTTTTGTGTCAGTTTAATAAGCATTTATTATGTCTCATGCATTCAAATAACAGAGTATTTCTGTTATGACAAAGCTTTTCTCTTCTCAGTATTGTGAACTGAGTACTAAGCAGTTCTATCATGTTTAGGGCATTTTCTGCCTAATAAAAGGAAAGAAGTAGCCCTTAGTACAGTGGGTTAAGCATTGGTCTGCTATCCACAAAGTTGGTGGTTCAAACCTACCAGCTGGAGGAGGTCTTCTTGTAAAGCTTTATTGCTTCTAATCCTATGGAACAGTTCTACTCTGACCTACAAAGTATTATCTGGAATCCAGTCAAAAGCAGTTGGTTTTTCTTTGTTATGAATAATTAAGATATAATCATATATGTTAATGCTGTTGCCAGGACTAGTCTTGCTACAGCAATGGACCATGAGTTCCAGGAGTAAATGTCTAATATTAGTAAAAGCCTCAATACATGTCTGAATAATTGTGGATGATTAAACTATATAAAATTTAAACCATTTATTCAACAAATGCAGAGTACCAATGTTGTAACAGACACTGAAGCAGGCTCTGGAGAGCATAGAAGGAAGTTGGACATATAAGCAAATTAGAGTGAAATGTGGGCAAAATAGGAAGTGGTTGCTATGGGGCGGCTCCAGGAGCTTGAGTACATTATGAAGACAGAGAGGTGACGGCTTAGCTACTTTAACAGCACTTGGTCCTCATTACCAATAACGCCCTATTAAAATGACTCAATTTGAACTTTAATGTAGTAAAAAGACATCTAGAACTTTAAAAATTTCCTAAGGGAGAAAGGAGAAAGTGAGGGAAATCTTAGTATCAGGTAAAGACACCACTGCAGAAAGACCCTTACAGTTGAATGATTTTGGTTATTTCCCATTTCTGTTTATCTTTTATCTTATAAAACATTTGCATGTGTACAATTTGCTGCTTGGGCCAGCGTTGCTAGGAGGAGGCGCAGCTTCAAGCTTCTCTACTCCTTGATTCTTGTTCTGCTTATAAGGAAGATTTTACGCGATGGACAAAATGCAGACGAGAGTCAGAGAAAACATTTGAACAGAAAGAGTGAGTTTATGGAAGGGGGATGATACTTTGGAAAAGAAGTCCAAAGGACACTTAGCTAGTCTAAACAAAAAACCAGACTCTGCCATTGAGTCAATGATGATTCATATGTATCTCCTTGTGTGTTTCCACGATTGTAACTGTTTGTGGAAGTAGAAAGCCCAGTCTTTCTCCTGAGAAGCTCCTTGTGGTGGTTTCAAACTACCAACCATGCAGCTCACAGCCCGACTCATAACCACAATGCCAACAGGGCTCAGAGCTAGGTAAAATGTTATGCTGGACCTTATATTGGTTAATGGTGGCCTTGGCACCGAAGGCTGGTTTTCTGGTGGGTCTTCTGCTATTGGCTGATCCTCTGTAGCATCCCTCCCCCTTCCAAGTGTGCATTTTCTGGCACTTAATAAACCCAGGACCTCAAAGTTAGTCTCAGACCAGAAACTCAAAGAGTCTATTCAGTCACTGTGGAGGTTGTGTGAATATTCAGTCTTTCTGCCCTGGTCAGTTTATTATCTCCCAATAGCTCTGGTCTCTTCCATTGATAAAGAAATGTTTCCTATTCTGCCCTCTACCTTCTTTTGCGCTGATGAGGTGTGAGGAATCTTGTCTTGACCTTTTCTGTGTTTAATATTCCTACCAGTTTCCTTCCACTTCCTACCTCTTCTATCCTGTCCACTTTCTGGTTAGCTAACAGATAGCAAAAGCTAAATCCTGTAAGATTGGTCCCATCATAATTAGTACTTTTGGCTCGAGGGAATAAAACCAAAGTCAAAGTTAATGACTCCATGACACATGACCCAATCCCAGAAAGCAGGTGGATAGAGATTTTGCATCGTTCAGAGGCAAATGTACACTAGGGATGAATTTCTTCCTTAAACTTGCATATCATAAAGTTGTGGACTCAACAGGCAGATAGTCTTACCAGCAACTGTATTCTTTTTTTCTTTTTAAGCAGCAACTGTATTCTTGTTTAGAAGTTCTTAATTCGGAATTTCAACTTTGCCCTTGCTGGCATTTTTTTCACCCACAGATATTTAAACAATATTTGCGTATCACCATCTAAAGTGCAAACAGTAATTAGGACATTAAGGATGTTCTCGCATTCGTTTACCTTCGATAATATGTAAGAGTAGTTGATAGTCGGTGGTAACACACTTGAAAATTTAAAACCACACAGTATTCAAGGAATGCTAGGGGCCAAAAAAGGATAAACAGTGAATAGGAGACAAAAGTTATTTCGGAGGAGAAAGACTGTCATTCACGCATTCTAAAACTTACTGGGTGTGTGTGTGTGTGTGTGTGTGTGAAGTCTTGAAAATATTGTTTATTGACTGCCCTGTCACCTGATGCTACGTCTCCTCTACTCTTCCCCCTTTGCCATGCCTCCACAAGCCTTTCCTCC
>NW_022103896.1:81895699-81911081 GCF_000313985.2 Echinops telfairi | reverse complement strand
GGGGCGCCGCGCCCGCCGATCCCGTCCAGGGCCGGTGCGACCACTGTCTCCGGGACTGTACACTCGGGACAGACGCCCGCGGGCCTCCTAGGGCTTTCGCCTCCTCGGGACTTTCTGTTTTGCTTTTAAAGGGCGAGATCAGATCCAGGTTGGCTCGGGGAAACCAGGGGTGGGCAGAGATTGGAGGTTAGACAAGGGCGCCAACGTTTATTTTGTTTGTTTGTCTATTACTGTTAGTTCTGTCTTGCCTGCTCTGGTTCCACTGGTGGTTCAAAAACCGGCTTAGAAAGGACCCATGGGTGGAAACGGACAGACTCGTTTTGGAGATACAAAAATATTTTTTTTAACTTCCCTTACTGTTTTTGTATGGCCTTTGTTTGAGAGAGAAAAAAGATAAATCATAGCCATGCCTTTTAAAAAATTACAAGTTCAGTGAATTTGGGTATGGAGGGAAAGTACGCTTCCAGCAGTTATTACACTCCCACCAGTTTTATTTTGTTACTAAAGTAGTAGGTGCTCTTTAAGAAAAAGAATTGAGTCAAACAATGAAAACACTTGCCCCTGACCACCTACCTCCCCCATTTTTCCTGTTACTATCCTGGGTAACCAATCCATAAATGTGTATAGTCATTTAGGTGTGTTTTCTTATGCATATAAGGAAAATGTTTAAAAAGCAAAATTGGGATTATATTTTTATTAGTTATATATTAACAATAATTACCATTTGATTACGTAGCTCTTTCATTTTAAAGGCTGTATAACTGTGTTTAACTATCTTCTTTTCTCTTTATTGTTGAACATTGTCCAAAAATTTTCAGTAATCAATAGCTTTTAAAAAGAGGTATAAACCAGTAATTTAAAACATAGTGTCAGGGAGGGGTCTAATATCAAAGGCTCGTTTCAGTGGACTAACTGTGGCAATGAATTTTGTAACTATAAATTGAATTCTTGCAGCAGGCAGGTCACTGTGTTTGCTGATGCATAATGAGGGTGCTCAAACTTAGACTGTTTATTCCCTGGAGTCTCATTAAACTAAATATATTTGCCTTAAGCCACCTGCCTTTGGGCAGTGGCAATAGAAATAAAATCAGATTCATTTCCCATCTTGATGAAAACAAACAAACAAACAAAAAACATAGTGTAACCAGACAGACAAAACAAGCCCCAAAGTATTGTAAACCTTTCAGAATATCAAAGGCCAGATGGAAATACTTTCAAATTATGTTGAGCGTATGTTTGCACAGAACTTAATTTACATGAGACTTGGATGACTTCATAAAGCAATACATATATAATGCATTTTTCAACGTAAATTTAAATTTCCTCTTTGATTCCTTATACATGAACTAGCTACTGACAGATGAAGAAGAGGTAAGGTAGAAAGCCAGTAGCCAAGAACTTTGTATTTTACAAAAACAAAGTAACCAGGGTTTAAATATATGTAAGCCTTAAGTAGAAGGATGATCTTTGACTCAAAAAATTCAAACTTACTGCCATCAAATCAGACACAGAGTCACCATCTAGGACCGGGTAGAACTGCCCTGTTGAGTTTCCAAGACTGTAACTGTTTGGGGGAGTAGAAAGCCTCATCTTTCTCCTGTGGGGTGACTGGTTGCTTTGAACTGCTGATCATGTGGATAGCAGCCCAATGCAGAACCACAGTACCATCAAGACTTTTTTCTCAAAACCAAAAATCAAACTCCTGCCATGTAGTTGATGCCAACTCACAGTGACCCTGTAGGACCTACTCGAACTGCCCCTGCGAGTTTCTGAGGTTGTAACTGTGCTAGAGTAGAAAGCTCACTTACTACTAAGAGAGGAGCACTGGTGGTGTAGTGAATTATGTGCTAGGCTGGGCTGCTAACCACAAGAAAAGCTGTTGAAAACCTTGAGCTGCTGCTTTGGAGAAAGATGATAATTTCTACTCCCATAAAGATTAACAGTCTCAGAAACCCACAGGGACAGTTATAGATGCCCTATAAGATTCCTGTGAGTTAGAATCTACTTGATGACAGTTAGTTGCAAGGAAGCTAGCAAATCCCCATTATACTTTGTGCAGGAAAGCTTTGTTGATTTAATCACTGCCCTCCACTTATTAAGAGATACTGTGTGTTCATCTGCGTGGTAACTAGCCTCCAGGGAAAACAAAGCTAGTAAGATAATCACAAAGAACAGTTTGGCATCTAAATCTTAGGCTAGATAATATAGCATTTTATTATTTTAGGAACTGTGCTTAAAAGAAACTAGAAATATCAGTGGTATTTTCCTTAACAGTGCCCAGCCCCCAAAATGTTTTTTATGGTGTCTTGGTTTTTAGGACTCTTCTTGGGGTTATTTGGGATGCTGATTTAGAAAATTGCATTGGATGGATGGCATCAGCTGTAGTGTCTTAGATATAGTGTTCCATATTTTTAGCTATTAAGTTACACTAATAATTTGTCATCTTGGTTTTAAATATGAGAAGAATTCAGACCCAAAAGTTACAGGATAAGACAAGAAAAGGTAAGAAATATTTAAAAGAGAATTAGGTATTAAAGAAGTTCCTAGCGAAGCTGTTTTTATAACCATAGTGGCTAATTGGTTATACATTGAGCCTGCTGAGTATAAGGTCAGTGGTTGAAACCCACAGATGTTTCTCTTTTATATGGGAGGCTGTGCAATTTAGACAGACTACGAATTTGATATTGCAAACCCAGAACTTGATGGAGAAGAGCAGAAAAGGAAAAAGAAAATTGAAATGGCACA
This sequence comes from Echinops telfairi, assembly GCF_000313985.2. NCBI lineage: Eukaryota > Metazoa > Chordata > Mammalia > Afrosoricida > Tenrecidae > Echinops > Echinops telfairi. Next base: position 81,908,336 of record NW_022103896.1, on the reverse strand, counting down.
TATATGGAAGGTGTGACGGCAATTTAGAGTGTTGAAAGTGTAAGACTTCATAGCAATTTCCATAAATATTTTGAAGGTCTAAATTTTTCTTCTTTGAATTGTACAGTGAACATTTCAGGACACATTTTAATATATAGAAGTCAATGGAAATTCATGTTAAACATTTCAGAGGTGAGGTGGACTCTAAGCTTCTTTATAAGAAAAATTCTAACTTTCAAAGAGTTGCTGTGCACAGGGGGAGATACCATTTTATAATGAGACTGGAACATTTTAATTTTAATAAAGGAGTTTGAACTCTTGACATTACATTTTTGGTTTCAGAATGTTTGTCTGTCGAACTAAACTCACTCCCCATCAGTCGTTTATGACTCATAGTGACCCTATAGGACAGATTGGAACTTGTGGATTTCTGAAGCTGTAAATCTTTAAGGAGTAGAAAATCTCATCCTGCACAGTGGTGTGGGCTTGAATAGCTGACCATGTGGTTAAGAGTCAAAACACCATCAGGGATCATTTATTGTACAGTAAATCTTATTTTTGGTCCCCTTTTAAGCTAACACATTGGAATTGCAAGCTATTCAGTTCCTAATAAAGGTGACATATTTGTGGGGGGGAAGGATTCCAAGTTCATATAATTTGTACTATTCAAATATATCTTTGGATCAAAGATGATAACTCGACCTATATACTTGGTACACTACAAGCTAAGTAAAGCCAGCATGCACTTCCCTATCTCAGGCTAGCTAACACAATATTAAAATATCATGATTTTTTTTATGCGCAAGCAGAGTGAAGAGTGGTATATGGCATATGTTCAGTATCTCAAAAACTAGAGCTTACAGGGGAAAACTACACAGGAGTTCCATTTTTAGTATCAGCAGGCCAAGTATACCCACAACCAAGTCTAATGTGTGTGGCAATAACTGACCTTAAGTACTTATGATGGCCACATATAGGTGGTATTCTCCTTATTCTGTAGCTTAATAAACATAGATAGAGATTAACTTTCAAAATTCCATTGGCTTGCATTTAGATTCATGATGCTTATGCCGAGATTGTGTTTTTGGCTCTGCCATGCCAGCTCTCATTAATGAAAACCACCTTAAACAATTATCTCAGAGTAGCCCCCCCCTTTTTTTGTGGTGAAAAGTTTCTTGGAAATTAGAGACATGAATAGATGTTTGTGCTTTGAAAAATAAAAGCTAAATAATATGAAATTATTATATCTCTTTTGATAAGGTCATATAGTATTAAAATATTTAACTCCATGAACTAGTGTTATTTATAAGTTTTGACAATGTGTGACTTTAATCGGTATGTTAGATGCCATATTTAATTTAGATATAATATGTATTTCCTAGTCACTTATTAAATGGAGAATCTAATTTCATTGAATGTATTTAGGAACTCATTTGAACATGTTTTAAACTAATACTGAAGAGTTAAAAGAATACCCTATAAAATTTAAAAGATTCAAATTTGCTTATTTAAATTTTATTTTCTTGTATTTCAAAAATACATTATGAAAGAAACTTTAATTAAGAGTATGTGTTATAATATTAGGGTATAATAATGTTTTAGTTGTGCAGTAGTTTACAAAAATGGCAACTAATGTAGTTAACAAACTATCATTAGTAATATATTTGAGAAGAAACTCAGGGAAATATTTGTACATGTTGAGATATATTAACCTTACGCTATTGCAGGAAATAGGAACAGGGAAGGATCTAATGCTGTGTGTGTGTGTCCATTCTCAAAAATGAGAATGATTTTATTGCTGATGGGGAGAAATAGAAATTTTTTGTGTTTCTAGTTTAACCTGAAACCACTTGGGAACTACCTCATTTCTAATGCTGTTGCATCAGAAATGCTGCATAGAGGGGCTTGAGCACACTAGTTTTTAGTCTTCCAGGTTAGTGGTCTCAAAGTCTGAATTCACGCCACCAGTTTTGGGGAAGGGTTTCCTCTCTGTGTTAGCAGATCCTTGTCTCTTCAGCTTCTCTTTCCTGGTTTTTGAAGATCTCCATGTGGATTGGCATCTCATATTCCATTTCTGCTACACTCACTCACTCTGTTAATCTTATTTATATATCCAAAGATTGACTCAAGATACACTGCACACTAATCCTGCTTCATAACTTAACAAAGATAACCCATACCCAAACAGGACATGACACATGACACAATTCAACCCAAAACAGAACTTGCTAGATTTAAACTAGTGTCTATGCCTAAGACAGAAAGAGTGAGGTCTATTCTTTGAAGGGTTTAGGTTGAAAGACTAGTGTGTGTTTGAAACAACTTGTGTCAGTACAGAAAAGACTTGTTCTCTGATTTTTCTGTTTTCTTAGCTTGGGATGCTCTTCTGAAGAATGAAAAGTCATCCTGCAGGTTTCAGTTCAAGCACTGCTAATTCTGTGAACCTCTTTTGATTCATTTCCTTTTTCCCTAATATGCCTTTTGTGGTCATTGTAATATTGCATTGTAGGTACTTGTGTGTTTTCTTACTTGATTTTTCCTGTACCCTTTTGTCTGCTAGGATGCGACTTGGGTGTTAACTGGGCTTACACATGCATGTATTGAAAAAACTTTGGGACCATCAAATGTATATAGAACAGTGATAACTTTTTAGTGAAAGAGTACTTGTGAAAAACTGGATTAGTTTGAATATGTTCACTTTGTTCATAGGTCATATCCTTATATATTCTTATATCCTTATCGTATCACATTTCCTTAGAGATTGTATTCAATGAGAATATGTTACCATCACAAACTCAATCTCTACCATCAGGTTATAGTCTGCTACTTGGAAAAGATCTCTGATCTATTCTAAGTTTTATAAACATTGTGTATAAAGGTGATAATTCAAACATTATGAATTTGTCCAATGAAGGAATTATAGAAAAGAGAGAATTGCTGACAACCAAAGCTCTCTTGGCTTACTGTTTAGGAGGGAAAGAAGAGAGCAGCTAGTAAAGAGAAAAGTGAAAGCAGACTGTGCTTTTTAACCTGACTGCATGTCTGCCATAACCCACTCTACGATGCTTTCTGGCTGACAGCAAGGCTATTCACTTTGCACTTTTATGTCAGAAGGAATTCCCGGAGGAGGCTTGATTCATGTGTGGACCATCCAGTAGATTTTGGGTTTCCAGTGTCATCCAGAGCCTTTTGCAAACTAGGATTAAACTATGGTAAACCCCTTTCACCATAGACCAGGGATAGGAATAGACTTGCTATCATGTAGAGTGCATTGGAAAGTAGATTATTGCAGATACAGTTAAGTTGAAATTTAACACCTTATCATTTGATCTCCCTTTTGACCCAATTTAAAATTTGTTCTAGTTTTTGACATTTCATGCTTCCTTTTTGATTGAGGATTTCCCCTGTTTTACTTTGTTGTTGTTTTTTGATAATGGTTTTCGGTATATAAAATCCAAGATAGGCAAATCTATAGAGACAGTCCCTCACTTGTCGTCAGTTTATCGTTCTGTGTTGGTTTGTGTGTTAGTTACTATGATGCTGGGTAATCTAATGCCAGCAGGGTAATCCAAAGTGAACAGGTTTTAGTGGGACTTCTAGACTCAAAGCAAACAATGAAGATGACTCAGCTCACTACTTCAGAGGAAGAAGCAGGTAAAAACGGAATAGCTTTGAAGCATTTTCAAATACTGAAAGCTTAAACAAAGGAAGCAGAGCATTATTGGAGATGCTGCCAGCAAATGGGCCCATCAGGTCCAACCAAGGGCGCTCGAAATATGACGGCAGAAGAAATGATTTCTTAAAGGGGAGTCAGCCATAGTAATGTGAGTGCAATAACTCCTGTGGGAGTGAAGCTCTCAGGGTCTTCATTTGCTGATGGGGCAGGACTCAAGGTAAAGAGAAACAGCTGCAAACATCTTCTAATGATTGGAACTTGGAGTGTGCGAAATAGGAATTTAGGAAAATTGGAATTGGTCAAAAATGAAGTGGAACACATGAAGATTTATATACTAGGCATTGGTGAACTAAAGTGGACTGGTATTGACCATTTTGAATCGGAAGATTTTGAGTAACTATTTCGAGATTAACATAGTCAAGAGGAATGATGTGACATTGTCATTAAGGATCTTGTTAAATTCATTGTGAAGTACAATGGTGCTATAAGATCATATCTATCCACCTTCAAGGAAATCCAGTTAATAACACTATTATGCATTAACCACAAGAGCTAGTGATGAGGAAATTGAAGAATTCTACCAGTGATTTCCATCAGAACTTGACCCAATATGTAATCAGAATGTATTGGTAGTTATTGGTGATTGGAATGCAAAAGGTAGAAACAAAGAGAAAGGAGTAGTAGTTGGAAAATATGGTCTTGGTGATAGAATGGAAGCTGGAGATCAAATGATAGTATGTTGCAAAATCAGTCACTTGTTCATAGCAAATACCTTGTTTCAAGAACAAAAAGGCAACCATACACATAACCTTCTCCAGATGGAATACATAGAAATCAAATTGGCTGTATCTGTGAAGATAAGATAGCAAAGCTCGATAACAGTAACTAAAACCAGGCCATGGACTGACTGTGGAAGAGACCACCAATTACTCATAGTAAGTTTAGGATAAAGCTGAAGAAAATTAAAACATGTCCACTAGAGCCAAAATAAAACCTTGAGTCTACCTCACCTGACTTTCAAGAGTATCTCAGAAACAGATTTGGTGCATAGAACACCAGTGACAGAAGACTTGATGAATTGTGAAAGGACTTTAAGACCATTCATGAAGAAAGCAAAAGATCATTAAAAAAGTAACAGGAAAGAAAGAAAAGATCAAAGTGGATGTCACAAGAGACTCTGAAACTTGTGGTTACATTATGGAGTAGCTAAAGCAAATGGAAGGAAGGGTGAAGTCAAAGAGCTGAATAAAAACTTTCAAAGGGCAAGACAGAACCAAATACTATAATGAAGTGTGTAAAGACCTAGGATTAGTAACCCAAAGGGGAAGAACATGCTCAGCAAATATCTTAACCTGAAAGAACTGAAGAGAACACTCAAGCCTCTAGTTGTAATTTTGAATGATTCTATGGGCAAAATATTGAAGACTTCAGGAAGCATGCAAAGAAGGTGGAAAGAATGCAGTTACTGTACCAAAAAGCAAAACAACAACAACAAAGCCCCCTTAGTGTACAGTTCACCATTTCAGGAGATAACATATTAGCAAGAATCAATGGTGTTGAAGGAAGTAGTTCAAATGACACTGAAAGCATTAGCCAAAAACAAGGCTCTAGGAATTGATGGAATACCCATTAAAATGTTTGTTTCAGCAAGCTGATGATGCACTGGAAGCCCTCATCTATACCAGGATATTTGGAAGACAGCTAGTTGACCAACTGACTGGAAGAGATCCATATTTGTGCCCATTCCAAATATAGGCGACCCAACAGAATGCTCAATGTCATTGATATTGCATGCAAGTAAAATTTTGCTAAAGGTTTTCTAACAAGGATTGCAGTAGTGCATTAACAGAACTGCCAGATGTGTTCAGACTGGATTCATAAGAGGACATGGAATAAGGGATATCACTGCTGATGTCTGATCATTCTTGGTTGAAAGCAAAGAATGCCATAGAAAGATGTTTATTTGTGTTTTATTGACTATGCAAAGGCATTACGTTGTGTGAATAATAATAAACTTTGGATAACCTTGAGAAGAATGGGGATTCCAGAATATTTCATTGTGCTCAGGCTCAACATAGACCAAGATGCAGTTGTTTGAACAGAACCAGGGAATACTGCATGGTTTAAAATCAGGAAAGGTGTATGCCAGGGTTCTGTACTCACCATATTTGTCCAGTCTGTATCCTGAGCAAACAGAGCTATTTATATGAAGAAGAATGTGAAATCAGGACTAGAGGAAAGCTTATTAAGAACCTTTGTTATGCATATGGCACAGCCTTGCTTGTTGAAAGTGAGGAAGACTTGAAGTACTTGATGAAGATCCAGGATTTTAGCCTTCATTATGATCAATGCAAGGAAGACCAAAATCCTCTCAACTGGACCAATAGGTAATATGATATGAAATGGAGAAGAGGTTGAAGTTGTTAAGGATTTTGTCTTAGATCGACAATCATTGCTCATGGAAGTGGTAGTCAAGAGGATCAAAAGACTCATTGCATTAGGTAAATCTGCTCTACGAGACCTTTTTAGAGTGTTGAAGAGCAGAGATGCTACTTTGAGGATTAAGGTGCCCCTGATCCAAGCCATGGCATTCTCCATTGCAGCATATGCATGTGAAAGTTGGACAATGAGTAAGGAAGACCGTCAAAGAATGGGTGCATTTGAATTGTGCTGGAGAAGAATATTGAACATATCCTGGACTGCTAACCGGACCAACCAATCTATATTGGAAGAAGTAAGCCAAGAGTCCTCCTTCGAGGTAAGGATGGCAAGACTTCATTCGACATGCTTTGGATATTAGTGTCAGGAGAGACCAGTCTCTTGACAAGGACATCATGTTTGGTAAAGTGAAGGGGCAGTGATAAAGAGGAAGGCTCTTGACAAGATAGATTGACACAGTGGCTGCGTCAATTGGCTCAGGCATAGGAATAGTTGTGAACTGGGAGGATGACACAGAACAATGCAATGTTGTGTTCTTGTGCATAGGGTGGCTATAAATTGCAGCCTACTGCATGGCACCTAATAACAACTACAACAATGAGACAGTAACTGGAGTAATGATTTCTTGGGGTGTGTGGAGGGAATGATTGTAGGGAAATGGTGAGCTAATAGCAATGAATACAAGAAAGAAGAAAAGTTCTAAAATTGATTGCAGTGATGATTAACAACTTAATATGATTGAGCTGTTGTATATGTGAATTATAAACCAATATAACTTTAAAAAATCATTTTATTGGGGGTTCGTACAACTCTTATCACAATCCATACATCCATCCATTGTGCCAAGCACGTGTACATTTGTTGCTATCATCATTCTCCAAGCATTTTCTTTCTACTTGAGCCCTTGGTATCAGCTCCTCTTTTTTTCCCCCCCTCCCACACTCATGACCCCAATATAACTTTTTTAAAAAGTGAAAGAATGTAGAGGAGAAATTTAGAGAATAGGTTGTTAAAACCAAAAGGAAAGTGGATAATCCCTTGACTTAATGTGTGCAGGGGTTCAAGGATGATATTGTAAAGTTCTTAATGGTTTTTGAAGTTTGATAAATATATATGTGTATATATATGTATACATATGTATATATAGGAGGGGGTAACGCAATTTTTTTTCAAAGCTAAGTATTTAAGATTTTTTATAAAACAACTTTATCACCTTCAAAGTACTCTCCATCACATTTAATACATTTGTAAAATCTGTGGTTCTGTTCTTGGAAACATTTTTCAAACATATGTTTAGATGGCTGACAGTACCTTCCGTGTTTTTTCTTTACTTCTTCTACATCATCAAATCACTGTCCTTTTATGTTCCTCTGCATTTGCAAAAATGAAAAGAATTCACATGCAGTGAGGTCGAGTGAGTAAGGTGGGTGGAACAAGGGAGACATGCTGTTTTTTGCCCAAAAACTGGTGCACTGAGATGGCTGTGTTAGCAGGTGCATTGTAATGGTGGCAAAACCAGTCCCCGTCCACCACAAATCGGGCCTTTTTGGTAGTATGCTGTTATGCAGTCTTTTCAGAACCTCTAAACAGAAAGCTTGATTAACAGCCCTACCTGGTGGAATAAACCCCAAATGCACTACGAGTCCACCATTTTGTCCATTCAAAGTTGACAGATGTCCAGAACAACGAGGTTTGTCATCAGTTGTTGTTTCACATTTTTTGGAACGAGACACCCACTCGTACACGAGTTTTTCCCATAGTGCTGTCCTTGTAAGCTGAGTTCAACATCACAAAGTTTCTGGAGCGTTTCTCCTGAGCAGGAAGCAAAAGTTCACAGCTTCACACTGTTCTCTTAAATCGGCCATCACAAAAAACGAGGTTCAAGAAAAACTAGTTTAATGAAAAAATTCACTGTGACCAGAGAGAAACTTCCCAGGTGACGCCACTGAGTTCACTAAATTGGAGTGAGTTGTCTGACGCTTGCTTAGCAAGCAAAATGGCATACTATGAAAGCTCCACTCTGCCCAGCACAATTCTTAGGTATTTATGTATATATACTTATATTGATTTTACTGTGTTAGCTGTGCAGTGCTTCCAGTTGAGTTGGAATACTTAATGCTTTTCCGTAACTTTCAAGTACTTATAAAGAGTGTAGTGATAATCACATGATCATTAAGCCAATTCAGTTTGTAATCTGGAGTTATAATGACCATATGAATACTGGAAGATGATTAAGTGTGCTGATGTCTTCATCCTTTCTTCTCAGGTGCCTTCTACATTAACAATCTCCAACTCTTCTATCTCAAAGCATTTGGTCATTTTCTCATCTTACCTCTTTTTTAAAATTTATTTTTTTATCATTTTGTGGGGTTCTTATAGCTCTTATAACAATCTATATATCAGTTGTATCCATCACATTTGTGCATATATTGCCATCATCAGTTTCAAAGCATTTTCTTTTTACTTGAGCCCTTGGTACCAGCTCCTTCATCTTTTTTTTTTTTTTTCCAGCTTCTTCATCCTACCTCTTAAAGTTGGTTGTTTTAGGTTTAGTTTTCTTTAGAGTTTTATTTTTTTCCCATACCTGATTCCACCCAGCATCATGGTTTCAGCTATTTGGTACTCTTTACCAGAGCTGCCAATTCTACTTTGTTTTGTTATTTTGAATCAGCATTCAAATTTGTGTTCCTATCCTTTCACACATTTAATTATTCTCTCATTCACCTGCATATATTAATGGCCTTCGTATTCTCTTAGTTATCTAGCCGCCAAGTCAAAAGATCTTTGTGTATGTTCCTTTATAATGGCCTTCTGCCATGGTTCTTTGGAAAAACAACTTGAGAGATTTTTCTCCTTCAGCCTGGATGAGTTATCTTTTTCCTAGTTTTCTACCCCAGAGTGTTTACTACTTTTGTCCTGATGGATTGACATTTCCTGGGTAAAAATGTAAAGAAGCTTGGATTGATACTTTTTGGTTGCTCTTGGACTGCAGCCTGCATGGTGATTGATGTGTACTTTGTAAGAATTGGTCAAAAGGATGTGTGAATGAGATGATGATAGCTCACTATGCAAATGCACTGTCTGATTTATTGAGAAGGAATTGGTCAGTTTGTGGCCCAGCTGAGAGGGGCCAGGCCTTGAAATACAAAGAGTTGTGTGTATTTGTAGCCAGCTCCAGAGTTACTTTCAGACAGAAAGAAGCAGGAAGAAGAAAGTAAAAGCAGAGACAAAGAAGGCAAAAGAACTGTAACTCCTAAAAGAACTGTATCACAGGACAAGGACTGTAACATTGAAGAAAGAGACAGTTCTGGAAGGGATCCAGGAGAGAGCCAATGGCAACATGCCTAGAAAGGGCCCAGCTGCACAGCTGGTGGTAACAGATGGTAGAGCCAACAAGAGTTTGTTTTGAGGGGGTGCAGTGGAGTCTGTCTGTCCTCAGGGACCTGAGGTAGGCCTGCATGGCTAAGAGAAACCGTTGCCTCCAATGAAGAAGGAAAAGCTCTCTACATGCTTCCGGATTCTCATCCAGAGTTGTACCCTATTATTGTATGCACTCAAGTATAAGCCGAGTTGTTCACCACATTTTCTGTGCGGTTTTTGTGGTAAAATTATGTGCCTTGACTGATACTCGGGTCAGCTTATACTGGAGTATATACGGTACTTCCTTAACAAACCATTTAGTTTGTGAGTTCTTTGTTGTCTTTGCTGTGAATTATCAAATAGAAAGTAGTGTGTGTTGAAGAAAAGAGGTGTTTCTGATTTCCAGCTCAATAGGATTAGTTTTGGGACTGATCCTGATCTCCCTGGACTGTCACTTCCACCACTTTCTCCTCTTTTCTTCAGAAACAACCTCTTTTGTCATTTTGTTTGGCATGTTCCTAATTTCCTGTGACTTTTTCATTATTTGAATATAATGCATTTTTAATCCTTTTGTCTCAACAGTTATCAACAAGACATATCTCTAGTGGGTCTTACCTTATCATTCATCATGCTTCTACTGTCCAAACAGTTGCCCTAGAGTAGTGGTTCTCAACCTTCTTAATGTTGAGACCCTTTAATACAATTCCTGATGCTGTGGTGACCGCCCAACTAGAATGATACTTCACAACTCATTTTGCTACTGTTATGAATCGGGTGACCCCTGTGGAGTAGATACTAGTAGCTCACCTTCATAGTTAGATGTTAGGAGTTGAACAAAACACTGCTTGGCCCTACAGCCATCTTCACAGTTGTTAATATGAGTCCACTGTTAGCAGCCATTATGCCAATCCACCTCATTACAGGTCTTCCTCTTTTTCACATACTTTATCAATGCATGATGTTTTTATCCAGGGACTGGCCTTTTGAGAACCTTTTATTTCTGCCTTCTAAGATGAGAAAATTGAGAGTTGATAAACAGGAAGTACTTCCCAATGGCTGTAAAAGCTAGGATTTGCATCTGAAGCATATCTTGATTGCAAGTCTGTCTTCCTAATCACCAGGCCTCCCCTGAGCTCTGGTAGCATAGTGAGTTATACATTAACTTCAAGGTCAGCAGTTCAAAACCACCTGCCACTCTATGAGAGAAAGATAAGGCTTTTTACTCTTGTGAAGAGTTACAGTCTTGGAAATCCACAGGGGTAATTCTAACCTTGTTCTATAGGGTCACTGTGAGTCTGAATCTATTTGCCAACATTGAGTTGAATTTAACCCACAGGGGAAGTTAACTGGGCACCACAAGTTCACTATGAGTTGGAATAGACTCAATGACAGCGAGGTTGGTTTTGCTTTGTAAATAATTCCGGTACATTGGCTGGGAATTGAATTAAGGTTCCCTTCATGGAAAGGGGTCCTGGTTGGGTAGTGGGTTATGCAATTAGAACTGTTTTATCATGAGGTCAGCAGTTTGAATCCACTAGCCATTCTGTTGCAGAAGGATAAAGCTTCCTGCTTCAATAAAGTTTACAGTCTGGGAAACCCACAGGGGCATTTCTACTCTGTCCTATGAGTAGGGATTGACTCCAGTGAGTTTATTGACTTTCTTTCGTGGGAGGTGAGAATTATGTCACTAAACCACTATTCCCCCCTCTTTTAAACTTATTTATTGTTTTATCCAAATTAAAGTTTCCATTGCTCAGGAACACATTTTACTAATTTTTGAGTTTTCATGCATTTCTATTTTTTTAGAATGCTGTCCCTTCCATCTTTATCTCTAGAAGTCTTCTGCTAAAGTCTGTTTTTTTGTGCCATGTTTTCTTAGAGCCTTCTTTGTATCTGTTTGTGTAGATTGCTGTTCATTAGTACAACTGCTTGACCGCAAAGATATTTCCTATTCTCAATTTGTTTTTTAATATTCTTATAGTTATGATAGGATTATAGGGTTCTGGAGCCTTGAAAGCCCTACTTAGGGTTGATATCAGCTGTAATTAAATGGATGGCAGGGCAGACGGTTTAAAAGCAGAAACTATATCTTATTCTTTGTGTCTGCCAATGGGTGCTCAGGAAATGTGTATGAATAAATATAAAAATGGTCACTGGTAGACTGCAATTGTAAATGGCATTTTGTGGGGCGAGGAGATTCCTCAACAAATCACAGGTCTGGTAGGCGCAATTGTACAGCAATAATAAGTAAATAATAGTAAAGTCACAGAAAACATGAGAGGTAGAGCAGAGATGGGAATAGTGGAGTCAGACACAATTCATAGTAGCATGCTCACCTCAGCCCCGCTTGGTGGTCCTTGTGGGGGGAGCCCGGCCACGAGAGCAGGAGAGCCCCCACTTTATTGCTAACGAAGGTTTATGTCTCAGGGGCATGATTACAGGTAACCACACGTCACAGGAAGGGGCAGTACAATAGGCATACACATTGTAGGAAGGGGATGTATGACTGGCATAAGCCTGACAGGAAGGGGATGAGCTAGGAGTGTGCCTACAGGAATGGGAAGGTCTAGGGATATACAGTGACAAGATGGGTGAACCCTAGATTCATGATGGCAGTCTAACCTTGGTCATCCTTGGGTGGGTTTGACCTCTCTAGTCTCCTACAAGGAAACAGACAACTACTATCCCTATCAGAAGGGAGTGGGCCCTACTTCTGGGATAAACAGTGGTGTCTGCTTGCTCTAGGTGGCTACTCCTGATGACCTCCAAGTGTATCTTCATTTGCAAGCAGCTAAGTTTGGCATATATTTGGGGGAGACAACTTGGGAGAAATCCTTCTGTTTCCCATAGCATTTAAGTAGTATTTGATTTTAAGTGGTAGATGTCACTCCCCTAACACACAAACCCTAGTTTATTAGAGTTTTTATGCTTCAGAATTTACTCCATAGCCTCACTGATCTATAGTCTCCAGGGACAAAACTGGAGACACAGTGTGGGAATTGTGCCAAGTCTGACCGCACCATGCCAGGGCAAAATACTAAGGGCATGCAACAGAGCAGCAAGGGGAGCAAAGCCATGAAGTCTCCAGGGAATACTAAAAATAGACTTTGGGGATAGGGCCTGGGACTCCATCAGAATTGACCGGAAAACACTTCTAAAGGGCAACAAACAATTTATAAGCTT
>NW_022103896.1:81888269-81890444 GCF_000313985.2 Echinops telfairi | reverse complement strand
TTTTTTGAGGATGGCACAGGACTAGGCAATGCTCTGTTCTTTTGCACATGGATTCACTATGGATCTGACACGACCTGAGGGCACCTAACCACCACAACAGTAACATTGACTAGCACCAGTAAGGACGGTAAGTACCAGTCTTGGTTCTTATCTTTGGAGAATAATTTCAGTTTGTCATCATGGAGTATAATGATTTTTTTAAAATAAATTCCCTTTACTGTGTTGAAGAATTTTCCTTCTTTATTATTTACTAATTGTTTTTATTGTGAAAGGGTGTTGCATTTTTTCCGAATGCCTTTTCTGCATCATTCTAGATAATTATGTGTTTTTATTCCCCTTATTCTATTAATTTGTTTTAATGTTGAACCACCCATATTTTCCTGGGGGTGGTGGCATTACTTGTTTATGTTGTATAATCTGTTTAACATGCTCTTGATTTTAAGATTCTAGTATTTTCTTAAGGTGTGTTATATCTGTATACATGACATAAGGTGTGCTATAACCGTATACATGACAGATTGGTGTGTGATTTTCTTTTCTGTGCTGTCTGACCTGTTAACAGTATCAGGATAGTTGCTCTGCTGGAGTGAGTTAGAAAGTGTTCACTTTTCTATTTTTGGAAGTATTTGAAAAGGATTGGTGTTAATTCTACTTTCGGTGTTTGTTAGAATAACCAAGAGAAATCACCTGATCCTATACTTTTATTTATTTGGGATATTTTATTACCAATTCAGTGATTTACATATTACAAAATCCCTTGAGATTTTAATTTCATTCTTAGAAAAAGTTCATAAGGTTCTAGGAATTTGTATAATTCGTTTAAATTATTTAATTTCTTTTTATTTCTTAACAGTTCGAGTCAGGTTTATCATTTTGATGCCCTAGTCATCTCTAATGTACTCTGTTTTGTAACCAGTTTGTTCTTATCGCTCCCGCTCCCTGAAGTTTAGAGGGAACTAATCTGGAGCTTACTTCCCATGTCGATCTCACAAATGTTTCTTGAGTTCCCACTGGTAGCCATAGCCTTCTGCTAAACAGAATCTCACAATTTGGGCTCTGATACTATTTCCTTCTTCAGCTTCAGATTATATGATTTGCATAGATTGTTTAATTTATTGCTGTACAATTGTTAATAGTAATCTCTTCCCTTTTTTTCTGTATGTAATGTCCATATTTACTTGTACTTATACTTTGTTTTGTGAGTCTAGCAAAAGGCATGTATATTTTTCAGTTCCTATTTTTTAAACATTTGTAAGCACTATAGATTCTGCTAATAAAAATACCTCCCCCATTAAGATTTTTCTTAAAAGGACTTTCTTTTAAAATTGTAGTAAAAAGATTTAAAACCCAACATTTGCCAATACAGCCTTTTTCCATGTACGGTTTAATGGCTTTGATTAATCATGAGCACCCATCACCCGTCATCCTTATTAAATTTCCCATTGCCATTACAGGTGCTCAGCGACTCCTCAAGAACGATTGCCCTGGTGGGGGGGAGGTGGGGGGGTCGCTAAAAAAAGAGAAAGGAAAAAAAAGAACGATTGCCCTTTTCCTTCTCTCCTCTGGCTCTGGTGCAACCACCAGTAAACTTTGTTCGAGATACTACATACAATAGGTGTCCTCCTTTTGTCTGACTTACTTAATCAGCTTAATATTTTCATTATGTCTGCATAAATTCAGCTTTGTACATTGTGTATTCAATAATATAAATTTATAATTATTTTGTGTGTATTTGTCTTTTCAATCTTGTACATAATGAGCAAGATCGTGGTGGCTCACACTGTTGTGTATTTGACCTCTAGCTGAAAGGTTGGCAGTTTGAAATAAATCCTGTTGATTTACTTTTGAAAGGTTATAAAAAACTCAATACCATTAAGTTGATGACAACTCATAGTGACCCTACAGGACAGGATAGAAATCCCCCTGTGGGTTTTCGAGACTAACTCTTTACAGGAGTATAAACCCTCATGTTTCCCCCTTGGAGCTGCTGGTGGTTTTGAACTTCTGATCTTTCTATCTGCAGCCCAATTCGTAACCACTGTGCCTTGAAAATCCTATGGAACAGTTCGGTGCTGCATATATAGATGGGACTACCATGGGTCAGGATTGGCTTGATGGCAACCAAGAACACATCAGTGCATAATGAACTACAAGCTAAAAATAATAGTAAAGTGA
>NW_022103896.1:81886055-81887754 GCF_000313985.2 Echinops telfairi | reverse complement strand
TAAAAAAAAAATTTTTTTTTTTGCCTAATAAAAAGATTCTGTGTAATTTCAAATAGCATTATTTACATAATTTCAAATAGTCACATTTATACTTTTAAAACACTTTCTACAAGGACCCCAATTAACAATTTACACACACACACACACACACACACACACACGAACGCCATAAACACTCATATATAAGCCGGGTTTTTCAGTACATTTATAATGCAGTTTTTGTGGTAAAATTAAGTGCTTCAGCTGATACTCGGGTCAGCTTACTCGAGTATATGCGGTATCTAGTTTTTATTTTATTGGGGCTCTTACAGCTCTTCTCACAATCCATCATATATCCATTGTGTCAAACATATCTGTACCTATGTTACCATCTTTTTCAAAACCACTCAGGACCAATAAGGGGAGCAGCAATACTAGGAGGGTAAGGGTGGGGGTCTGGGAGCAAGGGGGAACCTATCACAATGATCGACGTATGGCCCCCCTCCCAGGGGGATGGACAGCAGAAAAGTGGGTGAAAGACAGCGGTTGGTGTAAAACATGGGGGATAAAAAAGAAGAATTTATAAATTATCAAGGGGCCATGGGGTACGAAGGGGGAAAAATGAGGAGCTGATGCCAGGGGCTAAAGTAGAAAGAAAATGTTCTAAATTTTTTATTTTAAAAGGTATGTCATTTCACTGCCTCTTGGCCTCTATTGATTTTTCTGGAGAAAATGTCTAATTTAGAGTTATTTATCTGTTGCTACTTTCAAGATTCTTTTATCTTTGGCTTTTAACCATTAATTATAATAAATTAGTGTGAGTTTTTGTGGATTTATACTACTTGGAATACCTTGAGCTTCTTGGATATGTAGATTCATGACTTTCATCAGGTTTAAGAAGTTTCCTGCCATCATTTCTTCAAATATTCTTTCCCCTGTTTCTCTCTTGCCCTTCTGAGACTCTTGGATTGTTTATGTTGGTCCACTTGGTGATATCACTAAAGTCCTTTAGACAACTACTTATTAAACTTTTTCCACTCGGAACCTCTTTTTGCCTGAGAAATTTTTATGCAGCCCAGGTACATAAGTATATATAAAATAGGCGCACAAATCAAACACTTCCTGATAATGAGTCATAATTTATTTTAAAGTAGTTCTTGGGTATACATATAATTTTATCATTAAAAATTAAAAGCCAGTTTGCATACTTAAAATTTGGTTCTTTTAACATAATTAAATCATGGCAGAATATTTGATACTGAAGGACATAAGAGCATCTTCAACATTTCTTAAAAAATTTTTTTAAAAGTCATTTTATTGGGGGTTCATACAGCTCTTATTAAAATACATCCATCCATCCATTGTGTCAAGCACATTTGTACATATATTGCCATCATCATTTTCAATATATTTTCTTTCTGCTTGAGCCCTTGATGTTAGCTCCTCATTTTTTCTCCTCCCTCCCTCATGAACCCTTGATAAGTTATAGATGATTATTTTTTCATGTCTTACACTGACCAAAGTCTCCCTTCACCCACTTTTCTGTTGTCTGTTTTCCGGGGAGGGGGTTATATGTAGATCATAGTGATTGGTTTCCCCTTTATCCCCCCCACCTTCCCCTTACCCTCCTGTTATGGTGACTCTCATTATTGGTCCTGAGGGGTTTGTCTGCCTTGGATGGCCTTTGTTTGCAGCTCTTACCTGTACCCGTGTACTTGCT
>NW_022103896.1:81875992-81885046 GCF_000313985.2 Echinops telfairi | reverse complement strand
ATGGTTTTAGGAACCGAGACACTGCTCCTTTATCCGTCTCCAGGCAGGTCTGCCCACATGCAGATACGCCCACATACAAGTACGTGTCGTGAAGACTGTTACCCATGCTACACCATGCTTCAAGACAAAATTTCATTTATTTGTAATTAGAAATATTTCAAAATATATAATTACATATTGTTTTTGTGAATAATCACTATGCTTTAATTATGTTCAATTTGTAACAATGAAAATATATCCTGCATATCAGATATTTACATGATGATTCATAACAGTAGCAAAATGACAGTTATGAAGTAGCAGCAAAAATAATTTTATGGTTGGGGGTCACCACAACATGAGGAGCTATGTTAAAGGGTTGAGGTATTAGGAAGGTTGAGAACCACTGCTTTATTGTGAAGCGCTACCTGCAGGTCTGCCCTGAGGATGGAAAGAGTAGTGCAGATGCGAAGAAAGGCATGGACAAGTAGTACTCTCGGGGGTGGAGACTTTGTGACGGGTCGAGAGAGCATCCTGTATATTCCTAATTGGCAAGTTCGAATGAAGGGAGTGGCGAGGCCTGTGACACTTTTAGCACACAGGAAGGTGTGTGGGGTGGAGAGAATGTGAACAAGAAGCATGGGAGTGATACATCTGGAATGAAGTGTAAAACAGATGTACGTTTTACACTTAGTTGGACCCATCGCGAACACATACAATCAAAAGATAACACTAATGTGATACTTAACATGCAGAGGAATGATGGTAAAGACTATAGTAAAAGTTTGTTTTCTATAGTTAAACTATTCTGTAAGAACAGAAAATTATATACACACTAAAAGTACTGCAATTTTTAATACACATTGGTCTTGAATCTGAGCTGAAATGTTTTTGGCTGTGTTCCTTTTTGTTGAGTGATAGCATGCTTAGTGCAAAGTGGACATACTGTGTATTCAGCACCAGTACTGTAGTATAGTTGTACACTTGTGCGATGCGACACAGGTAAGTGCTGTCAGAAACAATCTGTTAGAAACACCTTGAATTCATTTGGTTTTTAGTTAATTGTGTTAAACGTATTTGGTTTTTAATTAATTTTTAGTCATTGTATTCAAAATTCTTTAATGTTGCCAAATTTTTCGTGTGCCCCGCCTCCCCCCACTCCCTATTTAGTTACAGGCGAGGTTTTAAGAAGTTTTACTTTTGAGTGCCTGAATGCCCCGAAGGAGCCTCTCCTGTTCTTTCTAGCCCTTAGGGATCTGTTGCAATGCTCAGTGCCATTCTAGCCATATGCTTCTCTAGGCAGTTGGGGCCTTGCTTGTAAATTTTTGCTCTGAAGAACCTCTGAAATAGGCCATGTAGAGTTTTTATTTACAGAAAAATAGAAATTGCGGTGGGGGTCAGGCAGGATTCAGAGATTGAAAATAATTTGTGAACTTTTCATGTGATGAAAGTGATTAGCTTCTAACAAAATAAGTATAAAAGCACTTAAGATGATGTTAGCCCTTAGACTTTTATTATTATCAATTCTGTCATAGTTTGTTTTATTAATCATATTTTCCCCTTAAATTTGCTGTGTTGGCATAAGTTTTCTTGATAATAGTTACTATCAGTAACTAAACCATTGAAAGTGAAAAAAAATTGAAAGTAAATAGGAATATAATAAATTATTTCTGAAAGAATCATTATGGTCACTTAGCTTTAAGAAATCTAAAAAGCAGCAGCAATCAAGAAATCAGTATTGCATTGGGCGAAGCTACTGCAAAAGATCTTTTTAAAATAATAAATAAAAAATGTCTAACCCAAACCATGTTATTTTCAGTTGCCTCACATGCATGTGAAAATTGGACAGTATATATGGAAGACCGCAGAAGAATTGAGGCCTCTGAATTACGGTGCTGGTAAAGAACATCATGGTTGATAAGTGGAGAGTAAGAGAAATTGAAGAAGACCCTCTATGAGCTAGGTTCACACAGTGGCTAACACGAATGGGCTGAAATAGCAATTTTGTGGATGGTGTAGAACCAAGCAATATTTCATTCTGTTGTAAATGGAGTCTGTATGAGTTGGACTAGACAGCATCTAACAGTACTAGTAACAAAACAAA
The DNA here is from genome assembly GCF_000313985.2 of Echinops telfairi. Taxonomy (NCBI): domain Eukaryota; kingdom Metazoa; phylum Chordata; class Mammalia; order Afrosoricida; family Tenrecidae; genus Echinops; species Echinops telfairi. The sequence continues at coordinate 81,882,963 of NW_022103896.1, read as the reverse complement.
GGAGGACTATGTTAGGTGTTTTTGTCCTTGTGTTCATTTGCCTGAATTCTTAAATAGATTTTGTTGTCGCAGAATAGTATAAAATGAAGTGTTTCATTTGATCTCTTTCTGACGTACGTGACCTTGGCCAGTGTAACACTTGGGGCTCAGATTCATTATCTATGAAACAACGTGATGTTTTCTGGGATTCTTTATTAGAAAATTAGTTAAGTTGCATTTAGTTTCTGAAGTGTAGTCTTCCTTGCCTGCCATATTTCCTGATACATAAATCAGTGATTACTTATGTTTATGGAATGAGGAAATTATCAAATAACGTTTTTGTGTGTGTAAAACACATAGAAGTGAATTGTAAAGATATTTGTTGTTTTAAGTAACTTTATGCGAACACATTTGTTACCTTAAAATATATTAAAATATTTCTGCTCCTACCATTTGTCTGTAATGTCTTGAAGACTGGTCACCTAGTGTGAAATAATTATGCTGTGAATGGTCTGTAATTTAAGTTTAATTTTCTATTAATTTCAATCAAATCAAAGTACATTTTTAAACATTCTTCTGAAAAAAATAATTGCTGTCTTAAGAGACTACGCTCCTTTACCAAAGACTCTGAATTAAAGCTATTTTTTGAGATTCTCTCTTTAGTGGCTCTCTGTCATATGCTACTTGCTTTAGAAACTGATGTTACTCATGGCCATCTAGTCAGTCTGACACAGTGAAGTTATTAAATGCAGTCTGGGTGCAGGTGCGGAGTTATGGCTTAAAGACTTTCACAAACACTTTGTTCCATTTGGAAAGTGTTTTTTAAATGAGTTTTATTGATTCAAGGAACTATTATATATTAATCATTTAAATTTAACACTTATGACTTTGGAGCCCATAAGATTATGATCTTCTGATGATAATTTATTTTAAATCTCTTGATTTATTTCACGAGCAAAAATATATTTTCCCAAAGAAGTAAAGTAAACTTAAACTAAAAATGTGTTAACATCTTTTTAGTGTGCATCTCTAAAGAGCATTAGAAAGGTAAATATTGTTAGTGGGACTTAACAAGTTGTTGTTAGTTGTTGTTAGTTGCAGCTCTTAGTGACCCTGTGTACACAGAAGGGAAAACTTCCTGCTCCTGTGCTGTCCTCACAATGGCTCTTAGGTTTAAACCCATTGTTGGAACCACAGTGTCGATCCGCTTCGCCAAGGTGGCTCCTCTTTTTCACTACCCCTCTACCCAGCATGATGCCCTATTCAGGAACAGGTCTCTTCTGATAATGTTTCCAAAGTACCTGAGACAAAGTCTTGCCATCTTTGCTTCTAAGTACCATTCTGACTATATTTTCCCAATGTATTTGGTGGTTGTTTAGCAGTCTTTGGTACTTGCAATAGTCATCTCCAGCACTATAATTCACACACATCAGTTCTTCTTCAGAGTCCACAGTTTCATGCATATGAGACGATTGAAAATCCATGGCTTGGGTTGGTGGGTTCACCTTAGTCCTCAAAGTAACATCCTTACTTTTTAAGACTTTATGTCTGTGTAGCATATTTACCCAATGCGGTGTATCATTTGATCTCTTGACTACTGCTTCCATGAGCATTCTTTGTGCATCCAAAGAAAATGAAATACTTAATAACTTTGACCTTTTCTCCATTTATCATGATGTTTCCTATTGGTCTAGTTGTGAGGATTTTGATTTTCTGTACATTGATTTGTGATCCATATTGAAAGTTGACAATCTTTGATCTTCATCAATAAGTGCTTCAAGTAATCATTAATGTCAGCAAACTAGATTGTGTTATTTGCATATCCCAGGTTGTTAATAAGCTGTTAGGCTGGGTTCTCTAAAGAAGCAAAACCACTGATGCTTGCATGTGTTATAAATGGCTAGAGGTCATTCTTAACTGTAAATTCGATGGACTCAGTGTTGTGTTTCAAGGTGGAAGTATTCCTCCCTTGGGAAATAGACCTCCAGCACTGGAGAGAATAGGGTCTCCGGCACAGTAAGCAACAATGATGTAAGTGGGTCACTAGGAGTATTCGCGAGTGGTTTCCACTCCTGTTTCCACCCTTTGGTTCCTGGACCCGTAAACCCTAGATATTGGAGTCATTGCAGCAATATTTATTAATTGCTTGTTAAGAGTGTATACAGCCTCCTGAAGATTGTTGCCCAAAGCCAACCTGCAAGTTATTGTCAGCTAACTAGTGTCATAATTGGATCGTTAGAAGTCCGTTCTATTATTCCATCGAGCTGGCTGCTTCAGGATGATAAGGAACATTGTACAACCAGTGGATTCTATGAGCATGGGCCCATTGCTGCATTTCATTTGCTGTGAAGTGAGTTCTTTGATCTGTGTAGCATACATGCCAGTGAGTAAGACTTAGTCTGTAAGTCTGTGAATGGTAGTTTTGGCAGAAGCATTGCGTGCAGGGAAGAGAAATCCATATCCAGAGGAAGCATTTATTCCAGTAAGAATAAACTGCCCTTCCAATGGAAGATGTCCTTTGTAATCAGCCTGCCACCAGGTTGTTACTTGATCTCTCTGAGCAGTGATCCTGTATCTTGGATCGTGTTGGTCGATGGTGCTGTGAAATTGGCTACTCAGCATTGGCAATAGCAAAGCAGGCCTCAGTGAAAGTCCGTATTGCTCAGCTAATGCATAACCTCCATTCCTGCCACTATGGCCATTGTATTGCTCTTTGGGCAATGACAGGAGTGTCTGGGGAAAGAGGATGACTAGTTTTCACAGAATGTGTCGTCCTCTGTCCAATTTATTGTTAAAACCCTCTTCAGAAGCAACCCCTTGGTGAGCATTTATAGGGGACACAAATATCTTCACTTTTTTGACCCACTCAGAGAGGTATATCCTTATACCTCTTCTCCAAATCTCATGACCATTTTTGCAATCATGCTCCTTCCAAGTACCTGACTCTCCAGCCACATCATTGGCTGCAGCCCATGAGTAGTGTATAGTTGCACATTTTCCCACTTCTTCCAGGCAAACTGAACAAAGAGATGTACTCCTTGAAGTTCTGCCCATTGAGAGGATTTTTCTTCACCTTTATGGGTGTCCCAGAAAGGAGCTATTATACTATAGTGCTATTCAATTTGAAGTGGTACCTGCATATTGTACAGAACCATTGGTAAACCAAGCACGAGTTTTTTGTAGCCCAGTAAATTATCATAAGGAACTCTTAAAATATCATGATGCCATAAGTGCAGGTAGTCACTCACAGGAGCAGAGACCATAGACATTGACATTTGGCCGCTTCTCATACACCCTGCTTATACCTTCAAGTCCTTCCCATCTCATATATACAACTTCCATTTAATGATGAGTGCTGCTGTGTGCATCCAACTTTGTGGCTCTGTGAGTCATCAGACAACAAGTTCATGATGCGTAGTTCAAGCTGCATGGTAACTTGATGGCCTGTGGCAAAGTGTTCAGTCTCCACTAAGGCTCATTAACAAGCCAGAAGCTGTTTTTCAAAAGGAAGTAGTTGTCTGCAGAGGACTGCAGAGTTTTGCTTCAAAATCCTAAGGATCTGCGTTGTGATTCACCAATAGGGGTCTGCCAAAGACTCCAAACTGCATCTGCCACTGGATCATGTGACCAAGCTTGCATGAAAGCCTTAACCTGTTGAAACACCTTTTCTTCTGGGTCCTCACTCAAAGCTGGCTGCTTCTCAAGTCATTTGATTATATGGGCAGAGTAGCAAACCCAAATTAAGGATGATGTTGCCCCCCAAATCCAAAGAGGTCCACCAGACATTGTGCCTCTTTTTTTAATTTGGGGGGATGCAGTAACTTACTTTCATTTTAGTAGGGTATCTTTACATGCTCTATACCTTTGGATCCCCTGAAATTTCACTGAGGTGCAAGTAGCCTGAGTTTTTGTCAAGTTAATTTTCCATTTTCTAGCAAGCAGGTGCTTTAACAATGAGTCTAACTGTCATTGATAGTTCTTCTTTACTAGGTTAAGTCAGCATAATGTTATCAATGTAATGGACCAGTATGACATTTTATGGAAGGGAAAGGTGATCAAGATCCCAGTGAACTAAATTGCTGTATAGTTCCAGAGAGTTGCCATAACTCTCGGGGAGAGTTGTAAAATTGTAACATTGCCCTTGACAGATGAAAGCAAACCATTTCTGGTGGTTCTTTGAAGATAGAATTGAGAAAAAGGCACTGGCAATATCAGTAGCTATATAACAGACACCAGGAGAGTTATTAATGTACTCACACAACTGAAACCACATCTGGAACAGGAATTGCAATTAGAGTCCCTGCTTGGTTAAGTTTAAGATAATCCACTCTTATTCCCCAAGATCCATTTGATTTTTGCACAGGGCAAATAGTTTAGTTAAAAGGGGCGGGAATTATCACTCCTGTGTGCTTCAACTCCTTGATGGGATACTAATCTTTGAAATCCTTCCAGAAATGTGGTATTACTTTAGGTTTATTATTTTCTTAGACAGGGACTGTTTGAATGGCTTCTGATTGGCTCTTCCTACTCTAAGAGCCCTTATTTCACATTTCACAGATTGAATATCAGGTTCTACTAGTTTCTAAGTATGTTTATTCCAATAATGTATTCTTTTCTTTTTTCCAATAATGTATTCTTCAACTAGGGAAATTATTATAGAATGAGTTCAGGGACTCACTGTGAGACAGACCTAAGCTAAGACTCCATTAATCATAACCACCTCACTGGTGGGCCGTTAGATTGTTTGGAGTCTTCTAGGACTAATGTCAAGTCAGGATCGGTGTCTAGTAATATCTGGGAAGTCTGATTACTTCCTTTTCCTTGCAAAAGGCTGTAAGATGCCTTTAGGGAAGAGAGGCAGAAAGACTAACAGTATAAACCTATAATGGTGTACTAGGCCCCTTCCTTAAAGGGACCTGGCCTCCCTTTTATTCAAGTAGTTGTGGTTCTCTAAAGTGGCTCAAGTCTGGGGCTTGAGTGACCAATCATGACTCTATTCTGGTGATCTGAGTTAGGTAGACAGCTGACATTTACCTGATCTAGAATTTCTCTGTATACGTCTAGCAAATATTTAGTAGGTTTTCCATCTGTATCACTCTTATAGACCCCATGCTTAAATTGCCGAAGTCCGTAGGAATCAGACTATTTTGATTACTATTGTCCATTATGATAAAGAGCCCCACCTTGTCTGTTGATGGAGTGCTGTCACTTGGCCCCTAGTCCCAAGGGGCCCAATCAGCTGCATTGCAGGCAAGTACCTTAACTCACTTAGGGCATTATAACATATTTTAAATAGTTCTATTGATACCGTATATACTCGTGAGTTTTTCAGCACTTTTTTTTTGGTTTTTTTTTAGCACATTTTTAATACAGTTTTTCTGGTAAAATTGGGTACCTTGACTGAAACATGGATCGGCTTATACTCAAGTATATACAGTTTATACTTTATATCATGCAATTTAATTATTCAGTCATGAAGATTTGTGCAATCATCACCACAATTAATTTTAGAACATTTTCTTCTTGCACTCATTGCAAGCTCACCATTTCCTCCTATTCTCAGTCAATCCAGTTACTGTGTATCCAGATCTACCTATCTTGGATTTTATATATAGAAAATCATACAAAACACAAACATGAAACAAAAACACAAAAAACAAAAATTGCCAGATAAAACAAAAACCTCAATAGGAAAGAAAGCTGAGAACATTAAAAATGAAATAACTCTAATATGGTCCAAAGGGGAGATCAAATGGTAGGGTATTATATTTCAACCTCACTACATCTGCCATAATCGACTTTATAATATTCTCTGTCCAATAACAAGGCTATATACATCCTTGGGCCCTGTTCAAAGGGGATTCACTGGAAGCTTAGTCCATGTGGGCATCCTGCAAATAGAATTTGAGCTTGCACTGTAATGCATAGACTTCTGCAGTCTAGGTGTTCACAATTTAAGCTCATACCATTCCCTCCTTCAGTTTGGATTTTATTATTTATAATCCTTGAATCACACAGGCTGGTGTGCTTCTTCCAGGTGAACTTAATTGACGTCTCACTGAGTTGGCTGCTGTTTGAAGACAAGCCTTTAAGACCACAGATGTTATTCTTTCTGATAGCCAGGCACCATCTGGTTTCTTCATCACACTGCTATAAAACCCCTATCCTCAGTGATTTCTTTTTGAGGATGAGCATGTCATAAGAATTAACTGTTCTGAAATTGGGGCTAGAATCAAGTGTGAACCCCCAAACCGTTAATATATCTATGGTTTGTTTATGGCTCTTGTTCATTATCAATTTATGATAGAGAACATTAGAAATCACTCTCCCTCCCCCAGGGCGTAAGATAATTCTATTGATAATGTCAGTAATTTAGCCAATGAGAGAAACATTTAAAAGTTGAGAAAAGAAAATTATACAAGTATAGGGTGCTTTCAGACTGCAATATATGAGGTGTTGACTACAGATTAAACAATTGAATGATGACATTATTTACCAGAAAAAAAAATGGAGCTTGGTGATAGGGCAAAAGTTTCAACAAAATTCATTCATTAAGGCAGAACCATGTCTTACTAGATTTGTACATGTCATAAGAAAGCAAAGCAGGGGACAACACCGGAGACACAGTGTGGGAAATGCACCCGATCTAATCCCGCCACACTGAGGCAAAATACTAAGGAGGTGCAACAGAATAGCAAGGGAACAGAGCGATGAGGTCCCCAGGGAATGCTGAAGGTGGGTTTTGGGAGTGGTGCCCTAACAGAGTGGACTGGAAAACATTCCTAAAGACCAGCAAATAGTCCTTGAACAAACTATAAGCTTTTCTTTCTTGTTGTGTTTTTTTTTTTAAACATTTTATTAGGGGCTCATACAACTGTTATCCCAATCCATATACACATCAATTGTGTAAGGCGCATTTGTACATCGTTTCTCAAAACATTTTCTCTCCACTTAAACCCCCGACATTAGGTCCTCATTTTTCCCCTCCCTCC
>NW_022103896.1:81873454-81874973 GCF_000313985.2 Echinops telfairi | reverse complement strand
ACAAGGATCTACATGTGACCTCCTCCCTGGGGGACGGACCACAGAAAAGTGGGTGAAGGGAGACGTCGGACAGGGCAAGATATGACAAAATAATAATTTATAAACTATCAAGGGTTCATGAGGTAGGGGAAAAGATGAGCTGGTGCCAGGGGCTTAGGTGGAGAGCTAATGTTTTGAGAATGATGAGGGCAATGCATGTACAAATGTACCTTATGCAATTAATGTGTGTATGGATTGTGATAAGAGATGTATGAGCCCCTAATAAAACGATTAAAAAGAAGAAAACGAACCAGAAAATAAACTTCTATCAAGAGTGCTCACTCACAGTAAACATATAGGACAGAGCAGAACTGCTCTTAGGGGCTTGCAAGGCTAACTCTTTACGGGAGTAGAAAGCCTTAACTTCTGTAGAGTAGCTGGTAGTTTTGAACTGATGACCTTCCGGATCGCAGCCCAGTGCATATCCACGGACCCACCAGGGGTCCTATAAGAAAGGAAGGAAGTCATTAAAAGAGTAAAGATATGGTAGTCCCAGGCCACAATTCACTGAACAGCATCAGAGCAAGAGATCTGAACCAAAGTCCCACAACCATCCATTCCATTACCTTGGAATAGCAATGTCTGCTGCTGCTCACACTGCCAGTGTAGCCTTAAATGCAAGGAGGTATGTTTGTTCCTTACATTTGCTACCTGTGGGTTTGAGGTCAAGCCCAGTTCACTTAGGTTTCCATATCAACTCCTTTGCTGTGGCCTATGAAGGATGTTAGCCACCAACAGAAATTTAATTGCCTTCTCTGAGACATACATGCCTCTTTCTGCACATCTTGACTTTAGTTTTTAGTGAGGATTTCTTATCACTCTGTTAGTTTGACTTGGGATGACCTTAGCACAATATTTTATGGCAGCAACGGAATGATCGTCTCTCTCTCATCTTGAAAAACTCACCCCCAGCGGAAGTGAGGTCTTCTCTGTTGAAGTGTTTATAAGATGTCCATATACAGGAGGTGACAAATGTTCATGAGCACTGGATGACTCTGCCTCATTGCTTGGGAGATTACATGATCTGAGAGCCAAGGCCAGCCTGCATCTTGGTGCCTATTCTTACAGTACTGGGCTCATACAATATTTGTCTTTCCTGACTGTTGTTTCTTTGGTAAAGATATTTTCCCAATTTGTAGGCTCTTGTTTTATTCTTTTGATGAAGTCTTTGATATCTGTAAGTATTTTATTTTTTCGTATCATTGTGAATGAAGGGGAGAGCAGATTGGGGGCCCAAAGCCCATCTGTAGGCAACTGGACATCCCCTTTCAGGTTTGCAGGGAGGAGTCAAGCCAGTCAGTGTGCAGTGTAGCAATGATGAAACATACACATTTCCTCTAGTTCTTAATTAAATGCTTCTTCCGTCCCTCCCGTCTCCTCCCCACTATCATGATCCCAAGTCTACCTTACAAATCCAGCTAGACCAGAGGATGTACACTGGTCCAGATAGGAACTGGAAACACAGGGAATCCAGGATGAT
>NW_022103896.1:81870085-81873354 GCF_000313985.2 Echinops telfairi | reverse complement strand
GGGGAGTGCGGAGTGGAGATCCAAAGTCCATTTGTAGGCCACTGGACTTCCCCTTACAGAAGGGTCTCGGGAAGGAGACGAGCCAGTCAGTGTGCAGTGTAGCAATGATGAAACATACACATTTCCTCTAGTTCTTAATTAAATGCTTCTTCCGTCCCTCCTGTCTCCTCCCCACTATCATGATCCCAAGTCTACCTTACAAATCCAGCTAGACCAGAGGATGTACACTGGTACAGATAGGAACTGGAAACACAGGGAATCCAGGATGATCCCCTCAGGACCAGTGGTGAGAGTGGCGACACCGGGAGGGTGGAGTGGAAAGGAGGAACCAATTACAAGGATCTACATATAACCTCCTCCCTGGGGGATGGACAATAGAAAAGTGGGTGAAGGGAGACGTCGGACAGTGTAAGATATGAGCAAATAATAATTTATAAATTTTCAAGGATTCATGAGGGATAGAGGGAGGGAGGGGGAAAATGAGCTGACACTGAGGGCTCAAGTAGAAAGCAAATTTTATGAGAATGATGATGGCAACAAATGTACAAATGTGCTTGACACCGTGGATGTATGTATGGCTTGTGATAAGAGTTGTACAAGCTCCCAATAAAATGACCTTTAAAAAAATAAGTATTTTTATTTTTAAGAGGTTCCAGTCTTAATTTTTCCACTTGTGTGTGCTACTTTTATTATATTTACTAGTCCATGTATGCCCTGCAATAGGGCCCTTAAATTTGTGCCGATTTCCCCCTTAATGATCCTTACATTTGGAGTTCACATTTAGGTCTCTAATCCATCTTGAGTTCATTTTTGTATAAGGTATGAATCCTATTTTATCTGCCAAAGGAGATTCAATTTTTCCAGCATCCTTTGTTGTGTAGGTCTCTTTTGATTTCTTGTCCTTATGGTCTAGTTTTGTGTGGGTCTTTATGTTTCTTTGGTTTGTTTTATTCCTATCGGCATTTCCTCTTTTGCCAGGTGATTGTAGATGGTATGTTCTTTATTGTATTGATGTCTCTGTGAGTTTTCTTCGCTCATATATAGGAAGCAAACAGTGTGCTGTAAGATCGTGGGGTGCATATGTCTATGTGAGTTGTCTCATTTCTTTAGGATATATACCTAGCAGAGGTATTTCTGGGTCACCGAGGATTTCTGTTCCCAGTTTTTTAAGTAGCACCATATTGCTTTCCAAATGGGAAAATAAAAAACTTCTGATATAATGTTGGTGGACTTGCACGTGATTACAAGCCCACCAGCATTGTATAAGAGTTCCACTTACTTTCCAGTATGTGTTATTTTCTCCTCCTTTTTTTGTCAGACTATCGTTGTGGGTATATCCTGGATGCCTAGAGCATACCTAAATATTTTGTGTTATACATCCATCCATAGAGACAGTAGTCCTCTTGAAATTTGGAAAGATGTTTTATAAGGCTAATAAACCTTGTAGTTACTTATATTCTTTATGTAGTAAGTGAGAATAGACTCACTGAAAGTTCAGAACCCATCAAGATCTGCAACTTTATATCTTTGCTTTGTTCTGGAAAAATAAAAAACCAAATATATAACAACTTGCTCAGTCTTATTATGTGGCGAGGCTAGTCTTGCATCCCACGGTACACTAATGTGTGCAAAGAGTAACTTTGATATTTGTTCATGCATAAGGTTTATTTTATGACAGGTAGCCAATACAGATCATATTAAGTGATGAGTAGGTCCCTAGTAAGTTATTTTTACTTTGGAATATCCTTACATTTATATTTGAATATTTGTCTTTGTGGATTTATACCTTTTCAAATAAAATAAACCTGACACAGAGGAACTGAAAATATGTATGTTTTCCTCTCATGATTTCTAATAGGTTTAACAGATTCAAACTAGAATACTAGTTACTGTTTCAGTATGTAGGCCCAGGGTGTCATTGACGTAGAGTAGGTGGACAGGTGGCTTGGCTTTGAGTGCGTTTGCTTTCCTCCCTCTGCTGCAGCTTAGTAGGATGTCATAAAAGATAAAGAGCTAAGGAGGGTTAGCTTGTTTCTTGAAAAATGGAGAATTTTTGAGCAGTAATAATTTAATCTGAAAAAAAAATTTAATCTGAGATTGTTCCTACAAAACTGAAGATTATTTTTAGCTCAAAAGATACTATATTTACAGCTTGAGTTTTGCTTATAAATCGGGTACACATGCAACTAATGTGTGGAGAGACCATTTACTCAGGTGTTTGAGTAAAAGAAAGGGGGAGAAACATTTTGGGGGCACTTGAAATCCTATCACTTTCAAAATAATAATAAAAGTTTCCAGGTGAACTACCCCATAACATGCCCTTAAAGTTTTTATATTACTTTATCACCTAATATCCTACTTAAGAAACTCTGAATAGCTCTGCTACCTGTTGTTTTTCCATCTTTGAGTTCACTTTATTCATCGTTACCCCGGGCGAGGAAAATAGGAAAATTAAAAGAATGAGGGAGAATGTCAAAGAAAAGACATAGAAAGCAATGTTGAAGTAGTAAAATTGAGACTATAGCTGGAAAGATTATACCTGTGAATACTGTATTTTTAAAAACTGTACTTTCACATTTGTTTACCAACTGTACTCTCCCCTTATGAGGTGTTTTCACAGCACTGCTGTGCTATTCCCGTCCGCGCTCCCCCCGTGTTTGATTTAAAAGAAAACATCCCACAGTTGTGCTTATGAAAACACTTCTTGGAAAGGTGATAATGGCACACACATGTAGAAGGTATGTATTATTAATGTAAAAACGTGGTCTACCATGTTTGAGTTGCCATTGAGTTGGTTCCCACTAATCAGAGCCCTATAGAACAGAGTAGAAGTGCCATATACGCTTTCCAACATGTTCAATCTTTACAGAACAAACTGCCACATCTTCCCCATGGAACAGGAGCCAGCTGGTAGATTCCAACTGTTCACTTCTCAGGCTAGCAGCCAAGTGTTTAGCCAGTGTGCCATCCAAGTGCCTGTTTGTGAATATAAAACTTCAAACTTACCGTCACTGAGTTGATTCTGACTCACAAATGATTCTGTGTAGGATTTCTGAGATGGTAAATATTTGGGGGAGCACTCAGTCTTTCTCAGACAGTTACTGGTGGGTTTGAACTGCTAACCTGTGGTTATTAGACCAATACCTATTGCACATTGCCACTCCTAAAAAGTGTATTATTTTACTGCACTTTTTATGCGTGTAGGCATATGAAGATGTGCTGTATTAGTCTGCATACTTTAAAGAAACAAATCCACAGAAACTCATATG
>NW_022103896.1:81864125-81867105 GCF_000313985.2 Echinops telfairi | reverse complement strand
GTCTGTGGCCAGACCTGTGTGCCCTCCATGGGCCACCTTGAATGCTATTCCCGAAGCTCTGGCAAGGACTGGCCACGTGAGAGATGGCAGTTAACTGGTTGCTAGACCCCCTTCTCTTGTTTGTCGACAACATCTTGCTCTGACCTCAGGAGGGTGCGGGATAATGGTCAGAGGGCACGAGGTCTGGAGCTGGAAGGGGAAGACACAAAAAGGTTTGCCAGAAGGATCTAGGGGGCCAGTCAGCAGTAGGGGAGGGAAAGAGCACGGTGTGAGGCTGCAAGCCAGGTGGACATATGGAAAGTGATCTCTCTTTGCCTACAGTGTGTCTTGGGCAACCGTGAGCAGAGGAAAATGGGTTCACCAGGGTGAATGGCAGGTGGTAGGCAACTGCTATAACCACCACCACCACCACCACCCTATTCCCATGTACTTGGCTATAATGGGTAAGGGGATCCACCGCACACCATACATTCAGAAAGGTAAGGTGTGACAGCCCACTGGGAATGATTTTGCTGACTAGAGGGGCCAAGGTAACTGGTGCTGAAGATGGGGCACAACCCCAGCCTCTGACATAATAACCTGTTCTTTGAAATTGAGCTACATTGTAAAGGAGGACTGGGCTTAATGACCTTGAGCTTCTTTGTGATATGAGACTCTTTTAAGCCATTTGTGTATTTTAATAAGCATTGTTTGTCTTTTGTGAGTTTACAAGAAGACTAATAGTTTTGCTGATTGTAACACGTATTCTGTTAGAGCGGCAGACATGAGCTATTGAGAAGAACCTCTAAGTGCCAGAGGGACATTCGGTACCTTCCTGCTGCTAGAGCTCTCAGCTGGTGTTTGGTCCGTATGTTTTTAAATTAACTTTCTTTTTTCAATTGACTTGGGCTTCCTCTCTTTGCTTCTGTGTGCACTTTTCTTTGTTCTTCCTTCCCTTTGACCTAATGCTAGGTATTTACATTTTCGCTTATTTTTTTCTTCTACATTTTATTTTGCTGTTGCTGAAAATAAGTACAGCAAAAAGTACACCACTTCAGCAGTTTCTGTATGTACACTTTCATGACTTGGATTACATTCTTTGAGCTGTACAACCATCCTGACCTTCCTCCTTTTAGTTGTGCTCTTCTCAACATGAACGCGCTGCTCCCCAAGATTTTTACCTAATCTCCAAATAGTTCTTAAAAGAGCATAAGGCTCAACGTGAACCTTTATTAAATAAATTATTTTGTTCATTGTTCAGATGACTTCAGGGCATATGGTTAAGATGTAAAGATTATTTAAAGAAAAATTGTTCAGAGGTTCATATGTCCTCCCGGGCTCCAGGAAGTCTAGAGTCCATGAGAATTTAAAATTTGTGTGTGTGTGTGTGTGTGTGTGTGTATGTGTTTTACTTTTTTATTTTTTGGCCCCCTTTTGAACAGGATTCTTTTGTTATCAAAATGTCCGGAAAGGGACAGGCTCCATCCATTTAGTTCTTCTAGTCTTATGGCAAAGGCATGGAAGCAGTTAGCTCTCACATGTCTTAATCCTCTTCCTGTTCCTGACTCCTTTCTCTGTTGCTCCAGGTGAATTGAGACCAATTGTGCCTTGAATAGTCACTTGCAAGCATTTAAGGCCGACAGGGAGCCTGCAGTATAGTAAGAAGGAGAACTAAACATATAATTATGCCAAATAACTAATATATCCCTGAAACCGTGGCCCTAAATTTCCAAACCAAGGAGCCAAATTCCATGAGGTATTTAGTTGTGCTGCTCCTTCCCTCATTGTTGTCAATATACCTATTGTACAAGTTTTGCCAATTCAACTTAAGTCATCAACTGTGCCACCCTACCCTTAGTTACCATTAGTCCAATTTTTCCATTGGCTACCTACCCTTTTCCAACTTCCTCTCGTCCCTAGTAACCACTAATAAACTTGGTAGGCTACATGTTTGCTTTTACAAAACTTTTTATATAAGTGAGGTTCATGCAGTTTCATTCAGCATATCTTCACGATTTATGCCTCCTGTAGCATTCTGTGTCAAACTCCATGCCTCCCACTGACACTGCAGCATTATTCACAATTTCCAAAAGGTGGAAACAACGTAAGTGTCTACCAGCAGATGAGTACATGGACACAAAGTAGAATATACATATATGCATTAATACCACTCAGCCAGTAGGCGATATGAGGCCATGATCACATGATGGTTTTCTTTTTAAACTAGTCACTAGGTAGTGACATGTAAATTACAGAACTGACTTTCCTTCCCTTCCCCTTGCCGAGTTTTATTCTTAAAAATGAACATTTTGCCCTTTCTGTCATAGAATTGAGGAAAGCTGGTATTTAGTGTGTGTCTGTATATTAGGAGCTTATCTGCATCGTGTTATTTAATATTCATGTTGTTAGCTGTGTCTTTTATTATTCCCATATAAAAATAAGGGAATTGAAGACCATACGTTAAATACTTTGCCTGAGACAGCACGGCTATCAGGATTCTTTTTCTCTACTACTACATTTTTCCTTAGCACCTCAGTCCTTCCTGTGGAGCAGAGTACAAAATGGAGGGGATAAAGAGGAATTCAGAGATTGAGAAAGGGAGGGAGACATGAATTAAACATGTTTTCAACTAAGAGTTCATGAAAGTTTACTTTTGAATTATGAGTCAGGAACCTGTGTTTAAATTGGTCTGTTTCAAAGCTTGAGTGTGGCTCAGCTTCTAAAGAGCTGTTAACTCCTCCCTAGCTGGTGGTTTCTACCTCAGTGAAGTGAAATCAGTGTTTTTAGCATGGGGGACTTGAGAAAATGGACCGGGGCCACACCTGACCTCCTTTGGCTGCCCTGGAAAGAAGGAAATTTGAGGGGGTACCCCCCCCAACAGAATTTTTTTCAAAGCTATGTATTTAAATTTTTTTACAAAACAACCTAATCATCTTCAACGTGTACTCTTCATTACACTTAATACATCTGTCAAATCTGATTCCTCTCTTGGAAACATTTT
>NW_022103896.1:81843092-81863913 GCF_000313985.2 Echinops telfairi | reverse complement strand
TGGACTGAGATGGCTGCACGAGCAAGTGCATTGTCATGGTGGCAAAACCAGTCCTATCTGCCATAAATCATGCCATTTTTGCACACTGTATGCAATCTTTTCAGAACTTCTAAATAGCTTGATTAACCCTATAATGCCTGAATTTTTAATTTCAGGGAAAAAAATTTTTGTTTTTATTCTTTCATATATATAACAATCAAAATATATTTTAAAAATATAAAATGTGCAATGTTTTTAAAATGTAACCAAATTGTCATATTCATCCATAGATTTATAATAAATGTTATAATTAAGTGTTACGGAAATGTCACGCTTGGCATTGTAGGGCTAACAATCTGACCTGGGGAACAAACTCCAAATGCACCATCCCCCTCACATCAAAATACAAATGAATACTGTCTTGGTCTTTGATTTAACTTGACAGGCTTTTTTGGGTGAGCTGATATGGTGTCTTCACATCTCATCACCAGTAATGACTTTGGAAGAAAAGTCTGGGTCACTTTGGAGCTGTTCTTTCCAAGCGCAGCACTTTTGCTGGTCAGTCAGAACCTGAGGGGCAAAATTTGCAGCGACTCTTCTCATTCCAAAATCTTCCCTTAAACGTCACTGAACCGAGCTCCGATAGTCCAGACCACTTTCCATCTCTTCAGCGGTCCTTCGTCAGTCTTGATGCAAGAGTGCACTAATTCTGTCAACATTTTCGTCTGATCAGGAAGTTGATGGAGTCCAGAAAGAGGTTTGTCATAAGTAGACATTTCACCTTTTTGAAACGAGAAAACCACCCGTGCACTGTTCTTGTAAGCTGTGTTCAACACGACAGTTTCTGCAGCATCTCTCCGGAGCAGGAAACCCAATTTCATAGTTCCCTTAAGTCAGCCATCCCCCAAAATGAGGTTCGTGCACTTTTACGAAAAAAATTCACTGTGACCAGAGAAAACCTTCTCAGGCAAGCCCACTGGCTGCACTAACTCAGTGAGTTGCTGGATGGTTGCCTGGCTGGAAAAATGCATACCACAAAGCTCTGCCCAACAGAGGTTTTTTTTTTTCCGGGAGTGGGGGTGGGGTGGGCTCGTACATAGGCACAGATCAGACAGGCCTCTACCTTCCATCCTCATTCACTCTTTTCTGACACGAATTGTTCTTTCCACAAGCTCTCTGTCTGCTGGGTTTGATAATCTGTTGGAGTGGCCACAGAGCTTCACAGGCGATACAGATTACCTCAAGTCTGGATCAGAAAACATGAAGGGTACTGTCTGGTTCACACAGCACCTCCTCTCAGTCAGCAACCAAGTATTTTTCTGGTCCTCAGCCTCTCAATCACACAATCCTTTGGTTTCTGTGGTCCAGGAAGGCTGCCTCCTACTCTGCCTTGTTGCTTTATGGTTTCAGGGGTACAGCGCCTCTACTGCTCCTGCCACTTTAGTCAGTATTCTTGTGCTTTCTCTGCTCGTGGCTCCTCTCCGTTGGCAGTCACAGAAATCTTGTCCTTAGCTGGCTCTCTTAATGCCTACGGGAATGGCAAAACTGACCATGCCCTGAGTTAGAGTCCTCTACCCCTTATTTACATCGTTCCACCAATCATTTTAACGGGAGTTACAGAGAAATGGCTAGAAGAGCCATAAGTAAGTACTTTTACTTATGTGATAGGTACTTAGGAAATTGCTCTTATTTGTCATTGCTTTATTAAAAGTGAATAACTGAAGCTTATATATTATTACCCTTGGCAACTATTAAAAATTTGATTGAGAAGCCTTAAAAAATCAGTTTAAAGTTGACTTTGTTGTTATTACTATGCAAGATGAGCATTCCTAAACAACTAGAGCAGTGGTTCTCAACCTTCCTAAAGCCACAACCCTTTAATACAGTTCCTCATGTTGTGGGGACCCCCAACCATAAAATTATTTTCGCTGCTACTTTGTAACTGTCATTTTGCTACTGTTATGAATTGGGCGACCCCTGTGAAAGGGTCGTTCCACCCCCAAAGGGGTCGTGACCCACTAAACTAGAGCCTTTTATTCACTGATGGAATTAGTTTTGTGTAAGCATCTTTTAAATTCCTGAAATCTCCTTATTGATGATTTATTCATTTATGCCACAAGTATATGTCAAGCACCTACTATGCCAGCCACTGTTCAGACTTCTCGGGATTCAGCTGTGAAAAAAATGTGACACATTTTCCCCTGTCTTGTATCATAGACCCCAGTGAGAACTTACCCTTTCCTTGCCTTTGCCCTTTTCTGCCCTGCCCTTCTTTCATAGCTCTATATTTATATATTATTGTATTTATCATCCTCATCATTGAGAAAAATGTTTTTCCACTGTAGTGCTAGACTCAGAACTTGTTCCACGATGCTCATCAAATGACCTTTGAATGCATAAGGAACTTCCTTTTCTTTGTGGTCTTCAATGTTGTCCTCTCAAGGTCACTAGACTTACTTGCTGCTCTCTTAAGCTGTGTGAATTTCATCCTCATCTCTGCCCAAAAAAGGAGCAGCAAGGAAGAAGTGACTGCTTGCCAGCAGTTCCTAGGAGGAAAAGAAAGTGAATTCACTTTGTTCTCTTCCCGCATTCTGTTTGCTTCCCACCTCCTTTGACTAGTCAGTTCTTACCCTCCAGAAAACATTCCTAACTTGCCCAAAAGTCACCATAATAGTGAGCTTCTTTTTGAAGCCAAATATGTTTAAGGTTTAAACCTAAATTTTAAAAGAACAGAAAGCAATTTTTGGAACATTTCTCACACTTCAGATTTGCATATGTGAATATACCTTAGACACCACCCCCCACCCCCCCCCACACTTCACACCACACACACAATTCAGCCATGGAGTGAAAGGGTTAGAGGACTGTGATAAGTACTACTTCTCAAACAGACATGATTATTTAAGCTGTTTAGCCCATTCTTCCAGTCTCTCTTTCTGCCTTTATTTTCTTCTTTCCATCAGATTACTATTGTACTATCATATTTTAATGTAGAACTTGAACACCCTACAGTGATTTCTTCTCTGTTTTTGAGAAAATGACGAGAGTGGGCAGTAAAAGATGTGGCCAATCTAACTATGCTAGAGCTTGACTTATACCTAGTAACACCCTAGGCCTCATGTACACACAGTAGCAGGGAATAAGATCCTCTGGGGAACCTTTCAAAACCAAACTCACTGCCATCGATTTGATGCTGACTCAAATAGTGACCCTATAGGACAGGGTAGAACTAACCCCGTGAGTTTCCGAGACTTGAGACTTATTTACCAGAGTAGAAAGCCTTGACTTTCTCTTTCAGATTGACTGCTGGTTTTGATATGGTTTGTTTGCATATCACAGTCTAATGGTTTGCATATCACAGTCTAATGGGTAACCACTGTGCTACCAGGGCTCTTCTGGGGAACATCGTAGAATTTAGCTGCTGCTTTGAACAGGTGATGGTATCAAGTTCTGGAGAGTTACTTGGAGCCATACAGTTAGGTTATCAAGGGAGCAAAAACCAGAAGTTGAGTCTCTTGACTTGTATTTGGTATTTTCCATGATCGAGATGGGACTGTTTCAAAGTTAAGTGATATTTTCATGACTTAATTCTGTGCTCACATTTTAATATTATTTACTTTCTAAAACATGATGTGAAATATTTTAAAGTAAGATATTTTTGTTGAATTATTAAAATATCTAATACAGAAATTCTAGTCTTTAAATAGTAAGCTCTCCAGTTACATACACATAAATTATGATCAGGTCTACCAAGGGCTCAAGTAGAAAGAAAATGTTTTTAAGAAGGATGATGGCAACAAATGTACAAATATACTTGACACAGTGGATATATATATGGATTGTGATAAGAGTTGTACGAGCTCCCAGTAAAATGATTTTTTTAAAAATTATGATCAGGTCACAGCCCCAATGTGCCAAATTTAGGGTGCTCATTGTGCTGTGGTCACTCATGTGGTAGGATATTAGGCCTCTAGATTTTGGGAAAATGTTTGATGGCTAGAGAAAATGATTTTTTAAAAAGTAAGGTTGTGTCATCTGCATATCACAGGTTTTAATTAAGTCTTCCTCCAATCCTGATGCTACATTCTTCATATAATCCAACTTCTCTGATTATTGCTCAGGAAATGGACTGAATAAGTATGTTGAGAGGATACAACCCTGACACTCCTGATTTTAACCATGTAGTATTGTTCTGTGCGCACAACTGCCTCTTGATCCATGTAAAAAGTTTCTCATGAATACAATGAAGTGTCCTGGAATTCCCATTCTTCTGAAGGTTATCTATAGTTTGTTATGATTCATATAGTCTAATGCCTTGTTATAGTCAGTAAAACACAAGTAAATACCTTATGGGTATTCTTTGCGTTGAGAAAGATCTCTCTGAGATTATTATTCACTACCTTTTGCTGACCGTGCAATGCTTTTTCTCTTTTCCTGTGTACCAGATTTGGGGATCTATTAGAGTAGGTTTGAAATGGGTCTTTCTGTACACAGATTATGCCACATAGAATGTACTTCTGAGATCAAATTGTAATTTTCTCGTCACTGTTAAAATCACTGACTGACTCTCTTGTTGGCAGTAAAAACCCAAGCTCACTGCCATCAAGTTGCTTGAGGCTCACAGGGTCCCTGTTTGCATGCAATAGTTGATGTTTAATCAGTGTAGACTTGTACATCTCTAGGGTCTCAGGAGCCTTCTGAAATTGCCCAGTTGTTTATTTTTTTAAATACTTATTTAAAACAACAACTAATTGCCATTGAGTGGATACTGACTTACAGCAACCTTCCAAGGTGGGGGAGAACTGCTCTGTGACTTTTCCAAGGCTGTAACACTTTATAGGAGTAGGAATCCTGTTGGCTGGAGGATTTGAGCTGTGTATCTTGCAGTTAGCTGCCCAACTCGTAACCAGTGAATCATCAGTGCCCCTTTTGATAGTGATAGGATCTGTAAATTGTTCAGATTCTCAAAAGGGTCTAGGTCAGCGGTTCTTATTGTGTGGGTCGTGACGAGTGTCGAATAACCCTGTCACAGAAGTCGCCCGATTCATAACAGAAGCAAAATTACAGTTATGAAGTAGCAACGAAAATAATTTTATGGTTGGGGGCGGGTCACCACAACATGAGGAACTTGAGAACCACTGGTCTAGGTTAATTAAAAAATCAGAAAATTGCTGTTTTATAGGATGAAATTTCCTTGTGGTGCTGAAAAGCATGCTCAGCTTTGTATAATTTCTCAAAAAGCTCCATTTGCTTTCTTGCTAGCTGATCTTCCACTTAAAACTCTCCTGTTTTTTAAAAAATATTACACAGTTCGTGCATTCTTGATTTCTACATCTCGTCATCTGTGTGAGATCCTCTAGGCTCCTGTAGTAGTTAACTTCAGCATGGGAGTCCTCCATTGCTTTACAGATGTTTTCTCACCTGGATATGGACATGTCAATGCCTTTCTCAGAGGTGTGTTTTACTCTTTAATTATGTAATGAATGGATAAAGTTTGGTAGTGTCCATTAGCAAATGGTGCTCATTCTTGTTAATTTGATTCGTCAGCCTACCTTTCTTACTAAGGATATGGATTTCCTTGTTAGATCACAAGCTCAGTTTCTTCTTAAACCCTAGAGTCCATATGAAGGAAAAGCTTTTTCTAACTAATAACTTATATTTATATTAGGTACTTGTGTAAAACAGAATTGCTCTTGTAGAAACTTTAGACAGTTGCTGCATTGAAGATGACAAAGACTGTCTCCCAATAAGTGGAGCCATGTTTTCTTCCATCTTTGGAACAGCTTCACTGTTGTGTGTTTATAGCATTTCCTCTATTCAGAAACTTTTTAAGGAAATTCAGAGGAGAGGGTGACTGAGGCAAAGACAAAGATGGTGTGACCATCTCTGGAGGGGCTACTGCCTGGTATAGTAAGTATATGGGCAGCAGTGACGGGACGGCGGGGGGCACCTAAAGGTGCTTGAGCCTCTGGCTGCTTATATATCTTTTAAAGCCAGCCTTGTTTGGGGTCGTTGCCTGACTTTTTTTTCGGTCGTTGGTATTTCATGTCTCACTTTCCTTCCCGCCTGATTTTATAATTGGAAGATTATATATTAATATAACGCTTAAGCTGTGTAATTAGTATTAGGTATTGAAATTGCTGGTATTGAGCTCTAATAGCCGGCACTGGTTGGGCTGCTCTAACGGAAAGGTTAGCCTTTTGAAACCACCAGCTACTCCCCAGAGGGAAGTTGAAACTTTGTGCTTCCACAGAAATGTGCAGCCTTGGGGAACCCATGGGGTCCCTTCTGCCAGTAGTTCTCTAGAGTTGCTGAGTTGAAAACTATCTGCAAACTGAGACTTGAAATTGCTGTTTAACTTATGTACGTTGTGCTTCTGTTTCCTATGGAAACATATTGTGTGTGTGTGTGTGTGTGTATGTGTGACACACATTGTGTGCGTGTGTGTGAGTGAGACACACATTGCAGTGCTTATACTAACATGTGGCTGCGCTCTTTTACATTTTGTATTCAGTGTTTGAGTATATTATCCGTCATAACAATTTGAATTTATGTAGTGCATTTGGAATTGTTTGTGGATATTACACTTCAGGAATTTTAATCAATCATGTAACTCGTACATATTAAACTAAGATTATATATTATAAAGCAATCTACATGGCTTAGTTACTGCGAGTCAAAGTACTGTGAGACCTCAGATGTTATGATAACTGCTATTACGTGTAGCTATTTAGTTTTGGAAATATGGCTAGGAGCCCTGGTGGTGCAGTGGTTAAGCACTTGGCGACAAAACTAAATAGCTAATTTTTAAATTTTATTTAATTGTAATGAATTTTAAGCCTTAACTAGTCATGTGTGGTTAATGACTATCATAATGAACTAGAAGACTTTTATGTAACCCAGTTTTTCCAACTGAGAAGAGAAGATAAAATTTAATAAAACTTAAGTTGTGTAATTAGTATTAAGTATTGAAATTGCTGGTATTGAGCTCTAATAGCGGGCGCTAGTTGGGCTACTTCACTGGGTTATAAGAATTAGATAACATAATATATGTGGAGGTTTCCATTAAAGTGGGAAAATGTAATGAAAAGCTACTAATGGAATTTTTCCATGAACTTTTTGAAGTCCCCTCGTATTTAAGGAACTTAACATAATGCAGCTCTGTTGCAGTGAGCTTGGATTTCTTTGATTTTCTTAACACAATACTTGATGCAAACTATGTCCTTGAAAACTGAGCTAATTGTAATGACTACTACATATTTAATATGCTGGAGTTACTTTCTTTTCAAAATTAAACATCTTTGTTTTTATTCTTTCCTTCCAGGATTAATGTATTTTTGGACATCAAGTGCAATATTGAGAGGAAAACAAGTCACATCATTGTTGAAGTCATTTCTGCTTATTTTATTTGTAATTTATGATTTGATTTGAATACAGTAATGGGGGGAGCTGTGAGTGCTGGAGAAGATAATGATGACTTAATCGATAACTTAAAAGAAGCTCAGTATATCCGCACGGAAAGAGTGGAACAAGCCTTCAGAGCTATTGACCGTGGAGATTACTATTTGGAAGGCTACAGAGACAATGCTTACAAAGACTTGGCCTGGAAGCATGGCAACATTCACTTATCAGCCCCATGCATTTATTCTGAAGTTATGGAAGCATTGCAACTTCAACCAGGATTGTCTTTTCTTAACCTGGGAAGTGGAACCGGATATTTAAGTACAATGGTGGGCTTGATTTTAGGTAATTTTATTTTTGTAAAATTTTATTTTCAAGTAGATTAAGCTGTTTATATTTCTGTATGTGATTTATAGGGTATATAGCTTTGTATATCTTTGAGTGTGTGTATTCACAATAGTAATCTTTCTTAAATGTGGAAACACAAGGCAATATTCTTCTCATCCCAGCCCTAATTTCGGGAGTTATACTTAGGTCCTGCCGACCATCCTAATCTTATAGTAGCTCTTGGAACTCGTCTTTGATCTTCAATTGTTATCTCTGTTTGAACAGCTAGCTGATAGGCAGGCAGCTCAGAACTGTTATATAATCTGTTTCAGAAAAATTATTCTGACTGCTAGCTAGAAAGTTTGGTAGTTCACAATGACCCATTTTAAATAAGAGGATTGTGCTGGTTCCTTGTTGTTGGAGAGATGGGTGTATGGTGAAGACTGTGTAGTGCTGGTGGGGCAAAGAAAGGTTGGAGAAAAGTACAAGGAAGAGAGCAGTCCATCTTCACTAAACTGTTAGTGTATTTATTGATTATCTACACTGTCAGGCATTGTTAAAGGAGCTGAGCAGCAAATAGGGACAAAGGTCTCTGACCTCATAGAGCTTATTGGATGTCACCCACTACATGGTTTGAAGCACTTAACTTAGAGTGATTCTTCCTAATAATCCTTGAACATGTATACTATTATTACTTCTATTACATAGGTTAAGAAAGTGAGTACAGAGAGCTGAAATACTCATTTAAGGCCAGATAGCGAGGGAATGATATCTGGGAACATAGGGGATGTGAGTGGTTGCAGGTAGGTGGAAGGAAATCTGCTACAAGACATGCTTACGCTGTTTCATCAGTTAATCTGCCATATTTACTGAGTGCTAATGTGTACCACCAGGCACCCTGGTAGCGTACTGGTTATTTGATGAGCTGCTAACTTCAAGGTCAGTAGTTCAAAACCACCAGCCCCTTAGAGGGAGAAAGGGCTTTCTACTCTCATAAAGTTACTATCTCTGGAACTCCCAGGTGCAGTTCTACCCTGTCATATCCAAAAAGCTCTCTGCCAGCGAGTCAGTACTGACTCATAGTGCTCCCCTGTGGGTTTCTGGGACTGTAACTGTTTATGGGAGTAGAAAGGTCAGTCTTTCTCCTGCAGAGCTGCTGGTGGTTTCAAAGTCCAGCCCAACACGTAACCACTACAGAGTCACTATAAGTCAGCCTTGACTTTATGGCAGCGAGTTTAGTTTCCTTTTTTGAGACTATCAAAGGAGCCTCGGTGGCACAGTGGTTAAGATCTCATCGCTAGTGAAGTGTCAGCCCTTTGAACCTGCAGATTGCTAAACATGTGGCAGTCTGCTACTCTGAAGATAACAGCCTTGGGACCCTTGTGAATGAGTTTTACTCTGCCCTGTAGAGACTAGAGAGCGAGAGAGAATAGTCCATGGAAAAGGGCATCATGCTTGGTAGAGCATCAACGGAAAAAGAGAAAGCCTCTCAAGGAGTTGGTGTGGCACAGTGCTGCAACAGAGGGCTCAGACATAACCACTGCGAGACTGATGCAAGATAGGCAGTGTTGTGTAGCTGTGAGTTGGAAATGAGGCAACGGCACCTACGAACAGTAGAGATATTTTGAGTTGGAATAAAATACTGTTGTGTTTTGGTTTGTTGTTTTTTGGAATGTGTGTCAAACATTAAGGTAGAGCATTAAGGCCTATAACATTGACTCTTAACTCTTGCCCTTGAATTTTGCTTTCTGATGTGGTAAAAGTGAGGTGGGAAACGAGGACAACATAGGACACTGTGTGTGCTATCATTGAAGTTTACGCTCAAGATACAAACATAGGCTGTGGTTTAATATTTGTTCTAAAGTGATATGTATGAAGGATTTTAATAAGAGAAATGGCTTACCCTCTTAAAGGTGACCCTGTGTCCCAGTTTCCTGAGACAGTCCTGATTTATCCCTATTGCCCTAGCATCAGAATTCATGGTATCCCTTTTTGTTCTCAGAATAATCCCAGTTTGGACAATTTATCATCATTTTGTTTAACTTTTAAGGGATTTTCAGGCTCGACATTCCCCATTCCTACACATTAGGTAGCCCTTTACTCTTTCAGGCATAGAATTTGTGATATATTTAAGGCGCACACGTACACGTACACATACAGTCCTCTTTCAGTCCATAGTTGGGTCTGCTTTTGCTACACAGTGACTTCTTGAAAATGGCAATGATTAGTAATTTTTACTGGTGAAGAGAAATTTAGATGATTACATTTAAACATGATTGATGCCTATCCTTTTCACTAATATTTTCTCAGTATGCTGGAATAATGTTTTGAGCTTGATCCTTGATGTATTTAGAATGTATTAGTAGTTTATTTTTTAATACTGAATAATATTCTGTTGAATGGATATATACCACATTTTGTCAATTTCCCAGTTGATGAGCATTTGAATTGTTTCTACTTTTTGCTATGATGAATAATGTTGCTATAAACATTCGCTTACAAGTCTTTGTGTGGACATCGTGTTTTATTTCTCTTGGGTGAATTCCCAGTAGTAGAATTGTTGGGTAGTGTGGCTAATTTGGAGCCCTGGTGGCTTAGTGGTTACCCATTGGCCTGATAACTTGCAAAGTCAGCATATTGAAACTACCAGCTGGTCTTTGAGAGAGATGGGGCTTTCTCCTCCCATCAAGAGTTACAGTCTCAGAAAGTCACAAGGGCAGTTCTACCCTACCCTAACCCTATAGGGTTGATATGAGTTGGCATCAACCTGATGGTGGTGTGTTTGGTTTTAATGGCTAATTTATATTTAAGAACTTATTAAATTGTTTTCAGAAGTTGCTGTACTGTTTAATTACAAATAATGCACGAGATTTCAATTTCTCCACATCCTCATTGACATTTATTATTTTCTCTCTGTGTGTGTATATTGTGCCTTTCTGTACTTAACAGTCATTTTAACTGCGTGTGAAATGATATCTCGTTGTGGTTTTAATGTGCACTTCGCTAAGGAGATCTGATGGCCCTGAGGTCTGTAAGGCATTGGGTTACTAACCAAAAGGTTTGCAGTTGAAACCTCCCAGCTGCTCTGCACGAGGAAGATCAGGCTGTCTGCTCTTTTAAAGATTTATAGTCTTGGGAACTTTGTAAAGTTGGTGTGATTTGGGATCAGCTGTGACAGGGGTGTCTTGTTTGAGGTTTTAATGTATGTCAAAGGAGTCCTGGTCATTAGTGGTCAAGAGCATATCTGCTAGCTTAAAAGTTGGCATTTTGAACCTACCAGCTGCTTCTCAAGAGAAGTCTGTTTCAATAAAGATTATACCTTTGGAACCTTATGGGTTTCTACTCTGCCTTAGGGGGGGGCGCTGTGTGTTTGAATCGACTCAAGACAATGGGTTTGCTTTGGGGAATGACTAGTGATATTGAGTATGTATTCATGTGCTCACTAGCCATTCCTATGTTTTCTTTGGAAAATGTATATTCAAATTACCCCAGCCAGAAATTTGAATTTCAGTTTGTTTGTTTTTTTCCTTAAAAAAACCAAAAAACCCAGCAGTATGAAATGGCATACTTCGAAGTTTTCCATTTTCTACTTCTTTAGAGGTTGCATTTCCATTTCGGTAATAACTTATAAATAGATCCAGCCATAAGATAACCAATTCATTGTGTGACATTCACTGTAAATAGGAATGATTATTGATTGAAGTCACGAGGTTTTTAGGAAGCAAGGATAATATGTATTGTAATTTAGAAATCCATAAGCCAACTAAAATTAATAGGTATTTTGAATGGAGTCTGGAAGATTTTCTTGTGAGAGTACTCCCCATTCCATGGTGGTATATACATGAGATATACAGGGGTACCCCAAAAGGATTTTTTTATGTATTTACATTTTTTAACAAAACAACCGTACCACCTTCAAAGTACTCTCCATTATACTTAACACATTTGTCAAATTTGGAAACATTTTTCAAATTCATCTGTTTGGATGGTTGACAGCACTTCCCTCGTTTTTCTTCACCTCTTCTACATCATCCAATCACTGTCCTTTCATTTCCCTCTGTATTCATGGAAACAAAAAGAAGCAAGAATGGAGCAAGGTTATGTGAATAAGATGCATGAGGCAAGAGAGACATGCTGTTTTTTGCCAAAAATTGGTGCACTGAAATGGCTGCGTGAGCAGGTGCATTGTCGTGATGGCAAAACCAGTCCCGTCTGCCACAGATCAGACCTTTTTTACCGCACAGTGTTACGCAGTCTTTTCAGAACCTTTAAATTCTGACTGGGTGCACCAGACTACAAATGTGCTATCCCCCTCACATCCCAAAACAAATGAGTATCAGCTTGATCGATGATTTCACTTGACAAGCTTTTTAGGGGCCAGGTGTTGATGATGTCTTCCACTGGCTTGATTGATGTTTGCTTTCAGGGTTATAATAAATAATAGCACCATGTCTTGTCACCAGTAATGACCTTGGGAAAAAAGTCTGGGTCACTGTGGAACTGTTGTTTCAAAGCACAGCATGTTTCCAGTTGATGCTCTTTTCCTGGTGAAGCACAAATTTTGCAGTGATTTGCATCCCCAAATCTTCCATTAAAAGTCATTGAACTGAGCTCCAAGATAGTCCAGATAGCTTTGCCTTCCCTTCAATGGTCTGTCGATGGTCTTCGAGCACAAGTGCTCAAATTTTGTGGAGCTTTTTGTCTAGGAAGTTGACGGACATCCAGAAAAAGGTTTGTCATCAGTCGACATTGTACCTTTTTTGAAGTGAGAAAACCACGCATACACTTGAGTGTTTTCTATAGTGTTTTCCTTGTAAACTGTGTTCAGCATCACAACAGTTTCTGCAGCATTTTTCCCCAAGCAGGAAACAAAATTTCACAGCCACATGGCTGTTCTCTTAAATCAGTCATGCCCTAAAACAAGGTAAAGCGAAACTGCTTTTATGAAAAAATTTCTCTTGTGACCAGAGAGAACCTTCCCAGGCAATGCTACTGGGTGCACCAACTCAGAGGGAGTTGCTATAGATGCCCTCCGAGTGGGGGGACAGGGGTGGGGGTGGTGGGGGGTGGAAATGCGTACTTTGAAAGCTCTGCTGGGCTTTTCTCCATTTGGGGCGGGGGGTGGGGGTGTTACCCAGTCGTATGCTTACTTTATTGTCAGTATGCTTTATTTTCAAATTGAATATATATTTGTTGTGCTTTTAATGCCATCTGCCTACATCTTAGTTAGAAATCTTTGAAATTTGGAATTGTAGCTATATTTACATTTTTTAAAATTATTTGGTCAGAGACCATTATCTCAGAAACTGCTAACTGTGGAGAGGATACAGCAATATAAGACACATCTCTGCCTTTGAAATTGTACAAGGCCTTTACAATCTGAAGTGGTGTGTCATTTATTTAATCGGCTGTTATTTGTTTGCTTCATGAGTATTTACAGGGATCATTCAACATGTTGGGCTCAGTCTCCTCCCACATTTCACAAATAAGTATGCACGAGAACAAAAGAGTTGATAAGAATTGCTTTCAGGTAAATGGCTTCCATTAAAAAGAATTTAGAGGAGGATTTGAAATACTTAAATCAGCTTTTTAAAAATATTATATTGACCTATAATTTAAAACTCATGCATATAAGCATTAATACCATTCCCCCCTCCTGTCTTGTATTTTATTATTTTCAATCCTTGTATCACACAAGCTGGAATCTTCATATGTATTGACTTAGCTTACTGTCATTAGATGGCTGCTTGTTTTAAGACAAACCTTTAACACCCTAGATGCTATTCTTTCTGCTGTCTAGGCACCATCTGACATCATTATCACACTTTCCTACAGCACCCGTGTTTTCAGTGATCTCTTCATGACGGCAAACATTCAGTGTGTGCATGTTATAAGGAAGGACTGTTTGTTATTAGATTAGGGCTATAGTTAAGCATGAGCTCATGTAGCTATGGTTTATATATATACCTAGTTCATTATCCTTTTATTGAGGAACATAAAGTATCTTGATGAGGATTTCAAATACTGCTCAGAAAAGGACAATTTACACTTTTAGAATAGCTTTTTTAATCAAAGTACATGGATTGTTGACCTGTACAGTTCGAAAACTCAAGTGATCAGACACTACACAAATAATGAGGGTTGTAGATAGAGCATAACTTTCATTAATGTTCATTCACAAAGGCAGAACCATGCCTGCTAGACTGAGACATGCCATAAAAAGCAAGGAAACCATGACTAGCAATTGTGTGGTAATCCTGAACTGCCATTCATTGGGCATCTTCAAAGGAAGAGATCTGAACCAAAGTCCAACAACCTCTAAATCTATAACCTTGCTAGAACAGTCATATGGTTCTCACACTAGGGCGTTTCAATCTTAAGTCCAAGGAATAGTTCGAATCCTTATATCTGCTGCAGATGAGTGTAAGGTAAAAAGCAGTTTGCATAGTGTATTCCCAAATCGCATTAATTTGGTGTGGCCTCTGAAGAATGCTGTGCACCTCAAAAGGACAGATCTAAAATTTTGGTGGACATTAGCATATGGCTTGGTAGGGCTGGTAG
Source organism: Echinops telfairi (assembly GCF_000313985.2). Classification (NCBI taxonomy): domain Eukaryota; kingdom Metazoa; phylum Chordata; class Mammalia; order Afrosoricida; family Tenrecidae; genus Echinops; species Echinops telfairi. The sequence continues at coordinate 81,849,645 of NW_022103896.1, read as the reverse complement.
AAACTAGGTCAAAAGTGCCCAATTAGGAAGATAGTCCCAGGCTTATTCTCCCCTTATGTGTCTGTATAAGTAAGGGTAAGCATTTTCCCCGAGTGACAGGTTACCCAGCTAGTTTACCCACCAACAGAGGTATGATCTCCTTCTCAAAGACAGACCTGCCTCTCCCCACCGCTGGACTTGGATTTCCATTAAGGTTCACTGAGTCCCCTTTTGGGAGTGTATCGCTATATGGTGACTGTAGAATAATGTTATATGGAAGGAACTGATTGGTCTTCTCACAGCATCAGAAAATTGACTTCAGCCTAGGTAAGGTCCCAGTGGTTATTAAACGAGGGGGGTACCCCTCAGAAAACAGAATTTTTTTTAAAGCTATGTATTTAAATTTTTAAACTTTTTTATTGGAGGCTAGTACACTTCCTATTATAATCCATACATACATCCATTGTGTCAAGCACATTTGTACATGTGTTGCCATTATCATTCTCAAAACACCTGCTTTCTATTTGAGCCCTTGGTTTCAGCTGCTCATTTTTCCTCCCCCTATCCCCTCCCCCTTGAACTCTTGATAATTTATAAATTATTATTATTTTGTCATATCTTACGCCATCGATGTCTCCCCTCACCTATTTCTACGCTGTCCGTCCCCCAGGGACTAGGTTATATGTAGATCCTTGTAATCCCCTTTCTCCCCCACCTTCCCTCCACCCTCCCGATATCACCACCATCACCACTGGTCCAGAGGGGTTCATTGTTCTGGATTCCCTGTATTTCCAGATCCTATCTGTGCCAGTGTACATCCTCCGGTCCAGCATCACTTTCAAAATACTTTTGTTACACTTAATATGTTTGTCAAATCTGCAATTCCCATCTTGGAAACATTTTTCAAATTCATCTGTTTGGATGGCTGACAGCACCTCCCTCATTTTCTTTTTTTTTAACTTCACTTCTTAGTTGTCAAATCTGTCTTTCAGGTCCTTCTGCATTCGCAGAAACAAAAAGTCACCCTGAGTGAGGTCAGGTGAGTAAGGTGTTTGGGCAAGAGAGGCATGCTGATTTTTTACCCAAAATTGGAATACTAAACTCCAAATATACTGCAAATGGACATTTTTGTTTATTTTGTGAAATTGACGGATGTCCAGGAAAAGGTCATCAACTGACATTTCACCTTTTTTGAAACGAGAAAAGCACTTGTACACTTGAGTTTTTTTCCATAGCACTGTCTTCATAAGTCGCGTTCAACATCACGACACTTTCTGCCACATTTTTCTCAAGCAGAAGCAAAATTCCACAGCCACATGCAGTTCTCTTATATCGACCATCACCAGAAATGAGGTTCAAGCGAAACTGCTTTTACGAAAAAATTCCCTATGATCAGAGAATCTTCCCAGGCTACGCCACTGGGTGCATTAAATCAGAGTGAGTTGCTAGATACTTGCTAACTGGGGAAAAATGTGTACTACAGAAGCTCCGCTAGGTGTAGCTTTTTTCTGATTTTTGGGTGGGAGGGGTTACCCCCTTGTATACCCAACAGAGATACTGCTGGGTCATATGGGATTTCTACTCCCAGTTATTTTAGGTAGTGTCATGTTGCTCTAAACCAGCAGTTCTCAACCTGTGAATCGCGACCCCTTTGAGGGTCAAAAACCCTTTTACAGGGTTGCCCGATTCATAATAGTAGCAAAATTACAGCTAAGAAGTAGCAATGAAAATCATTTTATGGTTGGGTTGGGGAGTCACCATAACATGAGGAACTGTATTAAAAGGTCACGGCATTAGGAAGGTTGAGAACCACTGCTCTAAACAATGGTTATATATGTTTATAAAGCTCACCAGCAGTATACAAGTGTTCTAATCTCCACACCCTAGCCAGCATTTTTGTTTTGTTTGTTTTTTAAATTAGTGTATTGTTGTGGGTGTTAGGTGATCTTTATTATTTTGATTTGCATTTCCTGGGTGGCTAGTGATCGAGAATGAGCAGTTTTTCTTTTTTTCCTTTTCATGAGCACTTTTTCATTGGTTAGCCATTGAGTGTCATCTTTGATGAACCGTCCAGGTCTGTTGCCCATTTTTAAATTGGATTGCATGTTTTTTTCTTATTGAAGTGTTGCAGAATTCTATAGATTATAGCGATTAGTCTTTTGCTCATTGGGTTGTGGCTAAAGATCTTTTCCAAGTTCAGGAGCTTTCTTTATACTCTTGATGAAGTCAGTTGATGTGGTGCCTTATTTTTAGTAGGTGTCAGTTGTCTATATTGTCTTTTATTGTGTGTGCTTCCTTTGTTATATTTGGTAGCATGTATATGCGTTGCAATAGGGCCCTTAGGTTTGGCCCAATTTACTCACAGATGATCCTTATAGATCTGAGATTTTAAATTAACTTTTCAAATACTATTCTCTTAAATAGTTGAATACATTTTCTTAGTTTTTTGAATTTGCTTTGGTAGAAACTATTTTGGTAGACTGTTTTAATGTTCCAATGTAGAGTCAGATGTAATTCAGAAGTTTCTCTGGATATATTTCGTTTTAATATTGTCAGCCAGTTTGTTGGAAATAGGTAAATCAATTGATTGTAATATCAGTTCTTGATATTTAGACACCTAATTACTTTATGCCATGAGTCCTGTATTTTTGCATCTGTTTACACCAGCATTTGGAGATCTTGTTTAAACATATTTCTAAGATTCAGATGTAATAAAAGAAAACAGTATTTACATGAGAAGACTTAAAAAATTTATAGAAACATTCCATTATCTCTTGATTGCATTTTTTCCACAAACTATATGAAACTCTGTCATATATCTGTAAAGGAGGAGCCTGAGGACTAGAATTGGTTTCTCTTAATTCTCAGTCTCCTTTCCTAAGCCTGCGTAGTGGGGAAAATCCTCCAGTCTTAGGTATACCTAGCTAGCTATGCCTTCACGAACCACAGATAATTACGTATAATATGATTTTAGTAAGAGACAATAGATTAAAATATTTCTTTTTATTATCTAGTTAGTAATTACCTAACCTCATGCGGATTCATTTTTTCCCCTTTCATTTACTTTTCAATGGTTTTCTGTGTCTGTAACATCAAGGATACTTTATACATGATATTCAGGGAAGGAAAGAAACCATTTCTGTCTACTTTTCTTTTGTTACTTTCCTTGACTACTTTTAAAGTTACTTTAAATTCTTCCCAAAGCACACTTTCTAAACATGAAATTACTAATAATATGTCACTTGATTTTACTAGTTTGTTATATATATATATATATCAAATAATTCACCTGCTCCCCCTTGTGGTATTTAGTTTTGTCTAACATCTTATTTACTCTTACTAATTCTTGATATTAGTTTACCAAAGGGAACAGAACTTGAAAATCTCAAATAGATGGGTTTTGTAAAAATTAGAAGATTTGGTGAAGTTTAGATTGGCTGCAGAGCCTCAGACATACTCCTCGAGACTGTGTATGCAGATCATGAGACACACCCTGAGAGGCCTTGTCTCACTTGTTTGAGGTGGGACCTAAGCATTGGCAGTTTAAGTCAACATTGATTTTAATAGATTTTTTAACTTAATCTAATTTTAAAAGAAAAGATAAATATTCTGAGGTTATTATTCTACTATACAGTCAATATTGGAAACATAGCTGTAATCTTGCCAGTCAAGTAACCAATTATATGAGGGGGCTTCAAAAAATCTGGGGAAAATGGAATTAAAAGATACAATTTTTCCATGTGCTTTTGAAACCCCAGTATATTGGGATAGGTAACATAATTTATAACAACAATTTGCCTCCATATTATAGATTGTAGTTTGTGAAATACATTCATATAAGATTTTCCTAAGTACCCTGTAAGGCAGGTAAGTGTAGATATCTTTTCTATTTTATAGATTAGATAATGGTCTTCAAACATGTAACAGGTATTTGCCAACTAAAAATTAATTGATCTTTGCAGGACATTGATTTACATATTATGAGTAATTTTTGCCTGTGGCCCAGTTCACTAAATTAGCATGCCACAAAATACTGAAGGCACAGAGCTTCCCGCAAACTCAAAGTGAAGCTCTCAGGGTCCCTGGCTTACCTTAGGCTAGCCTTTTTACAGAGCCTTGTTAGAGGACTTGGTAGCATAAGTGCCAGGTATCATGACTGAACACCTATGTAAAGTAGAAATAGAGCTGGTTGTTTGGGTTTCTTTTTTGCTTTTCTCTCAAGAGATTGGTTATATCCTTTAATGCATTTCTTTTTAATTACTTTCATTGTTAGTGTGATATATTTGAATTATGAAGTATTGGTAATTAGAGATATGAAGGTAAGTCAAAAAGTACTGCGCCCCAGTTTAGCAAACAGTGCCTTAGACAGGAACAACTAGAGAATTAAAATCAACAATGAGGAGGATGTAGAGATCCTGGGGGTGTTGGAGCAACAGCAGTCTAACTGAGAGGAATTACTACGTGGCAGAAGGGCAAGCACGATGGTGGGGCAGGAGAAAGGTAAAAGGAAACAGGAGAGCTCTAGGAAGCAAAGCTATGGATAGAGGTAGAAACATAGGTGTGTACATATGTAAATACATAAATTCATGAAAATAGAGGTATTGGCCCTTGTACATATATTTACATGGCAATACACTGAGGTAGTGGACTGACTTTGGGCCTCTGCTCAAGCCCTGCCTCAATGCAAGAACACTTTGTTCTAACAACCTGGCACTCTGTGATGCTTGCACTCCTGGCACGATCACTGAAGACAAAATGGGTGCGTGAACAAATGTGAAGAAAGCAGATGGTGCCTGGATATATAACGTCTGGGGTCTTAAAGGTTTGAAGTTAAACAAGTAGCCATATAGCAGAGAAGCAGCAAGCCCACATGGAAGAAGCACACCAGCCTGTGCGATCTTGAGGTGTTGATGGGATTGGGTAACAGGCACCAGAAGACCCCAAACAAACAAACAAAAAACATGGTTGAGCACAAGGGGGGTCAGAGCAGAGTCCCAAAACCCATCTGTGACAATAGTACATCCCCTCACAGAAGGGTCCCAAGGAAGGGATGAGTCTACCAGGGTGCAGTATAGCATAGATGAAACAAACACTATTATTCTGGTTCCTTGGGGCTTCCTTACCCCCCACTATCATGAACCCAGTCCTGCCTTGTACTGAGCATGTGCACAGGTACAAGTAAGAGTTACGAGCTCAAGACACATGAAATCCAGGAACAGGAATGGGAGTAGTGATACAAGAAGGGTAGGGAGAACATGGGGAAGAGGAGGGGAGGAAGGGGGAACCGATTGCAATGATCGACACATAACCACATGCACCCCATGGGGATAAATAGAAACCATGGGGAAAGGGAGACAGCAGTCAGTGTAGCTTTGACAATAATGATAATTTATTAAGGGGTCATGAGAGGGGAGGGAGCGAAAAAAGCTGATATCAAGAGCTCACATAGAAAATTTTAGACAATGATGGCAACATATGTACAAATATGCTTAATATAGTTGATGTATGGATTGTTATAAGAGCTGTAAGTGCTCCCAATAAATGATATTTAAATAAGTAAATACTGCACCCAAAATCATAGATATATATACCTGATACCAAAACCTAACAATTACTGGGCTTCATGTTCAAGTGGTGATTGTTGATTAACTGGTGGGTAATAAATAAGTTAGATTAGTAGATTTAAGTAATGATAATTAGATTTGTGAAATTTAGTCAAAGAGTATTGCTCCAAAAATTATAGAAACTTGTTACACATAAATGCCATATTGTAAAGCCTTTGGTTTTCTACATATCTCTGTGTAGACCAACCGCCTTCTGAAGATGGCGGTTCCATCGCTCCAACCCTCCCTGACTAACTCTGTGATTTTTCGCTTACACCATGTCAAGCCAGTATTTTTGGTATCATCCAGGTATTCTAGTTTGTTTATATTATGTTTGGGTTTGGCAACAAAAGAAGCCTGCAGGGATAGAATATGGGTTGTATGGTAGTTTTCACAATAAAATTTGCATAGGATAGCCCTCACTGCTTTCAAAGAATGAGCTGGTGTAATGTTATGATGGGAAACAGTTTTCTTCTAGTGCAGCTTTCCTGGCCTTTTTCTTATCAGTGTAGTTTTCCATTTTCTTAGAGTGTTTCATAATAAACCCCTGTGATGGACCAATGTCCTTTGAGAAAAGCTATCAAGATTGCCCCTTTGGAGTCCCCGAAACTTCCTGACCTAAGTTGAACTCTGTGGTTGGGATTTAACTGGTCCAGCAGGGCCCCTCAGAAGCCATGGCTTATTTGGACCTTTTTTTTTAAGGCACCCTAGTAAGACTAAGATAGGTTTATTACTATTTAAACAACTTGTTTATAGCTGTCCAGTGGTTACAGACATGTTTAAACATTTTGTTTGGAATAAACTCATGCGTGTATGAACTGGAAATTTTGTAGCAATACTTTTTGACTCACCCTAATGCTTTTATGTTTAAATTAAAATGATTCCATTTATCTAACATAATCAAATGACCTCTTTCCTTAAATATTAGAGCATAGTATTCTATAAGATATTTATCATGTTAAGCAAATCTC
>NW_022103896.1:81815956-81842184 GCF_000313985.2 Echinops telfairi | reverse complement strand
GAGACCCGAACCTTTATCTGCTCTTCTACCCAAATACCGTTTTCAAGGACAGTTGGATAGTTTGTTTGGTTTTTAAGGGAGTATCAATCAAATAGATAGACCAAAGCAGATACATTAGGTTACAGTTTGTCTTTAGCTGATTGCATCTTGAAGACCGTAGTTAATCATTTTGATTTAAGTATTAGAAATTGAATATTTCCTAGCTCATAAGACATTTTATGTGCTATTTGAATGTTTAAGCTTCTCATTTATAGTCATGATTTGTTGTTACTTGAAAATGCTTTGTATAGTTAATGACAAAGTGGGGCCCACATCAGTTACTAGTTTCTAAAAGACAACAGAAAATCATATACATTCATTTTTTTGAGAGCTCAGCCTCATAGTAAAACAAAAGGGCAGCAAAAATGTTGACAGAAAAACTTGATTCTGAATTTCAGAAGTTAAAAAAGAAACTTGATGAGATTATATGTTCACGTGAGGCATGTGACTGGCAGATAGTACTGTAGTGTGCGTAGCCTTGGGAAATGGTCAGTGAGTTGGTACCAGTGTAGGAAATTATCTGAAGATCATTTGAGGCAGCTATTTTTGATCCTGGACCGTGTGCAGGAAGCAAGTGTGCGAAGTGAGAAATTAAGTGGACTTCATAGTAAAATTGATTAGGGATAATTTCAGTTTGCAGTCTGCTGGATAGGTGGACCTTCCAAAACACTTGAGTATAGTTGTGGTACCTGACGAGTTGAGTGCTTTCTGAGAAAGGCAGGGATAACACATGCACCCTATGTAAGTCCATGATTTCCTGCACCTTAGAATTACTGAAATCTTAGCTGATGGAAAGTGGAGATCTATTGGTAAGGAACTTAAAATTAGCACAGAAGTATGATTTTATTGCCTTGGCAGAATTCTACCAGATACGATATTCCTTTGAGAGGATGCTGCGGGTGACAACATTGTGCACAGTAGAACTTTTTGACGGGAAACTCATTGGAACTTTTATCTTTAAAAAGCAACGTCAATATTCATGTTCACCTATTTCAAGCCCTCCTTAAGTGGTCCTGTGGTAGATAAAATGAGCAGAAATTAAAAGAGCTCTGTAAGGGCACATTATTAATATTTTATAAAAATACTGCTGCTACGATTGCAGGTCCTTTTGGAATAAATCATGGGATTGAGCTTCATTCAGATGTGGTCGAATATGCCAAGGAAAAGCTGGAGAGCTTCATCAGAAATAGTGATAGCTTTGATAAGTAAGTATATTTGTAGTTTTGGTTGAAAGCACTTGAACAATGATATGTCTTAACACCTGTTTCTCTACGCCATTAATTTATTAATTACCCTGAATTGTTTATTTGAACATAGCAAAATTAAGTGTGCTATAAAAATGAAAGAAATGTTAGGAAAATTATGCTATGCTTTAATTTTCGTTTTCTGTAAATATAGTAAATTATAAGTAAATTAAATGACCTTTTCAGTTTTGTGTTACCATACTTTATTAGTAGAGTAAGACTCATTTAGTAAACATCATACAGGTTTTAGTTTTTGAGTGTGTGTGTGGTTTGTTTTTCTTTAATGTATAACGGGTAAGGGTTTTTCTAATTAGAATACGTTTCTGGAACTGGTTTTATATTTTGGCATGGTAATTGAATAGCTCTGCTCTCTTTATTTGTGATACCTATTGGCATGAAAAGGACTTTTTAAAAAACAAAGTCATTTTATATATTCAAGAAAATGAACATAGAAATACATTCGAAGCAGCTTACAGTAGGATTGTGTTTGAAAACTATTTATAAAGCCATTTTTTAAAATCAATATACTTTCCTTTAGAAAAAATACTGTACAAGATTTAGCTCTTGGGCTGGCAGAGAAAATCTATTTTGTGTGTGATATTACTAAAATTCAGTATGAATAGTATAGTACTATGGCAAGCACTCTTTTGGCAAAGGCCATGGATTTAATGAAATTTTAAAATTTGAAAGTTTATAGTTATTACTTTTTTCTGTGTTACTCATTCTTTCAAAAGTAGAAAGCCTTAAGGTTAGGTATCACAGGTTGTCACTTTTTACAAGAAAGCTTTAGTGCAAAACACATTCAAGCATCCAAGTTTGATTTGCCGGTAGTGAACCCACAGTCGTCTCTAAGGCTTGGTCATGGGCCTTTAAGGTGCTATCATGGCAGTAGTTCTAGAGATGAGGATTTCTTCTGGAGACAGTAGAATTGAGGCTGGCAACAGGAGAGAGGAGCCCAAGTAACCTTGCAGATGGGTATTTTCCTTTCTCCTCCCAGTGTCCATCCTCACTCTTCCCCCTTTCTTTGCCTTTTCTTTCATTCTCTTTACCATTACCCTTTAGTATACTTTCTTGCAAACTGACACTTGAATGGTTAGAAACAGAACAATGCTATTGTGTTGCTGGGACGAAAGAAGAATGAAGCAAAGCCAGTAGTTGGAAAGCCAGACCTCCTTAGGTACCTAGGTGGACTTATGATTAGTTATATCAAAGATCACAAGCAGGGAAGTTAGGTGAATGGAGAAATACTTAGGTTTTATTTATTCTATAATTGACACTTATGGATTTGAGCAAGACACTAGAATATGTAATACTGGTTTGTTTAATGCCTCCCATTATCTTTTCTTTAGGGGAAAAATCATAAGTCATATTTTCAAACAGTTGTGTTCTTTAGGAAAAAAATGACATATTTCAAAACATTTTTAAAGTGTTTACCGTGTGGCTCATATTTTTCCCCAAAATCACATGTTTGATAGAGTATATAGGTTTAGCACAAATTATTTAAAAGGAATTTGGGGTTCAGATTGAATATCTTTTTGTATATTGTTTATCTGTTTTATGATTAGTAATAAAGTCAGTGCTTAAGATACGACTATGGACAGTTTAAGGTAGTTTTCTAGCACTATAGAGTTTCATTGAATTTAATAGCTTCCTATTTTAAGTATTTTATGTTGAAACTTAATGGACACATAGAGATCGTTTGATACATTTTAATATACAAATATAGAAATTTGAATATTGAATATAGAAAATGTAAAAGTAATATTAGTAAAAGCAAATATTTAGTGTCTAAGATCTATTGTGTTGCGTGCTGCTGGGTAAATTTTGTGCTTTAATTCTGTTTAATTCTTGAAGTCACAGAGTATACACTTTGAGTCAGTAACTTGGGCAGCACAAAGTCAAAAAAGTATTTTAAATCACAAAAATATCTGTATGTCATTATTTAAAGCATTTCTATACCATTTTAAGATAAGCATTAAACAGTCCATAAAACAAATTCAGTTTGAAAACTAGAAATATTTAAATGTTCCAACTTTAGAGAAAATTTAAAAAAAATTTTCGTTTGCCACAAGGTGTGTTTTATTTTCATTAATCATACAATGTCCTCTAGTATCCCAGGGCAGACCCGAGAACTCGGTAGTCCCTTCGGAGGCCCGGAGGCTGGTGGGTTCACAGTGCGGCTTGTCGCTCGTGCCCATCTTGCAGGTGACTCTTCCTCCGCATCAGTCTGGTGGACGATGGAGGGGCGGATCCTCCAGGATTCGGAGATTTCACTCCACTTCTGCTCAGTGGTCTCTCTGGTCGGCAGGGTGCTCTCCTGCGTCTCCGTGTTCTTCAGCTTCCTTATCGAAGCTGGCAGTTTCTCCCATGTCTGGCTTGTCTGCCTTTTTCTGAACGCAGTCCCCGGCGTCCGGCTCCCAGACGAGCTCCTGGGCAATCCCACTCTCGGCGCTGCAGCAGGAGACCTTAAATTTGTTTTCATGAACTTGTACAATTAAAAAAAAAAATGCTTGTAGTTTTTGGTTTCTTTTGTTACTATTTTAACAGTGAAATAACTGATCTAAATATAATTTTTGGTGACCTTGTTATTTTAATCATTACAGTTATCAGCCAAACTTTATTAAATAAGTGTTTTTGAAGTTTGTAACTTATTTTTGAAAGTTTCAGTTTAATCTAGTCTGAAAATATTGTTAGGTGCTATCAAGTCAGGTCTGACCCGTAGCAACAGCATGAGATGCAGCCCTGTCCTTATGATCCTCACAATTGTTCTTATTTTTGAGTCCATTGTTGGTAGCCACTGTGTCAGTCTACCTTGTTGAGGGACTTCCTCTTTTTCACTGCCCCTCTGCTTTACAAAGCATTATGTCCTTCAGGGTCTGGTGTCTTCTGAGGACGTGTCCAATGTACTTGAGGTTAAAGTCACACCATTGTGTTCCTTTTTTTTTGGCGGTGGGGGGGGGGGGGGGGGGGGCCCACAAAGAATTAGCCTTGAAAACCCACAGGGACTGATCTACTCTGCTCTGTACAGTAACCATGGGTCAGGATCAACTTGATGGCAGAGAGTGAGTTCTTTTTGTATCATCAGGCTTTGTTTTACAATGGAGAGAGAGAGAGAACTGAAGATTAGTATTGGTAACAAATTCCCCTTTAAAAGCACATCAAGTTCTCCTTCCCTCCCAGCACAGGCTTCCAAGGATCCTTGAGCCCAGAGAAGAAGCACAGGAAACAATCCCTTTGTCATAAATGGTGCTATACTCTGATTTGTGATCCAAGTGAGTTTTTATGAAGGATTGAAGAAGTTTCAGGTTTTATAGTTAACTGAACACGGACTGTACCTCCCACATGTGGCGACCTGAGGGGGGTGGGGAGAGAGAGACCGACTGAGACCACAATACTGACGAGCAGAAGGCCAAAGAGCCTCGGGAAAAGCCACCATGGTTTCTAAGCAGTATTTTGGCACTACGCCGTCCAGTACAGATTTCTTTGTGTTTTGGCAGTCCTTGGTACTTTTAAGGTCTTTGGCCTATCCCATCATTCAGACACATTCTTTTTTCTCAGCATTGGTTTTGGGAGTTTTTTCTATTCCAGTTTCCCAGGAGCCCTGGTGACACTGTGAATCAGGTGTTGGGCAACTTAACCACACGGTCAGCAATTTAAAACTACCGGTCACTCTTACAGGAGCAACATCAGGCTGACTGCCCCCATAATAATGTGTAGTCTTAGAATTCTATGTAGAGTCATTATGATTTGGAATCCACTTGATTGTGTGTGTGTGTGTGTGTGTGTTTCCCCCCATAAAATAGTACCTGCACGTTTAGTAATCAAAATTGATGAAGGGTCATGAAATGGTTCTTTTTTGTCTTTTGTTACTCAGCTTTGTGGCAGAAATGATAAACTATTTTTCTCCCTAGTTACCTTGTGTTTCCATGATTTTGTAATATGGCTTGATGAACATATTTTTCTACTTGTGTTCAACTTTTGCAAGTGAATTGAGAGAGAACCTAACAAGTGGCAGGCAAAGTGACTTTAAATTCCATTTCTCAGTGATTCATCTATTGTATGGCTCATTAAAATACACATTTTAATTAACGAGATGTATTAAAATGAATTTCTCTTTATGTATTCTTTAACCCCTGGTTATTTTTAATTGTGTCTATCATAGAATAGATAGTGGATATCTAATAAATATTCATCAAATCTTGTTTACCTTATTGTTTGGATCTTTATCATACCCTATTTTCAAAAGTATTGTCATGCCATTTATGATTTCAGTTGCATCTTTATTGTTTTCTTACATCTATTGAGGATCATAAGTGAACTTCCAACTATGATACTTAGAAGGAAAGGCAATAAACTAATCAGCATCGGACAATATAATGTTCGACGACCTTTCAAAAAAATACGTGTTTTTTTTTGTGTGTGTGTGTGTATAAATAAGGTCCACATCTTGAAAATAATGTACCTTCTTTAGAGAAGAACTATCCTTGTGTGCGGGGGCTTCAAAAAGTTCATAGGAGAAGAAAATCATTATCTTACAGTTAAGTTTTTCTACAAGCTCTTTGAAGCCCTCTCATACATATTTTAAAATGTTATTTCTATGTCATAGCTCTGTACCAGAGATGAAATAATTTGGAGATGCTTCTCTGAATTTCCTGCATTTGAATATAGGAGGGACAGAGCTGCTGTTGCTTTGATACCTGTAATATTTCCAGATTTACTGAACTTGCTTTTTAAAATTATTTGATTTCCAGGGACCTATAAAGCTTCACCAAACTTTCTCCATTAAGGACCAGATAGTAAATATTTTTTTATAAGCTAAATGGTCTCTGTTGCTATTTACCAGAACCCTGGTGACCCACTGAGTTAAGTGAATGGACTGCATACTGAAAGATTGGCAGTTCTAATCCACCAGCTGCTATGTGGGGATAAGATGAGACAGTCTGTTTCTATAAAGACGACGAATAGTCTAGGTAACCCACAGGGCAGTTCTGCTGTGCCCTACAGGGTTGCTAAGAGTCGAAATATGTTCACAACTACTCTATGAATTTCTGAGAAGGAGTCAGTAATTAGTAGAGCTTTGGTAGTCTAATAGTTACAGGTTGGGCTGCTAGCCACAAGGTCAGTAGTCCAAAACTGTCAGCTGATCTTTGGGAGAAAGATGAGGCTTTCTCCTCCCCTAAAGATCTACAGTCTCTTAAACCCACAGGGACAGTTCTCTATGGTCACTGTCATATGGTCACTATGAGTTGGAATTGACTCAATAGTAGTGATGTTTTAAAAAATATTTGTGTGATATATCTATGTGTGTGTGTGTGTGTGTGTGAATATATATATATATATATATATGCTTGTAGTTGACTTGGCTTTCTAGAACGCATGCTGTAGGGGGGTGTTTGTCATTTTTTGGACCTTCATAGATCTAGCTGTGGTTTTGGAAATACTGTGAGATTAGTAGTCTAATGAGTGCTATATAGTCTGATTTATTGCCAGTTTTCTTTCTACGTGAATGTAGGATAGGACGATTGTTTTACATGGTTTCTATATTGTATGTCATACAGATGGGTCTTGATGTGATTGAGGAAAATAGTCATGAAAGGGTCAAAAATAATAGTATCTAATGTTTTATATATTCACTAAGTGACCATGTACTGTATAACATTTCTCTGTGTGAAAACTTGAAAGTTAGAACTTAACCTGACTGGCCAGTCTTTCTACTTAGATATAATCTGGCTAAGATTATTCTGATATTTCTTCCTACACAAGTGAGCAGCATGAATTTTAATCTCACAATTTAGCTGTAGATATGATAGCCAAAGCAGCATTTTTATAATTTACTTCCTTCAGATTAAAGTTATAGAGTGCTGTCATAGTGGTTATGTGCAGTATACATTTTTAAAAGTACTCAATCCTGTTCATTAAGGAGAATTACCTGACTTGGGTGGATGGATAATGAATTCCTGTAATTGAGTTGAGTTATAATAATATTTTAAATTCCATTGAGATAAAATAGGTTTTTTTTTTCATTTGAAGATTTTTTGTATTTATTCATAACACTTTAATTTGAATAGGGTTTAAATTATTTTGAGATGATTTTTGATGTAGTTGGAAGGGAAAATACTTGAAAAGGTCAAAGTCTTACAGTTTTATTTTAATGGTTTAATTATTGCTTACAAGAGTTGAATGGTATTAATACTCTTGGAGATAAAAAAAGATCATCAGTTCATTTCCCTTGATTCTCTTCACAAAGAAAGATTGTAAAATTTCATCTTGTTTTAATGGAGTCCATAGCTTTTTAAACTCACAGTATATATTATGGCAGCAAATTGTTTTAAGAAAAAGAAGCTTTTGTGATTAATTTCGCAGATGTTTGGATAAGGTATTAGAACCAGGTGGGATTCTTTCTTGTGTCCTTGAAATTGCTTTATTCCATTGGAATAATTGTCTAAAATTTCAGTGGCATCATCCTGTGGCACATGATAAATGTGCAAATTATCAGTCCCACTTCCACAGTGTATTCAAGGGGCATGTTGTTTTTTCTACTCTCAGTCAGCTCCTAGACCTAGACTATCTGTCTAAGAGGGAAGCTGCAGGTCAAGGCTAGGTCACCCTGATCTCCTAGCAGCTTATCAAAAGAATTATATGGGCAAGTTGGCAAGGTCCCTGCTGTGAAGAATGCATCTGTCCATCCCATGATGAAGATACCCCAGCATGCACCTTTAAAGAAATACATTGTTCAGGTAAGTGATGAGAGTCCTATGTTATGTTGGGCAAGAGTGTTCATGATTATAAACCAAATGGTATGCGTGTATGTGTGTGTGTGTGTGTGAAACATTTTCTTATAATTGATTTCCAAAGTACATTTTAATATATCAAATCATTTTGCCTCTTTGCATAAGGGAAAGTCTTAAAATCAGTTATTGGATTTTCAGGCTTAAATCAATATGAGTACAAACTTAAAATCAGTGAATTTCGTGTTCATTATATACAAAATGTAGGAATTTTTTTCTGTATACATGTAAACATTTTGTAATTTAGGAGTGTGAATCACATCTGAGAAATTTTGTTTTAAGAATTTCTTTAAAAAAAAAGACGATTGCTAGTTTTCATTTTACTTTCAGATGTAAAAATTTAATAAACTCTTATAAATAAGTGTGAGACTAAAGAAAGACTATGCGAATCCAAGTTTTAAAAGTAAAATTAAAACCACATAATAAGTATCATCTTGGTAGACGTATTGCCAGTCTTTCTTCTTGGATTTAATTTAGTGGAAGGTTGATGTAAAGAGGTAGACTCAGATTTTCTCCCTCACTATTTGTAACCTGATTTTTATGTATAAATGTGTAATTTCCATACTATTATGTACTAACCTGAAGTCTTCCCAATTGCACAGAGATTGCATTTGTGGCTTAAAATACATCCTTTGCCTATAGAACTTTGTGGAAACCTACCTAAAGATAGTCAGAACCTCTAAGGAAGAAAATGCTTTATTTACTTCTCTAGCTCAGAGGAATTAAAATAAGTTGTAATTTACTTTGTTTGCTAGCATAGTAGCTACCATCTCCGTGTAGGATTAATTATTTAATTAATCATACATATTAATGAGCACATTCATATGCATTTATCGTAAAAGTTTTAATTTAATTTTTTGAAGGGTTAATATAAATGGAATTTTGGTTATTCTATATCCTGATTGGTATGAATTATGTACATCAAATACTATTAAAATATTTAGTATCAAATAGAATACAAATGTGTCAGTAATATTTTTAACAATATGTCTCATCAGAACTACAACTGTGCATCCCATCTGTAGACACTTGGACATCCCCTCACAGAAGTGTCACAAGAGAGGGATGAGCCAACCAGGGTACCATATAGCACCAACAACACATACGACATTCCTCTAGTTCTTTAGTGCTTCCTCCCCACCACTACCGTGACCCCAGTTCTCCCTTACAAATCCAGCTAGACCAGCGCATGTACACTGGTACAGATAAGTGCTCTCATACACAGAATCCAGCACAGATCAACCTTTCAGGAATAATAGGAGCAGTGAAACCATGAGGGGAGGGGCAGGTTACGGGGAGAAAGCGGCAACTGATCACAATGATCTAGGTATAAGAACAACAGAAACATGGGTGAAGGGAGATAGCGGACAGTATAAGATACGAAAATAACAATAGTTTATAATTTTATCAAGGGTTCATGAGGGTAAGAGGGTGGGGGAGAGAGGGAAAAAATGAGCTGATACCAAGACTGAAGCAGAACAGAAGTGTTTTGAAACTGATGATGGCAACATATGTACAAATGCGTTTGACACAGTGAATGTATGGATTGTTATATGAGCTGTAAGAGCCCCCAATAAATGATAGGTTATAACCCATATAAACTGTATAAGAAATATGTGGGTTTGTTTTTGTTTTTTAGTAATTGTGGTGTCTTCATGTGTGATGGATGAAAAGGCTGGACCGTAGTCAGAAGTATAACAATTCCCAGATGTAATAATATCCCTGGTAGACATGTTTATGTAACTGTTAAATTGGTACTGTCACAGCATTTTGTAAACTACTTGGTATACAAATTCTTTATGATATTTTAGATGTTTTAGAATAAGCAGTAAGAAAATAATAGCTTTTCCCCAGTTTTATTTAAGTCCATGGGTTTTTATGATTTTCATATATGGAAACAATCCAGTCCTTTTAGAATATTGTTGTATAAGCCCTGGGATATTGTTTATAAGCCAAGTCCATATACATTTTGATTTCTTGTAGGAAAGATTAACTATAAAATGAAAGATTGTCTATATTACAAGTGTATGTTCTAGATCTCATTTTTTAATACAACTATTTTGAAGTACTAAATATGTAGCTGCAGATATACTTACTCTGGTTCCTCTCAGAAGAGCCATATTCATGATATTGTCTCTTCCTATATTTCCTAATAGTCAAGTTGAGGTGGCTTTTTAAAAATTTCAAGAAAGACGAAAAAATGCCTTACAATGATAGGACAGGTGATTTATTCATTAAAGGAAAGGTCTTGTATTTGTTTTTTGGCATGCTGAAAAAAAATCATACGTTTTGGTACTGGATATCAGGCTGTTATTGAAGTCAGCTTAGTCATACATTAACCATCATATTAATGTATAAATTGTAATAGGCATGTGCTTTTTATGTAACTATTTCTGTGCCCTGGTATCATAATGGTTACACATTCAGCTGCTAACTGCAAGGTCAGTAGTACAAAACTGTCAGCTCCTCTCAGGGAGAAAGATGAGGCTTTGTACTCCCATACAGAGGTCTAGTCTTGGAAGCGCATAGGGGCAGTTCTGCCCGCCCTATGGGGTTGCTGTGAGTCAGGGTGACTCCATAGCACTGTTTTTTTAGGAAATTTTGTTTTTTCCTCAGCCCTGAAATTTTGTAATTAGCATATTTAATTTGTCAAATTTGAATTGATCTTGAAAGTTGGTAAGTCAGGCAAAGCATTTGGACTTATTAGTAAATGTATTTTGATAATTGTCATAGGAGGTAGAGATACAATTAGAATTTAGAGGAAATCTTTTTGAAAGATAGCAAGAAACTTAAGGAGGATGTTCCAAAGGAAAGATTGTGAACTTTTTAAAAAGAAAACATTATTAAAGCTTCAATTTACTTGTAGTAGAACAGTGCATTACTATTTTAAATTTATGTGGCTGTGGAAACAGCTTTGTTTTTATATAAAATCGGAAAAATTAAAATGTTTTATATTTTTATTACTGTTGTTGCTAAGTCTTTGAAGTTCCTTGTGAATTTTAAAAGTATAACATACCTCCGTTTGACGTAGCCAAAATTCAAGGATTCATTATCCACATGTAGTTAATGTCTACTGTATTGTCTAGTGTAGCATTTATGGCTTAAATTATATCCTTTGCCTATAGAACGTTGCGGAAGGGTTTGCTACCTCTCAGCCTTAAAGATTATACTCCCTTCTTTTGACATTTATCACAAATATAAATCATACTTTAGTTAGTAGGGCTGTTTTATGCTTTCTCTGTAGGCACCATGAGCATTGTATTCCCAACACACGGCTGGCGCTCAGTAAGTACTTTCTGAGTGGATGAACAGTGCTCACTACTACCATGTGATGACTTGCCCAGAATCACATTTGATTTTAGAGTCAGGCACTAACTTCTAATTCAATCTGCTGGATATGAGAAGTATACGTTTGAATTTGTTTCTCTAATGTTTTCCTAGGTTATACTATAAACGATCTTGCATTTATAATTTGTTTAGAAGCTTTTAAAGCTATAAGTTATTTTTTTTTAGTTGATTTAACAGACTCACTGAAGAAAGAAAGAACTTTGGTGAAGCAACAGTTAAGCACATAGTTGTTAACTGGAAGGTTGGTGGTTTGAATCATCGAATGACTCCTTGGGGAAAAGACCAGATGATTGGCTCCTCAAAAGATTACAGTCTATCTTTTAAAAAAATGATTACAG
The DNA here is from genome assembly GCF_000313985.2 of Echinops telfairi. Taxonomy (NCBI): domain Eukaryota; kingdom Metazoa; phylum Chordata; class Mammalia; order Afrosoricida; family Tenrecidae; genus Echinops; species Echinops telfairi. The sequence goes on along the minus strand of NW_022103896.1, from coordinate 81,830,427 downwards.
CTTTACAAAAACCTGTGGGGTTCTCTCTACTCTTTGTTATTTGGGATCACTGTGAATCAACATCAACTCGACAGCAACAGTGATATAAAAGAGGTTTAATCATTTAGAACTTTTTGATTACTTAAATTTCCTTATCACATTTATCTCAAAGTCTCTGAAAATAAGAGTGACTCATTATAAAACTACTAAATTATTTAAAGTGAAGTTTTATAAGATTTTAAAGATATTTTATTAAAAATAGTCTTAATTTTCCCCTTTTGAGGGTTATTTAACTGGGAATTTGATAAAAATGATCAAACTGTATTATGTAATTCTTAAGATAAAAAACTTTTTTTGCAGCAAGTTTAGACAGAATATGCAATAAAAGATAGATCCCGATCCCTAACCTAGGTCAGTTTTGTCAGTGTTGTGCAGTGGAGTGAATGAGAGGACATAGGACTTGGGAAAGACTTCATTGGAAGCTAATATTTGAACTGCATATTGAAGGTCGTGAACTAAACCCTGTGAGTTTCTGAGACTGCAACTCTTTATGGGAGTCGAAAGACTTGTCTTTCTCCTGGAATGGCTTGTGGATTTGAACTGCTGGCCTTCCGTTTAGTACCCCAGTATGTAACCACATCAGGACTCCTTTATCAAGGAAAGAAGAGGGAGAAGGGTATTTTAGAGGAACAGAGCGAACAGCTAGAGAGTGTTTCAGAACAACTTGTTATACTTGCCTCTTAGGAACTAGAAGTCAGTACTTTCTTGTGGTTACAGCATGGTGTGAGCAGTTAAGAACCCAGCATAATGGGTCTGTAAAGACAGCTTGGTGTAGCTAATGAGCCCACAAGAAACTTACAGAAGTTTGAAGGTAGCCCTGTGAGTTAGAGATCACATACACGAAAGAGACCTGAACATTGAACAGTGAAGAGGTGGTTAGTGAAAGAAATAATAGACAAGAAGCCCTTGGTGGCATGGTTGGGTACACACTAGTCTACTAATTGCTAACTTGGCAGTTCAAACCCACCAGCCACTGCACAAGAAAAATGAGGCTTTCAGAAACAAGCTGCCAGATAGCTGAGAAGCAACAAAGCCCACATGGAAGAAGCACCCGAGCCTGTGGGATCATGAGGTGTCAGTGGGATCAGGTGTCAGGCAATACAGACCCCAAACAAAAAGTCATATCAGTGTGAATAAGGGGGAGCACGTGGAGTGGAGACCCAAAGCCCATCTGTAGACAATTGGACAGCTCCTTACAGAAGGGTCACAAGGAAGAGAAGAGCCAGTCATGGTGCAGTATAGCATCGATGAAACATGCAATGTACCTCTAATTCCTTAATGTTCTTCCCCTCCTCCCCCCTCTCCTATCATGACCTAAGTTCTGTCCGAAAAATATGACTAGACTAGAGTATGTACACTGGTACAGATAAGAGCTCACAACACACGGAATCCAGGACAGATAAACCCCTCAGGACCAATAATGAGAGTAGCGATCCAGGAGGGTAAGGGTAAGGTGGGAGGTGAAAGGGGGAAATGATCACAGTGATCTACATAAAGCCCCCTCCCAGGGGGATGGACAACAGAAAAGTGGGTGACAGGAGACAGTGTTTGGTGTAAGACATGAAAAACATAAATTATTAAGGGTTCATGAGGGAGGAGGTGGGGAAATGAGCTGATATCAAGGGCTCAAGTAGAAAGAAAATGTTTTGAAAATGATGATGGCAACACATGTATAAAAGAGCTTGACACGATGTCTGAATGGATTGTGATAAGAGCTGTAAGAGCCCCCAATAAAATGCTTTTTTTTAAATGAGGTTTTTTGCTGCTCCTATAAGGGTTTATAGTCTTGGGAACCCTACACATTCACTGTGAGTCAGAATCTCGTTGATGGAAGTAGCTTGGACCACCTTAGTGCAAGTCCTAGAGCCATGAGTTTCGGGCATATACTTGTTCAACCTTTCCATACCTGACCTCTGCCAAGATGGGGAGAATTGAGCACAGGCATAATTCAGATAAACTAAAGTGTTCATAATATATTTGTGTTTCAGGAAATTTTAATGGAAACTTAAATGTGTCTACTACTTATTAAGAAATAGGGCATATTTTGCAAAGTAAAAATGATTGTCATTCAAATAGTTGTCATTTTTCACTGCATGCCAAAACATTTCATGTGAATTATTTAATCTTCAAATGATAGCCTGATTTTGTTATATGATCATATTAACTTAAAGGTGAAAGAATATTAGATGAATTAATTTTAAAAGATCACATTTTACAACATATTGCATTAGTTTTAATTATGTTATATATTAGCATTTGCTTTCAGCTTTATCAGAATTTTACAAAGCAGACGTCTAAACAGAATTTAGTAAAGTAGAGGTCTAAATAGGACACTGTAAAAAATAACATCATGAACCAGCACTGTAACCAAAAAAGAGTGGTTTGGCTAAAATACCATTTCTTAGAAAACATCTCTTTTGTTGGTTAGGAAAGATCACAAAGGCCAAAGCAACAATGAAAACAAAGACGCAATTCTGATCTGTCTCAATCCCATAAATTCCACATCCAAAATCTATTAGGAAAATGTTCTTGAGCTTAGTAATTGTAAGTGATTGAATGTAGTTCAGGTCAGTTGACCTTTCTTGATAAAACTGCCACCCTATCTTTGCCAACAGCGTAGCGCTCAAAGGACTATTGCACAAGCCTTGACTGCATACACTGGTTCGTCACTTTTTTGGAAAGGATGGGAACATGCTGCTGCTTTTCATTTGTTTGACCCTTGCAAGCTCATATTAGCACATTTCATCTGAGCATGATCACGAGGTTGATGTTGTAGTGAACATTTCCATATTTTAAAAAATCATTTAATTGACTCTTACAGCTCTTATCACAATCCATACATATATCCATTTTGTCAAACACATTTGTACATCTGTTGTCATCATCTTTTTCAAAGCATTTTCTACTTGAGCACCTGTCATCAGCTCCTCATTTTCACCCTCCCTCCCCCACCCTCCTCCAGCCATGCCCCCTTGATAATTTGTTGTTCTTTTTTTTTTTTTCCCCATGTCTTACACCTACTGCTGTCTCATTTCACCCACTTTTCTGTTGTTCGTCTCCCTGGGATGGGGGCCATATGATCATTGTGATCGGTATGTTTTCTAAGAAAAGGTATTTTAGCCAACCCATATTCTTTTTTTAAAATATAAGCAAGGCTTCAATGTGGCAGAAAAAGAGTTGATATTTTAAAAATATTTTTAAAATAGTAAAATAGTATATTTGACCAGTGTTAACCGTCAAGTTTTGTAATGATATTTTATTGTTACAACTTATTTTGGTAATTTTCGTATTTCAAAGAACTGACTCATTAATTTTCCTAGATATAATTGTTTAAATTAACTAAAACACATTTGTTTTTCCTTACAGATTTGAGTTTTGTGAACCTGCATTTGTTGTTGGAAATTGTCTCCAGATAGCATCTGACAGCCATCAATATGATCGGATTTATTGTGGAGCTGGAGTTCAGAAAGACCATGAAAACTACATGAAAATATTACTGAAAATCGGTGGCATCCTAGTCATGCCTATAGAGGATCAGGTACTTTCATTTTCTTTTGCGTGGGTTACAGGAAGCAAATATATTGGTCTTTAATATCTTTGCTTCATTAAAAAATTAAACGTTGTATCAAATGTTGACACAGTGGTACAAAAATTGGCATAGAGGTGGACATATCTGACCTCCTCTCTAGCTTCCTATTGCCACAAGGCCATAGTCAGACATGTCTTCACAGTCCGTCCATCTTTCCTGTTCTGACACCAACCATATCTCTCAGGCCACTCTACATCTATGCTAGGTTTGATAATTCATTCAATGGCCACACAGAACTCACAGACAATATTCATGATTAAAGGAGTTTATTAGAGAAGTTAATAGGATACTAGAAGTCAGACCAGCAAACAGCAAGGATCTAGGTGTTGGTCCCGTAGCAATACCTCTCCACAGCCAGGAACCAAGTCTCTTTGGTCCTCAGCCACATGGTAGGATATAGTCATTGGTCCACGACAACACCCTCAGCCAGCAGTCAAGTCGCCTTTCAATCATCAGCTCTCAGCTGTGTGGTCCCTTTGCTGCTTCCTCTGGGGATAGGAAGCTAGCTCACTTGACCCTCGTTCACAGTTTAGTAGTCTCAGGCTATATGGAAGAAAATACCCTATAGTTTGGGCATTACCCTGCTGAGGCTCCATACCACAGTTTCTGGTGCATCTGGTTTCGTTGGCCTCTACCACTTCAGACAGAGAGAGATCTTGGACGTACTTTTGCAAAACTAGCCTTCAATTTCTCTCTGTGTCCCTGATGGCTCTCATATACTGAGAAATGGCTTTGATGGAGGTGTAGTTTGCTTTTAACCAACAAATGATGGTGTCTGAAGGCACACCTTCTAGTAAAGTGGAATCCAATAAAATAAGGCATGACTTGGTTCACACACTTTACTAAAACCAAAAAATCCCACTGCCCTGAGTCAATTCCCACTCATAATGACCCTGTAGAACTACCTTGGACTGAGTTCAGGAGACTATAGCTTTATATGGGAGTAGAAAGCTCCATCTTTCTCCCAAAAGCAGCTGGTGATTTTGAACTTCTGACCTTGTGGATCTCAGCTCAATACATACCCACTGTGCCACCAGGATTCCTACCCTCTACTGAAATAAGATCTTAATCCTACCCTAAGACCCAAGTCTGTTAGTACAGTAGAGAATGCCCTTCAAATTAAAATTACAGCCATAAGCATAGAATCCAGAACCTAGCAGTGTTTCGTTCTGTTGTGCATAGTGTTGCAATGGGTTAGAACTGACTGGATGGTACCTAACAACAACAACAACAATTAATGGTGACCTGGGACTACCATATATTTTCTATTTTTAAAAACCTTCTAGCTTTTTTATTACATGTATTAATCTGGTAAACATGGTTCTGCATTTGTGAATGAGTGTTAATAAAAGTTTCCTTGTATCACCAATCCCCCATTGTTAGATAATGTCTTTTGAGAGCCATAGGTGTGGATTGGAGTGGTAACTGGAAACTATCTTACTTCAAATCTAACATTATCCAAATGACCGTATTTAGGCATTTTCATTGCATTGGAATTACTATCTTGAATTGAAAATATACTTAATTATTTCCTGTATTTTATAGTAGATATCTACATAGAAACAATGTTATTGCCTTCAAATTTTTGTATACTTCTCTGGCATCTGTTTTAAATGAAAATTGGACTAAAAGTCATCACATTTTCAGGACTAAACTGTTCAGTTATTTTTTTCTCTCTAAACAGTTAACGCAAATTATGCGAACTGGACCAAATACCTGGGAAAGTGAAAATATTCTTGCTGTTTCATTTGCTCCACTTGTGCAGCCAAGTAAGAATGACAATGGTAAACCAGATTCAGTGGGACTCCGTAAGTAATGCTTGATTCTTTTTATGTCACTGTGATACATAGTTTTTAACTCATATGCTTATAATTTGTGCTTTATATAATTATGAAGAATTAAAATACAGTATTATAGTTAATGGATTTTCTCAACATTTAGCAAGTAGATAATGCCCATACCTTATGCCAGACACTGTTAGTGCCTTCATGGAAACATAAAAAGTTCAGGCCAGAACAATTCTATTCGTCATGTGAAAATCTCTGGTTGTGGTATGGTGGTAACCAAAGTCTTTCTATTGAGGTAGCATTTTAATAATGCCTGGGATGATAAAGAGCCAGGCATGTCAAGACTGGTTGGTAGAGTTTTCTATTAAGAAAAGTGGACCATGCAAGATCTTTCGATGGAAAGGTTTAACAACTTTTTAGACTTAACACATTTCATTTTAATGGAAGGGTTGTTCGAAGACCAAGGGATGTGTCTCATTAGCTGGGTTGTGGAGCATGGACAAAATGGGGAGCAGAGAGGTCAGGAGGGTGTTCTGGTGTTCGTTTTTAATAGTGAAGAAGAGAGTGTGGGTGTGGATGGAGTTGTTTGAAGTTAGAGTAATAGTGGACAAATTCAATCTACCAGCTGTAAGTAGACTGGGTGTGGGAGGGTAGAGGTGAGGAATAAGATGAATTAAAAAGTTTTGCATTGAGTTTCTGACTGAATGATGGTACACTTACTGCTATTTAAAAGACTATAATTAAAATAGTTTGGGAGTCGCACTCTAACTCACTGCTGCCAAGTCATTGGTGACCCTATAGGACAGGGTAGAACCGCCCCTGTTTCTGAGACTGAATTTGCGAGACTAACTTTTTTTTTTTTTTTTTTAATCAGTTTATTGGGGCTCATACAATTCGTCACAATACATAGATCAATTGTGTAAAGCACATCTATACATTTGTTGCCCTCATCATTCCCAAAATTTTCTTGCCTCTTGGGTTCCCGGAATCCGCTCATTTTCCTTTTTTTTTAATTTTTCCCCCCCTCCCCTTCCCTTTCCCCCATGCACCCTTAATAATTTATAAATTATTTTTGTATCTTACATTACACTGTCCGGCGCCTCCCTTCACCCACCCCGCTGCTGCCCGTCCCCCAGAGAGGAGGCCATATGTGGCTCCCTGTGATCCATTCCCCCTTACTACCTCCCCTTTCCCTCCTGATATCGCCCCCTTCACCCCCGGTCCTGAGAGTTTCTTCCGTCCTACATTCCCTGCGCTTCCAATTCCCCTCTGTACCGCTGTGCATCATCTGGTCTAACCAGGTCTGCAAGGCGAAACTGGGGTCCTGGTAGTTGGGGGGAGGAAGCGTTTAAGAACTAGAGGAAGATTGTGAGCTTCATTGTTGCTATACTGTACCCTAAGTGACTCATCTCCCCACTACCCCTCTGCAAGGTATGTCCAGTTGTCTGGAGATGGACATTGGGTCTCCATCGCGCACCACCCTCATTGACAAGGATATGACTTTTCTCCCTGCCTTTGGTGTTTAAAGGCTGGTCCCTTTGGCCCTTCATGATCACACATGTTGGTGTGCTGCTTACTTTTAATGGGAGTAGCAAGTCCTGTTTCGCTCCCAAAGAGCTGCTGGTGTTTTCAAACTGCTGATGTTACAACTAGCAGCCAAATGTGTAACTACTATGCCACCAGGGCTCCAGTTTGCAAATAGGTGTAAGGAAATCTTATATTTTGGCTGCATTTGAGTTGACTGTTAGCATGCAAATATCAGATAGTCAAATGGATAAACCTGTATATAAGAGCTAGAAACTGAGAATCTTCACAGAAATATAATGGAATCTTTAATGTAACCAATTAAAATCTTAAATGTTTGATGTTTATGAAAGGAGTAAGAATGTTAATATAGAGAAGAGATATTAGGGTTGGACCTGCTGACTACCACTGAAATTAGGCACATTAGCAAAGGAAAGTGAAGAGGTGGGAGGAAACCAGCATGCTTCATGTGTTGAAAACCAAAAGAGAAAAGTGTTTCCAGAAATTGAGAGTGATCAATGTATTGGGAGCTACAGATACAGTGAGAATAAAAAGGAAGTGATTAATTTTGTATCTGTAAGGGTTTTAGTAACCATTAAACTCTGCAAAAATGAACCTTTTCTATTTTTAATTAAAACATAATGGACCTCTTGTCCTAGTATGCATCTTAATGGCTTCCTCCACCTTCAGAAGAAATAGCTTTATAAAAGTTTTTAACTTTTAGTGTTTCTTTTGCCTTCTTTTGAGCTCTAAGACTTTATGAGGGTTAAAGGAAGTAGCAATGCAAAGTTCTTGACAATACCTCACATGTAATAATTGCTTAATAAAGAATAGTTGTCAAGGGTTTTAAGGAGTCCTCCTGGTGAGCATTCTACGGCCAACTTAAAGGTTGCTGGTTTGAACCCAGCAGCTACATTGTGAGAAAAAGATGTGACACTTTGGTTCCATAACGATAACAGCTTTGGAAACCCTATTGAGCAGTTCTCCTCTATTTAATAGAGTCAATAGACAGAAGTCAGATAGCTAACTAAGTATTGAAATGCCAGATTTATTACCAAAGTAGATTGAAGAGTAGAGCATAGGTAGGTCTGCATCCTTACATTAGACTGATCTACCACTAGGTATAGACAACATCGGTAATCCCTCTGCCCTCGCCATGGTAGTTGCCTCTATAAGTACATAGATGAGCAGAGCCCAAGCATGCGTCCTTCTATGTAGGCAAATTCAAGAGAGAAGAAGGAAAAATCAGAAGCATAAGTCAACTCTTTCTTATGACAAGCTAATAAATGATATAAGCCACTTTTACTACCTTGTGAATGAGTGAGTGAGGTAGAATGGAAAGACCAAGCGTGCTGATGACCATGAAGGGCTCGTCACATGGGCCCAGGGAAGTAGTTAAGAACTTTAACCTCTAATAGAAGCTTCCATCAGAGAAGACCGTTGACACTACTTTTTTAACTATTTATTTATTTTGTTTCTCAGATGTGAAATATACACAGGTTAGACAACTTTTTAGACTTAACACATTTCATTTTAATGTTAACAGTAGCCAAACAAAATAGCTTTTTTACATAAAAGCATTTTATTAGTAGTTAGTACTATTAGTCATTTGAGTATTTATTAGTAGTAAATAATTATTAATTAATAATTATTAACTACTTGTTAGTAGTTAATAAGTCCTATTTATTAGCAGTTAATTTTAAAAGTAGTTAGTTATGACTGCTTATGGAAAATGTATCTGCCTTGCTGTGGTTTTTGCCTGGTGTATTTGTAACTCGAGGCAATACAGTACTACAAAGTGATCTGACCACACGCAGTGGTTGGGGCATCAGTTCTGGCTTAGGGTGATCCTCCCAGATGTCAGAGAAAAACTGTGCCCCAGATAGTTTTCATTGGCTGGTTTCTTTCTTTTTTTGGTTTGATCTCTCTTTTTAAAAAATTTTTTTATTAGTGGCTCATACAACTCTTATCACAATCCATACATACATCAATTGTGTAAAGCATATTTTACATTCTTTGCCCTCATCATTCTGAAAACATTTGCTCTCCACCTAAGCCCCTTGCACCAGCTCCTCATTTTTCCCCTCCCTCCCTGCTCCCCCCTCCCTCATGAACCCTTGATAATTTATAAATTATTAATTTGTCATATCTTGCCCTGTCCGACATCTCCCTTCACCCACTTTTCTGTTGTCCATCCCCAAGGGATGAGGTCACATGTAGATCCTTGTAATCGGTTTCCCCCTTTCCAACCCACCCTCCCTCTACCCTCCCAGTATTGCCACTCACACCACAGGTCCTGAAGGGATCATCCGCCCTGGATTCCCTGTGTTTCCAGTTCCTATCTGTACCAGTGTATATATCCTCTGGTCTAGCCAGATTTGTAAGGTAGAATTGGGATCATGATAGTGGGGGAGGAGGAAGCATTTAAGAACTAGAGGAAAGTTCATTGTTGCTACATTGCACCCTGACTGACTGGTCTCCTCCCTGAGACCCTTCTGTAAGGGGATGCACAGTGGCCTACAAATGGGTTTTGGGTCTCCACTCTGCACTCCTCCCCTCATTCGCTATGATATAAAATTTTTTGTTCTGATGATGCCTGATACCTGATCCCTTCGACACCTCATGATCTCACAAGCTGGTGTGCTTCTTCCATGTGGGCTTTGTTGCTTCTGAGCTAGATGACCGCTTATTTACCTTCAATCCAAGGGTAATGTAACCAAGAGGAATTACTGAATCCCAAATGAAGTGGGACAAGAGGAAAGTCAAAGGAAATAGAGGAAAGAGCTAGGAGGCAAAGGGCATTTATAGAGGTCTAAATAAAGGCTTGTACGTATGCAAATATATAAGGATGGGAAAATAGATCTTTGTGCATATATTTATAGGTTTAGTATTAAGGTAGCAGATGGACATTGGACCTCCACTCAAGTACTCCCTCAATGCAAGAATACTGTCTTCTATTAAATTGGCATTCTATGATGCTCACCTTCCTGACACAACCGCTGAAGAAAAAACGGGTGAATAAGTAAATGTAGTGATGAAAGCTGATGTTGCCCGGCTATCAAAAGATAAAGTGTCTGGGGTCTTAAAAGCTTGAAGGTAAACAAGCGGCCATCTAGCTCAGAAGCAACAAAGTCCACATGGAAGAACACACCAGCTTGTGTGATCACAAGGTGCCAAAGGGATCAGTTATCAGGCATCATCAGAACAAAAAATCATATCATTGTGTGCTCACCTCCATGATACAACCGGTGAAGACAAATGAGTGCATAAGCAAATGTGGCGAAGAAAGCTGTTGACACTTCTTTTCAGGGATTAATAATCAGACAAGGGATTCATGTGCTCTGATTTATAAATAAATCAGGTACTCCTAACAAATTTTTTTAACCTTCGTAATTCAAAAATTGTCATCAATCCCCCTCCACCCCCATACACTTGCTGTTTATATATGATGGTAAAGTATTGCTGCTAGGATTCCTGTTCATACATGCACAGGTTTATTCTGCACAAAATGTGTTTCTGTAATCACGGATGACGACAGACATATTCTGTCAGTAATACACTTGTCTTATTCTTGTTAGGGTACCTTTTTAAAAAATGGCCCCATCAAAAAACTGCTGAAATTCTTAATGCATCTGCTGAACCACATTCATTCAAAGCCAAGAGGTCAGCTCAAAGTTTTAGTGACAGTTTTTTTTTTAGTTTCCCTAAGGGTAATCTTGATAGATTTTTTCCCCCGAAGGACACAACATAGTCAGAGTCTTATTATGAAGAAGTGTTTAAAAAAATAAAACCAAAAATCAGAAAACTGCATTGGTTGGAAAAGTTGTGCGGAGTAAGTTTTCCTTAGTGACAATGTGCCTGTTCTTTGTTTGATGGTAGCACAGGTGGCCTACGAGAATCTCACTGGGAACCGTAGCACACTCACCCTACAGTCATGATTTTGCTCCTGCATAATTCTATTTCTTCCCCCAAACAGTGAGAAGTAACACAATTTGAAACCCTAAGGATCCCAGCAATGCCACTTTGATATGGTGTAGACAGAAGAGCATAGAGATCTTCAGGGAAGGGGTAGAGAAATGGAGAAACCACCTTCAGAAGTATGTAGACAGAGAGAACATGTCAAACAGTAGTATCACATTTTGATATTTTTATTAAAATTTTCTATGATTTTATAACAGTACTATGTTAGGCCAGGTGTCTAGAGGCGCAAATCCAGCGTCACATATCTATTTATAAGAAAGAGCTTTATATCAAGAAGTAATTATATCAAGAAGGCATCCCAGTCCAACTCAAGCCTCTGAGTCCCTCTTCATACTTACACAGCTGCATTCTGGTGATGCAGAACGGCACCGGGAAGCAGGAAGGTCACAGGCCAGTGGGTGCATAGTTGTGTGGATCCAAAGTTGGTGGAAACATGGGAAGGCATGGACAGTTCTCAGGTTCAGTCCCAGAGTCCCAGAAAGCAAAGAAGGTGAAGTCACAGAGTGGGAGTGGGAGGCTCCCAGTTTCTTCTTATAAGCAGACCACACCCCTGGAGACATCATCAGGCTGTGAGCTGATTGACAGATTGGACTCTACACTTTCATAAAAAGTCAAGTTGGTGTGAAATCATCTAATAAGTTCTTTTTTACTGTACTGCATATACTTTTGCAGCTTACAAACAAAAATAAGAAACATTTTAAAGGAGTGAAAAAAGCAAGACTCCTTTTAGAAATATGAAACTACTGCACTGGAATGTTAAGTTTAAACTTCTTTCTGGTCTAGCTTTAAAATGATACATGCCCTGTATAGTCTGGGACCACAAGGACCTTCTGTATAGCAACACGATGAAGTAAATGTCATTAGCTTGCAAATGCTTTAACAGTTATTTCAAGAGTTGTCTACTGTTTAGCTTAGTCTGTTTTAATAATTATTGGATACCTAATAATTTAATAATTATTGGATAACTAATCTCCTTGCTATAACAACAAATAGAACAAAGTGAAATTACTTTACCTCTCTTACATTGCAAACATTAGAAGTTCACTGTTCATTTATGAAAAATGCTGCTTAAATGATATCATAACTCAGTAGACAGTAAGAAAAAGAATGAAACATTTCCATGAGAGAATTTGACTTTGCCAATAGCATGTGAATCATCGAGAAGTATATTTATGAAGCCCTCTGTAGATTTATGTTCAGCAGCTGCATAAGGGTTTCTACTTTATAATTGACACTTTTCATATCTTTAAAATTTTAGTAGTCATGCCTATTTTTTGTCAATAGTGTTCTTAGCTTACTGCCCTATTGGAGAGTCTTGATTGTAAATTTTGTTTTCTAAGAAGGTAAATTCAGGAATGATATGGATGGTATACTCTAAATGAGCAATTCTTATTCTCACTTTAAGGATGTCAATACAAGTACATCGAGGCAGTTATTAAAATCGTCATTTATTGGAAGAGTGACAATTATAACTGTTTAATAATTTGAACAAATTTAAAGTGGAATAGGTAAAATTGAAAGGAAGAGTGTTTTAAAAAGAACCATCATATCTGAAATATATACAGAAAAAATAATAGGCTATCCCCAAAATATAGGGATGGAGAGTGAGGGGAGATTTGATAAAATATTAACTACGAGTTAATTATAGAAGCTGGATGATAAGTCTCGAGTGTTCATTGTACCCTCTTTAAGTATATGCCCTGAAGTTCTATAATAAAAATAAAAAATTACTAAAAAATAAGACTAATTGAGTTTCTAAACAATAAAAGCTTTATTTGAGAATGTTATCGTACAGTAAAACATTTTTAAAAATTAGTATTTATAATTTAACATGCTATATGGAGAATGTAAATAAATTTTCTGTTCAAGTAAGTTTAAATGACTTACTGTTCTGGAACATTATTAATTATAGGGAGTTAAAATATGAAAATGTTATTACCAAAAGCAACCCCAAAATAATATGTTTGAAAATCCTTTGCCTGCTTTATTGTGTAGTTATAAAATAACATATCAAACAGTTTACTAAAAATACAGTTTTTTCCCTTAAATTTATCACCAATTTTATTTCACTCAGAAGTCATGTTCTTGTGCTATATAATACATTTAAAAAGTAAGGGTGCATTACTTAAAGTTTAAATTAAACACTTTAGAAGATACCGAAAAGACTTCATTAATTGTGAAACATCAGACTGAGCTATATAAAAAGAATTTTAAAGAATAAAAATTTTAAAATTGAGGAATATTTGAATAGTGCTAAAAATGATCTGATCCTTTTTAGAAATCATTCCAAAACACTTTGGGATGCTTTTCTTGGCCAGAGTATTGAAAGCTACCAAAATAAATGGAATCCTTCATTGACTCTAGGCCTAGTTGATGCTTCATACAACTCAGGTATTCATCTTACCGTTCAGTATCAAAGGGCTTACTATTCTAGCAGTGCTCCTGGAATAGCAGACTATGTTGACAGGGAAAGAATATAATTAAGCTGATGAATGAAAACACCAATAATGTGAGGGGGAGTCTAAAGCAATAACCAAATGAAAAGACACTCTAGATTCTATAACTTGTTCATTCTTTGCCCTCCTTCTTTTAGAGCTCACTCAACCATGAGCCTCTTCACTTCTCTTTGTTCTCTTTCTCACCCAGCTTCTCTCACATCGCTTATGGACTGATTGATGACTCTCAGACATGTATCTCTTATGTCATTAATTCTAGATTCTCTCATTCTGCCTCTCATTCCAGATTCATACTTAAAAAACCAGTCAGATGTCACGTTGAAATGCCATCCTGGTCACTTCTAATCTCAATGGCCCTGTACAAGTTGTTTAGGCTGTCTCTACGTCAGTATATTTGTTTAGCATGGTTTAAGTGAACTGTTGTTTACTTATAGCAGTTAAAATCACCTCACTGCCATCACATCAATTTCAATTCATAATGACCCTTTATGACAGGGTAGAATGGCCCTTCGGGGTTTCCCAGGTGTAAATCTTTACAGGAGCAGAATTTTTCTCCTGTGGAGCAGCTGGTGGGACCCATTATATCTTCAAAGTGTATTTCACCTTTGTTCAGCCTCTGTACTACCACCCTTCATTGTACTGTAGTCCTGTTACATGTGTACTACAGAGTATCCCAACTGGTGTTCCTTAGTACAACTCTACAAAGGCATTATTGCAATGGTAATTGTAACCCTTGCCTTCTTAAAACTTTTGATTACCTGCTCAGAAAATAAAGTCCACATTCATTGTCATAACCTGAGCCCATGCATGACAAGATCGCCTGCTAGGAAAAGAGGGACCAGACTTCAACCCAGTGCTCCAAGGTGTGAATGCAACCTGCCGGCGCGGAGTAGGGAACCAGTGGAGAGATCTGTGGGGCTGGACCCAGTCCCAAAACTAAGTGGATACCTGCCCCTCCCCTGAGAAGAAGTTATTTCAAAGGATGGCACTGAATCCGCAGCTCTGGGAGAGGGATATATCTGATTGGAGCACACAGGAGCGGATGACGGGGGAGGAGGAGAGACGAGCACATCCTGGCCCACCAGGCCTTGAGGA
>NW_022103896.1:81812977-81814176 GCF_000313985.2 Echinops telfairi | reverse complement strand
TTACCTTCAAGCCTTTAAGACCCCAGACACTATACTTTTTGATAGCCGGGCACCATCAGCTTTCTTAATAATAATTAAAAAAATAAAAGAGCAAAAATAAAAGATCGCCTGCCACTCTGCTCCAAATAACTACATTAGCCCTTCTTTTGGCTCCTTGAACAAGGTAAACTCAGTGACCAATTAGGGCCAGATTGGTGAATGTATAAGGCCCACAAAATCATTAGCTACCATTACGTCAAATACAAGCCAGTCCAGCCATCACATTCGGGGTGAATTTTTGAAATGTGTAACCAGTATGGCCTATGAATAGTGTTGTAAATATCCAAATAGCCAAGAAAAGGCTTCCCCCCTTCCCCTCTTTATTAACGTCTTTCTTGCACCCAGACATCTAAGACATAGTTCTAAGACATAGGTTCCCATACGTACTAGGCCTACCATCGCCTTTTCAGGAAAAAAAAATACTGCCCCCTGGAAATTAAAAAATTCCTTGCTGTAGCCCACTATTCAGGTTAAAGTATAAGGTATCTGATTTTGTATCTGTGGTAGTTACAAACTTATGAAGGGGTGTTGTCTAGCCTGTCAATCAGGTTGCAGCTTGATGACCTCATATGGAGGGAGAAGGTTATAAATAGCTCACTGGAGGCCAGATACATGCTGCTTGTCTCCCTGTGAGACATTCAGGTTGACAAGCCACATGGAGCTATGCTGACGCAGCCAGAACCCTGTTGCTGGAGGAACCACGGGGAGACCCACACCAGCACTTAAATGCTTACACCGCCACTGGATCCACAAGACTTTCCACCCACTGGCCTGTGATGTTCCTGCATTCGGCATCATTCCATGTGTTGTGAGAGTCTGAAGAGGAATTTATAGACTGGTATTGGACATATGGGCTAATATCAGATTTATCAACTTGATCGGGACTGGGCTGAGATGCTTTCTTAATATGCAATTACTCTTTGATATAAAGTTCTCTTACACACATATGAGTGTCTATGAATTTGTTTCTCTAGTCTTCCTGGACTAACACAGTATCCCCCCTGGATTGGTCCAGTGTACCAATATCGGTCACCTTGGGAAACACCACTGTAAATACTCAGAGCTGGACCTACTCCACCTGGTGGACTTGTAGCTGGTCACAGCCTGCTGATGCTTCCTTGGGAGTGTGGTCTTTTTATATAAGACAGTGAGAACTTCTC
>NW_022103896.1:81810012-81812113 GCF_000313985.2 Echinops telfairi | reverse complement strand
AACCAAGGCAAATGAAGACACTGGGAGGTACACAAAAGCTAAAGACAACGAAGGTAAATACAATTACATACACACTCCTGTAGTAACAGTGATAACAAACCATAGACACATAGGTAAACATGTAAGCTGAACAGATAGGGGAAGGTGAATGGAAATAGTCCCATAGACTATTTTGCACTTGCTGAAAATACAGCTGTGCATAAAGTAGAATATGGAAGCAAGGTTATGAAAATTTCTTAGAATCAAATGCCTTGACAAATAATCACTGGGCTTAGGGATTTTAGAACCATACTCTTGGTAGACCTAGGTAAGTGGACAAAACACAATCCACAATGACCTGCATCCTAGTGATTGGGATCTTCCAAGCTTGTTAGCAGCCATCTCAGGTACAATAATTGATCTCTTCCTGCCAAAAGCAAAAACAAATGAAAAATGAATAAGGTATTCCATTACCATTACCAACTGCTGTATCTTGAGATTACAATAGTAGGTCATGGATGGAATGGAACAAAATTCAAAATCATGAAAAAGACCAGGCTTACTAGTCTGATAGAGACTGGTGAAACCAGTAAGACTTTGGTCCTTAGAGACATACTAACCTGCAGTTGAAGCCCCCATGACTTTTCATTGACACAGTAACTCACTGCCGATGAGTGAATTCCAACTCATAGAGGCCCTCTAGGACAGGGTAGAACTGACCCTGAGTTTCCGAGACTAACTTTTTCAGAGAGTAGAGAGCCCAGACTGTCCCGCAGAGCCACTGGAAGTCTTAAACTGCTGACCTTGTGATTAGCAGCCCAATTCAGAACAGCTATGCCACTGGGCTCCTCAGTCACACAGTAGATAGACCTGTAAAGTGGACAGTAATGCCTGTGAAGAGATCCTCAGAACAGTCAATCGTACAGGATCTAAAGAACGGCATTTGCTCAATAAAGCTCAGAAGTCAAAAAATGGTAGGAAAGAAAGACAATGGAAACTGGGACCCCAGGAAGGCAGTGGGAAGAGTCCTGTCGCAGGAATTGTGACAGGTGTCATGAAACAAAAAATGTACAAATTGTTAGATGAAAAACTAATTTTCTCTGTAAACCTAAGCCACAAAATATAAAAACTAAAATATTTAATACTATTTAGCTCAGAAGGGTTTTGTGTTTGTTTAATATTGAGCGTGTCCTTGGTAATTGTTTTATTTCCTACGGATAGAAACCAGGGAGCACAGGCTTTATTTTTCTAAGTGGTGTAGTGGTTATACAATGGACTGTTAACTCAAGGACAGCAGTTCGAAACCACCAGCTGCTATATGGGAGAAAGATGAGGCTTTGTACGCCTGTAAAGAGTCGCAACCTCGGAAACCCACGGGCAGTTCTGCCCTGCCCTATAGGGTCACTATAAGTCAGAAGTGACTTGATGGCAGTGAGTTACAGAGTTTAAAACTGCAACAGGCTACAAAGAAAAGTATTTCCTTAATAAGGTTTATGCATTTGTGTACCTTCATGAAATAAGAATGTAATGTGCTATGTGTATGATCTGTATTTGCTATTGTATTAAGTAAATATCAGTAATTTAAAGAAGCTCATGGTGTTTCTTTGGCCTATTAAAATCAGGGTATGTCTTTATAATAATATTTTATAATTATTAAAATTTTATTGAAGCCTCATACAACTCTTATCACAATCCATACATCCAACCATTGTGGCAAGCACATTTTTTATTTAAAATATTATTTAAAAAAAACAAAAGCAAAGTCAAAAAAATATTGAAGTCACATACCTATGTAAAACAGATGAAAATATCTGCTCTGTTGTTAAAAGTAGCAATAATGGGTCACAGCAAGTTGTTAACAAATGGTAACTACTGTTACTATCATGAAGATGCCAAGTAAATTTTTAAAGATTGTACAATAAATGATACTCCACAGATTGAAAAATAAAAATCACATGATGTCAAAAATAAATAAATAAAACTTTTAAATGAAATCAAATCACACTGTCTTCTGGTAGCCCCCTTACCTGTGCACCAGTTCTACCTGCTCCTTCATAGAAGGAATGATACTAGCTTCGTGCGCACACACGTGCGCACGCATGCACATTAACTGCAGAAATCA
>NW_022103896.1:81799143-81809190 GCF_000313985.2 Echinops telfairi | reverse complement strand
GGGACAAGCAGCTTACTTATTCATTTAAGATGTAAGGGATAGGAATTCGGTTATTTTGTCCTGATCTTGTCTTAGGAAAACAAGGAAGTCTGCCCATCTGTGGCAGGGCGGTCATTTGCAGCAGGCTTTTTTCTGAATACACAGGCTGAGGCGATTTCCTAGAGGCTTCTGGGATTTGGGTTTTTTTTTTTTTAAGATCATTTTATTGGACGTTCTTAAAGTTCTTATAACAATTCATACATCAATTGTATCAAGCATATTTGTACATATATTCCATCATCATTTTCTAAACATTTCTTTCTACTGGAGCCCCTGGTGTCAGCTCCTCTTTTTCCCTCCCGCCCCCTCTTTTCATTCTTTTTTTTTTTTGAGACTCCTGTTTTCTAGTATCACTTGAGTTCAGGTAAAATTCAATATGAACACTACTGTTTATATTTTCCTATGTTTTCAGGGAAATTAATATTTTATCTTTTGAAGAAGTGAGCAAATATAATTATTATTTTTTCCCCCCATTTAGCTCCATGTGCTGTCAGGAACCTACAGGATTTGGCTCGCATTTACATCCGCCGCACACTTAGAAATTTCATCAATGACGAGATAAAAGCCAAGGGACTTCCGCCCAGAGCTCTCCCAAAAAGGAAAAGGAAGAGAGTTAAACAGATTGTTAACTCCAACTCTTACGTGTTTGTGGGTAATCAGTTCTTTCCTCGGCTTCCAAATAGGGAGGAAGATGAAAAAATGGAAGAAGACAGCAGGGAGGAGGAGGAGAAAGATCACAGTGAAGCCATGAAGCCAGAAGAGCCTCCTCAAAATCTCCTGAGAGAAAAAATCATGAAGCTGCCTCTTCCTGAATCTCTAAAAGCTTACTTGACCTATTTTAGAGAAAAATAACTTAAACCGAGGAGGAATGTCTATTGATAGTTCTCTACTCTGAAAATGTAGCATTTGTTAGGAATTAAAAAGAGAATATTTCTTTCATCAGAGAAAATTATAGTGGAAAAAGGTATAACTTGTTTTTGTCATAGTAACAAAAATGATGTATTAAGTGATTAAAAAGAGTCCCTTTTATAAAATCTATTTTTCTTTAAATCTTGGGAAAATGCTGTTTTAACTGAGTGACTTCAAAGTGGATTGCAATAGTCAAGACTTTGTGTATTGTAAATCTTTTTCTGATTCCCTACAAATATGTAGTGGTGACATATAAGGTTAATTGATAAACATATGTAATCTAAGTTATAGTTGTTTGCATTTCCTCTAGAAAAACTTTCTTATCTATTAAGGAAATCAAACACTTTGTAGACCTATTTACCTTAATTTTTGTTGCAATCACTATTGCTGTGTTGCTAATAGATGTATTCCGGGCAATATATGAGTGCAATAGCAATACAGATACTGAATAATTTAGCTTTTAAAAAAAATGCAAACTTCATGGAATTCAACAGCCCTGCTACTTTTGCTTTTAAACCTGTTGCCAAAAGATATGGGGAAATAACTGCTTCTCTCATAGAGATTTTAAGAGCACATCAAGTGAATGTTAAAGGAAAAGTATATACTTCGTAAAACTCTCACTTTGTATGAACCTTTAAATTTTCAGTGTTTTTAAATAATGAAATTATCTTACTCTGGAGTTTGAAAAGATGGGATCTTTAGGATTTTTTTCAAACGTTCCCCTCTTTCTAGCACATACTGACAGTGGGAAGCATGAGTTGCTGCTGCTACTGTGGACAGTTGTAAGTAGCAGGGCCCAGCAGATTCATCCAGCAGATAGATATTAGCAAATGAAACTTCTGTTTCATCAGAATCCTCACTTTTTACATGATCGTTGAGTGGTTGCCATTACTTCAGAAATTCATCTTTTCATAGTATAAGAAATATTCATAAGAATTTTATGTAGACAGTGTTTTTGTTTGAATATCAATTCAGAATCATAATGTAATTTTTGGGACCTGCATTGTGCTCGTTTAACTTCTTCCCATGTTTTCTTAAGTTTCTTTTGGTAAAATTACACTGGTTTTCATTTTTTGCTTAATAACACGTCCACTCTTTATCATTTGAATTTTGATTTTTAACTTAGCAGTAGTTAAATTGTTAGTTAATGCTATAATTAGTCTGCTTTTATTTTTGCTTTTCAAGGTAAACCCTGAAAACAGTCATTCCTTGTAGAAAAATAAAATGAACACTGTAACTTATTTACTACTTAGTTACATCAGTTATATATATTTTGTTACATCATTTATATATATTTTAAGAGGAAAAAATATAAAATATCACTTATGACCACCAGCATCACTGTTACAATAGTTGATAAGATTAGCTTATGGAAGCCCAATGTACCGTGAAAGGAGTGTTCTCTGCAAAATTCAAATACTTGTAATAAATGGGTTATTTTAAAGCTCTCAACTCTAGTAATTCCACACATAAAAACAAGTATTTAAAAAAACAAGTGTTTGAAATATTCTAAGCATCAAGTATTCTAAGTAAATGAGGATATTTTAGGAATGTGAAAAATAAATTCATGAGAAAGAGTTGTATCAATGCTGCGGTGTAGGGGGTCACCACACATGTCTTAGATGATTTAATAAGCCATTACTGTGGAGAGATGCTCTGTCTCATTTCTACTGAGAAAAGATAAAGTCATTGTTTCAGTTGTTTTTAACAGTGACCATCTATTATAAATGTTATTTTAATTTAAATGCTTTTGAAGTTTATTTTCAATTTCTGTTACCCACGTATATTTATTTAGAAACCTGAGGAAACTTACCTGCCCACTCCTGCTCCCCACTTTTTGTATTAGAACAGGTTTCTTGCGATACAAACGAGCATCCGTCAGTGATGACTTTACTCTGTAGGGGTTAGGGTGTTTTTGAAGGTTGATATTTGATGTCATCTTCCATTCTGTTGACTTCTGCAAATTGAAATGTACGGTCGATATGAATGATGATTGCATTTTTGGGTCATTGAAATATATCTTGTGTTTTTCAATGTATTCATTTTACAGTTATGACTATTGACTTTAAATAAAGAAGTGAAAATGAAAATTCACGTGAAAGCCTTTTTATCTATTGGTGGCGGGCGATAGAGTAGAAAACTAAAAATATTTTGGACTTGTTTAATTTTAGTGATTCCATGTTTACTTAAGCATAGGAAATTATGCTTTATGGGTTGAGAAATAGCAAATAAAAGTGCAGTATAATTAAATGAAAATGATAGTAAAATTTTGAAATTTTACAGTCAGGTAAAACAATTGAAAACATCTAGGTCTTTATTTTGCAGATGAGAAAGTAGGTCTGAAGAGGTTGCTCAAGTCCTATACCCTGAAATAGCGTACAGTAACAGTTGAGTCCCAAGGAGCTGCCCGCATCACCATAGCTGCTAGCAAGATGGTAATTTCTATTAATCTTGCTTATTGGTTGAGGTACTTGGTCTTAATATTAATGAAAAACTATATAAATATGGGTAAATATAAAGACAAAGTTTAAGTTTTGCCTTCTGTCTCAGCTGATAAAAGTGTAGCAAAGCCTGTTGCATCAAATTTATTAAGTGAACAGCTATATGTAATTACTATCATTCTTTGATGGCCTGGCTTTTTCTTTTAAACTTGGATGGTCTCAATCCACTTAGGTGTATATAGCCTAAATTTTGGTATATAGTCTATATTTGGGCATCTCACTTCCTTTTCATAATTAACATCTATAAATAGTTTTTTAAATTAATTATTAAATATTAGTAGACCTGAAAGGATATTTATGTAAACAAGCAAAGTACAAATAATAAGAACACCATGGACCTAGTAGTAGGTGTGAGGAAAAACAGCATTACTGTGATCTGTGTGCCCTCCCAATCTCTTCTAAACCTTTTCTCTTAGGGTAACTTCGGTGTGTGTATAATGATCTTGCTTTTTGTTGAAACATTATACTTTTCTACTTGCTGTCATCAAGTCAGTGCTGACTCGTGGTGACCACTTTTGGGCTTCTGAGACTGTAACTGTTTATAGGAGTAGAAAGCCTTGTCTTTTTTCCCTGAAGCTGCTTGTTGTTTTGAACTGTTGACCATATATATCACAGCCCAGTGCATACCACTGCGTGATAAAGCTGCAGCAGGGAGCCCTGGTGGTGTAATGGTGCTGCTCATTTACCCAATCAATGTATCATTTGATATCTTTACTGTTAGCATAGGTATATATAAATTGATTAACAAAATCTAAAAGCCTAGATGCAGAGTCATAAGCATATGAAAATTTATCATAGATGAAAGAAAGAGGAATTCTAGAAAATAGTGCTGGAAGAAATGATCATGTATGAACAAAGGGGTGTGGGAGAAGAAAATGGCCCATGATTTCTTAAAGATAAATAACAGTTCCAGGTATATGTCACACAAATGTGAAAGGTGAGAAATCATAGGGCTTTTATAAGAGAAAACACACCTATTTTTATGACCTTGAAATTGGGGGTGGGATAAAAATGAATCCGAGGACAAGATAAATCTATAAACATAAAAAAAATTGGTAATAAGTGACAATGGATTAAAGATCAGAAGACTTATCAGTTTTAGAACTATACAATAAAAAATTTTATAAAAGTTTCAAATAGGCAGCACAATAAATAAAAATTCAAACACTTAAAAAGATTTGAAAACCTGCATAAGACGTTATAAAGCCCTCCATATATTATGCAAACATGGCATTCAAGATGTATTGATAATTATTGGTGATTGGAATGCAAAAGTTGAAAATACAGGAAGAACCCAGTTGGGAACTAATGGACTTGGTGATAGAAATGAAGCTGGAGATCACAACAACTTGTTCATAGCAAATACCTTTTTCCAACAATGCAAAAGGCAGCTGTACACATGGACTTCCCCAGATGGAATACACAGGAAGCAAATCGATTACATCTGTGGTAAGACAACATGGAGAAGCTCAGTATCAACAGCTAAAACCTTATCGTGTCCACTATGGAACTAATCATAAGTGCTCATATATAAGTTCAGGGTAAAGCTGAAGAAAATTGTAAGTTCTCAGGAGCTAAAATATGACCTTGAGGCAATTCCTCATGAATATTGAGAACATCTTAAGAACAGATTTGACACATTGTACACTAATGACAGAAGACCATATGAGACCATCTAGCTGGGAAGCAACATAGCCCACATGGAAGAAGCACAACAGCCTGTGTGGTCATGAGGTGTTGATGGGATCAGAAATTAGGCATGAGAAGAACCAGAACAAACAATCATATCGATGCGATTGGGGTGGGGCAGAGTTGAGACAAAGCCCATGTTTAGACAATTGGACATCCCTCATAGAAGGGTCGCAAGGAAGGGACGAGCCAGCCAGGCTGCAGTATAACAACAATGAAACACATTTCTCTAGTTCTTTAGTGCTTCCTTCCTGCCACTGTCACAACCCCCGTTCTACCTCACAAATTCAGCTAGACTGCTGCATGTACGCGGGTGGAGATAAGAGCTCTTGACACACCGAATCCAGAACAGATAAACCCCTTAGGAACAATAATAGGAATAATGATACCATGAGGGTAGGGTGAAGGTTGGGGGAGAAGGGGAGCCGATCACAATGATTGACATAACACACACACCCCACGAAGGGGGCTGATCAACAGAAACGTGGGTGAAAGGACACAGCAGTCAGTGTAAGATATGAGTTTCAGAGTTTATAAATTATCAAGCGTTCATGAGGGAGGGAGGGAGAAAAAAATGAGCTGAAGTAGAAAATGTTTTGAAAAGGATGATGGCAACATATGTACAATTGTTCTTTACACAGTGGGTGTATGGATTGCTATAAATAGGCCCCCAATAAAATGATTTTTAAAAAGACCCGATGAGCTGTGGGAGCACATCAATACCATCATTCATGAAGAAAGCAAAATCTCTTTAAAAAGACAGAAAAGAAAAGATCAAAGTGGATGTAAGAAGAGACTGACACCTGCTCTTTAAGATTAAAGAAAGGATGAAGTCAAGGAGCTGAATAGAAAATTTCAAAGGGCAGCTCAGGAAGACAAAGCCAAATATAATGAAATGTGCAAGGACCAGGAATGGGAATAGCAATACTAGGAGGGTAGAGGGAAGGGGAGGAAGGGGGAATCTATTGCAGTGATGGACACTACAACTCCCCAAGGGGGATGAAAAACAAGTTGTGGGGGAAGGGAGACTGGTCAGTGTAAGACATGAAAATAATTTATCAAGGGGGCATGAGGTGGGGTGGTGGATGGGGAAGAGCTGATACCAGGGGCTCAATAGAGCAAATGTTTAGAAAAGAATGATGGAAACATATGTACAAATATGCTTGATACAATTGATGTATGGATTGTTATAAGAGCTGTAAGAGTCCCCAATAAAATGAACTTTAATTTAAAGAATGATGGAAACATATGTACAAATATGCTTGATACAATTGATGTATGGATTGTTAAACGAGCTGTAAGAGTCCCCAATAAAATGAACTTTAATTTAAAAAAAATTGAATTTAAGAAACACTGAAAGGGAAGAACATGCAGAGTATATCTGAAACTGAAAGAACTCTTAAGAAAAATATTCAAACCTCGAATTGCAATCTTCCACAAGATATTAAGCAATGATTATAAACTCTATACACTACTAAAATAGTAATGAGATCATTGCCTTTTAAACGGGTTAAGTAAACCTAAAGCCTCCCTCATGGCTAGTTTATAATGATGAAAAGTTCAAGTAAATGTCAATTATATTAAGTACATTTGGTCAGTTGTAAAGTTGAGGAAAGATTACCCATTATTCCCATAATTTCTTAATTATGCACCCGAGGACAGAAGGATTGATCATTTAAGTTTGTTATATGCGAAACTCTCAAACTTTAAAAGTGTTCCTGTGGTCTGAAATTAGTTCTGACCTTTAATTGATCTGGTTGGCTTTGCATTGGTCAAGAATTCTCCATTCAAGCCTTACACACACATATACACACACACCACCACCCAAATTGTTTAACCATGGCCATATCAATTTTTGTTATCAACAGATAAGCATTGCTTTTTGGACCTGCGAAGACATTTCAAAATTTTTTACAAGGAGAGACTTGTACTGGATATGTAGAAAGGACTAATTCCCAGAATTTAAAACACCAGCAGTTCTCAACCTATGGGTCGTGACCCTGTTAGGGATCGAATGAGCCTATCACGGGAGTCGCCAGATTCATAACAGTAGCAAAATTACAGTTATGAAGTAACAATGAAAATTATTTTATGGTTGGGGGTCAAAACAACATGAGGAACTGTATTAAAGGGCCGCGGCATTAGGAAGGTTGAGAACCACTGCCTTAGAGGGAATCAAGATTTCTATCCTCTGAAAGGTGATAGGGCTCATGAATTACAACTGAACCAATGAAGAAACAGCTCCTAAATTGATTAAATCTTACTTTAAATTCTTTATGTAGGAGTACTGTGGACATTTTAAGAATTCCCTCTTGTGGTAGTTACATAATCTGTTGTCAATTTGAGACTGAAGAATGAAGGGGTGGAGTTTAGCCTATGAGGTCACAGCTTGATGACCTCATTTGGAGGTGCTAAGGAGATAAATAGCTTGCTGGAGGCAGGACACAGGTCCACAAGACTTTCCATCCACTGCCTTGTGATATTCTTGCATTCAGTGTCATTGCATGTGTTTTGTGAGTCTGAAGAGGAATTCATAGATTGGTATTAGACATAAGGGCTAATATCAGACTTACGGACTTGATCTGGACTGGGCTGGGATGTTTTCTCAATATTCAATTGTTCTCGTATATAAAGCTTTTCTGATACATATATGAGTTTCTGTATGCATTTGTTTCTCTAGTCTACCCAGACTAATACATTATGGTACCTTGGGAGTGGCGTACTAATGAAACAAATCATAAAAATGGAGAGTGGATGTATGTTTGACCTTTGCCTCATGGTAGTTTTTCTTCTTTGGCTAGCCAGAGGTCAGATATGACCATGTGATTTATTGAGTTTAAGATTAAAGAAAGGATCAAGTCCAGGAGCCGAATAGAAAATGTCAAAGGGCAGCTCAAGAAGACAAAGCCAGATATAATGAAATGTACAAGGACCAGGGATGGGATGGGAGTAGTGATACCAGGAGGGTAGGGGGAAAGTGGGATAGGGGAGGAAGGGGGAATCAATTGCAATGATTGACACATAATCACCCCCACCCCCTGTACACACACGGGGAGGGGGGGGGACAAAAAACAAACTATGGAGGAAGGGAGACAGTGGTTGGTGTAAGATATGAAAATAATAATTTGTAATTTATCAAGGGGTCATGAGAAATTGCCCCTTGAATTTCTCAGAAACCATACTGCTTGGGGAAAATGGCTGACAGAAAGTCAAAATGGCTGACAGAAAGTCTAGCTCTGGCATGATGCTGTCAGAGACCTGATCCCATATTTTGCATCAGTAGAATAGTTTAGATAAGGATTAAGATAAACTAAATAAGGATTGAATTTGACCGTTTTAAGAATCGAGATTAGTATCTGATTTTACTTTCTTTATACTAATTTCTTCTGTGTATTATTGTTGACATGATGATCGATAGAAATGATTATTAGGAAGTATGAAATTGAGAGCTTGTAAGCCTACTTAAACCATTGGAATTTGATCTTTAAATGGGTTTAGGACATGCCTACAAATAAGACTTTGAAAATATAAGCCCCATCCAGTGCTTTGGAGTACTCGGGAAATTTGCATTCCAAGAGACTTGCCTAGGGGGCTGTTGGCTGATTGAAGAGGAAAAAAAAATAGGAACTCCTTGGAATTTTGAATTTTGAACTAGTGGTTTGTTCCAGAAGCTAAAAAATAAAGTAAAATTCTGGAGCCCTGAAGAAACTCTCTGTGCTAGGACTGAATATTAAAGGGAGCCTGTGCGCAGGCTGAAATGCTTGGTAGGTGAACACCTGGATCCACTTGTTGAGTGGAAGTGAGAGAAATGCAGCAATAAAGAGATGGGTTGAGTTTTGGCCACTGACACCCGTGAACCTGGTTCACAGAGACTACTGAAGAAAACAAAAGCGGGTTGACTGGTCTGATGATCATGACTTAGCACAAGGATGCTAGGCTTGTTGAGAATTTGTGATGGGGCCCATAGTCTAAAGGCAAGGCAGTCAGTGGGCACCCTGGAGGCTAAGTGAAATAGCCCGCATTGGGTTGACCAGAACTTGACCAGATGAAGAGAAGATTTTTGAGCTTGTGAACTGGTGCAGATTTCATGGATGGCCTGTCCTGATTTGACTTTGCTTATGGATGCAGACTTCATAAGGTTCCAACTGGAATGAAGATTCTTCAGGCCAAAGAATGTGATTGTCTCCTCAGAGCACTGGGATGATGTAAGTTGGCAGTATAGATATTCGATACCCAAAATGGGGTGGATCAAGGCATGAAGTGGCTGGCTTACAAACTTTCATAGGGGGAACATATTCATAGGATTGATGTGCAGATGTTACTTAACTACAGTTGTTAGGCATAGGATAATTTTGTTTTGTTCATTTATAGAATGTTATGTGTAAATGAGGGTGGCACATATTGAATTGTATGTATTTAGTTTACCTGTCAGTACAGATATGATTTTATTGTTTGAAAATTATATATGGCTAAAGAGTTACATGAAAGTGTCAAATTGACAAGGGATGGTCTGTTACATAATCTGTTGTCAATTTGAGACAGAACAATGAAGGGGTAGAGTTTAGCTTGTCAATCAGGTTGCATCTTGATGACCTCATTTGGAGATGCTAAGGAGATAAATAGCTCGCTGGAGGCAGGGCACAGGTTCACTCTCTGCGACGACGTTACTGACAGCGAACCTGATGGAGCTATGCCGATACTGGAGGAGCCACATGGAGACTCACGCCAGGGCTGAGATACTTCTACACCACTGGATCTACAAGACTTTCCATCCACTGGCCTGTGGTCTTCTTGCATTTGGTGTCATTGCATGTGTTTTGTGAGTCTGAGGAGGGATTTATAGATTGATATTGGACATATGGGCTAATATCAGACTTATGCACTTGATCTGGACTGGACTGGGATTTTT
>NW_022103896.1:81794520-81797725 GCF_000313985.2 Echinops telfairi | reverse complement strand
GGTCAAACTTGCAAGAGATAGTAATAATTTTAACCTGTATTCCACTAATAGTATTATCTTTCAGTGCTACCTCACAAGTACTAGAGGAAAAGGATATGGTTTGGACCAAGGTGATGAACATAGGTTCGGATCCACGAAGTCCCCTGGTGAAGACAGGTCAGATAGTTTCTCCTGGAGTACCAGCACTATGAGTTTACAAAGCCCCCGATGACCGTCATCTTAAGCCCAGATTAAAAAAACAAAACCACTGCCATTGAGAGTCCTGTGCATGGCACCCAGGCTTAATATCAGTGTGCTCCCTTTAACCTCTAATCAAAAGAATAAATCTGTCAGTGCCAAAAGCTGAAAGGTACTTGTTCTGCAGCCTGCGCACAGAGCCCTGTCCCCATCCTTTGCCTTAAATTATTCTAAAATCCATTTTGGTATTCTTACCTGCATACATATATCTAACCACTAAACTACTCAGTGGCCAGGACAAGTCCTAAAAAGGCAGGAACATAATATGCTTACATACATAATCTCCAAACAAAGAAAATAATGAAATCATACTTGTGCCTAACAACATCTAGCTAACACATACAAATGAAAGTGTACTCACCCTATCAGCATCTGGTATATTATAAATGAACAAGAGAAGAATATTTGATGCAGACATATAGAGAAAATACTGGCAATTACAGACCTTGTCTTTTCACTTGGTAACAAGACTGTAACTGACGCTGAGCACTAACGTTCTCCACTACACATTCAGCTGGTTGCGGTTCCTTGCCTAGTGGGGTGACTCGGACTTCATTTCTGAGATGTCTGGGCCATTATTAGTCATATCAGAATTGTGTTGCTGTAGTTCAGCATTTGCTTTAATCGTAGGGTATAGTACTACTAAGAGACAATCTAAGGAAACTCATGGATTCCAGACATACTCTTCTTTGCCTCCATTTTGTAATGCCAATCCAATTTCCCTTGGTAATCAGGATCAATCACACCACTCAATACATAACACCCTACTTAATTTGTTGATTCAGAGGTATGAGGAGTCCAAAATTGCCAGGGGACATTCTTAACCCCTAGTTCAATTGAATAAGTGTTTTTTCTCCAGGTGGGAGTGTTCCTCCCATAGAACAAGGATCCCCAGACCTGAAGAGCAGAGAGTCCCTGGGACAGGAAGCAAAAATGCTGAAAATGCGTCACTGGGAGTAATAGTGAATGGTTCCAATTCTTTTTCCATCCCTTGGTTCCTGAATCCATGAATCCTGGCTACTTGAAACAGCACACCATATACTGGTCACTGATTTAGAGTACATAAAGCCTCCCAGCAAACATTGCCCCAGCCCTACAAGGTGTTGCCGCTTAGCTAGTACCATCATTGTGTCTTTAGAGGTCTATTCCTCCATTTAATCAATCCAGCTGCCAAAGGAGGACAAGGAACATGGGACAACCAATGGATTACATGATCATGGGGCCATGCCCACACTTGATTTGCTGTGAAGTGAATTCCCTGATCTGAAACAATGCTGTTTGGGATAATGTGCTGGTGGATGAGACATTCTATAAGCCCACAAAGGGTAGTTTTGGCAGAAGCATTGTGTTTAGGGACGTGCACATGTATAGTAAGGATCTTCAACCATGAGCAAAAAGCTGACCTTTTCATGAAATAAGTGGTCCTATGTAATCAGCCTGCCACCAGGTGAGGAATGATTCCATATCTTGGATTCAGTGTTGGTCTCTGCTGGTTGCAGATCAGCATTCAGCAGTGCGACTAACCAAGTCAGCCTTGTGAGTGGAAGTCCATGTTAGTGAGCCCACAAATAACCTCTCTCCCTGTCACCATGTCTTTGTTCATGCAGCTATTGGGCAGGTGCAGGAAGGGTTGGGGAAGGGGATGCCTGGTTTCCACAAACCATGTCATCCTATCCACTTGATTGTGTGAGTCCTAATCGGCATACTTAACCCTTTGTTGGGCATTCACAGGAGACATAAATATCTTCACTTTTTTGATCCATTCAGAGAAGTCTATCTACATACCTCTTCCCCATACCTCCTTGTCACTGATTTTCCAATCATGTTCTGTGTTAGTCTGGGTAGACTAGAGAAACAAATTCATCGACATTCATATGTGTCTAAGAGAGAACTTTATATTAAAGAGCAATTGTGTTAATCTGGGTAGATTTCAGAAACATTTATAGACACTCATATGTGTTTAAGAAAGAGCTTTATGTACAAGAGAAGTTGGATAATGAGAAAACATCCCACCCCAGTCCAGATCAAGTCCATAAGTCTGATATTAGTCCATATGTCCAATACCAATCTACAAAGTCTTCTTCAGACTCATGAAACACATATAATGATGTTGAATGCAGGAAGATCACAGGCCAATTGGTGGGAAGGCTTGTGGATCCAGTGGTGTTGTAAGTATCTCAGCACTGGCAGGGGTCTCCACGTGGCTTCTCCAGCTCCAGAGGTCTGACTCCATCAACCTTTCTCCATGTGTCTTCTCCACAGGGATGTCTCACAGGGAGTGAGTTGAGAGAGAGAGAGAGAGAGAGAGAATATCTCTCGCCTCCATGGAGGAATACCGGAGTTCCCAGAATCCTCAGGAGGTTTCTGAGGCCTCATTGGCTATCATCTGATTGACAGCCTAGAATCCACCCCTTCACTCTTAATCCTCTCATATTGACAAATGGTTATATAACTACCACAATTGTATATTTAAGAAGCATCCTAACCCAGTCCAGATCAAGTCCATAAGTCTGATATTAGTCCATATGCCTGATGGTAGTTCATTAATTTCTCATTAGACTCATGCAGCCGTGCAATGATGCTTAATTCAGGAAGATCACAGGCCAGTGGGTAGATCCAGAAGTGGTAGAAGCACCTCCAGGGCTCTGGCTCCATCAGTGTCTCCATGTAACTTGTCAACAGGAATATGAATCAGAGAGAGTCTGTGTATCCCGCCTCCAGGGAGGAAGAAAGGAGTTACCAGAATCCTCAGGAGAAGGTCATGCCTACAAAGAGGCGTTATTGGCTATGACCTGATTGACTCTACCCCTTTGCAAATTGGCAGGAGAGTATATAACTGCCATATGCTCCTTCCCAGGTCCCGGACCATCCAGCCCAGTCATTGGCCATAGTCCATGTATCAGTATACACATTTTGTCATTTCTTCTTACAGGCAAACTAAACAACCAAGTGCACTACTTAAAGTTCC
>NW_022103896.1:81780218-81793959 GCF_000313985.2 Echinops telfairi | reverse complement strand
CCCAAATCCTAAGGGTCTGCAATGTGATTCAATCATAGGGGCCTGCCAAAGACTCCTCGCTGCATCTCTATTTGCTCCTAACACCTCAAGTACCATTGAATCATCTGGATCACATGGTCCAAGTGGCAAAGCAGCATTCACCTTTTGAAGAGCTTTCTCTTATTCTGGGCCTCACTCAAAGCTGGAAACTTTTTGAGTCTCTTGATAATAGACTAGAGCAACATATCCAAATGAGGGATATGCTACCTCTCAAATTTCAAATTCCTTTGTGCCCCCTCTTTAGTTGTGGTAGTGACTAGATGCAATACTTACCTTTTACTTGAACACAGATCTCTTTATATGCCCCCCACCACTGGGCCCCTAGAAATTTCACTGATGTGGATGGCATCTGAATTTTGGGGGGTTGATTTCTCATTCTCTCACATGCAGATGTTCTACAAATTAATATAAAGTCATTGATACCTCTTCTTTTTTGGGTCTATTCACATAATGTCATTAATTTTGTTAGTCTGGGTAGACTAGAGAAACAAATTCATAGACGCTCATGTGTGTAAGAGAGAACTTTATATCAAAACGCAATTGTGCATTAAGGAAACATCCCATAAGTCCGATATTAGCCCATATGTCTGATACCTATCTACAACTTCCTCTTCAGACTCATGCAACATATGCAATGATGCTGAGTGCAGGAAGATCACAGACCAGTGGGTGGCAAGTTTTATAGATCCAGTGGCATTGGAAGCACCTTAGCACTGGCAGGGGTCTCCATGTGGCTCCTTCAGCTCCAGGACTCTAGTGTAGCTCCATGTGTCTTGTCAGCAGAATGTCTTGCAGGAAGCGAGTGTATCTCACCTCCACTGAGCTATTTATCTCTGTCATGTCTCCAAATGAGGCCATCAAGTTGCAGTGTGATTGACAGGCTACTCTACCCCTTCACAAGTTCACAAGAGATTATGTAACTGCCACATTAATGTATTGTCCTAGTGTAACATTCTGTGGGAGAGAAAGTTGATCAAGTTCCTTGTGGACTAGATTATGGCATAGGACTGAATAATTGATGTGCACTTGAGGGAGAGTTGTGAAAATGTAATGTCTCTGCCAGTTGCAGACAAAGTGCTTCTGATATTCTATTGAAACCAGAATTGAGAAAGACACTGTATAGATCAATAGCTCCACAACAAGTGCCAGAAGTATTAATTTGATCAAGCAATGAAACCACATCTGGAACAACAGCTGAAATTGCAGTCACCACCAGGTTAAATTCAAAATGGTTCACAGTCATTCTTCAAAATCCACCTGATTTTTGTGCAGGCCAAGTAGCCAAGTTAAATGGGGATATGGTGAGAATCACCACCTGTGGTAGTTACATAACTTCATGTCAATTTAAAGATATATAAACGTTTAGGGATGCAGTCAAGTCTGTCAATCAGGTCACAGCCTGATGGTGACTCCTTGTGGGTGTGGCCTTCTCATAAGGGGGACCCTGGGAACCTCACCCTCTCTTTGCCTTCACCTTCCTGCTGGCTGACCTTCGTTGCTGCCAGAGCCCTGGAGATGTGTCCAGTGTCATTGAATCCACGTCATTGCACCAACTGAGCTATGATATCCTGCATTCTGCACAATTGCATGTGGCTTCAGGAGCCTGAAGGGGGACTTACACACTAGTATTGGACTTATGGACTTGAGTTGGACTGGGCTAGGATGTTTTCCTGATATACAATTACTGCTTCTTTTTTTAATCATTTTATTGGGGGCTCATACAAGTTTTATCACAAACCATACATACATCAATTGTGTAAAGCACATTTGTACATTCATCACCCTCATCATTCTCAAAACATTTGCTCTTCACCTAAGCCCCTGGCATCAGCTCCTCATTTTCCCCCTCCCTCCTCACTTCCCCCTCCCTCATGAACCCTTGATAATTTATAAATTATTATTTTGTCATAGCTTGCCATGTGCGATGTCTCCCTTCACCCACTTTTCTGTTGTCCATCCCACAGGGAGGAGGTCACATGTAGATGCTTGTAATCGGTCCCCCCTTTCCAAACCACCTTCCCAGTATCACCACTGACACCACTGGTCCTGAAGGGATCATCTGCCCTGGATTCCCTGCATTTCCAGTTCTTATCTGTACCAGTGTACATCCTCTGATCTAGCCTGACTTGCAAGATAGAACTGGGATCATGATAGTTGGGGGGGGGTGGGGGGGAGGAAGCATTTAGGAACTAGAGGAAAGTTTAATGTTTCATCATTGCTACATCACTCCCTGATTGGCTCGTCTCCTCTCCGAGACTCTTCTGTAAGGGGATGTCCAGTGGCCTACAAATGGGCTTTGAGTCTCCACTCCACACTCCCCACCTTATTCACTATGATAAGATATTTTGTTCTGATGATGCCTGATACCTGATCCCTTCGACATCTCATGATTGCACAGGCTGGTGTGCTTCTCCCATGTGGGCTTTGTTGCTTCTGAGCTAGATGGCCACTTGTTTACCTTCTAGACTTTAAGACTCCAGACGCTATCTATACCTTTTGATAGCCGGGCACCATCACTTTGTTCGCCACATTTGCTTATGTACCCATTTATCTTCAACGATCGTATCGTGGAGGTGAACACACAATGATATGATTTTTTTGTTCTTTGATGCCTGATAACTGACCCCTTTGGCACCTCGTGATCACACAGGCTGGTGTGCTTCTTCCATGTGGGCTTTGTTGCTTCCTAGCTAGATGGCCGCTTGTTTACCCAATTACTTGACCTTCCTTCCCTCCTGTTCTCACTGGTGGGCCTTCAGAACATTTTGGCTCCCTTGGGGTTAATGTGAGTCAGAGCCATTCTCCAGTCATACCTGGAAAGTCTCATTATTTCCATTTCCCCAATGAACAGTCACTCTTGTAAAAGGCCACAGATTCCTTTGGGGAAGAAATACTACAAGTATAAACCTTTGGTGTTGTAATGGGGTCCTTCTTAAAGAGATGAGCCTTCTCCTTCATTCCCAAGGTTTGGGGTCTATAAGCTTGCTCAAGTCTGGGAATTCACTTAGGGATTGTGACAGTCTGTTTTGGCAATTCAAGTTAGATGGCTGCTCACCTGCTCTAGAATTTTTCTGCTTGTATAGGTCAAGTAAATATAGAGTTGGCTTCCCATCTATTTCACCCAGTCTGTTTCATCCAGACTAAGCATTCAATGCCATCGATCCATATAAGTCAGACTATTCTGATAACTACTTTGACTCACCTGTACATTACCATAACCATGGTCCTCCTCCCATGGGGCCTAATCGGCTCCATTGCAAGCGAGCATCTTAATTCACTTCTGACAGTTCCCACTGTCAAGGCTGGCGGACATAAAATAGTAATCACAGAAGCCTTCAGAGATGCTGGGGCGCCATCCACACACTTAATTTCTTACTGTTTTGGGGAAAGATGTGCCCTTGGGGCACTCTTTGTGGGTCTATGCGTCTGTTGTGATAAATCCATTTTGACAGGCCTATTTTCCTAAGTCTTTGGATGCTTTCTTCTATGGTAAAGCAGGTCTGGTACTTGAACTTAGTGTAGGTCATGTAGCAATCCATTAGATCCTCTCTGAACCTCTCTAGTGGGGACATTGAATGAAGAATCTCTACTTAGTGGGCTCATATCAGCCTTTAATAAACATTTCTACACATATTCTATAGGTTTCTGTCTGTAAATATTAGGAAACTCTAGGAGTTCTTTAAGAGTATAGAGAAATTCCTCCAGGGTCAGCATCTGGGATTTGGGGACTCTCTGTGACTAAATCTATTTGTAGGTCTAGGCAATATTGGC
Source organism: Echinops telfairi (assembly GCF_000313985.2). Lineage (NCBI taxonomy): Eukaryota > Metazoa > Chordata > Mammalia > Afrosoricida > Tenrecidae > Echinops > Echinops telfairi. The sequence goes on along the minus strand of NW_022103896.1, from coordinate 81,790,149 downwards.
AACTCTGCTTGCTGAATGTGAGGCAGCCATGAAGCACTTGCTGATGACGGTCAAGGATTGTAGCCTTCAGTATGGATTACAACTCAGTGTAAAGACCCAAATGCTTATCATAGGATCAACAGGTAACCTCATGATAAATGGAGAATGGGTTGATGTTGTCAGGGGTTTTGTCTTTCTTGGATCCACATTCAGTGCTCGTGGAAGCAGCAGGCAGTAGATCAAAAGACTTGTTGTATTAGCTAAACGTGCTGCACCAGCCTTCTTCAGAGGGTGAAAAACCAGGGATACTTCTTTGAGGGCTTGAGTCAGGCACCGGATCCATTTCAGTTTCCTCATACGCATGTGAAAGTTGGACATTGAATAAAGAAGACCAGAGAAAAATCTATGCGTCGGAATCGTGGTGCTGGAAAAGAATGTTTAGGGTACCATGGACTGCTAAAACAACAAATAAATCTGTCTTGGAAGAAGTATGGCCAGAGTGTTAGACACAAGGGTTGGGAGACTCCATCTCACATACTTTGGGCATGTTGTCAGGAGAGGCTGTTCCCTGGAGAACGACTCGGGCCTTGGGAAGTGGAGGGGCAGTGAAGGAGAGGAAGGCCCTGGAGGTGGATTGACACTGGCTGCAATCATAGAGACATGTGGGAGGGGGCACAGAGCTGGCTAGGGTTTCAGTCTGCTGTGCACAGCAGGCTCACTACGGGTCAGAACTAGTTCAATGGCCCTTAACAACAACAACAACACAGCAACATCTTTACTGTTTTGTTTCTCTGGGAAAACTTTTGGTACCAAATGTATGAGGTTCAGTTATCTGGAGAAGAAAACCAGTGTAGCTTGTACGTGTTACATATAAAACAGAGCTTTATGTCAAGAAATGGCTCACTTGTTAGCAGAAATAGGTCAGTACCATGCAGTTCAAGTCTGACTTGTCCTGGCACGTGAACGCTGAGAAACAGGAAGTAAGATGATGAAGCAGAGGACGGTGGTGTGCAGAGGCCTGGGAGTGCAGAAGTAATAGAAATCTGAAGCTGGCTGAATGAATCTACCATCGATAGACCCCTGTCCACTCCTGGGTTTGGCAGGCAATGCAACAGGAGTTCGAGGAACCAGGCAAAAGCTTTGGTTACAGCGGAAGGCGAAGGAGTAATGAGAATTTGACTCTATTTGGTCTCTCTTTTATGCCGAAGGCCACACCCAAGGAGGTTTCATTGGGCTTTGACCTGATTGCTAGGTTGGGCTCTGCCCCTAGCCTTATCCACGAGTGTCGAGTTGACCTAATCCCTAACCATTACAGGGAATCTGTAGGTCAGGTCATTAGTGTGGTCTTACCTTTCTCAGGTCCACTTCCCAATTGGTCCAGTGTGCATGTTCCAAAACAACAAACCAACCCATTGCCATTGAATCAATGCCGATTCATAGCAACTCTGTAGGACCGTACAACTGCCCGTGTGAGCTTCCAAGACTAAGTGTTTGCATGAATAGGAAGGCCAGTCTTTCTCCGGAGTCTGCATGCTAAAAGTTGGGAAATTAGTTTCACAAAAATTGAGGTGTGAAAAATCTATGCATCTGAAGTGTGGTGCTGGAAAAGAATAAACAATGAGATCCGCTCTGAAAGGAGATCCTCTCTTTCACCTTCGTGAAATATCTAGCAGCCCAGTGTTGTGAGCCACATGAAAATATTTGTTCTAAACTCAAGGATAAGTTATGACATCTCATAACAACAACAACAACAACAAGGTGCAACACCTAAGGCCTTCTGGTTTTCCGAGGCAACATATTCCTCACTTGGTTATGCTTCTTGGCCTATTTATCTCGTGACTTGAAAAGCTGTTCATTTGGAATGGGTTCTAGTACACGAGAAGGTTCTGAAACCGGTTCAGCCTGCTGTGCAAGCCACACTGCCACTTGGACCATATGATCCAGCAGCTCCATTGGTTCTGGAAGAGGCAGTGGCAGATGGAGATGTTGTTTGGATTCTTTGGCAGGCCCCTGTTTTGAGTGATGATGAAGATCATAAGTAATTTTGGAGCAAAGCCCTGACATTTTCAGCACAGAACTACTTTCCTTTTGAGAAATAGCTTGTTTTGGTTTGTTTCTACTGGACCTGAGTAGAAACTGAATGATTAACCAAGGACTTCCAACGTTCCCCATCATGCACTGGGTGTTGTTTGACTCAGAGCCATAACTTGACTTTACACAGCAGCACTCCGAGAATTGAATGGACGTGGACTATACAAGATCGGGTTCAAGCAGGACTTGAAGGCAGAAGTAAGAGACATGAGGAAGGAGTCTAGGTCCTCATGGTCCCCTCTTCTGTGCCGTCACCTTACCTCTCTCTGTCTACATCTATGGCCTCATGGCTAATTTTTTATGATCATTTGACTGAAGTGAAAAATTATCTCTCATATACAAATGGTACTGAAGTTACCACTCAGAAATGGATTGTAGCACCAATGTGTCCCCTTTCTGGGTCTTGCCTGAAGGAAAGAAGTAAAGGGACAGAACTTTAAGTATTACATTTGGTTATAAATTTTGTTTGGCAGGAGAAACAGCCAGATGACATGCAATTGTACACTGGTTCTTAAAATATTGAAGAAACATGTATACAGTTTGAAAATTTGTTGTAAAGGAGGTTTGAATAACAGGCATTTGGTTAGAAATCTGTGTGCTGGCCAAAGGCGTGATGAACATATGTGTGCTTCATGTGAATAAAACTCTGCGCAGTCTCCCTTTCTTCTACCAAAGGCCACACCTAAGGAGGTGAGTGTCTTGGTGGTTTCTTCAGCAGAGGGTTTTAACAATCAAGTGAATAGATGACACAGTGTGTAGATACTAGCTCTTTCCCAGCCAGTCCTGTTATTGTCCCATTGACTGATGAGCAGAGCAGTCATGGTAGCAGGGATCAAGGTTATGTATGGGATCAGCAACATGAGCTTCCATTTGCGATAGCATCTCTCATATACAAATGGTACTGAAGTTACCACTCAGAAATGGATTGTAGCACCAATGTGTCCCCTTTCTGGGTCTTGCCTGAAGGATACCAAGAGCACCTTTGCGATAGCATCTGCTCAGTACTCAAGCTGCCAGCATTAGAGACCCATGGAGTCCACCCTATGAAACCTTTCCTGGTGGAGATCAGCCAGCAACCCGGTGGCAGGTTGATTACATCAAATTTCTTCCATCATGGACAGGGGAGCATTTGGTTCTTCATGGGACAGACACTCTGGATACAGATTTACATTCTTTGAACTCAATGCTTCTGCAAACCTATCGTCTACAAACTCATAAATGCCTTATCCACAATCTTGGTGTCCTCCACAGCATAGCTTTAGATCAAAGAACACAACAAATGAACTGCAGCTGTGCTCTCAGGCTCATGAGACCCACTGGCCTTACCAGTTCCACATTATCCTAAGCAGCTGACTTGATAGAACTATTCAATGATCTACTGAAGACACAATCATGATGGCAATTGTGCCAGTTTGGTGGCAATACCTTGCAAAATTGGGATACTAGTTTCCAGGTGGCACTACTGTGATTGCATGTCCAATAAATCATGCTGTCTCTCCCATAGCCGGGATTCATGGGTCCATGAACTGAGGGATGGAGGATTTTGCTGCTTGTCCTCATGATTGCACGGTCTGCATCTAGAGGTGTTTGGACTCCTCAGGCTTCTGCATCAGCACAAAAGTCAAAACCAAACAAAACCCAGTTACTGTATTATATATTGGAGGTCAAGAAGAGCATGGCTGGAACACGAGAGAGCCCTTAGGGTGTCTCCTAGTACGACTGAGTGAGGCTGTGTTAACGAGGAATACATCCAGTGATCTTTATATCAGGATACAATTATATCAAAAAAGGGTCCTAGCCCAGTCACACTCAAGTCCCTAAGTCCAATACTAGTCCAAAAGTCCCTCTTCAGACTCATGCAGCCACATGGGATGATGTGAAATGCAGGAAGCTCACAGGCCAGTGGGTGCAATGTCATGTAGCTCTTAGGTCTGTGGAAACATGCCAGGGCTCTGGCAGCTCCCAGAGTCAGTGGCAGGGTTCCAGAGTGGTTCTTGTGTCTCACAGTTTTATACCATCAAGGAGTCAGCAGGCTGTGACTTGGTGAACATGCTTGACTCCACCCTTGCACTTCCATGCGTCTTCAAGTTGACCTACAATTATCTGGCACAATCACTACACCTGATGATGAAAGGCAATGGAAAACGACAGGAAGGCAATTCTGGCACGAGACTCATAGCCTGCAATTTTCAGGAATGAAGGTTTGGGTCACCCCAGCAGGCAAAGAACCACCACCAGCTGAGGTGCTTGCTGAGGGCAAAGGGAAAATGGAGTGGGTGTGGGAAACAGCATGCCCAGTTGCAGATACGAAGACTGTTAGTAGTCCATGTATATATGTGGGACTTAGATCATCCCAATATCCTTTATTCTAAGGTATATCTTTGGGACTTTTCTTCAGTGGCATTTTTGACATCTTATTATGTGTGAAAGAAGGACTTTTATTTTTGTCCTTATTCTTCAAATGTATTTCCATTGGCCATACTGTTCTAGATAAACAGTATTTTCTCTAAAACAATGAGTTATTTCTCTCCATTGTGGCTTTTCATGGAAATCACTGGTAGCCTTGCCTTGATGGTAATGTATCTTTTTAAAGAATTTTGTCTTGACATTGTTAATATTCATATCCTGACATTAAGAATTATCTGTAGTTCCATGTGAACTTCTTTTCCTTTATCCTGCCTAGTATTTATCTTCTTGCAGCTGTGATTAGTTGCTTTTTGTCAGTTCTGGACATCCTGGTTTTATTTGCTTTAAAAGTAAATAGTGTTTCAGCCTTGTCTCTCAGGGCTGAATTATGGGTGATTTCTTCAGATATAGTTTGCAATCACTAATTCTCCAAGTGTGTAAAATTTGCTGCCAAACCTTTATAGTCAACTTTAATGTAGTTATAGTTTATTTCAGTTCTGCTTTTTCAAATTGACACGATTAAAAAAAATCATCTTTTGTCTATTAATACATTCAATATTCTAAAATGTCTGAGTCTAATTAATTTTTAGATCCTATGTCTTATTCCAATGTCTGAATTCCATAGTTTGGGCTATTACCCTGGTGTTTCTGATGGCTCTCAATGTTTCTCTTGCATTATGTGGCTTTGACTGAGCTTGTGTTGTGGGAATTCTGGGTTGTTTTTGCCAGGAGTACCATCAGCTCCTGAACTCTTTCAGACTACCCAAGAGAGACATCAACATGCAAGTCTGCCAATGCAGTGTCTCCATGGAGATTTTACTACCTTCTCTACAAATGTTGAAGTAGCCTTTTTTTGTTTTTTTTTTGGTGTGTGCTTGGAGTAGGATTGCAAATTGATCCACCTTTTAGATCATGACCAGTAAAGCCAAATGGGAATGGATCCAAAACGTTGAAAGGTGGGCAAAGTGGCATAACAACCGGAGCAGGAAAAATGACAGGCACAAACCCTGAAAAGGGAGATTCAGGAGCTGCCCGGGGAACCCCTCCGGGAGCCCATGAGGGAAGTTGGTGTGTTGGCAGAACGGTGGAGCGCCACACACATTCTCAGTGGCAACTTTGGCCACTATCTTTGAGCTAGGACCACTGTTGCTGACCGTGCCGGTCTCAAGATGTGGCTGCTATGTCACGTGCATGCTGCGCTGGCTTTCAAAGAACGAGAGGAAAATGACGAGACATTCACTCTTCATTTGTCTCCTTCCGGTGATTGTCCAGGCCCATTCACGTGTTACCAGTACAGGTTCGTCTGGCTCTGCTTTCTCCATTGTGACTGCGTGAGCAAGAATTGGTTCAAAGGTCTGGTTTTGAAGGAGAGATGATGCTTTCTCACCTCCACAATAGGAGGATTCCCATAGAGGACAGGCCCTTCCCCCTTCCTTCTTGTACCCTTCTTGTAGCCAAAAAGAATGATCGTTGATTTCACTGGGTGAAACCAACGCTCACACCTTGAGCATGAGTGGCTTCCCATTTACTTCGTATCTCAGCATCTTGATGAATGTACACAGAGGTTTATAATATTTTACCCAGATCTTTAGTTATTTTCAGTGGAAGCGTTGCCCCCAAGGTACCTATCCAAAGGGATTTGCAGTCGCTAGGGGTGTGAGTCTTCTGCTCCTTGTACTCCTTATCCCTGAATTTACCTCATCTATAGACAGCGCTTGAATTGAATGGTAGATTGGATTTCTAATGTGGAGAATGTTTAGTCTTTCCTTTCTCAAAATGCCTTCTGGATACATATGAATATGTCCTTTTAACTGAACACATAATTGCAGAAACCTATGCATTTCAAGCCCCGCAAACTACAGACTTTGGCAAGAATGTAAAAATTATATGGGTGGCGATTGAAAATAGGACATTTGCTTTTTTGTTGATTGGTATATTTAGACCATAAACAATGTCAAGCATACTTAGTTTTATTTTAAAATATGTTCTTCAGGGCACTAATGCATCCGTGGGGAGGGTATTGTTTATGTCTCCACAGGAAAGGGAGAGAGGGACCAGATCCTATCCCAGAGTGCCAAGTCTTGAGGGCAATTCACTGGCACGGAGCAGGGAACTAACAGAGGAGGACGAGGCCCAGGCCTAAGCCGAGCTTTGTTGACCCCTCACCAGCAGAAGCCAAGACAGAGGACAGCACTGAAGTTGTAGCCTGGGGAGAGAGGCAGGCATGTCCAGACCACACAGGAACAAACTAAGGAGAGAGAGAGAGAGAGAGAGACAACCTCATCGTGGCCCACCATCCCTAGCGGACGACATCCCTGCTCAGAGAAGCCAGTGCATAGAGAGGACCCTAGGGCCTGCCCCACCCTGAGACACCAATTCCCTCACTAACCCAGGGCTCTGTGGAGGACAGCGTGGAGACATTGTGTCGTAAGTGTGCCCGGTCTGCCCCAGGCACAGTGGGGTGAAACGCAAAGGGAGTGCCACTAGGCAACAAGTGGAGCAAACTCACCATGTCCCCAGAAATCTGAGAATAGATTTCTGACTCGGGAAAGGCCTTGGCAGCTCATCAGATGTGATCTGAGAACATACATGAGGGTCAGCAGACAGACCTGGAACTGTCTATTTTTTTTCTTGTTTTGTTTGTTTTTGTTTTTGTTTTGCCCTATGTCTATCTTTATAAGATAGGCAGGATGAACAATCCCTAGGAGAAAACAACAGGACCAGTGGGGGCATGGAAGAGGAGGGGATGGGGAGGGGGAGTGGGGAGACAACAAACACAAAGATAAGGAACAACAAGAGAATGAAAATTGATGGTGAGGTGGGTGTATAATGCTGGGTAGGGTTTGATCAAGAGCAATGTATCTGAGAGGAAATACTGAGAGCCGAATGGAGGGTGAGCATGATAGTGGGATAGGAGGAAGGTGAAAGAAAATAAAGGAAAGAAATAGGAGGCAAAAGCTATTTATAGACGTATAACTATAGGCGTGTATATAGGTAAATATATTAATTTATAATGAAAGGGATAGAGGCCAATGTACATATATTTATGTTAACTATTAAGATAGCAGACAAACTTTTGGCCTCAATTCAAGGCCTCCCTTAACACAAGAACACTTTGTTCTGATTACCTGGCATTCTTTGATACTCACCTTCCCAACACGATCACTAAAGACAAAATGGGTGCATAATCAAATGTGGTGAAGAGAGCAGATGGTGCCTGGCTATCAAAAGTTATAGTATCTGGGGTCTTAAAGGCTTGAAGTTAAACAAGCAGCCATGGAGCAGGGAAGCAAATAAAGCTTCAAGGAAAAAGGACATCAGCCTGTGTGATCATGAGGTGTTCACAGGATCAGGTATCAGGTATCAAAAGATCCAAAACAAACAACTATATGGATGCGAATGAGGGGGTTTGGAACGGAGACCCACAGCCTATCTGTAGACAATTGGACATCCCCCCACAGAAGGGTTAAAAGGAAGGGATGCTTCAGCCAAGATGTAATACAGCACTGACAAATACATTATTCCGCTAGTTTCTGAATACTCCCCCTGCCCCCCCCCCTGCCCCCACCACACACACATACTACCATGACCCAGTTCTACCTTACAAATCTGGCTAGATCAGAGAGCACCCATTGGTACAGATAACAGCTCTCGACACATGGAATTCAGGACAGATAAACTGTTCCCTCAGGAACAGTAGTGGGAGCAGCGGTATCATGAGGGAACGGGGGCGGCTTGGGAGGGGGAAGGGGGAGAAAGGGGGAACCCATCACAAGGTTGTATATATATGGCACCCCCAAGGGCAGCTATGACAGTGTAAGCTATGAAGTAGTTTATAATTGATCAAGGGTTCGTGAAGGTGGGATGATAGGGACGGAGAGCATAAAAGAGGAGCTGATACCAAGGGCTCAAGTGCAAAATGTTTTGGAAATGACGATGGCAACATATGTCCAAATATGCTTGATACAATTGATGTGTGGAATGTTATAAGGACTGAAAGAGCCCCCAATAAAATGATTTAATAAAAATTAAAAAAAATAAAAAGATATGTTCTTGGTCCTGAAGAATAATTTGTTTCTTCAAGTCTTTTAAATCTCCAAACAAAACCTAATATTTAAGTTTGAGCATTTTACCAAAAGAGGGCAGTATTTATCTACAGTAAAATGTGAAGTACTTGAAAAATTATTACACACCGAAGGCAGATGAATTTATCCTTCCTCCTAAGGTGGACAACCTTTGACAAAATTCATTCTCCACTCTTGTCAAAATTAGACCATCCATATTTTAATGAGTTGTTCTATTACTTTGGCATTTTCTATTAAAGTGCTATTTTAGGAAGGAGACATTTGTTTTTAAAGATTAGAAAACAGCAGCAACTGTAAATGCTTTTAGAAGTCAAACAAGAAATAGACATGTAACTGCAAGGCGTATTTATGGAAAATACCCACTGTTTCCTCGAGTCTCACAAAGCAGTGCTGTGAGTCTTGGAAATGTTTTCTGTACTTTCCTCTCTAAATAGATCCCTCCCCCGACACCCATGCTGCTTGGGGACCCATTCTACTCTGCGTACACACTCAGGTTCATCCGTGTGTCACCTCCTCAAGGGTGCCCAGATCTCTGAACACACAGTTTTAGGCACTAAGTGTGAGAGGAAATACCAGACGTGGCATGTCTGAAACTTAGATGAATTAATGCTTTGACTTTAAGGAGCAGAACTAGAATATAAAGAAATAAATGACCCCAATCCCAGCTGCTCAGGAGATTTGAGGGGTTAAAGAATACAAACACCTAGCTTTTAACACCTTTGAGGCTTTAGTAATGTCACTAGGTAAAAAGAAGAAAAGCTGTTCTGTTTGAATTCTATACGCTATTAACCAAACTTGAATTTCAAAAGGACAGCCAGGGGCTAAGACGTTGGGGGCTTAAAGAGAATCAATCTGTGGTGGCAGCAACTCTCAGCTTTGTGCTGCCTAAAGAGAAGGTTCGCTGTAGAAAGGGACTTTTGTTCGACCACTTCTCATCCCTGTCTGTCCAGTGTCTCCCACCTAGCTAAAGCCATTCCTTCTGCTCTCCTGAGCCAGCGAGGCTTGTCCCTTGGGAGGAGGCGTTAGTCTGCTCCCTGGCTGGGTTCATTCAGTCCAGTAGCTAGCTCTCCTCATCACCTGCCACACCATCATCACCTCTGCTGCTGTGCTTTTCCTCCAGCCGCTGGACCTGCAGAGAAGAGAACCATGGTGCCCCAACTCTGCCTCTTCTGAACCTGTATCTTCTGCTCCCCTGGGGTGGGGGGCTGGGGTAGGAGGCGGGGATCTTGCCAGAACTCTGCCCTACCCTGCCCTGGTGCAGCCTGTGCCTTTGCTTGGAGTACAGTAGGCAGCTCGCACTTCTTGCTGGAACACGTTCCCAAGGAGCCAGAGCAGACGGGTTTGCACGCACCCTCTCCTCAGCAGCACCC
>NW_022103896.1:81774688-81778811 GCF_000313985.2 Echinops telfairi | reverse complement strand
GTGACACCGTTCTTATTTTTACCATCTGCCAGCACTTACCATTGAGAATGTGTCCTTATCCTTCTGCTAATGTTTCTCCCGAAGTTCTCCATGGTTCCTTTTCATCCACTCCCTAGAGTCAACGTGCATCTGTCCCATTTGCAAAGAACTAATTTAACTTCTGAATGGGATTCTAATTTATTAGGTAGTACTGGCAATTTGTCATGTTCTTTGATGTTCATGTAATAAGTGTGCCTCCCAGGAGGGGGTGTTCCCAGGTCTATGCAAATGAAGTTTTGATGTTCCTCAAGTTGTAGAGTTTCAGATGGAACAGTGGAGTTCTTGTTACTTAAAAAACGTTATTAAGCAGATCCTGAAGAAATATTACAAGCAGGTAGAGTAAGCCAGAGTTTAGGAGTCAAATAGATCTGAGTTAAAATACTACCTCCTTGCCTTTAATATGACAATAAAAAAGTTGGATTATTGAATTGTTATTTAGATTAAATTAGATACTTTGTATGAAATCCTTTTGTGATTGGCTTATTTTGCTCAAGAGACTGTTTTTAAGCTCCATTCCTCCCAAGGCGTGTGTCAAGACTTCATTTCTCCTCCTGACTGAGTAGTATCTTATTGTACGTGTGTACCGTACCCTTTTTGTGTATCCACTTATGCATTGATGAGCATTTAGGGTGTTTCCCTTGTTGACTATCGTGAAGATAGGAAGGAACATTGGTGTACAGGAGCTTTTGAGCCTCTGCTGTCAAGCCTTTTAGACATATACCTAGAGGTGGAATTTGCTGGATCATGTGGTAGTTCTATTTTTAATTTTGTGAGGAACACTGTTCCCACAATGTTGGTACCATTTTGCATTCCCACCAGCAATGGGTTTAGAGTTTCAATTGCTCACATATTTTTGTCAAGGTTTGTTATTTTCTGTTTGTTGTTGCTTTTGTTTGTTTTTATCTTAGCCATCTGTGTTAGGGTTCTCTAGAGAAACAAAATCAGAATGCTAATAATTATATATATATATATTTATACAGATAGATGTATAACATAAGAAATAAATAGTTAATTAAATTATAATGCAGTACAAATGGCTCAGTGCAACTCAATCCCGTGAGACAGTTGTGAGACACTGGCAGTCCTTCAAATCTTGAGGGCCTCTGGGTAGTCCTCTGTAGAGCAATTCAAGCTATCTGGGCACAGACAGCAAACAGCAAGGCAGGTCACCAACAGTCAGCCAGATGACAGGGTCTGACAGTCCCCAGCTCAAGCCATGTGTACTCCAGTAGCGTGGTGAACAGGTCTTAAAGGAACCTCAAATGACAGTGACACAGTCCATGGGTTAGGTGTCCCACAGGTAGTTTAGCTTGCAAATTGAGACAAAGAACAAGCAAGGCAGCTGCACATTGGTCTGATGATCAAAGAGCAAGAGACAAGAAAGGAGAGGCTCACCGAGCCATTTATCTCTCCGCCCTTAAATTAATCCCACATGTGTTTATCTGCCAGGTTGACACAATAAACTAACTACCTCATCATCCTAGTGGGAGCGAAATTATATCTATGTGGCTTTGTTTTGCATAGCTAACGATACTGAGCATCTTTCCATGTATTTGGTGGCCACTTGGTTCATAGTTAGGGGTTTAGGGTCATGGTTTCATGGGATATCTCAATTAACCATCCTATTAGTCCTTCAGTTTGACCTCTTCCTTCATTGTATAATACTTTGGGTCTCAGAAGCTTGTAAATAGTCATCCAAGGCACAAAATCTGATCTACTGACATGGACAACCGAATAAGAAGGAGAGTCAGGAATAGGAGGAGGATATGCCAGATTGCTTCCACAAATAACGCCCTCTTTTGCTATGGGACCATGAGAACTGGATGGTACCAGCTACCATTTATGAGCATTTTGATCAAAGATTCCATAGAAGAATTCTGATCAAAAGAGAGAAAATGCAGAATGGAGTTCGAAGCGCTCATGTACTCTAGATGTTCAGGAGCCACAAGCAATGGCTGAACCACTGAAACTATTGACTTCATTCACAATAGTAACTAGTAAAAAATACTCTGCTTTGAGCATTATGCTCTTCTAAGAACTATCTATAGATGATGAAATTGACCACAGCAACTAAGATAGGAGCTAGATAGGAACCTTAGGGGACAGTGGGCTTATGATAATGAGGGAGGAGCAAATCAGAAAAAGAGTGTGAGAATGGTTGAAAAGCTCAATGAATATAATCCATATCACTGATGAGTACATGTAGAAATTGTGGAACTGGTGTATTATTTTTGCCGTATATAATCTCAACTACAATTAAAAAAAAACTGGAAATATAACACTTTTAAGCTTATGATTGCAGCTATCAGAGCACAATTCTATGGGCCATCATATTTTAAGCATCCATTTATATTTTTAGAATGGCAGTTTTCTGAAAGATGGCTGTCAAAAGCTTTAGAGAAAGTCAGCCTGTATGAGCAAGTGCCATATGGCTGCTGAAACTGTTCTCTTTCTGTAGGTCGGTAGGGAGGACTGAAGTATAGACGGCAGGCACCTAACATAATAGGTGGCTAAATGGCCATGACTGCTGGCTCTGTAGGGTCTATGATGTTAAAAGAGTTGCAAGGAGGACAAATAGGTTGGTGTTGCTTAGGTGCCATCAAATCAGTCCCAACCTACAGTGTCCATGAGATGCGCAACAGAAGGAGACACTGCTTGGTCCTGTGCCTTCCTCACACTTGTTCCTCTGCCTGAGACCATCCATTGCTTCAGCCACTGTGTTAATATGAGTACTTTGAGAAGTTTTACAGGGAAAAATAATGGGGAAAGGACAACACGTCCTGCCTTGAAATGTGAAGAAAAACCTAGTGATGATCTCAAAGATAAATAAAAATGTTGCGTTTGAGTGGTGTCAAGAAATGTTCATCAATAAAATTGGTTTTTCAAATGGTTTTCTTTTCTATCTGAACCCAGAAAAATTCTACCGTATGTTATGACCACCTGCATTGCCACTAACAATCCAGCGACAAGCAGTCTGCATTGCTGCCCACCGAAGGACTGGTTTGCTTCACTTGATGTACTCAAGCTGTCTGTTACTTGTTACAAATGGTACACGGGAAACTTCTCATTAACTAAATCCACAGAGCCCTGGTTCCAACATCAGATAAATGGACATAGGCAAACTGCTTATATTTTCTATGCCTCGGTTCCCTTGTCCTTCACAGAGGAATGATAATATGTGCCTCAAGGATTATCGTGAAGACTAAAGGAATCAACATGAATTGTTCCACACACAGTAAACATATGCTTCTACTTTTCAGCATCGGGGATTGTTGTAAAAATATTCTCAAATGTAATGTTTAAAGAAAATGGTGTGGACACCTTTTAAGAAGTAGCTGATTGCATTTCCAAAGGGTTTTAAAATCTTAAACAATCCTATTTTTAAAACCATTTTGGCAAATGCAAACAAATCTTAATTCCATGCATGTACAGGTGACTGAGGATTAGTAAAACCCGGTAACTGCTTAAAGTCATTCAGCTCGGTCAGAGCTTAAGACCAAGCCCAATTCTACTAGAGGTCTAGGCCATGGTCTTAACCGCTGTTCTAGAGTTCAAATATCTTAAAATATTAAAGCCCTCGTGACACTGTGGGTTAGTGATTGGGCTGTTAATTGCAAAGTCGGCAGTTCAAACCCACCAGCAACTCCATTAGAGAACTATGAGGCTGCTTGTTCCTGTGTACATTTACAATTTCAGAAACTATATAGGGTCACTATAATTTTGAATCAACTCAATGGCAGTGGTGGTTTAATGTCAAAGGGTTGGTGTTTCATTTTTCATGGTTTATGTAGAATTTATTGCATTAAAAGCCTACTCTGCAGTAGAATAATCTTTTTGTGGCAATTTGTAGGCAGGTGAAGAGGGGGCTATGAGGGTTTGCCAAAGCCTACTCTGATCCTCGACTCTTTAATCTCCTGAAAGACAGAAAGGACATGGACACCATGGATTCAGTGTGAGGAGCTTTTGTTGTGACTAGAGTGGAGCTCACGGTTGGGCTCCCAGAAAACTGAGCCCTCAATTTTCCGAGTGTATGTGACCTTGGATGAGTCCTTGACCTCTTGGTAACTCAGTTTCTACATCTGTA
>NW_022103896.1:81771901-81774330 GCF_000313985.2 Echinops telfairi | reverse complement strand
CAACATTCCAGGAGTTCGCAGCAACAGTGACTCCACGCTGATCTGTCATTACTGCCCGTTGACGACCAATCTTCAAGTGGTAGGTTTGTCTGTACTAACTAAAAGCATGCCGTGTGCCATTTGGGGGAACTTTGAGAAAATATGTTCAATTTGCTGTTGTTGTTGCTTCCACCCACCCATGAGATACGTTAATTGACCACCCTGGAAGGTGAGTGAAAAGGCTGTCAACAGCATGCTGGCGAGCTGCCGTTCAGCCAGTCAAAGAAAGGTTGACACGTTCATGGCGGCAGCTCTTTGTTACTCGCATGAACATTTGGACACATGACTCTTTATACCTGATTTCACTTTTCTGGGCTACCTCTCCTTCTAGTAAGCTGGACTTCAGGAAAGTCGTCTTATTCAACAGTACCTATAAGTCAAGGGCTTAACTCATCAAAGGTAGAAAATTACTTTTGCTGAGCAAGCACTAGAAATGTTCACCATTTCCTAAGGTTTATGTGCCCTGAAGGTTGAGTTAATGTGTAGGAAATTCTATTTTTTTCACTCAAACTGAAGCTTTTGCAGGGTATGTAAAAGAAGTAGGGCTCAAATCATTAGCCCAGATTGTAGACTTAGGGATTGAAATCTTCTGAGGACTTTTTAGGTTTGGTGTTTCCCCCTCTGGAGGTACAATCTCCCTCGGATGCTCCAGTCATGGCTACAAAAGCCATAGTTTCGACAAAGGTTCACACCACTTATATCCATAGATTTTCAATTGTGAAACCTTTCTAGTTTCTAACATGTATGTGTACAGATTCTGAGAATTCTACCGTGGGAGAACTCCGTGCTCGTCTTTCTTTGTGGAGTGGAGGAGGAGAGAGGTGAAGGAACCTCTTAGGCGTGTCTTGTGACGCCGCTGCAGAAGACTGCTGATCATAGGAGGACAAGACAAGCAGCTGTGTCTGGGGAGGGAGGGTTAGCACACGCTCCAGAGGACCTGACAACTTTGGATCTAGGGTTCCAGTGCAGGGGGAAGACATGGCTGGGGAAGAAGTTTACCCTTGAGGCCAACTCCAGCATGGGGGTGGTAGAAAGGCGAAGAAAAGCAGAAGTGATACTCTGAAGACACCTGTTAAGAAGCCCGGCCGGCATACGGCCTTGAGTTCCACAAAGAGTTGGAGTTTAAAATAAATCTGAGCAAGCAGTAATCAGGATGCGAATGGGGAGTAAAATCTGGGTGGATGTGTTTGCTTTCCCACCCCTTGGCTCAACGTTGTATTTGCTTATTTCATGTTCTTCTATGTGAGGTTACAGTGTTTTAAAAGGTAGTCCTGGTGGCATAGTGGCTTACTTGTTGGGCTGCTGATTGCAGGGTCAGCAGTTTGAAACTACCAGCCACGCCACAGGAAAGAGGTGAGAATTTCTAACCCTGTACAAAGTCACAGTCTCTGAAACCCACAGTTCTTTCCTGTTCATAGGGTTGCCATGAATTGGAATCCGCTCAATAGCAGTGATTTTGGAACTCCACAAAAGAAAGGATAATGTTCTGTGTTAGCACAGTCCCGACCGCTGTATCTGAAACATTGTTGTTCCAGCAAGTCAATTCTGGCTCACAGGAACCCTGTGTACCAAAGAAGGAAACACTCCGCAGTCTTGCGCCAACCTCTCAATTATTCTTGTGTCTGAGCCCACGGTGGCAGTCACGGTCTCAGTCCGTCTTGTAAAGGGCCTTCCTCCTTTTTGCTGGCCTCTACTTTACCAAGCATGATGTCCTTTTCTGAGGACGGATGTTTCCTGAAAGCATGTCCCATGTGAGACCAAGTCTCCCCATCCTGGCCTCTAGGGAGCATTCTGGCTGAGCTTTGTTTCTTCGTTTGGCAGTCCATAGAGCTTCCAATATTCTTTGCCGATACCATAGTGCATTTGAATTGTGGTACTGGCACACAGCATCCAGTAAATGCTAGTGGGTGAAATAACTGGTCCCATGATGAGAAGTAAGCGTGGCAGTAGTATCTCCTTTTGCTGTGCCCAAAGAGACCCTGTGCCCCCTATTGAGCTCTCACCTGGGTCTTATTATCCTTTTATCCTACAGGTGTAGTGTTTTATCTGCTCATTATGAGCCTATCTCCACTGTGGGGAGCAGACAGGGCTTCAGTTGCAGAGAGCTGTTGTCCTGTCCCAGTGAACATTGGTGGTTGTGAAGAGGTGCTTGAGGGAGGGAGCATGGGCTGTGTAGTGGAAGGCAACATCTAAAACAGATGGCAATTGAGTTACCATACGACCCAGCAATCCCCCTACTGGGCATCTACCCAGAAGAGGCAAGAAACAAACCGAGGCCAGACATCTGTGCTCCAATGTCATTGCGGCACAGTTCACAACTGCAAGGAGTTGGAAACAACCCAAATTCCCATCAACTGACGATTGGATTAAAAAACTGTGGTATATACATA
>NW_022103896.1:81768335-81770702 GCF_000313985.2 Echinops telfairi | reverse complement strand
TCATAGTGTCTTCTACTTCTTTTATCTTATTATTTATCTTCTGGATTTGTGTTTAGTGCAGGGTTTCCAATTTTCCTGTTTCCTCACCCTTTTTTCTCTCAATCACTCCATTCATTGAGATTATCTGAGCATCATTATGCTGAGTCCTCTCTCTGGTTTCCCAGGGCCCTTTCTTCACCCCCAAAATTTCTTATGATTTGGCTGTTGTTCACTTATTTATGTCTGCTTGTCTGGTTTTTCCCTTTTCTCGTGTTGACCAAGATTGACTGCTCTCTTTTTTATCTTGAGGCAGCTGTTGGGGTTGGGAAGCTGCTAAGTTGCGTGGCAGTAGATCTCTCTGACAAAATAATAGCATAATAGAAACCAACAAACTGGAAGAAGGAATAAGGAAGAATGACAACGAAAGGAAAAAATTAAAAAGAGTACAAAGAGCATAAAGAGAAAGGAAAAGGAAAACATAGAAAACTAGAACAAAGACAAAAGCAAAGGCCTGGCAGGCTGACAGGGTAATAATGGTGGTGGAGGACTTCCTTGCTAGGGCACCAGACCAGTAGGGTGTCTCTTGCTAGAGCTCAGGACTGGCCAAGTGGGGAAAAAAATTACTTTCTGTTTTACTTTATTTTAAAAAATCTATTTATAAATTGCTACCAGAATGGAATGCCACATGTGGTTACTTTTAACAATCATATATTCTGTAACCGTATAGGGGACTAGAAGTCAGAATTCAGAGTGTCCATTCTAGGGGAAAGTGGTGTCTCTCTGCTGACTCTGGGGGAAGATCTTGATCTCCTTCCAAAATCTGTGGGTCTGGTGCTCCATGAAGATCCCCCTCGGTCTGGTCACCAATCTTCTTTAGTGTCGAGGAGCTTCTCAATGCAATTACCCTCTACCAAAAAATAAACTCTGCTTTCAGATCTTCTTTCTTGATGGTAATCAGGTCCCCAGGTTCTGCTATGTGAGACAGAACACAATTTGGTGTTAAGAGAGTGGGATTCATAGAAATGGCTTCAGACACATGAAAGCATATGGTTTTGCAAGAGAAAGAAACAAAAAGTCATGGGAAAATAAACATTGGAATCTTAGAATGGTTACTTTGATTTGTTACTTACAATTGATACTTGAATTGGATGTAAGAAATGATGTGTTGCAGCTGAGAGGAGCAAAGAAGCTCTGGAGTTGCCCGGGGGAAAGCCTGGCTGATGGAGTAATGCATGATTAATAGGAAGATGTTTGCGACTAGATCCACTCTGCCTGAGGCCTGAGTATTATGTATGTACCTAAACAGGTACAGTCCAGGGATGGAGATGAGATTATTAAATTTGAGTATCATTATAAACATACAGGGTGGCACATTAGTAGACTTCGTTGATAGTTACCTTTCTGTCTCAACCAGCATTCGTTGCAATGGCCACATAGACTCCACAGACAATTCTGATGATTATCAGCGTTATTAAAGAGGCTTACAGGCTATAATACAGGTGAGAACTGTTTCAGATACAAATTTTCAGTCAAGACAGGTTCCAGAGTTCCTTCAGAGGGGCTAATGGTACGCCAAAGGTATGCCACTCCATTGTAAGCCTCAACCCAAAGGCATTAAGCTCAAACTCCATAAATCAGCCAACCCAGCTCCCCAAATTAAATGCCCAGAGGCACCCCATTTTAGTAAGCCTCACTGGAAGCCACTCAGCTCCACCTTTGTTGGTTGTCAAGCCCAGATCTCCAATAAAGTACCACGCATGCACCTGTGGCAATGGTAGGCTGGTTTTGGGATTTTTAACTTTGAGTTATCAAAGGTATTTTTCATCTGTGAAAAATATCCTGTTACAGTGAAATCTAATATGGCAATGTAGCATTTTAAATGATTCTGAAAACGGAAAATAATATCAGTCAAGGAACCAACAGACTTCTTAAATGGCACCGGTGCTTTTACGGGCAGTACTAAGGATATCAAGGGTGATTTTACTTGGAAGCACTGTTTCTCTTACTAGAGTTCTTTCTCGATTTAGTTCTTATGGGCCACAGGTGGAAGCACTGCAACAATTCTGTATGTATTGAGTCTGGGCTTTGGGATGTGTCATAACATATTCCAATCCACAGATGTTCTGCAGTTAACAAGTTGCAATTTTTACTGAAATAATGGATTCTTATCTTAAAAGATGAACAGGAAAAATGTCCTATATCTAGGAAGTAGGACATATTGAACATTGACATTATTTTCATAAATGTCTATAATGGTTCTTTTTGTTTATTTGAGCTTATATAGTTAATTTTGGTCCCATGCAATTGTAAATCAACATTGATAGTTTCTAAGTGTTTTAGCATCTATGTTTGTAATATTATAGTCTTCTTCATAAGTCAGACATACTT
>NW_022103896.1:81765749-81767606 GCF_000313985.2 Echinops telfairi | reverse complement strand
TGTACGAACTCCTAATAAAATCGTTTTGAAAAGGGAAAGAAAGAACATGTAAACTTAAGTTATACAAATATCCATGAACTCAAGTTAACATCTGGAAGTTATCTGAGGGTCTTGGAAATTGCTTTAGGCGCTGTTGTGTGCTGTCACTGAGTCGGTTCCTACCCAGAGCCACCTCCTGTATCACGGAGCACACCGCTGCCTGGTTCTGGGCCAGCCTCACATTGTGTCTTTGTTCAAGCCCATTGTTGCAGACCCTGCATCCATCCATCTCCAGGGCCTTCCTCTGTTTCGCTGCTCCTCGACTGTACCAACCTTGATGTCCTTCTCCAGGGACTAGGTGTCTAAATTATGTAAGACGAATCTCGCCATCCTTGTCTCTAAGGAGCATTCTGTCCATCCTTCTTCCAAAACAGATCAGCTATTTCTTTGGCAGACCATGGTACTTTTAATAATTCTTCCCAGCATGACAATCCAAACACATCAATCCTTTTGTGGTCTTCTATTCAATGTCCAACTCTCACAAGTGTGTGAGGCAATAGAGCATATCATGGCTTCAGTCAGGCACACCTTACTCCTCAAAGTAACACACTTAATCTTCATACTCTACAGAGCTCCAGTGCAGCAGATTTACCAATGTAACATGTCTTTTGAATTCTTGGCTGCTGCTTTCATGAGCATTGATTGTGGATCCTTGACAACTTCTATCTTTTCTCCATTTATCATGATGTTACCTATTAGTCAAGTTGCAAGGATTTTGGTCAACTTTGGTCAACACTGAGTTGCTATCCATACTGAAGGCTACAGTCCTTGATATTCATCAAGTTTAAACCTATATACTATAAAATACAATGCATAAAAATGGTATTTCTCTGAAATAAAGTTTACTTAAATATTCTAAACTTTTATTATTTCCCCTGCTTTCCACAATTTTAGCCCTTCAATAACTTATTAATGAGTTTTGGAATTTAAAATCTCTATGATTTTAGCTGGGGATGGAAGCATTTATTTAGACCATTTCAGGCTTCTCATAATTTATGTTTTTGTTTTTTGAATTGTTTTCTAACAGAGAAAACTTGTTTACAGTTTTTCATGATAGCAGTTTACACACTTTCTAATAGCTATAAGATAGCATTTTGTGTGTGTCTTAAGGTAGTTACCTAGTTGAAGGGTCCTTTCAAAGTGTTCTCAGGGCCCTTTCTGACTCCCAAGGACAACTATGCTCTGCAGAGGGGTGGCTCATCCTGGGGACAATGGAGGCTTCCTGCCAGTGAAACAGTTGAGCCTCCATCTAGAGCAATGGCACACGTTTCTGCAGGCGGTGTGGAGTCTGGCATACCACAAAGAGAAATTTAGGAAAGGAGAAATACCCTCTAAACATGGCTATAACATAGCCCTTGCCTTAATAAAGCTACTAGGAAATAACTGGCTAAAGAAACTAGAGTTCCCAGTGTTGGTTTACAAACTGCAGATTGAATGGAGTCAATAGAGTTTGGGTTGCTTTTCAGGAAAAGATGGAATCTAGAGGCATGTCTTAGTGTTTCTTTCCTCAAATTCCTTTGGTAGGGACAAACCATTTCTATCTGCTCTCCTAATGTCCCATGGCTCATTTGCTTATTGTGATCTGGAAGAAGTCTGCGGGAGCCAGGACTCTCCTATTCTAGTGGTGTAGAGAGCCCAGGCTGGGCAGTGAGGCTAGGTTTCCAGAGATGCAGTTGATTTGTGTTCTGTGTATTTCACTGGGTGATGTCCACAAGTATAGTCATTGTTGGGGTTGCTGAGAAAATAATATTTGTAATTGATAAGATGTTGGTCTTGGAAAATTCTATCGCATGATCTATAGAGTAATTTCTATCATCA
>NW_022103896.1:81729180-81764760 GCF_000313985.2 Echinops telfairi | reverse complement strand
TAGTAAAAAAAAAAATCCTTTAAAACCTAATTATCAAGGATGTTCTAATTCAGGAAAGGGGAAGCAGGACCATAGATAGTAATGGATCCCCAAACCTTAATGGCACTGGTCCGAGGAAAGCTTAGGGACTACCAGTTTGACGGCACCTAGCGTAATGAGGACATCAATTGATGCTCTCAGGATTCCTGCAGTAAATGTAAACTGCTTTCCTGTGAACCTTGCTTCCTCTTGTCCCATAGCTTAAAAATCCTCAATTATTGTAAAACCTGTTAATTACCTCCTATGACTATTGCAAAGTCTGTTTCTTGTCAAATAGTCTAAGGTCCATACTTGCTTGATTTTTATTGAATCGTTGACACAGTGTGGAGGTAGCAAACCCCACTGTTTCCTTCTGTCACTGCTTGCAGGAATAGACTTAGAATTTCTCACATCAACCTGTTGTCTGTCTCTGGCTGAAATAGCGACAGGCTCTCCTGGAGCCCTTGTCTGTCAACAGTAATATTAGCAGGCCATCCATGTTTGTATTGGTACATTGTCCTATTCGCAACGAAGTTTTACTTCAGGCTAGATCTTGAAATGTCCCTTTTGACGGTGTCATTCCTCTTCAATGTATAATACTTATTTTGAAGGTTATATTTGATGCTGCCTGGATCTACTTGGGTAGAGCTGCCCCTAGCGGTTTCCGGTCAAGAGTAGATTCATTTTCTCCCTCAGACTGGCTGGTGGTTTCAAACTGCTAACATTGCAGTTAGCATTATCCATTAGCTCTCCAAAATCTAAAGTGATGTAAATATGTCAAGCAAAAGCATGTAGCCATAATAGGTTATTCATGTTTCTATTTCATATGCCTTTGTAAAGACAGCTCTGTTGAGCCATTCTGTTCTGTATTCATAAAGATGTTAGTGCTATTACACTCAACAATATGGAGTTTTATTCAGGGGTTATTGGCATTTTAAGCCCTGCGTTCTATGATGATGAACATATTAAAGCCTCCACATAACCACAGATACCAACTCATTATGAGACACCAATTGGAAACTAGAGTAAAATATTTTCCAACAACAGCCCCAATAATTTAAAATCTACCTTGAGACGTTTTATCCAAAAGGAAGCCTATACTCATTATTATGCTACTTCCTATGCAACATTGAATTTTTATCTCAGATTTAACTTAGGTCGGAATGCCTTAAATAAATGTGATGTTGCCTTTTTACTAACCCATCAACTGATCCAAAGAGACAGAACCATTTTATAAGTTAAAAGTCTCCAGGTGTTGCAAGTGATTAGACCCTTAATTACCGCCCCCAAATTGGTGATTGAACCTTCCCAGAGGTGCATCAGAAGACCAATCTGGCCATTTCCTTCTGAAAGGTCACAGCTTCAATAACCCTATGGAATACAGTTTGATTGCATACTTGGGTTTAGGGTTTTCTATCAGTCACAAGCAGCTCAAGGACTACTTGCGTTCTTACTGCTTTATTCATATTAAAATCTTAGGCTGTCCTGCTTCTTAAATTCAGCATAGAGGGAATTCATAAATCGCTACAATATATGTTTATTAGGAAAATGTTATGAAGCAAGAGTATGTTAACTCGAGGAGAGTGTTGTCATTGAGTATGTCTTGATGACCTTGGCTAGAAGTTAGGTCTCATAGACTGGGTTTTTTTCTTGTTTATTTAAAATACTATCAATGCGCTAGACAGATTATTCAGCATAATTTAAAACCTATGAGATGCCATTGAGAAGCATCTATCAATAGTATTGTATTAGAGCATTTATTCAACACACATTTGGTCAGTGACGTCTATGAGCCCAATTGTATTGAGAAGGAGGAAGAACTTGAATAAGCTCTTTAAAGAACGTTGAGTCTACTGAGGGGAGGAGCAACACAGCCTGAACGTAAACATGCAGTGCTCTAGTAGCTAGTACGAGAGGCTGTTTGCCAGACAGGGTGCGATGTAGCAACGATGAAAAATACAACTTTCCTCTAGTTCCTAAATGCGTCCTCCCTCTTACCCCCACCCCCCATCATGATCCCAATTCTACCTTGCAAGTCTGGCTAGACCAGAGGATGTACACTGGTACAGATAGGAACTGGAAACACAGGGAATCCAGGGCAGATGATCCCTTCAGTACTAGCGGTGAGAGTGGTGATACCGGGAGGGTGGAGGGAGGTTAGGGTGGAAAGGGGGGAACCGATCACAAGGATCTATATGTAACCTCCTCCCTGGGGGACGGGCAACAGAAAAGTGGGTGAAGGGAGACATCGGACAGGGCGAGATATGACAAAATAATAATTTATATACTATCAAGGGCTCATGAGGGAGGGAGGAATGGGGAGGGAGTGGAAAAATGAGGACCCAATGCCGGGTGCTTAAGTGGAGAGCAAGTGTTTTGAGAATGACGAGGGAAAAGAATGTACAAATGTGCTTTACACAATTGATGTATGTATGGATTGTGATGAGTCGTATGAGCCCCTAATAAAACAATTTTAAAAAAAGATAAAGCCCCCCCCCCAAAAAAAAGGGAGGCTCTTTATCCAGATCTGTTGGATCAAAGCCGGCTTCTTTTCTATTGTGGATTTAAGACATGATGGGTTAGTATTTGACCATTTTGACATCTTGAAATGGAGCTTATGCCTCTTTCTCTGAGCCTAGGGGCTCTATGATTGTGTCCCCCATGGCAGGTGGAAGCTGTGTTTCCCACAGTGGCTAACAAAGACCAGACAGTCACTGCACCAGGGTAGAGTTCCAGGAAGACAAGATTGACCACATTTTCATCTGTGGTCCCAGAAACTAGTTGACAGAAATAAGCCAGCCCTACTGTGTCCTGCCCAAATCACTGATCCTCTGCGGTAATCATTAGTTCATTATTTCGGAGTAGTTTGTATGCTAGCAATGGAAAAGTGGTGCACATTTTGTAAGGAGATGATAGGTAAGGCTGTGTTGGGAGTGACCAGGTGAGGAGATATTAAAGGGTGTTTTGGGAGATGTGACAGCCTTGGTAAGATCTTGAGTGAAAACAACTTTTACACCAATAAGCTTCTGTTTTCTGAAAGGTATTTTTTTGTGTGTCCTTCTTGATGAGCAATAGATGATGATATCACAGGATGATATGTGAGCGTGGATATTTAATAGTAAAGGGGCAATGAGTGGCCAAGCTTGGGTCAGCAGCAAGCTGTGGTGGGACCTGTGGTGTTTCTCTCCTATGGCTGTCACATCTCCTGAGACTCTTCCTTTCCCAGGTGGGAAAGGGATACAAAGAAACATATTATATGTGAAGATGATTAATTGCAACTAGACCAAGATGGGAGTTCCCACCCAGATGGAAGGATAAGTAAAGGAAAATCATAAAATAATTAGATAATAATTTTTAAATAATTAAAATGGATCAATATCACTAAGCCTAAAACAATCCCACTGAAACCTGAGAACACTGGAACTCAAAATGAGTTTGTTGGGGTTTGTTTTCCTTTTTTTAGGTTTTGCAAGTTTTGAACTTTTACAAACTTCAGCTTACTGCTTTCCTGTAGCTCTCTATTAGTGAAACATATTTGTTTTCTTTCTCTGATAGGTTTCTGTCTTATGCAGGTTCTGACGTGCAGAGTTTACTGTCATAACTAGATGAAGAATAAGTGAGACTCAGGTAGTGAATGTGCCGTCTAAATCCATTCGAGTCTCACGCCATCTATGACCGGAACAAGAGACCTTGCTCTGCAACCCATTAGGCAACAGAGTGTAAAGTCAGTCAAGGCCAAGTGTATTACATGCCTCCTTCCTGATGAGACTCTTAAAGTGGTTGCAGTTTTCTCTCCCTTTTTCTAATCTTAAAGGAAGCAGCTCTTGGGTGATGTATAGCAGTCTTTTTTCCACACCTTGTTATGTGTGAAATAAATATTTTATTAAGCTGTACAGACATAGTGTAAAGACTCATCAATTTAGGACAAAGGAGCGTGCCTACATTTTCCTCAGACAGTTTTTCTTGACCGGAGGTCTTGGGATCTGAGGGCACAGGTAGACTTTATGTTGTTAGGTGCTGTCCACGTCCTTAGGTGCTGATGAAGCAGTTCCAAATTATTACCCTGAGCATAACAGAAAGGCCTCCTACGCAGTCTTGCACCAACCACACAATTGTTATGTTTTAAGTTCGTTGTTGCAGCTGCTGGGTCATCTGTCTCATTAGGTCTTTCTCTCTTTCTGCTCTCTGCTTTACCACGCATGAGGTCCTTTTCCAGGAACTAGTCTCTACTGACAACCTGTTCACATTTTATGAGATGAAGTCTCATCAGTCTTGCTTTTAAGGAGCCTTGTGGTGCTTCTTTCAAGACAGATTGTTTATTCTTCTAGCCGTCCATGGTACTTTCGATATATTTCATCAACACCATATTTCAAATGCATCACCTTTTCTGTTTTCTTCCTAATTCGACGTATAGCTCTCAGATGCATGTGAGGCAACTGAATGTACCACGGCGTGGATGAGGCAGACCTCGTCCTCAAAATGGAAGGGTTCTCTCGGACACTTTGAAAATGTCTGTGCGGCAATATGTCATTTTGATTGCTTGACTGTTGCTTCCATGCGTGCCGATTGTGGGCCCAAGTAAAAGGAATGAGTTGACAACCTCTATTTTTTCTCTGACTAGCGTGATGCTGCCTATTGCTTGGTTCCCTAGTAAGCATCTGTGTTTTCTCTATACTGAGTAGCAGTCCATACTGAAGGCTGTATGCTCTGCTTTTCATCACGAAGTGCTCCAAGTCCTCTTTGCTTTCAGAAATTATCTTGTGGGCCTGAAATTTTTTTTATGAGAAACTATGTTTTCATTTGGACGGCATTCATTTGAATTACCTAAGTTATGCTTTACCGGCTCCAAGGTGCGTGCCTGTCCCTGGGTCTCTCTGACCCAGCAGGGGGTGACAACGGTGCAGATTTGAGGGCAACAAGTACAGATAACGATCGTAAATTTACAGCCTCGTTATTCATAGCATTTGCATTTCTGTCAGTGATTCCATTTGCTCAAAGTAGTGCAGCTGAAGCCGTGGCAGCTGAAGGAAGAATTAAGGCAGCTAAAGCTTATTCGGTGGACTTCTGGTTGCAACTACCAAGCACGCTCATCAAAACAGAGTATGTGGGATACAACAACACTAGCAAAAAATCCAAGCATACTCTAGGTTTATGTGGACAAGTGAGGAAAGCTCCCAGCCAGCAGCATGGTCCATCCTGCTTCTGGCCACCGAGTCTTATCCACAGCTGTAAGCATTCTTTTATTATTTGGGGGTCATTGGTATTGTAGCAATAATCTGCCCCTGGCAGCCTCAATTCTGCAGCGTCTCACATGCCTTTGCTGTTTGGCACCACCATTGGACTGTTGGATCCTTTCCTCTCTCTTATATCTGGAATATTGGGACAAACTGCTTGAAGTGGACAAGCAGCTCTCCCTCACACCCTTGGAAGTCATGCAGGTGGTCCTAGGACTTGTGAGCTGCTGTGCTATTTCCTGCTTCATATAAAAGAACATGTAGAAGTCGATGAGATGTCTGTGTGTAATAGGGAGTATGGTTTAAATGCATGGGGTTTGTATCCTAAAGAGCCACTCACTTAAATATTAACACATAGAATATATGGATCTGTAGTTAGACTAGCATATTATGTTTGTACTCTTCTCCCTTTTAATAAATGGTAATTTACTTATGCTTAAAGTTTTTTAACTGCATATATTCTTTTAGAATCATATCAGAGCTAGTGTGGATGTCCCTGAAATTGTAATAAAGTAGAGATACAACTAAATAAAACCAAGCTAGTCAGCAGTAAAATTTCTTCCCATTTCGTCAGTTGTGCATGTTTGAAAACCTCAGATCTATAAATACCAAAATTCAGTGGCTTCTTTAGAATGTAAAAGCTGCATAAAAAGATCACACTTTTACAAAGAAGTATACTTTCATGAACTGAACCATAAAGAAACTATAGTTCTGGCACGAGTTGGAATGCCAAAAAGAAGAGATAGAAGCTATTTTAGAAATAATCATATCTTTCACTTCAAAATTAAAGTGTGGGAGGTTGCACAGCAGAAGAGAGCATACTAAACTTGGAGTCTGGCTGACTGGAGTATGACTCTTGGCTGTGCCACTTGCAGTCAGAGGCAAGATAGGTCCTCTCTCGGCACTTGGTTCTTTCCCTGTAATAGTGATACCTAATTTGAGGAGTCTTGGGTATGAAATTGTGTTTGACAGGGCTCTCTAGAGAAACAAAACCAGGACACTAATAATTTCATATATATATATATATATATCATAAGAAATAAACAATCATAAAGCAGTACAAATGGCTCAGTGCAACTCATTTCCATGAGATCTAGTACTCTGGCAGTCCTTCAAGTCTTGAGGGCCATGGAGTAGTATTTCAGGCTATCCAGCCACAGGCAGCAAACAGCAAGCAGGTCACCAACAGTCAGCCAGATGACAGGATTCAACAGTCCCCAGCTCAAGAGATGTACCTTCCAGTAGCGTGGCGAAGCAAGACTTGAAGGAACCTCAAGTGACAGCAACACACTCCACGGGTTAGATGTCCCACAGGTAGTGTAGCTTGCAAATTCGATGATCCAAGAGCAAGAGAGAGATGCGAGACTTGCCAAGCCATTTATCTCTCTGCCTTTCAAATAATCTCACATGTGTTCATTGATCATGTTGGCACAACAAACCCACCTATCAGAAATACATAGTGAGCAGCAATAGTACAGTAGCAGAGCCACCGTAACCACTTAACAATGGTTTACCAATCTATTGAATAATTGTGATTTTTTTTATGTGGGTTTGGGAAAGGTGAGTCGAATCCAGATAGGAGATGGACGATATCTTGTGATTGTTTCTTGAGAATGAAGTACAGTAATAGAGTTCATGAACACGGCCCTCCATTGAAGTCTCATTCTGTAACACCACAGAAAAAGCCTCATAATCACCTTTCAAAAGCTCCCATCGCAAAAGTATTTATATAAAAATTCTGGTAAAAGGTAGGAATGATTTCATTTATTCATTTATTGAAAAGTGTTTATTTAAATTTTTGAGCTTGCTGATATCTCTGATTCTTGTTTCTGGATCTATATATTTATTCCTTTTGTTTTTTCCCTATGCATACCGAAAAATAATTTCAAAAGACTGAGCTGATTTGTGAAGCCTACACACTTGGTACTAATATATATTTCATTAAAAAACAATACACACACACACACACAGACACACACACCACCTCACCCCCACCCCCTAGAAAAATGAGAACAAAATTTAAAGTTAGAAAATGAGTTTGGCCACTTTCCCCCATGTTAATAGTTCATATTACTTAATAGATATTTAGCATCTGTGTAACAGAAATGGGTTTGTTTTTATTTGCACATTTTTTGCAGTTTATATTTATTGAGAATTATTTCATTTTCAGTGCCTTTCTAAGCATTTTGTGTTTTAACATTTTTAATGCTCTCAATTTTATGAAATAATTACTAATATCATTCCTAAATTTAGAAGAACAGAATTGACATTCGGGAGGTTAAATGACTTGCTCAAGGCCACCTACTAGGTAATGGATGAAAATAAAATTTGTGTTCCCTCCTTGACAGGGACATTGGTATTTTACAGATTTTAGGTGCTGTCACTGTGTGTGTGTGACACACACACACAGACTTTTGCTTTTGAGTCAATTCTGACTCTCGGTGACCCTGGAAGACAGAGCAGAGCTGCCCCCTGGGGTTTCTGAGCCTGTGACTCTTGATAGCAGCAGACATTGGCATCTTCCCCTGGAGCAGCTAGTAGGCTTGACCTGCTGAACCTGTCATCACCACCAGCCACCAGCCACTGCGTGATCTTGTCATCAGCAGTTCAATGAGTGACCCACAACTCTACTAAATTCTCGATTGGCAATATTATGTAATTATTTTACATAATTACATAATATTTAGAAATCTTAAATATCTGAATTAGGACTTGCATAAACTTGGAGTTAAATACCTTAAGTGGTTAGTTGTGATGCTTGAAATTATCATTTGCTGGGGCCATGGTGATGTAGTGGTCCCACTTTGGGCTACTAACTGCAAGGTCAGAGGTTCAAAACCATCAACCACTCCATGAACAAAAGATGAGGCCTTCTAGTCCCATAAAGGTTTATAGTCTTGGAAATTCATAGGGGCAATTCTACCCTGACTTTTAGAGTTGCTATGATTCAGCATCCACTCGATGACCATAAGTTTGGTTGACTCTATATTTGCTGCTATGATAATAAATGGCATTAAAAACAGAAGAAAACAAAAGAAGAGGATTAATTAAGCAATATATAAAGTATCAAAAAGCTGAATTTAGGATGAACAGCAATAATGTCTAAGTATGTTCAGTGAGTGTTGGCCGATCCTGTGTAATCCTGTTGGTTCATGAGTTTTCTTTTTCCCTAGAAGTTGTACTTACATGTGACCTTGATGATAGGAAAGTTGTTGTGAAGGGCCATTGAATTGGGCCCTATGCACAAAGAAGGAAACACTGCTTGGTCCTGCATCATCCTCCCAATTGTTCCTATGTTTGAGTACTTTGTTGCAGCCACTTTTTCGGTCCATATCGTTGAGGGCCTTCCTCCTTTTCACTGCCCCTCCACTCTACGAAGCATGATGTCCTTGTCCAGGGGCTGGCCTTTCCTGACAATATGAGGGAGTAACCCCCCACACACAAACACACTCCCATGGGGGAGGAAAAAAAAACCCTCAGAAAAAAGCTCCACTGGGTAGTGTGAGATATAAAAAGACGGTTCCCCTACTTCTCTCCCCAGATACATATGTCAGACCTAGGATACTGCTTGTAACCAATGGTAAGTGATTGTTAAGTTATCTCCCTGAAGGCATCAGCCATCCAGGGCAAGTAGACCCTATTGTCTGCCTCCTCAAAAGTGGGGATCACTCCAGCTGTTAGGTGAGTAGATTGCTTTCCCTGAAGGACTCAGAATAAATCAAGTCTCCAACTCAAGGACAATCAACGTTAGGCCGCCATCATAAATCTAGGATCTGCCCATCTTGCCACATGTGTACCCTTAATCCCTCCTCTTCCTGTAGCATGGATACCTCTAGATCATGCCCCTCCCATTACAGTATTACCTATAGTACAACTCCTTCCTCTGAGGTATGTCTTTACCTGGAATCAGAGGGCTTGCATACCCCCAAAAGATATACAAGCTTTGGTTAGAAATAAATTGTGGTCTCTCTGGTCCTGTCCCCTCTCCTCTGGTCCTCCTTACCCGCACTCTCTCCCTCTCTCTCCTGCCCTCTCCTCCTCCCAAATCCCTAAGTGGACCACCAAGAAGGGCTGAAGTGAGCATGCTACTATGAAATGTGTTTTACTCCTTTATTTTACTCTCTCTCTCATATCTCTCTTATTCTCCATAACTTTACTATAATCTTTATATATTATAGCTGTAAAATTGCGCCTACTAGACCCTTGATTATTTGTTAGGGGCTGGTTCCCCTGACAGGGCAGAGCTTTCATAATATGTATTTTTCTCACTAGGCAAGCATCCAGCAACTTGCTCTGAGCTAGTGCACCCAGTGGTGTTACCTAGGAAGGTTCTCTCTGGTCACAGTGAAATTTTTATGAAAGCAATATCACTCGGATCTCATTTATTCTGATGGCTGATTGATGAGAACAGTGAGCAGCTGTGAAATTTTGTTTCTTGCTGGGGAAAAATGCCACAGAAACTGTTGTGATGTTGGACACAGCTTACATGGACAGCGTTATGGGAAAAACTCAAGTGTATGAGTTGTTTCCTCATTTAAAAAAAACATGGATGTCAAACCTCCTTCTGGACGTCTGTCAACATCCCAAACAGATGAAAGTGTTGACTAGTAGTGCATTTGGAGTTCCTTCCAGCAGGTGAGACGTTACTCACGCTTTCTATTTAGAGGTTCTGAAAAGATTGCATAGCCATGTGCTGCTTCACAAAGGCCTGACTTGTGGCAGATGGGGGACTGGTTTTGCCACCATGACAATGTACTTGCCCATGCAGCCATCTCATTATGCCAGTTTTTGGCAAAAAACAGCATGCCTTCCTTGCCTCATGCACCTTACTGACATGACCTCACTCTATAAGACCTTTTTTTTGTTTCCATGAATGTAGAGGGATATGAAAGGACAGTGATTTGATAAGGTAGAAGAGGTGAAGAAAAAAAATGAGGGAGGTGCTGTCATATCATTGTGAATGAGGGGATTCCGGAGTGGGGACCCAAAGCCCATCTGTGGGCAACTGGACATACCCTTACAGAAGGGTTTCAGGGAGGAGATGAGCCAGTCAGGGTGCAGTGTAGCAACGATGAAACATACAACTTTCCTCTAGTTCCTAAATGCTTCCTCCCCACCTCACTATCATGATCCCAATTCTACCTAACAAATCTGGCTAGAGCAGAAGATGTACACTGGTACAGATAGGAACTGGAAACACAGGGAATCCAGAACATATGAACCCCTAGGACCAGTGGTGAGACATATTACCTCCTCTCTGGGAGATGGACAATAGAAAAGTGGGTGAAGGGAGATGTCGGACAATGTAAGATATGACAAAATAATAATTATAAATTATCAAGGGTTCATGAGGGAGGGGGGAGTGGGGAAGGAGGGGAAAATGAGGAGCTGATACCAAGGGCTCAAGTAAAAAGCAAATGTTTTGAGAATGATGATAGCAACAAATGTACAAATGTGCTTGACACAATGGGTGGATGTATGAATTGTGATAAGCATTGTGTGAACCCCCAATAAAATGATTTTAAAGAAATTTAAATGCATTGGTTTTTGGGGGGGAAGTGCTTTTGTTTGTTTGTTTGTTTTTCAGGGGGGAGGGTACCCACTCATATGTCCATATTAGGTAAAACAAATCTTGCAATTATTGCTTCTAAGGAGTATTCTTGCCATACTTCTTCCAAGACAGATTTTTTTGGTCCTTTTGGCAGGCTGTGGTATTTTTTATCTTCTTTGTCAGTACCAATTCAAACACATCTATATTCTTCTTTGATGTTCCTTATTCAATATCCAAAATGCATGAGACAGTGGAAAATACCATGGCTTAGATCAGGTTCACCTTAGTCCTCAAGGTAACGTTCTTGCTTCTCAACACTCTAGGAGGTCTTGTGCAGCACAGCACATTTACCCAGTGCAGTGAGTCTTTCCATCACTTGACTGCTGCTCCCAAGAGAACTGTGGACCTAAGCAAGACCAAATCCTTGACAATTTCAACTCATTCCCCATTGGTTCAGTAGTGAAGTTTTTGGTCTTCTTTATATTGAGCTGTAATCCATATAGAAGGCTGCAATTCTTGATCTTCATCAGCAGTGTTTCAAGTCCTCTGAAATCTTGCAAGCAAGGCTGTTTTTCTTATCTGCATATCAAAGGTTGTTAATAAGCCTTTCTCTAATCCTGATGCCACATTGTCCTCCATAGAAACCAGCTTTTCTCTTTATTTGCACAACATACAGATTCCATAAGTGTAGTGAGGGGCACAACCATGATGCACACCTTTCCTGATTTGAAACCATATTCTGTTTGCAGAACCGCCTCTTGATCCATGTACAAGGTCCGCAGGAGCACAATGGAGTGTTCTGGAATTTCCATTCTTCTCAGGGCTATCCCGAGTTTGTTATCATCTGCACAGTGGAATGCCTTGGCACAGTCGATAAAACACAAGTAAACATCTTTTTGATACTCTCTGATTTCAGCCAAGATCCTTCTGGCTTCAATAATGATATTGCTTGTTCCATGATCTGTTTCAAATACAACTTGAACCTCTAGAAACACTGTCAATGTCCTGCTTCAACCATTATTGGATGATCATCAGCAAAAATTTACTTGCATGTGATATCAATGATATATTTCCATAATTTGACCATCCTATTGGGTTGCCTTTCTTTGGAATGGGCACAGATATGGGTCCCTTCCAGTCAGTTGGCCAAATAGTTGTCTTCCAAATTTCCTGGCATAGATGAATGAGTGTTTACAGTGTGTTATGAGCTCGTTGAGCATTTCAATGGGTATTTCTTCAATTCCCAGAGCCTTGCTTCTGGCTACCATTTTCAGTGCAGCTTAAACTTCTTCCTTCAGTACCACCAGTTAGTTAGTGTTCCGTATTCTGTTTACTTTGAACATGGCTGAAAGGTCATTAAATCTGACAAGAATTTCAAGTTGTTTAAAAGACTCAATAATCCATTAGCTATATAATCTTGAACAAGTCAATTTTTATTTGCTTTGTTGAAAGAAATGCTTTTGGAGTGCAGCAAAAACCCTTCCAGAAGTCTATACTCTTCTGCAAAAGGATGAAAAACATTGCTTTAAAAGTGGGCAAAATCAAGGTCTCCAGAATTTGGTATTAATCAAAAACTTGTAATAGTGTGATGAGAATTTATACAAGAAAAATAGCTGAATCTCAGCAAGAACACTGAGATTTATGGCACTTTTACTTGATCTATTCTCACCCCTAGATTCCTTGTTTATGGTTGAATGGTAACCTAAAGTAGGAAGTTTGAAATCATCCCGTGGTGCCATGGACAAAATGTCTGATTTTCTTCTTCTGTAAATATTATAAATAATTGAAAAAATAACATCTGTGGAATGGGTAACACATGTGGTAACCATAAGTTAGAATCAAGCTGATGGAAAATAATTTTTAAAATATTATTTTTTATATTCCCATCTCTATTCCAAGCTATACCATAGATGTAAAAACCTGTAGTCTCAAAATCATGTATCTGTGAAAATCAGCCAAAAATCCATGCAGTGGTTCTCAACCTTCCTAATGCCGTGACCCTTTAATACAGTTTCTCATGTGGTGACCCCCCCCAACCATAAACTTATTTTCGTTGTTACTTCATAACTGTCATTTTGCTACTGTTATGAATTGGGCGACCCCTGTGAAAGGGTCATTCAGCCCCCCAAAGGGGTCGTGACCCACAGGCTGAGAACCGTTGTTCTAGGCATTATAATACATAAATAATTTACCATAGTCTATTGGTATAAACAATCTGCTACTTCGAGTGAAGTATAGAAACCTAACTTTCACACAGGATACATCATTTATGTATAATTAACTGGTTATAGCCTCTCCATTAAACTCCACATCAGGTGATATTATAATTTATACTGCAACCATAAAATATGATGTAAGAAACTCATGAGAAAAGGAAATGTTATCTCTACTCATAGTTCTACACATTCTGATAGGCTTTAATTATTTTGGTAACTTTCAAGTCTTGTGCTATGTATTCCATAAATAAGAAACTTAAAACACTACATTTAATTAAGAGGTACCCTGCCGGACAAAACAACATGAAATAGTGTCCAATGAAGCTTCCTGTAAAGACAGAAACTGGATTCTCTCTGCTGATATGGGGAAACACAACTCCTGAAATTGAAGAGCAGTATTTCAGTCAAGGATATTTAATGTTAAACACAAAATAGGCATGGTAAGTATTTATGAACTTAAGTAAAATATTGCTTTTTCAGGTTTTATAGTAAAATCTTCTGTGAGCTCAGCATGCCTTTCTGTATTGATCCCTCTGTTTTCCCATCTTTTATTTATGTTACATCTACCTTCCTCCCCTGCTTCCTATATGTCTTCTCCTTTTCCAAAGAGAGGATTGTTGGGGCCGGGGACAAGAATCATTTGCCAATAATATGGATTTTCTATTTAGCATAAACACATAGCCTCCACATCTTATTTTCTTGATATAACTTTTCAAAAGTCAGATTCACCCAACTGAGTGTCCTTGAGCATGTTAAAGAGTTCCTCTCATTCTGACGCTTGGGCATCAGGTGCGAGCAGGATACCCTGATAGCCCTTGCTTGGAGATGGAGGGAAAGAAAGGAGGAGAACAATGTTATTTTTCATCAGGATGGTTTAGAGTGTTATTAATAAAATGTTTTACAATGACAAGTAAGGCCAGACAGAGTTTTCTCTTCTTAGCTTAAATTCGAATTCAATTCAGGTATTGTCAGAAACACCTACTGTGTGGTAGGCTCTGTTCCCAGAAGCAAACACACAGGTGGAGCTTGCACTTGTCAGCATAAAGACACAGACTGCTTTTAAAATAAACTACTGCCGTCACGCTAAAGCTGATTTACAGCAGCTCCATATAGACTTTCTGATTTCTGCAAATTTCCTCTAGAGCTGACAGTCTCATCTTTCTCCCACAGAGGAGCTGGTGGGTTTGAACCACCCACGGTGTGGCTGGGAGCCGGAATGACGAACAACCACAAAGAATCCAGGCGATTGCAGTGCGCTTGCACAGTTCAACGACCCATGATCTGAGATAACAAAACCTAGGAGACTGAATCTATGCTTGTGAACTGTCGGAAAGCACAAGAGAAGCTGTGGCGTTACACTGTGGTCTGCTGAGGCTTTGCCACTGGTGACATGCACACGTGGAGAAGCAACGACAGAGCTGCTGGCCGTCGCCCTGGAAGAAAATGCCAAGCTGTGGCCTTCCTTTCCTAAGGCTTTCCACATTTTCCCTGGACATAAAAAAGGTCCTCTTTTCTTTGTTCAGGGAGGTGACTAGAGACAGGGAGTCTCCTTTGTTTCACGAGTGAAGCAAATCAAACCCTCTTTCTCCTTTCCTAAAGCGTGTCTCAAGGTTTTTGTTTTTTCTTTAATGGCCGTCAGAGGATCCACTTGTTGTCATAATAGCTATTGCCTTTTGTCTGGTAGGTTTAGCCTCAGTTTGTTCCTTTCTTTTTCGAATTTAAAATGCTTTATTGAATATAATTAAGACGAAATACAGTTCCATAATTTAAACATTTGGAAAAGAGTTGTGCAATCATCACATCTATTTAAGAACATTTTCTTTTTTCTAGTACTTTTTATTAGTAGCTGGCCTTTTGTCCCCAAAGTCTCCTGTCCCAAACACCAAAGAGCTATTAATCCAGTTACTGTCTCTCTAGAGACAGTAGGCTTTCTGAGACAGTAATCTATCCTGCACTTCATATAAAAAAAAACACAATATCAAAAAGCAAAACCATATCAAAAGCAGCCCAATAAAAATGACAACATAAAACAAAACCTTCAGCTGGAAACAAAATAGAAAAGTATAAAAGCTTTTGTTGTTGTGATTGTTAGGTATCTGAGTCACTCCAACCCTTGGTCAAAGCACAAGAGAAGCAAACGCTGCATGGTCTTGTGCCCTGCTCCTAACTGTTCCTATGCCTGAGCTCATTGATGCAGCCACCGGGTCAATCCATCTCCTTGGGGCCTTCCCCTCCTTCACTGTCCCTCTACTTTACCAAGCACGATGTCCTTCTCCAGGGACTAGTCTCTTCTGACAACATGTCCAAAGTAGGTAAGAAGAAATCTTGCCGTCCTTGCCTCTAAGGTGCTTTCTGGCCTCCCTTCTTCCACCATAGACCGGTTCTTCCCCAGCACCACAACTCAAATACATTGCTTCTTCTCTCTTCCTTATTCAGTGTCCATCTTTCACACACACACACGAGGCAATGGAGAAACCCTGGCTTTGGTCAGGCACACCTTAGACTCAAAGGAACGTCCCTGTTCTTCAGCACTCTCCAGACTTCTTGTGCAGTACATTTACCTAATGCAATACATCTTTTGATCGCTGGACTGCTGCTTCCATGAGCATTGATGGTGGATCCAAGCAAGAAAAATTTCTTGACGACTTCAACCTCTTCTCCATTGGTTCATTCTCCATTTTCCCTTCAACCATTCGCTATAACCTTTTCTCACATCGGTCCAGGTGTGAGGATTTTGGTTTTCTTTACGTTGAGCTGTAATCCATACTGACTACTACAACCCTTCATTTTCATCAGCAAGTGCTTCTAATCCTCTTCACTTTCAGCAAGCAAAGTTGTATAATTTGCATACTGAAGGTTGTGAATAAGCTTTCCTCCAATCCTAATGTCATATTCTTCTCCACAGAATCCATCTTATCCTGATGGTGCCCGGCTATCAAAAGATATAGCATCTGGGGTCTTAAAGGCTTGAAGGTAAACAAGCACCCATCTAGCTGAGAAGCAACAAAGCCCTCATGGAAGAAGCACACCAGCCTGTGTGATCACAAGGTGTTAAGGGATGAGGCATCAGGCATCAAAGAACAAAAAGTCATATCATTGTGAATAAGGGGGAGTGTGGAGTAGGGACCCAAAGCCCACCTGAGGCAACTGGATGTCCCCTTACAGAAGGATCATGGGGACAAGATGAGCCAGCCAGGGTGCAGTGTAGCAATGATGAAACATACAACTTTCCTTGAGTTCTTAAATGTTTACTCGCCCCACAATTATGATCCCAATTCTACCTTAAAAATCTGGCTAGACCAGAGGATGTACACTGGTACAGATAGTAACTGGAAACACAGGGAATCCAGGACAGATAAATCCCTCAGGACCAATAATGAGATTAGACCAATAATGAGATTAGTGATACCAGGAGGGTAAGGGGGAAATGGGGGAGAAAGGGAGAACTGATCACAATGATCTACAGATAACCCCTTCCCTGGGGGAGGGACAACAGAAAAATAGGTGAAGGAAGACATCGGACTGTGTAAGACATGACAAAATGATAATTTATAAATTATCTAGGGTTCATGAGGGAGGGAGGGTGAGGAAGAAGAGGGAAAAAATGAGGAGCTGGTACCAAGGGCTCAAGTAGAAAGAACATGTTTTGAAAATGATGATGGCAACAAATGTATAAATGTGCTTGACACAATGGATCATGATAAGAGTCGTGCGAGCCCCCAATAAAGTGATTTTTAAAAATCAAGCTATTAGATCATCTGTTCAACATACAATTTGAACCAGTATGATAACAAGATGTAACCCTGACTTACACCTTCTCTGACTTTGAACCATGCGGTATGCCCTTGCTCTGTTCGAACTACTGCCTCTTGAACCATGTAGAATTTCTGCATGAACACACTGACTGGAAATGTTGTGTTCTGGAATTGCTGTTCTTCTCAGGGTTACCCACAATGTATTATGCTCCACACTGTCGAATATCTTTTCACAGGTCATGAAACAAGTACACATCTTTCTGGTATGCTCTGTTTTGAGCCAAGATCTATCTGACATCAGCAATGAGATCCTCTGTTCCATGTGCTCTTCTGAACCTGGCCTGAACTTCTGGAAGTTCCCTGTCAATGTCCTGCTGCAACCATGGCTGGATGATCATACGCAGGATTTTATTTGCATGTGATACCACTGATATTGTTCTATAGTTTGAGCTTTCTGTTGTGCCCTTTCTTTGGAATGGGCACCAATATGGATCTCTTCCCATCAGTTGGCCAAGTAGCTCTCTTTCAAACGTCCTGACATAGACGCATGAGTGCTTCCAGTGCTTCAGCAGCTTGCGGAAAGATTTCAATTGCTGCTCCATTAATTCCTGGAGCCTTCGTTTTTGTCTAATGTATTCAGTGCATTTTGAACTTCTTCCTTCAGCACCATTGGTTCTTGCTCATATGCCACCTCCTGAAATGGTGGAATGTTGACTAGTTATTCTTTGCACAGAGCCTGTCAATTCTTTCCATCTTCTTTTGATGCTTCCTGCATCATTGAATATTTTCTCCGGAGACTTTTACAAGATTGCAATTTGAGGCTTGAAAGTTTTCTTAAGGGTTTTTTGTTTTCAGTTTCAGGTATGCTGAGTATGTTATTTCCTTTTTGTTTTTTAATTGTAAGTATTTGCACATTTCACTATAACATTTGGCTTTGTCTTCTCAAGCTGCCCTTTGAAATGTCCATTCAGCTCTTTGAGTTCATCCTTTCTTCCTTTGCTTTCCCTACTCTATTCGTCAGAGCAAGTTTCAGTCTCCTCTGATGTCCAGTTTGAGCTTTTCTTCCATTCCTGTCTTTTACATGACTGTTGCTTTCTTCATGAATAATGGCCTATCAGGTCTCCTGTCATTGGTGTTCAATGTGATAGATCCTTTCTTGAGATCTTCTCAAACTTCAGGAGGGATATACTCCATGTAGTATTTTGTGGACTTGTTTTAATTTTCCTTAACTTTATCCTGAACTTCCAAATTAATAATTGATAGTCTGTTCCACAATTAACCCCTGCTCTGATTCTTGCTGTTGATATTTAGCTGCTCCATTGCATCTTCGCACAGATGTAGTCGATTTGATTTCTGTGTATTCCCCCTGGGGAAGTAAGCCCATGTGTATGGTCACATTTATTGTTGTTGAAAAAAGATACTTGCTATGAGCAAGTTGTTCATGCTGTAAAATTCTACAATGTGATCTCCTGCTTCATTTCTATCATCAAGTTCATATTTTCCAACTTCTGTTCCTTCCTCCCGGTTTCCAACTTTTGCATTCTGATCGCCACTAATTATCAATGCATCTTGAGTGTATGGTGGATCAATTTCAGACTGAAGTAATGGTAGATTTCTTCAGTTGTTCATCACGAGCTTTTGTGTTTGATGCATACATTTGAATAATAGTTATAGTGACTGAATTCCCTTCAAAGCAGATAGACAGTACTGTACTTCATTATGGATGTAGCAAGAGCCTTCCTAAGTATGAATTCTATGCCACTCAGCGTGAGTGTGCTACTCCTGGCATAGAAAACCATATGATTTTCTGATCCAAAATGGCAACTGCCAATCCTTTTCAGTTCACTAATGCCTAGGACATCACTCTTTATGCATTTCGATTTTGATGTCTTCCAATTTTCTTTGATTCATACTTAGCACATTCCGAGGTCTGATCATTAGGTGGTTTTTGCAGCTTTTTCTCCTTACCTTGAGTCATGCCCTATCAGCAAATAAAGATTCCCAAGGCTCCACTCCTACAGACTTTACCTAACTCACGTCTACCTGGGCAACTCCCCTCTAAGAAATGAGTTCCCCTTTGGCCATATTCTGAGTGCCCTCAGACCGAGTGGCCCCATCCTCTGGCACGATCTCAGACAATATTTTGCTTCCTTTGTTTACGTTTTCAAAATGTGACAGTGCTTTAAAGCTATGTATAAGGTTTTCAGCTGTTTCTTCCTCCAAAGCGGATATAGCCAAGACCTTTTTCTTTCTCTATCCTTAGTCTGGAAGCTCTGTTGAAGCCTGTTCACTTTGGATGACCCTGCTGGCATTTGAAATGCCAGTGACACAGCTTCCAGCAAGGCACCAGCCCTCAAACCATCACAGTGTGAGAACTGACAGATAAGTGGTAAAATAAAAACTAGAACATATTTAAAATAGGTCAAAAAGGAGAACAAATGATGACATGTTAAATTTTAACGTAACTACATCTTCATCGGTCCATTTTTCAATGCCCTCTGGCTAATAGGAGGCTATTCACATCCTTGGTCAGTGGTCAGAGGTCCAACAGAGGCTTAATCCATATGGTGACTCTGAAAATTGACTGTGGGCTTTCATTTTCATCCACAATTTTCTGTAAGCTAGGTGCTCAGAATGGAAGCTCTAAGACTGTTCCTTCATCTGGCCTTGGATTTTATTATTTACAATCCTTGTATTGGTGTGTTTCTCTATGGAATGAACTAAAACCTTATTTAGATGGCTGTTTGCTTTATGAGAAACCTTTAAAACCCTAGATGCTATTTTTTTCTGCCAACAGACATCTGTGATTTCTTCACCACACTTGGCTATGGCACCATATTTTTAGTGATCTTTTCCTGAGGCCATGCATCCAACAGGGCCATGCCCAAAAAACTATTTTGGGTGGGGGGTGGGGGTCTGGGGGGGTAGTTGGGAATTCAAAATCCATTCATTTGTCTATGATTTATATATGTCCCTGGCCCACTTTTCAGACATCAGGATCCCTTTATTGTGGAACATTCTAAGTCATCCCCAATGTGCATATGCTAATTCTATCGACTGTATCATTAATTTAGCCAATGTTATAGAATTTCAAATAGTCTTTAGAAAAGGAAAGTATGCATGTATAGGACAGCTTTTTAGACTGAAAGACATGCATTGTGGAACTATACAATGAAAAAAAATCAAATAACTGATACTACATAGGTATTAAGGATTGGAGATAGGGCAAAACTTTCACCAATATCCATTCACAAAGGCAGAGTTGTGCCTGCTGGACTACACCGTGGCGTAAAAAGCAAAGAGAGCATGGAAACAACAAATATATGGAGTTCCTGAGCTGCCATTTATTGGGCATCCTCAAAGCAAGAGTTCTGAACCAAAGCCCAATGGCCTCCAAATCCATAACCTTGAGATCGCAGTCATCTGGTGCTCACACTGGGCATTTCAGCCTAAGAAACACGAGTATTTCATGACCTTCAATCTGCTACAGGTGAGTTTCAAGTAAAGTCCAGTCCACTTAGTGAGGTTTCCAAATCAGAACTTTCTTGTGTGACCTATGAAGGAGGTTTTGTACCTCAAAATGACAGAGTCTAAAGTCCTGGTTGTCTATAGCATGTAGCCTGGTCACTAAGGTCCATGCTACCTAATTAGGAACATAATACCGGGTGCATTCCCCCATTGAACTTTTATATAGGCAATGTTAAGCACTTTCCCCAATAGCAGGTTATTCCACCTAGTTTACCCATCCATAGAGATTTGAGCATCTTATCAAAGACGTTATCTGTCCACCAGGCTCTGGTCTTGAATTTCCATTACTGTTCACTGGGCATTCTTTGAGAAGAGCCTGTAGGTTTGGAGTGACCACAGAACAGGATCTCATTGGCCCGTTCCTTCTCTTCGTGTAATAAGAGACTGACCCCAGCTGAGGCGAGGCCCCCTCGGTTGAAGTGGTTATTCAGATGTACAGATAAGGGAGTGCTATACAAATCACGAGGAATAAGTAGGCACACTGCTTTGTTTGGGGGAGAATGGATTATAAAATTATATGATCCGAGAAGAGATGCCTGCCTTTGGCTTGGTTTCATCCTTTGAGTCATGGTCTCAAAATATTTGTCCTTTTGTAACTGACTAACTTTGCTCTGCTTCCAGGTCCATCCATGTCTTGAGATAGTTTGTGGTTTCATCACTGTTTTTTAGGCATGCCTAGTATTCTGTTGTGTATATGCACCCATTTATTTATCCAGTCTTCTTCTGATGGGCATTTGGGCTTTTCTAGCCTCTTGCTATTGTGAACGTGT
Organism: Echinops telfairi; assembly: GCF_000313985.2. Classification (NCBI taxonomy): domain Eukaryota; kingdom Metazoa; phylum Chordata; class Mammalia; order Afrosoricida; family Tenrecidae; genus Echinops; species Echinops telfairi. The sequence continues at coordinate 81,743,688 of NW_022103896.1, read as the reverse complement.
TTTGATGCAGGTGGGAGAAATGTGCATCTCTTTAGGTTGTTTCTCTGATGTTTGGGAGCATCCTGGGAAGAGGAGGTACTGCTGGGTCATATGGTGTTTCTATTCCCAGTTGTTGGAGGTAGCATTATATAACTTACCACATTATATCACTTAAACATTACGAAATGTTTCCAAGTCCATCAGCAGTGTGTAATTGTTCCAACCACTCCCACCCTCTCTAGTATTTGTTGTTGTCTGTTTAATTTTTTTCAGTTTTTCAGTTGGATTATCACAGAGGGCATAAGGTGATATCATATCATTGTTTTGATTTGCCGCTCTCAGATTACTAGCAATAGCATTTTTATGTGTTTGTTAGGCATTTGTGTTTCATATTTCTTGAACTGTCTGTACATGTCTTTTGCCCACTTTCTAATTGGATTTTTTTTCCTTATTGAGCTATTTCAGGATTCTATAGATTTTAGGAAGTAATCCTTTGTCCATTGGGTCATTGCCAAAGATGTCTTCCCAGTCCAAGGCTCTCTTTGATGAAGTGTTTTGGTTGCAGGTGTCTCACATACATGCCCTGCTGTAAGGTCCTTCAGTTTTTCCCAGTCTTATAGCTCTGGGGTTTGCATTTAGCAGGCCTCGGATCTATCTTGAGTTTGTGTGTGTGCATGGTGTGAGCTGCGTACTGTTTCACTCTTCTGCAGATGGAGATGCAATTTTGTCAGCACAATTTGTTGAAGAGGCTGTTGCTTTTCCATTTATTGTTTTTGGGCCTATTTTTGAAAATCAGTTATCAGTATGTGGATGCATTTATTTCTGGGATTGTATAGGTCTTTTGTTTCTTTGGTCAAGTTTATTCCTAAGTATTGCATCCTTTGTGTGGTTGTTGTAAATAGTATTGTTTTCTTGATATCTTTTTCAGACCTGTTTCCCCCTGATATATGATTTTGATTTCTGCTACTTTATCGAATTGCTCAATTATTTCCAATATTCATTTTGTAGAGTCCTTGGTATTGTCTCTGTATAAAATCATATCATGGAGAACTTCACTTCTTCTTTGCCCACTTGTATTCCTTTCATTTCTTTTTGTTGTCTAATGATTTTGGCTAAGACTTGCAGCTGAATAAGAGTGTTGATAGGGGACATCTTGTTTTCAGTTTTCCCCAGTTGGCCATTATATTGGCTCTTGGAGTGATTAGATGGCCTTTATTAAATTGAGGCTTTTCTTCTTCTCTTAGGCGTCTGTTGAAGTCTTCTACATATGTCTCTGAGAATTTGAGCAGATGATCTATTTCTAGGTATTTATCCATTTCTTTTGGATTATCAAATTTATTGGAGTACGACTGTACTCCACAGTCCTGTGTGGTTACACAGGAAAAGAAAGGAGGAAACAAGAAAAAAAAGAATAAAAAATGAAATAGATCAAGTAAAAAAACCAAAGGGAAAGAAAATAAAGTAAAAAGAAAACCACTCTTTGGGTGGGGCATTTCTGCTCCTTTGACTCTGTTATTGCCTGTACTCATCCATCAGGTGGGGAGGGCCAGAGCACAGGGGGTAGGGATGCTGGAGAAGAATGCAAGAAGGAAAGGAGAAACATGATGAAAATCATTCCTTAGGCAGTGAAAACACTGGCACTAAGCTGCCCATGTGGTCTGCTACCCATGCAGGGGCCTCCAAGGCCAGCAGCCAGGTAGAAGGTGTGGCTGGGTGGGTTGTCTTAGGAGCAGGGAAGGATCGGCTTGTGGAGAAGAGGTAGAGCGCACAGGGACAGCTTGGGATGCTAGTCAAGGTGAAACGCAGCCTGTCATGGTCACCAGGCATTGCTGATCTCCAATTTCAAGAAACGTTGGGGTGCCCAGCTCCTAATGTGTTTCACTGGCTTCTTGGTAGCACATGACTTTCTTCCCGAGGGACCTCTCTGGTCTTTGCTGAAGAAATATTCCTGTGCTGGTTGCATGAGTCTCTTTGCTGTTCCTTAAATTGTCAGATGAGCCTGTTGCTTTGAGATCTTTCTTCCTTACTAGCATACACATTTATTGCTATGTTTCCTTCTGAGTACTACCTTTGCAAAGTCTCCTAAGTTGTATTATGTTGTGGTTATATTTTCATTATACTCCAGAAAATTTCTGATTTCTTCTTTCACTTATTTGTATTTTCTAGTTAAAAAATACTTTTTCCTGTTACTAATTTCTAGCTCCACTTTCTTTTGGTTAGAGAAGATATTTTGAATGAGTTCAGTGTTTAGACATGTGTCTATTTTGGAGAAGAATCTATGTGTGTTGGAGTAGAATGGATGTTGTGCTGATCAAAAGAGACAGGGAAACCATGGATTTTTCTATTGCTTGTGACTCATTGTTGATTCACCGATTCTTGCCTGCCTGCAGTTCCCCACTGCTTCCCTTGTCTCCCCAGTACACGGTCTCTCAACACTCTGCTGGGTTTCTTATTGTATTATGGGAGAAGGTCAGAAGAGGGTCAGGTTTCACAGCTAAACTAGAATTCTCAGCAATTTATTTCTTGATGTAAAATATTTCTTTCAATAACATGCTGGTGCCTAATTATAACTAGTAGTGGACTAGTTAGACTGTCTTTCAATTTGCACTTAGTACTCTTGGATGGGCAATGAGGCCTGCTCAGGACAGTGACCTAATGTTGACAGGATCTTGCTTTAACTATAGGAAAAGAGTTGAAAATTGTTATAAATGTGAAATATCACTTGGCTTAAAAAGAATCTAGTACTACTTTGTAACATTTCAAATGGAGTAATCTAAGGGAAGATGAGGCTTTCCACTTTTGTAAAGGCTTATCATCTCAGAAATGCACAAGGGCAACGTTGCTTTGTACTGTGGTCTCACTATGAGCCGGAATTGTCTTTGTGGCAGAGAGCCTTTGTTTTGTTTTGAGTCTACAGAGGTGACAATGGAAATGAAAGTTGACATAGATGTGTTGATCTGTATAAAACCTGTTTGTTTTTTCTAATACTAGTTTCTTTTTATGTCTCAATGTAGTGAAAGTGTTGGAAGATGAAGTATGTGTCATCAGCTTTGTAAATTCAAATTATGTTTATGTTATGTTTCACCTTGTGCTGTATTAAGCATTGTTTAATGTTCTAGGAATGAGGGAACATAGACTGTGAGTATAAAAAAATGGTTCAGTGGAATGAAAAAGATCAGGGATTAGAAGAGCTTACCGGTTGGTGTGAAGATATATCCTCCTCACTTTCTGATTTTGCAGGTTCCCAACTGCCTCTTCTTTCTCAGATGGATTTTCTAAGTTCAACAAGGCACAGACAGGCGGGAGCTTGTCATTTCAATGAATTCCATTTCCTTGGGAATATGTCAAGCCCCATGTAAAATGACTCAGAGATGCCTGGGGATTATTAATCCACTCAGCCACCTACTGGGTGAGTTTGAAGTGTTGTTACCTCTCTACAGTCCTGCACACCAGAAGGGCATCTTTCAGAGGGAGAAATCTACTGGAAAAGAACCAATTTGTACACTCTGGACTCAGAGGCACAACTGAGGTAGACACTGTCTCCCCTCCCTGAAAGCCAGAGCCCTTGGCCTGGTATTCACTCTGACTCACGGTCGTGTGTTCCTGAGCAGAGTTGCTCCATAGGTTTTTCTTGGCTCTCATCGACATGTAAGTAGTTCTCCAAGCCTCTGGGTGGTTTGAAACAGCCACTCCTTGGGTTAGCAGTCTAGAACAAACTGTGCCATCCAAAAGATAAAAGGTATACACTAAACCCCAAATAAATCAACCTAGAGTGACCCTATAGAACTGCTCCATAGGCTTTCCAGGGCTGAAAATCTTTTTGGAAACAAGATTGACTCATCTTTCCTGTAGAAGGGTTAGTAGATTTGGATACTGACCTTTTGATTATCAGCTTAACCCATTTCACCACTAGGGCTCCTTGAGATAGCCCCAGGATGTCGATAGCCTCCATTTCAAAAGAAATATTTAATTGACAGATGAGGTGTTGGAATTTATAGATTGAAGATAATTTTAGACGTTCCTTTTTATTTTGTAGTTAAGAAAACAGGCTCAGAAGGTTTCAGAAGTTCATAAAGGCTGCATCCTACCTCATGTTCTCAGGAATAAAGGAGCATGCTTGATGCTTTAAAGATTTCCCCCTAGAAACTGTATCTTAGCAAATCTACATTTAATTTGGAAGTCAACTTATTGGTGTTTCTGTGATGCTGGAAGCCATAGCACTGGCATTTTAAATACCAGCACCGTTGCCCATGGTAGGCAGGTGTCAGCAGAGTTTGAGAACGATGACAAACTAGGAAGACGGCACTGAGAATCTTCTGAAAAATGTAGCCAATGAAAGCTTTAGAGATAGCACAAAACAATGCCTAATGTTTCATTCTGTTGTACGTACGGTCACTGCGTCACAGCCAATTCCCCAGCAACTAACAACAACAATTTGTTAATGACTAAGTTAAAACACAGACTCCAACAACGACAAAGTCGTCAGTGGTCACATGTAAAGTAAGTGGACAGGTGGTAACTTGAGCGGAAAGGAAGATAATACCTACAAGAGGGAGATGGCCAAAATGGAAAGGGAGAAGGATGGGGTATAGGAAAAGGCTTGCTAAGTTGTTGAAATTTATCATGAAAAATCAAGAAAAGTAAAACTAATAAAGTAATATTTTTTAATAGCCAAAGTTAATGAAATCAGTTTACATTTCCAAGGTGATATATGTTTTATGTATATTTAAATATTTGCCTATTGATTCATTATGTGGAAATATTTACTGTTCACATTGGCAGAAAAGCAAAACATTATGCAGTTTGTATTGTTAAAGAAAATTGGGCCCTGTCCCTCATAAGAATGCTCTTCCGTTGTCCCTTTTACCTCGGACTTATCATTTGCACCTGGGCGCACTCGATGCTGCTGCTGTGTGACAGTTCAATCACTCATCTGCGTGGAGCCTTTGAGTCTGCGGTGGGAGCTGGTTAAGCCTTTCAGAGGTGCAACAGCAATATGCGCTCAGAAAGAAAGAAGGGCACATTGCCCTACAAGACTTTCTCAGAAACCTTATCATCTTGAAGCACTGCATTTATCATGTAGCTATATTTACAAAAGAACAACAAACAAAATCACATAGGAAATGCATGTTTGGAAATGCAGTTGTGATTTTCAATGAGATTGGTTAATATTTATTTTATTATTTTTAAGTGAATTTTTAATAAATACTTAACTTTTATTTCCAACTCTGGCTTCCTTATACATGAGAAGATAAGGACTCAGATATGTTTAAGACAACCAATGCCCTGTTCTGTCTGTGACCCATTAAATGACACAGGATCAATTAATGACACATTATCCATTAAATGACACAGGATCAATAAGCACAGAGGGCCTGGTCAGCCAAAATCTATTTATTGAGACCTGTTATTCTGAAGGCATTAGTTACAAATGCCGTAGGTGCAGAATAACTTGGGGTTTTGTAACAGAGTTCAATAATAAATAAAAATAAACACATAAATTAGAAATAACTAGGGCCAGTTGTAGGGACTCAAAGAGTAGAGCTAGGTAGAACCTATCATAAAGGAGGCATCTGTGAGTGGATAAGCTCTGGGGTGGCCCATGGATAATACATGGGTGTTAGTGACTGAGGATGAGTGCCTTCTGATAGATTCAAATGAGAAGCGGAGCTAATCACACTTAAAAGGATAGGGTGGGAACAAAGGGAAGTAGAAAAGATCTTGCAGACTTGTGAGTGATCTTGTTTTCTGTCTTTTCTGGGTTAAGTCAGCCCTCATGGTGCTGGAGTGTTAAGCTGTTACAATTTTCATAGTTGTGGATACGGCCTTTATCGTGCCTGAACATTAACCCTCAGTCAGGGGTACCACCTCGTCTGGTAAGCACAACTGTCGGTTCTCTTGGGAGTGCGTTCTTTCCCTGACTTCTGCAGGATTGGGTGTTTTTTGGTAGCTCATTCCCATCATGAAAGTCTGCCTGGCCCGTTGTGTTGCAGGGTCATTCACTGTCCGGAGAGTGCACGAAGAATGAAACAGCGCTCTCGTGCTCCACTCCACCTCCTTGGCGGAGTCCTCTTCTCTACCCACTCTTAGATGTGGGTGCTCATCAGGCTCCCCTCTTACCCTGCTAAACATACATAAGCGGCTTCATCTTTATCTATCCAATTAGAGATTGTCCATCGATTATTCATCAATTATCCATCAGTTAGAGATTGTAAAATAGCAGCTCTCCCCACAAAACTCCCTTCTGAGCTCTAGTCAAATACAATCCAACTTCCTACAGACATCTTTACTTGGATGTCTCCTTTGCACTTGACATCTCTCCAACTGAAAGAGCCTTCTGCACACACCTCTTAGCCAAGTCTGTTTCAAAGGAACAGTACCCCCAACAGAGAGCAGGCTAAGGAGGAGCCATTTTCCTTATCCTTTGTTTCCACATTCCATTCAACTGCTAAGCTCATGGACCTTTATTTTTTAAATCCCTCTCCCACCTGCCTGCCTTCCTGACTCCTCCTTCCATTATCTTCCCTCAGGTACAAATCATCTCCTGAATGTACTGGCAAGGCTCCTACCTGACTCCCTCCCAATAGTTTCACCACCTCCCCCCACCTGTCGCACCCCACCCCTTCCCCATCTCTTCTACTTCCGGTGTCAGAAAAACAAAACTCTATACAAAACTAAATCTGATGAGGCCACTTCTTTCCAGGTTTTCACTGATTTCTCTTAGAGATTAGTCCAGATGACTCAAATAGCCGATTCCCCAGATGCTTATCCACTCACTTCACAGCGGCACTGCAGAAACCAGTCAACCTGGAATGGTGGGTGGTCCAAGTTTAGCTTCTGAGCCCGCTGGGTTCTTCGTGACAAGTACATTGAACATAGGAGGAGGGCTACAAAACTGTTTTAGGAAAATGGAGCTGAAAGATAATGGACTGTTCCAACAAACTCTGAAGCTCCCCGGTACCTTCTCAGTCGACGCCCCACGTCCTTTGGAACAATCAGGAGAGCTTGCTGGGTGTCTGGGCCAGGGTTGTTGTTTCGGGTGTGCTCTGCGTGACCTGATTCGTGAGACTGGGGTCTTCTTGGGAGCATCACGGCTCACACGGTTTCTCTGCCAGACCACGGGCGTGTCAGGCAGAGCTGAGCCCGTTCTGTTTTCATTTTTCTCACCTTGGTCTACTAAGTGAAGAGGACTTTATCAGAGTATTTGAAGAAAGTAGATTGGAATCCGATTTAATTCCACACCCCAATGTTATTGTTTCCACCATATTTTTATGCTTTCCCTAAGTTAAATCTACTCATCAGAAACGTGAGCATATTTTAGAATACTCTTCAAAAACACCAGAAAACCAATTCCTCTGTTTGTTGTTGAGTGAATTTCAACTCATGATAACACCATTTGATACGTAATAAACACTGTTCCATTGGCTTTTCTAGGTTGTAAATTTACGGGAAACACCAAACCAACCAACCTGGCTTTCTGCTTTTGTAAATATGAAAACCTAGAAAACCCTATAGAGCAGTCCTATTATGTAACATAGGGATCACCAGGTGTCAGAATCAACTCAACGTTCATAGGTTAACCATATAGATCCAGGAAGCTTCCTTTGGTGGCACTGCTGGTTGGGTTGAAGCTACCAAACTTTAGGTTAGCAGTAAACTCGTTGCTGCATTCAGGGACCTACTGTCTATGTGTGTGTGTATTTTCCCAGGTCTGCTGTGCATAGATGTTGACATATAAAGGACTCTAATTTCTTTAGTATATTATGAAAATGAGGTTTCGTATGGAAAGAGTTATTTTAGTTTTGGTGGTCTCTGCTCTTTTTCAATCTTTGAACTTACTTATTGCCATTGAGTTGATTATGACTGAAAGCAATTGCCCCTTTGGGATTCCATGATATTAAGTTTTTACAGGAACAAAAACCCTCATTTTTCTCCCAGGGAGAAGCTTATAAGTTCAAACTGCTGACTTAGACTGTCACTCTGAGGTCTGCCTTACTGACTGAATGGAAACTCCTTGGTTCGGAACCACTCACTGACCCAGGAAATCTTGGTGTGGTTAGCAGGTCTCACTAGTAAGGGACACCTAGGCTTCCTGGAGTCTGAGATACTTTTTTTTTGTTGCTTGTGGATCTCTATCGGTTCCCTGTAGTTTATTGACAGTGCCCCATCCCCCTGCCCCCTTGCTCAGGAAGGGATGGGAAAGCAATAGGAAGGGAATGGGGTTTTCTGTGGTGTGTCCGAGCCTGTGGTCAAGTCTTCTGCAGCTCTCTTTGTTGTATTTGGCAATAGTCAGCGCTCTTCTGAAATCTGCATTTTCAGAGCCCAGGGTATGAAGTGATTTGGGAACAAAGGAAAGTTGGCACTGGCTCTTTTAGCGTGTGCCTCATTCAGATGCAGGGAGGAAAGACATGACAATTTGCTTCGGGAAAGATTACACCCCATGGGGCAGCGCAACTCTGCTTTAAGGGGTCACTGTGTGTTACAAATCAACTGGACAATAGTGGGTTTGGTTGGGGTTTTATTCAGATGCAAGGGACATATCCAATACTTTGTTCTAACACTTCACCCCCTGTGGCAGTTACATAAACTCCTGTCAACTAGCGAAGGTGGAGTCTAGCCTGTCAATCAGGTTATAGCCAAGGAGGCTGCTGTGTGTGTGTGGCCTTCCCCTGAGGTTTCTGGGAACTCCTGGATTCTTTTCTGGAGGTGGAACACAGACTGTCCCTATGAGACAATCCTGTAGACAAGCCACATGGAGAAACACTGATGGCAGCTGGAGGAGTCATGTGGAGACCCACACCAGCACTGAGATCCTTCCACCACCACTGGATTCACAAGACTTCCCACCCACTGGCCTATGATCTTGCATTCGGAGTCATTGCATGTGTTGCATGAGTCTGAAGAGGAACTTATAGATTGGTATTGGACATATGGGCTAATATTGGATTTATGGACTTAATCTGGACAGGGCTGGGATGTGTTCTTAATATACAGTTCTCTGTGATATAGCTCTTTCTTATACACCTATGAGTATCTATACATTTATCTCTCTAGTCTACCCAGGCTAACATACTCTCCCCCAATTATCTAATCGTTGGAAATTATGCTAAATTAAAGATAAACTCACTGTCGTCCACTCAATTCTGACTTATACTGGCCCTATAGGGCAGAGTATAACATCTCCATAGGACACCCAAGGCTGTAAATCTTTATCAGAGCAGACAGCCTCATTTTTCTCTTCGGAGCTGCTGGTGGGTTTAAGCATCTACTGTAGCATCTACTAGTAGCTTGACACTTACCTGAAAGTGCCACTAGCTCTCCGCCATTAAAGATAGGTAACTATTTAATGTTACTTGAATTTGAACATTCGCCAAATACTTGTTCATCTACTTTACTAACAAAATATTCCAAATAGCTGCAAAATATTAGAAGTGTACATTTCTTTTTTAATGCTTTTAAATAATGTTAATAAAATATCAACTGTATTTACAATGTATAAATGTTCAGGAAAGCTTCCACTGATCACATGTGATTCATGCCAAGCCACTGTGATCTGCACATACTATCTCCTTTACAAATAACATCTGGCAGTAAGATGTTACTGTAAGATGTACTGTAAGATGTCTCTCCTCTGCAAAGATGTCTTAAAAATGCAATGAAAACTTCTGAATATTAAGTACAACTCTCTAAAAAATAATCCTGACACAAAGAAAAAATGTTAAACAAATTACTTTTTATGAACTATTTGCTTCTTTGTAAATCTTCCCTTAGACTCAGATAGAGCTTATCTTATATTTTGTGAATATTTTAATAAAAATGACAAGGTAAGGAGAATTAATGACACCTACCTTTGAAAATTATGAAATTATTAAAGGAGCTCAACACATAACCACTCTAAGTGTTTCCAGATACATTTGCAAAGTAGTGGAAGTTGCTAAGTCCCTGAGCTATTATGTGCATTGTCCTAGTAAAAATGATAAAGTAACTTAAGCAGAAGTGTCCATCTCTGATTTTATACCACATCAAAAACACATTACAAGATCCTCATCACAAATTACATTTTAAAATATGAGGATAAATATAAAATCTGACTGCTAGGGTCCCGGTGCCTACATGCCTGAATTTATTCTCAAAAAAAAAAAAGTGTTTAGACATGTCTCTGAGCAGTGGATGACAGCCGACCGGTTCTCTCAGTAATCTACCTGTCTTATGAGTTGAAATCAACTTGATGGCGATGAGTCTGGTTTTTTGGGGGGTTTGCTTCTCCTTAGGGTGCCTTCCGAAAAAAGGTACAATCAAAGGCATGGTTTCTGCGGGAATCTGCTGGGTCAGTTATAGTCAAGACTGAGAGGTGAGCTGAAAAGGTGATGGCAACAGTCACTGGGGATTTCGAAGGGGTAATAGCGATAGACTTGCTTGAAGAACGCAGATAACCATTGAGACTACCAGTTCTAAGAAAATGACAACCTACATCAGTGAGAAAAATGCCCCGGATTTGGCACGGGGGAATTTTCTCCCCGTCTTAGTAATGCACTTGCTCTTTCCTCACGAGTGGCCAGGGCTGTCCCAGTAGAGTTTTGTGGGGAAACTTTATCCATCCATCCTACAGCCCTCATTTGTCTCTGCAGATTTCTTTTTGTTCTCCAAATTGAAATAGAATGTCCAAGGAGCACATTTTGAGCCTCCGGAGGCTATCTGAACTCTCACATGACTGAAGCAAATGTGATTGGGAAGCAAGTGAACGTGTGCCTGTTGAGAGTGAGATTCAGGGCAAGGTCAACTATTTTGCTGTAATTATAGTGGGCATTTCATGGCCCCCTTTGGGTGACTACTGTCTCTTGTGAAAGAACAAAACCACCGAATGCTGGAATATATGTTGTTGAATGAGAGATAGCTTATACCACTTTCACTCAACCTCCAGTGTGGTCTTGGGTTGGTGCTCTTGAATACCTTTCCTCACAAGAAGAGAGGTCACTCTGGTGGGGTGATGGGGGAAATTCTGGCTCCTACCACTCATCCTTTCTAATACTCAACCCCTGAACCAGGTGTAAGTTCTTCCATAGGTGGCCATACACCTTGCTGTACTATGTGCCTATCTTGGGCAAGCACGTCGAGACTGACTCACCCTTCATTTTCCTGGGTGCCTTTGGGAGTACACTGGGCTTGAATCTAAAATCATTTCTCCCTCTTTCTTTCAGACTTGGAGCAGATGAGTGAAGCCTGCCCCGGTCAAGTTTGTGAACACTCTTGCATCTTCATCCAGCCCTCCTCTTATTCCAGCTGTGCTCTGGCTACTATCTCTACAGAGGCAACCTGACACTCTAGCCTGGACCACCAGCCTTCGCTGCTGCGGCTCCATAAAGGGCCAATCTGGATATGGCACCTCTGTGCCCGATGGGGCAGGGAGCTCAGTGGATAGGAACTTTGCCTTGAATCCTGCAGGTGCTTGGTTCTGAAAGGCCTTTGGAATGCTCCTTCCAAAACCAAAGTCAAACTCATTGTCTCGAGTCGATTCCAACTCATAGCGACCCAAACCCAAACTCGCTGCTGTTGGGTGAATGCTGACTCATAGTGACTCCCTGTACATTTCTGAGACTGTAACTTTTATGAGAATGGAAAGCCCTATCTTTCACCCACATTGATCTGCTGACCATGAAGATCACATAAGTAGTACACCAATAGGGCTCCACTCTAAAGAACAGGTGTAATCGCCTTTATGGGTTTCCCGGATGGCACGTAAATACTTATTCTAATAAAATGCCCTGTCTTTTTCTGCTGGGAGCAGCTGGTGGTTCCCACTGCTGAGCTTGTGCTTAGCAGCACAAGACAGAGCCCACTACACCATTAGGGCTCACGTCACCTCTTTGACAGCTAACTCATGAATATATATGCCCATGTATATAGGCTCTCCCTCGTATACTTCATTTCTTACACCTGCTCCCTGAGATTATGTTCTAAAATAAAGCACTGCATATGTGTCTTTATCCTGAACTCGCTCTTTGCATACCTGCACTAGAACAAGGGGGAGTAGACGGTAAGGAAGCAATGACATCTTATTAACAACAAGAAGAGATCCATTAGGTAGGTCCCTTCTAATTCCTGCTGGTAAAAACGACCTTTCTGCCTTTTTGAGTATTAGGATGACATGCTACATATCATGAAGCAAAGAGCTCGCTTACTCTAGGTTATTGTGGCATTCTGAACGACAGCGCCTCCATTGCCAGTCTCTTGATCCTGTTAACTTTATAATAGGAATTAACTCCCTATCCGTGTGAGCACCATTTAACTTATTCTGTTCCATGTAGCCAAACTCATTCCTACCTGATACAATGGAGAGAACATAAGTGAACATTGGATTTATAGGGTTTAACATAGTGATTAAAATCTTGTATACATATTTAGAAAAATAAACCTATGTCTGTCAATACCCATTTATGTTGTGTGAAGGCTAAAAAACATTCTACTTTCTTTTAATGATTGTACGTGGTTCATACATGATAGCTTTCTACCTTCTTTTAGTTTGTCCAACATTTTTCCTGTTTCCTTACTTGGCCTTATTAGAACTTACTTTCTGTGTTATGATTTGGGCACACTTAAGAAATAGCCTACCAAAAAGGATGGCACATGTTTGGAGAGCTTAGGCTGTTGTCCAGAAGGATTGTGACACGTCTTTTATGTCTTGCTGAGTCTTTTCCTCAACTGAAGGTCTTCCCATTCACGATTCAACAAGGAGGGCAGCATCTTACCCAAATGCCTAATACTGAGGCACACCACAAAACTGGTTCTCAGCTTCATCATTATGCTCGATTGGAAGCCAACCCTATTCTGTAGCGTTAGCAAGAGGAAAAGGAATATTTATATTTTCTGCACTTGCATATACATGTGTTTTAGAATTTTGTCTTTTGGAAGACACAGCATTGCAGTCCAAACCTGCAAGGGCTCCAAGGCACAGCTGTCGGAAAGGGAATTGCTTCACAGATATGAAACTTTTCTTTGCTCATTATGATCTTCTTAGATGGGAATGTAGTAGTTGAAGGCAAGCGTCTACATGGAGTCTTTTAGTTTCTGACATTGATGAATGGTTTTCTGGGTCCCAAGGTGGAAGTTTACTCTAGGGCTTCCATGAATAATATGGGTATCAGTTAAGTGTCGAGCAACTCCAAAACAAAATAACCTTTAAACTTTAATACTACAAGGTTCTTCCAAGTAGACTGAATACTAATTTTACAATCAACATTTCTGTTGAAGATTCAACATGGCCTGGAACTAAGCACAGCAGTGAAAGTAGAACAAACACAGAGTTGGGGATCAAAAGAGTTGATCATCACAATAACTAGTCTGTTCTGCTTCAGGTTAAATGATCTCAGCAAGTCATCTGACCCTTGGTATCCCTTCTTCTAGAAACTCCCCTACTTACTTGATAACGATCATCTGGGAACGAGCAGGCTCGTCCATCTCTGAACATTTGTCAAGATTCTTTACCCAGTAGGTGTCATGCTAAGTTCCTTTCTTGCCGATCATAGGAAGTCCATGCGGTCATTACTGTATTTGAAGAAACAAGAAATAAGAGAACTGCATCATTTTCTACATTGACTTAAAACATGGCAAAGCTGGGACTTAAATTTGTGTGACTTCTTTCATTCTTTGTTGAGTCCATTGGGGCTGGTTTCAAATGTCAACTTTGCTGATTATCAGCTATGTCCTTGGCAAATGACAATCTCTTGCCATCTGATTTTGTTATGCTTAGTACCTTTGAGAGGAGGAAACAATTTCATTCACCTGAAGAACTGAGTGCATTTTATAAGAGAAGCACTCACTACACTGTGCTGCCATTAATGCATAGGCATCTAGTAGATTCCCTCAGACACAACTGTTTTTATTGGATATCATTTTTGAAGGCACCCTAAGGAACCTAGAGCCTAGTTCATTCCTGAGAGAAATTGTCTGCAGCTATCTACTGAACTCTGTAGACACATTTTAACACATTTTGTTTGGAATAAATCCATGCACCCAATGGCACTACTTTTTGTCTTAGCTCTCATATAGTGTACCGTCTGAAGCCTGCCTTTGTCTGTTTCCACTTTTCCTGCTTCTGCCTCCTTTGTCCTCATTCTATAGTCTCTGCAAACCCTTTACTTGCTGTAACACGCTAAGCTAATTGGAGTCCTTTTTGGAAAATGGCAAGATAATAAGCATGTACTATCAATGCACCTTTCTTTTCTTTAAATCATTTTATTGGGGGCTCATACAACTCTTATCACAATCCATACATACTTCCATGTGTCAAGCACATTTGTACATTTGTTGCCATCATCATTCTAAAATCATGTTCTTTCTACTTGAGCCCTTGTTACCATCCCCCCGCCCACATGACCCATAAACCCTTGATGATTTATAAATTATTATTATTTTGTCATGTCTTACACTGTCTGTCATCTCCCTTCACCCACTTTTCTGTTGTCCATTCCCCAGGGAGGGGGGTTATATGGAGATCCTTGTAATCAGTTCCCCCTTTCTACCCCACCTTCC
>NW_022103896.1:81726910-81728435 GCF_000313985.2 Echinops telfairi | reverse complement strand
CCTTTGCCTCCTAGTTCTTTCCTCTATTTCCTTTTACTTTCCTCTTGTCCCACTATCATGCTCAGCCTTCATTGGGGTTTCACTTTCCTCTCAGTTACATTGCCTTTGATGAAGCCCCAACAGGCCTCCTATACCTTCCTTGTAACTGACTTTGGATCATTTGTTGTTCCCTTGTCCCTGGGCTTCTTAACAACCACTTCCTTTCCATGAACCCACTTCCCCTCTCCTCTGTCCCCCCAACCAACGGTCCCATTGTTTTCTCCTCCAGATTGTTTTCCTACTTATCTTATCTAGATAGACCTGCAGAGATAATAATATTCATAAAAACAAGACAGAACAAAAGAAAACAAAACAATAACACAAACAAGAAATCAATGACCAAAAAAGAAAAGTCTATAAATAGTTCAAGGTCTATTTGTTGACCTTTAGGAGTGTTTTCCAGTCGAATCTGATAGGGTGCCACGCCCTGGCCCCAAAGTCTATTTTTGCTATTCCCTGGGGACTTTGTTGCTCCGCTCCCCTTGCTGTTCTGTTGCACACCCTTAGTGTTTCGCCTCAGTGTGGGGAGGTCAGATCTGGCGAATTCCCACACTGTCTCCAGTGTTGTCCCCTGTAGGGCAATGGGTCAGTGAGGGACGTCCTGTCTTGTAGTGTGGCCCACCATATAGTCCTCTCTGTGCATTGGCTTCTCTGAGGAGGACTATCGTCCTCAGGGCTTGGTGGGCCAGGATGTGCTCTACTTTCTCTCCCCCGCACCCCTTCATTTGCTCCCGTGTGCTCTCATCAAACATGTCCCTCTCCCTGAGCTGCAGCTTCAGTGCTGTCCTCTGAAGTGAATTCTAATGGGGGAGGGGTGCACCTTTTTTAAGGCTAGAGTTTACCACCTGGCTGCTAGTTTTCCCACCCTAGTTTCTCCAGTGGGAAATGCCTCGGTTCTTGGCTTCGCATGAGAAAGCATTCACACGGAAACCTGGTTTGTGATCCACATGGGCTTTTATAAAGGACAGAAGTTTTGGGTTTTACAGTTACTGACCACAGGCAACTCACAGACTACACACCCACATGTGGTGGCGTGAGGCCAAAGCATAAGGCAGAGAAGCAGCGGAAAAAGGGGCTGTGGTCTCTAGCTTCTGGCCTTTAGGGCCTTTGGCTGGGAGGCATGGTCGTAGGTACTGGTTGATCCCCTAGGCTCAATTAAGCTCACCTGGCCGAATTTGGGCTTACCCAGGTATACAGAGCACCTGGCTGGAGTTTGATCTGGTGCAAGCCTCTTAGACTTTATCGGCTTCCAACTTCCTGTAAGGCAGGAGGAAAAAGGGGCTGTGGTCTCTAGCTTCTGGCCTTTAGGGCCTTTGGCTGGGAGGCGCGGTTGTAGGTACTGGTTGATCCCCTAGGCTCAATTAAGCTCACCTGGCCGAATTTGGGCTTACCCAGGTATACAGAGCACCTGGCTGGAGTTTGATTTGGTGCAAGCCTCTTAGACTTTATTGGCTTCCAACCTCCTGTAAGGCAGGGGGGCGGGGGT
>NW_022103896.1:81721333-81726810 GCF_000313985.2 Echinops telfairi | reverse complement strand
GACCTAACAGTAGCTTGTCTGTTATGATGCTGGAAGCTATGTCTCCAATATCTCAAATATGAGCAGGGTTTCACATGGTGGCAAGGTTTCTGAGAACCTTTCAGTTTAAGGCAGATTAGGAAGAAAGTCTTGTTGATCTACTGTTTAAAATTAGTCAGTGAAAACTCTAGAGCTCAGAATAGAACATTGTTTGATATTCTGTAAGTTAATGAGCCTCTTGTATTGGAGGGCACTGAAAACAATGAACTTGAGCAAATTAACTATCATGGAGATGGAGCAGGATCATGTACTTTCAGTTTTTTGTACATGGATCAGAGACCACTTGATGAGAACTAACAACAACAGGAAGAAAAGAGCAACTTTCAGCATTAGAATTCATGCAAATACCTTTTCTGAATAAACTGACAGCAGCATTTCATGGGTCAATGTACTTGCACTACTCTGAATACTCATATAATTTCACTGAGGACTGTGGCAGAATCCATCTATATCTGCTTAGCCATGGGTGGATATTCTTAACATGTGAATGCGGCAAGTGTAGGCCATGTTTTAGGCAGTTAGAGAAATAGGGTTCAAGTTAACAGGAAGGACACTATAAAAATTTGAAGATTTGTTCTTTACTTCCCCCCCTCTTGACCAGGACATTTTTATAGAATTTCTTATCAATATGTCCAGTTCTCCTGGTTGAATGAAAAGGGAGCTGAGTGTTCACAGAGGCACATATTGCATATTATTAGCCACATATTCCATGTTATTCTCATTCTTCTAACTCTCCTTTTTCTGTTGCTCTAGGTAATTAGAGATCACTGGCTCTGCCTTAAATCACTGCTGACAAACTTTTTGGACCCCAAACACTCAGCAAGGAACTAGGAGGTAGAGCAGAAGTGTTCAACGTGTCATTCGGCTAAATGAACTGGCATCTCATTAATCCATGACCCGAAACCCGCAAACCTGATCTGACACTGTCTTCAATTGTATATAAGCAGACTCGGCCAGTTCTCTCTCTCTCACGCTCTCTGCTATTCCTGTAAATAGCAGCTCCTTGACAGTAATTACAATAATAATCTATGTAACCTAACCCTTAATCAGTGTGACTTTTTCCATCATCATTACTGCTCCACCCGTCTCTCCTTTCTTCTAGCTACTACT
The DNA here is from genome assembly GCF_000313985.2 of Echinops telfairi. Taxonomy (NCBI): domain Eukaryota; kingdom Metazoa; phylum Chordata; class Mammalia; order Afrosoricida; family Tenrecidae; genus Echinops; species Echinops telfairi. The sequence goes on along the minus strand of NW_022103896.1, from coordinate 81,725,661 downwards.
AAGCTTCAGTTTCTATATTTCTATTTGTTTTCTTGTCTTTTTATATAAATGAGGTCACACCATATTTTTCATTTTAGTTGGCATTATGCCTTCCAGCTTCATTTAAATTGTTGCATGAATCGAGACTTTGCTTCTCCTGGTTGAGTAGCATTCCATTGTATATGTGCACCACACATTTAAAATTCACTTTCCTGCTGGTAGCCCCACATTTTATATTAAAAAAGAGAAAATAACAAATGTTGGTAAAATGTGGGGAGATTGCTGACAGATGCAAAATTGTACGATCATTGTGGAAAACAGTGTAGCAATTCCTCAAAACCCTACAAATACAACTATCATATGACTCAACAATTTCACTTTGAGGTATATGCCCCACAGACTTGAAGGCACATACGCAAACAGAGACTTGAAGTATTTATATTTTAAGCAGTAATGGAAACCTCAGAAAAGGGTGAGAAAAAATGTGAGAGAAGTCTGGAAATAACAATGGGTCTCTGTGCTGTTGTGTCTTGGAAACTCAGGTAGACACTTAATATTTGTCCCTGTGAAGGTAAAGCTTGCTCTCTGTATGCTGCCAAAGATTTCTTCCTGGCAAGGAGGAAATATAGTAACATCTCATTGCTGTCTTTTTGGGTTTTGTATGTTTGTTTTGTTTCAATAAAAAAAAGAAGTAGAAAAGCAAGATATACAAGAAAAATCTAAATGGTGTCTGCATGGACACATATATATAGTTTGTCCTTTTGGGAACTTTCACTAGTTTGCAAAGCTGTATGGAACTGAATTTTATATTATCTTTTTCCTTCTCCCCTTGCCGATTTTCCTTCCCTCTGGACTGTTATTTCCTTCTCTGAATTATTCTCCCTTGAATCATGTTGCAAAACTTGGTAAGATTTTTTTTTTCTTAGATTTTTAAATGCTTTCAGTGTGACATTGTGTGATAGGATTTCAACGTTTGATATATTTAAATTAGAAAGTCTTCTTCAATCCTTGCATATTATACTAATGTTTTCTTTTTCCTGAATAATAATAAAAGGGCACAGGACAGAAATATATTTTCACAGTACATATATTTAGACTGTCAATAGCCTAGTGGTAATGGAATGCAATTTGCTCTATCTTCAGATCTATAAATGCTGGATAACAGCACTCTGATATTACTAAGTCACTGAAATGATATCTTGGGTTCATTAACAGTGCAGTGCCTTCCGTGACAGGCAATCATTACAGGCAGCAGAATTGCAAATCTGAGGATATGCTAACAAGTATGGGCATTTTGGTTAAATAAAAAATATAAAGCCTAGAGCCAATGTTTTAAAGATGTGACCAATTTATGCAACAGTCATTAGAGATGACTTCATTTTATTCATTACCGTATTCTCATCTTAACAAGGGCTTGAAATCAATGCGCTGTCCATTTTAAATAGCTTAAAAGTGTTCGGGGTGACACCAATGACTGCATCTTGTTATTTTTGCAGTGGGTTTCAGCTGAAAGCTCTGACAAGATCATTTACATTTTTATTATATGGAATTTGCAAACAAAATCATGTAGAGAATTAGACGGATGCTATGTAGTGTGAACGGTCCAAGTGGCACAGCTATTCACTGAATGCTAACCACAAGTCAGAAGTTCGAACCCACGAGCTGCTCTGTGGGCGAGAGATGAGACTGTCTACTCTCTTAAAGATTTAAATCTTGGGAAACTCAAACGGGCAGTTTCACCCTGCATAGGAGTAAGAATTGACTCAGTGGTAGTGGATTTGGAGTTTTGGTGTTAGGGATTTTTTTATATAGTTCACAATTACCAGACTAAAATAAGTGACTAATATATTTGGATCTGAATTCTGACATAATTTGGGAATATGTTTCAACTTCAATGAAAATAAAAGTTCTATAATAGTAAATTAGGATGTTGTAAGTTAAATCATCTCTTCTTTGACTTTAATTTATTTCTCAAGAAAATTTTCCTTTATGGAAAGCACTAATTTTTTTTCCCAGTGAGTTTTTCCCCCCCTACTTTAATGACAAAAGGATAGAGCCTATTTTAACTCAACACGTCTTCCAGGGTTGGCCAAGTGGTCCTTACTATTTTTGTGTCGATAGTTTTGTCTTCAGATTAATTTGTATGAATGAATTATAGGATGTGAGAGTGATATTGGTTATTTTTGTCTGTGGCACAAGTATGCTTTTCACCTGCTATCCCAGGAAATGGTTAAAAGTGTTCCTTCTCACCCTCAAGTGTCTTGTTTGGTTGCCAAGTTAAATTACTGCTCAACATTTAGCCAGCTGCCACTTTTGATAAGACTGCTGTAGGAATTTAAAAAGAGAGACGTGTCAAACCTGAGATAAATGTTTGATTGCACTATCTATTTCAGAAGGAAAGTTTCACTTGTTTAGCCTTAGCTAGTTATGCACTTGCACAGCTCTATGTTTTTATTATAAATACTTGGTAAATTAAAATTAATTGTATCAAGTAAGACTTTATAAATATAATATATTTATATTGTTGTGAGGTTTGTTCTTTATATTATGTACTTAAAGAACTCATACATTTAAATCCACAAGTAGTGAATTTTTAAGCTGAATTTTTATTTGCTCAAACTAAGGAAAAAAAGCTTAAAATGATGCTAAAATCAGTGCATGCAAGAGATTTCTTGGTGGTCCGTATGCTTCAGTTCAGTCATCCGTTTTTTTTATGTCAATGGCTTATTATTGTATAATGAGAAAAAAATGTGCACAAATAGTGCTCTGGACCCTGAAATGTTGTGAATAGTTATAGCAATGTCATGTTTTATTAGCCATTAAATAATAATGTATTAGAACAAATTCCAAAACAGAAGTTGGAAAGAAATATTTTGCAATTAACCAAGGAATTCAACAAATTAGATCATATATTCTTGAGAATTGTGTTAAGCTCTGATTAATTAGACACCTGTGGAAAAGGTGTCTAATAGCTGAGATTTGCCACACAAGGTGAATTACTTCTTTCTATACAACATGAACAAAAGTTGTTTATTTTGTTTATATTAGTAATATAATCAATGTGCAGAAAATAAATAGAACATTTTCTACCCATATGAAGTTTATGTGTTAGCAAACTAGTAGAGAAAATTATTTATAAGCATATTTAAATTTTAAAGATTTATTAAATGGCAATAAGTGCTAAATAAAAAAATCAAATTACAGTGGTGATAAGCAGTTAGGCAACCCAGGAGGAAGCTGACTAATTTGAAAGGGAAGTACTATCTTGTCTCTGGTGGTCCTGATCCTGACAGGAGTATTGTTGAGAAATGGAGGTTTGAACCAAACTTTCCACATTGCTGTCACATTGGCTGTGACAATGGTGACTCCTTGTATGTCAGACTAGAACAGTGATTCACAGGGCTTTCAATGGCTGCTTTCTTGGGAATAGATTATCAGGTCTATTATCAGGGTGGATTGAACACACAGCCTTTCAGTTGGGGGTCAGGAGTATTCATGATTTGTACTACCTAAGAACTCTTAAAGGAAAGAAAGGAATTAGGGTAGTGAATATCTGGGGAAGAGCATTTCACCTGAAAGGCAGGAGTAGGTGACTTGTTTGAGGACCAGTTATGTCTGCCTTTATTAAGCCCAGTAAGATTGCGGGAGTTTGGGTTGTGTATGCATGTTGGGGTCTCCAAGACCACTGCTTGGATTGAAGATCCTTAGGAAGTGCCACATACTAAGCACACTGTCACACCCATGGCTACAATGAATCACAATACAAAGTCACAGAGCAGAAGTAGCAAAGGGAGAAGGAACAGGAAGCAAAGCCTTGGGGAGATCAGGCACACGCTTACAAGGCATTAAGGAGCATGTGTGATTAATTTCCCAGAAGCCAGAGTGAATTATTGAAATAAGTGTGAAATAGTGCTAACAAAATACTTAGCCTGGTATGGAGCCAAATGAAAGGTCTACATGATTTATTTGTAATTTTTTTTCTTTTACTGAAAATATACATAACAAAACACAAAGTCATTGAGAAAAATTTACATGTACAATTCAATGCCATTGATTATAAACTTCGTTTTGTGTCAGCATTCTCACTATCTCTATTCATGTTGGTTTACTGCAGTTAGTTTATATTCTCAGTGTGTGTTAGACAGGGTTCTCTAGAGAGATAAAACCAGATTGCTAATAATCAGATAGATAGATAGATAGATAGATAGATAGATAGATAGATAACATAAATAGTTAAATTATAAAGCAGTTATATAGATTGATAGCTATATAACACAAGAAATAAACAGTTAAATTATAAAACAGTACAAATGGCTCAGTATAATTCAAACGTGTTAGAGAGTTGTGAG
>NW_022103896.1:81718877-81720053 GCF_000313985.2 Echinops telfairi | reverse complement strand
TGTGTCTTTAGGAGCCCAATCCATCGTTCTATCAAGCCAGCAGCTTCAGGATGATGAGGAACATGATACGACCAGTGGATTCCATGGGAATGGGCCCATTGCCTCACTGCATTTGCTGTGAAGTGTGTGCCTTGATCTGAAGCAATGCTATGTGGGATGCCATGCCGGTGGATGAGGCATTCTGTAAGATCACGAACAGTAGTTTTGGCAGAAGCATCGCATGCAGGGAAGGCAAATCCATATCCAGAGTAGGTGTCTATTTCAGTAAGAACAAAACGCTGTCCCCTCCATGATGGAAGTGTCCTATGTAATCAAAGAGTGAGAGACAAGAAAGGCGAGGCTCATTGAGCCATTTATCTTCCATCCTTTAATTAATCCCAGATGTGTTTATTGGCCAGGCTGGTGCAATAAACTTACTATCTCACAGCGTTATAAAGTTCTCAATGATGCTTTGGAGTTAGCTATCCATTTTGATTTCATATAGATAATTCTATAAAAAGGATCAATACTCATGGCAAACATTCTTTATTAATTTGGCTAAGCTGTTGTTCAGTTATGTCTGTTGGCATGGTGACTTGCTTGTTAGGTGCTATCAGCACAATATCAGCAGTTTGAAACTACCACCTACTTCACAGGTAAATATGAGGCTTTCTATTCCTGTGAAGATTTCTTGTCTGGAAGACACACAGGAGAAGTTCTCTGTCATTTAGGGTCGCTCTGAGTCAGAATCACCTCAATGACGCTGAGTTTATGGTTTGGTTGTTAAGTTAAAAGATGACATCTTGGCATAATTTCATTTCAAGCTTTAACAATTGTTTCTAGGGAGTGAATTTAGGGGCTGCCCCAGTTTCAGAGGACAGAGGGAATGTGGTTTCTACCAGAATTTGCAGTTCTAGTCCACATTTTTCCTGGTTTTGGTCAGAATCTATACACTGGGCCCTCGATGAAAATGTTCAGTAATGGAAGCTGAGCACCAGCCATTTTTTCTGGTTTCATGGCAAAGGACTAATTCATGGAGGACATTAAACCTATAGTCCATTTTACCCAATTGGTCTTTCTATCGCTGTTGCTCTAGGGATGGAGAACATCTTATAAGACTAGAGAAATCTGGTACCAGACTTCAACCCAGTGCTCTAAGATGTGAATGCAACATACCAGCATGAAGCAGGAAACCAA
>NW_022103896.1:81715038-81716606 GCF_000313985.2 Echinops telfairi | reverse complement strand
TAAGAAAGAGCTTTATATAAAAGAGTAATTATATATGAATAAAAAGTCCCAGCGCAGTCCAGATCAAGTCCATAGGTCTGATACTAGCCCATATGGCCAAGACGAGTCTGTAAGTCCCTCTTCAGACTCACATAACACATGAATAATGCTGAATGCAGGAAGATCACAGGCCAATGGGTGGAAAGTCTGGCAGGGGTTTCACCGTGGCTCCTCCAACTCCAGGGCTCTAGTGTGGCTCCATGTGTCTTGTCAGCAGGAATGTCTTACAGGGAGTGTCTGTGTGTTCCACCTCCAGTGAGCTATTAATCTCCTTAGTGTCTCCAAAATGAGATCATCAAGCTGCGACTAGATTGACAGGCTAAACCCCACCCCTTCACATTTAAGTCTCAAGTTGACAACAGATTATGTAACTATCACACTATCCCTGCTCTAGGCCAATTAAAAAATTAATTGTTGTACCTTGAGTAGCTTTTTACAAGCCTTTAAGACCCCAGGCAGTACTCACTGAACTCGAAGGTAGAAAGAAACACTGGAAACAACATTAGACAATTTGACTGCATAGTCCAATTAAGTCATGATTCTAAACCTTTGTACTAATGAAACTAATCACAGGAGGCATTTAGTTGGATCTAATACCAGCAACTTAGAAGCAAGGATGGTGAGACTTTGGACATATTATCAGGATGGTCTCATGTGCTTTGGACTTGCTACCAGGATCGATCAGTCCCTGGAGAAAGACATCATGCTTGGTAAAATAGGGGTACAGCTAAAAAGAGGAAGGCCCTTGATGAGATGGGTTGACTCAGTGGTTGCAACAATGGGCTCAAGATGGCGCAGGACCAGGCAGTGTTTCATTCTGTTGTACATAGAATTGCTTTGATTTGGAACTGAGTTGACGGCACCAAATAACAGCAAAACCAAGTAATAGCATCACTACTTGCCTGTCAGTTAGCCATGATTTGGTGACTTGTATGTTGTAATGCCATTATTATTCCAGACACCAGAATGTTTACCCAAACAGATTTCAGTACAGCTTCCAGATGAATAATAGGCATTCCACTTCTAAAGGATTCAACAACGCAAGATTTATGAATAGTTGCAGAACTCTATTGTCAAATATAGTTTTAAAATATGAGGCTTCTGAGTTGAAATGTACTCAAAATATGATTGGGGAAGAGTTTATCTGAGTGAGATGAAAGGGCTGCATCCTCAAAGTAAAATTGACTATAATGGCATGGATAGAGTAAAGCTTTGGGGAGCTTCATTTGCTGTTGGGGCATGCTTCAAAATGAGAAGAAACAGCTGGAAGGATCCATGAATAATTAGAACAGGTACAATGACCAGGAAAATGTAAAGTTGTCAAAAGTGACATGAAACATATAAAGATCAATGTCCTACGCATTAGAATTAAATGAACTGGTATTGATCATTTTGAGTCAGACAATCCTATGATATACTATGCTGGGAATGAAAAACTCAAGAGGAAAGGCTTCTCATTCATTGTGAGAAAGAACATTAACAGATTTAAAGTACAGTGCTGTTTTGATAGTATATCTATGCATATACAA
>NW_022103896.1:81712086-81713788 GCF_000313985.2 Echinops telfairi | reverse complement strand
TTTGTCCCCATTCCAAAGAAAGGTGATCTAACAGAATGCTCCAAAATTTGCAGGTCATCCAACAACCACTGCCCTAGTTCATTGACAAAGAGCTGCCAGAAATTCAGGTTAGATTATGAAGAGGATGTGAAAGAGGGATATCACTGTTGACTTTCGATGGATCTTTCTTGGCTGAAAGTGGAAAATATCAGAAAGGTATTAGTTCTGTTTTATTGAAAAGATATTGAACTGCATCAACCATCACAAACTATGGAAAACCTCGAGAAGAATGAAAACCCCAGAACATTTCATTGTGTTCAGGTAGAACCGGTATATGGAGCAAGAGGCAGTTGTACAAGGAGAACACGGGAATTTTGCATGGTTTAAAATTTTAAAAAAAGGTATGCATCCTCTCAGCCTATTTCCTCAATCTGTATGCTTACCAAATAAACAGAGAAGCTAGTTTATATGATAAAGAATTCAGCATAAGTGTTGTTGGCTGGGTTTGGGTTTGTATGTTGAAATTGTGGCATGGTGTTCCACTGTACATGACGGCATGTATGTATGTAATTGTGAATTTGTAACCATGCCAAACCTGCATGGAGTCGTCGCATTGATTGTTTTCTGCATGCTGTTAAAAGCCTTAACAATGTATGTTCCTCTTTTTTTTTTAAAAAAAAAGGTATGTATCCTCTCAGCCTATTTCCTCAATCTGTATGCTTACCAAATAAACAGAGAAGCTAGTTCATATGATAAAGAATTCAGCATACGGGTTGGAGGAAGGCTTAATAACAACTTTTGATATGCAGATGACATAATCACCTTGAACATGAGGAGGGCTTGAAGCCCTTGCTGTTGAAGATGAAGAATTGCAGCCACTTGTATGTATTGCTACTCAATGTAAGGAAAACCAAGCTCCCCACAACTGGAGAAATCATTACAAACACGATTATCAGAGAAAGATTGAAGTTGCCAAGGATTTTGTCCTGCTTGGATGCACAATCAATGCTCACGGAAGCAGCAGGCAAGAGATCAAACCACGTATTTCATTGAGTAAACCTGCTTCACGAGACCTCTTTAAAGTGTTCGAAAGCAAGCAGGGTACTTTGAAGACTAAGGTGTGCTTGGCCCGAACCATAGTATTTTCCACTGCCTCAGGTGACTGTGAAACTTGGACATTGACTCAGGAAGATTCAAGAAGAATTACCCAGTTGAATGAAGGTGCTGGTGAATAACTGAAATATCACAGACTGTGAGAAGAACAGCAAACGTGTCTTCGGAGATCTGCAGACAGCCTGATGCTTGGAAGCAAGGATGGTCAAACTAAATCTCATGTACTTTGGATATGTTATCAGGGGAGACCAGTTCTTGGAAAAGAACATCATGATTGGAAAAGTAGATCGTGAAAAAGAGGAAGAATCTTGACCAAATGGATGGACAATGTGGCTGTAGTAAGAGTAACTTTGAGGAGGAGTCAGACCTGGGTGGTGACGTGTTCTGTTGTCATAGGGTTGCTGTGGGTTGTAACTGACTGAAACGCACTTAGCAGCATACTTCGGAAACAGTTCTAGGTCAGAACATTCCTTTGGAAATTGTAGAACATGATGCCTTGTAGCATACAAACTCATGTAACAAACATAAATGTAGAAAGGTAGTTGAAGTTTAGGATAAATCAGTAACCTAGAACTCAGAGCTCTGTTTCTCAACCATGTGTTCGTTTTTT
>NW_022103896.1:81685975-81711082 GCF_000313985.2 Echinops telfairi | reverse complement strand
GGGACACCCAAAATATTCCTTAGAAGTAAGGATGGAGCGACCTCTGTTGGCTTACTCTGGATATATCATCAGGAAAGACCAATTCCCAGAAAAGAACACCTTGTTTGGTAAAGTGGAGGGTCAGGAAAAGCAAGGGAAATCCTCAATGAAGTAAATTGATACAATGTTTGTAACAGTGGATGCAGACATACCACAGATCATGATGTTGGCACAGAACCAGGTAACATTTTGTTCTATTACATGCAAGACAGAGCTAACTAGAAGGCAACTAACAGCAGCAGCACTCATTCTTCCGGCCTTCTGATGTGGAGAGATAGTTGTGCTTGATCTTAACCGGAATTCACTACTTCTAGCTTTAGGTTCTACTACCATTGTGATGGTTACACTGAACTCAGACAATGTTCCTGATTAAAAGACTTACTAAGGAAGTTAACAGGTTGTAAAGCAAGTGAGAATTGTTCATCAGAATATGTTACAATGTTTTCAGTGCTGCCAGTAGATGCTCAAAGGGCAGACCACTCCATTGGAAACCTCCATTTAAAGGCATTCACTTCAAGCTCCATGGATCAATAAGTCCAGCTCCCCCTATTAAGTGCCCAGGCGCATTCACATTCCACAAGCCAGCCACCTGCCCCAAAGCACTCAGTTTTGCTTGTTGTGTGGGTTAGGAAGTCAACCCCTCTGTTTCATATTCTGGCTCCCAGTTCTGCTCTGTCACAGATGTCTTCTGGATCCAAGAAGTTCACTGTACAGTGATCTAGGGGTCGGAGGATGCCCTCTGCTCCTAGTTCTTGTAAGCAGTGAGATTCCCTTTCTTGCTTCTCAGAGGGCTTATGTTATACGAGGCAGGATGGCATTTCAGTGAGTGTTGTTCGCAATTACAAATGAACCCTATCCACATCTTCCCCTATTTTCTTACCAGACCCAATCAGAAGAAGGTCGTTTGGCAGAATTTAGAAACTTTGAGTAGAAGAGTCACATTAAACAATTCACTGCCCTTTAAAAGTGTATATCAGTTTATATTTTATATTGAATTTATAACTAGAAAAAGTGTACAATTCTATATCGATTTTGCTTGATGTAATTCTATAAGTATGTTTGTTATAATATATTGTAGTTCACATAAATAAATGTTGTGAGGTGCCATTGCTTTGATTCAGACCCATAGTGACTTAATGCACAACAGATCAAAACACTACACAGCCATCCTCACAATCGTTCCCTATGTTTGAGCCCATTGTTGCAGCTACAGCATCAATCCATCTCCTTGGGGATCTTCCTCTTTTACCTGCCTCTCTGCGTTTTCAAACACAATGCCTTTCTTGTGTATACATTTATTTACACACAAGTTTTCTTGTTGGAGCTTTAGCCATTTTTCATTAATATTATAAATACGACTACTCTTAGTTTTTATCTTTGTGCCTTTGTCTGGTTGGTTGCTTAGTATAAATTCTTAAAAGTAGAATTGTTAGGTCAAAATATTCATAATTCATATTTATACTTTTAGATTGCTTTATAGTTGACATTAATAATCAAGCTAATTGATTCTTGCCAATACATAGGTTGAATTCTGTATCTAATAATATAATTTATATTTATTTTATTACTAAAGAGGCCTACATGTGCTGATTGATTATTTGATTGGTTTTCCTTTTCTGAATATTATTTCTTCTTCATACCTAAGCAGGCGTCTTGGTGCATCCCTACATGGTGCAACATGTGGTACTTCATCTTGAGCCACTATTACCTCCTCTTACTGTCCATATATCTTTATGGTCTCTGTCAGCCTCGTAATAACCTCTCTTCAACCAACATGCCGGTGATTTTATTATGTATAATTCCAGATCTGAGACTCCTCCTGACACCTCAAAATCTGAGCAAGCATCATATATAAAACGTTTAAAAAATTCCTATTTCTTTCTCTTCCTTCCCTCATCAAACCTATAGATTGTTCATTCATCTCTATACCTAAGTCAGGTTTAAGGTAAAAAGCTAGAGGCTACCTTGATTCGTCTCCTTTTCTCACTAATCATCAACTCTATATCAATAATTCCTATCATTTTTAACTTCTCAAATACATACCAAATAAGTTCATTTCACTCCATTTTTCTATAAAACATCCTATTTTGTCAACACTTGCTTGAAACCTCTGCAGCCTGTCACCCACACAGAGGGAGAGGAATATTTTAATATGCAATCAGATTAAATTAAGCAAAACAAAGCACCAAAAATATTGTCAAGTGGACTGTGAAGCACATTGATAGTATATATTTTTTAATCATTTTATTGGGGGCTCGTACTACTCTTATCACAATCCATATAGCCCTCCATTCGGTCAAGCACATTTGTACATACTTTTTTTTAAGCACCACTTTACTACTTATGTTACAATGTCTCCAGATAGCCTCACATCTTTTCTTTGGTTTTAATAACATTGATATATTTGAAAAACATCTAGCCTTTCCTGTTTAAAATGGAATATTTTCCATTTGTGTTTGATGCTTCTTTGTGCTTCGATTGAAATTGTGTGTTCGTGGCCAGAATACTGGGTACGGCGTTAGTAGGACAAAACAAACACCTCAAACGCACTGCCGTGGAGTTGAAGCCAACTTATCGTGACCTGATAGCACTGCACATTGATAATGGTAACTAATGTTTCCCCTTTCTATTCCATTTCAAGTGAAATTCGGACTTTCTTTTCTGTGTTTGAAATCATGGTTCCAAATCACCATTTGACTCCTTCCTTTCCCAGATATTCAACCATTATCTATTTTAAACTTTTCATAGATACTTTTTACTTGTTCATTTATTTCCTATTTTGTCGTTCTACCCTCTAGTTGTATAAAAGGTTCAGAAAAGGAGGAAGGTTTTGGTTGCTTATCACCAAGAATCGTATAAACACACAGAATTTTCAGGTGATTATATTTACTTTTGTGAGAATTGTGTTCTTTTTAGCTATTTTCTTTCATTGAAGACTATAGCTAGAAAATAGCATCATGATCTTTTTTATAACAAGCATATCTGTGTTTTCTCCATTAAATCTACTGCCAATACCAGTCGTATTAAAACTGTGTAGGGTATTGTATTCAAACTGATTGTAAGTTCGAAATCTAATGAAATCTGTTCATTGTTTCCATTATTATTTAGGAATCCTATGTCTGTTTAAATATATCTTTGCAAACTATAAAATATTTTAACATTTATAAAAATATGTAATATAATATGCAATGTGCTAAACAAACAAACCTACTACCATTGAATTGATTCTGACATAGCAAACCCCTTTCTGAGACTATTGATGTTTATGGGAGAAGACAACCTCATCTTTGTCCAGTGGTGCAACTGGTGGATTTGAACTACCAATGTTGTGGTTAGGAGTCCAATGCTTGTCTGTCAGTGTCACGAAGGCTAATATATATATGTTTATATATACACACACACATATATACATACATACATACATATATACACACATACATTTTCAAATGTTTTTCCCATTTTTTAATTTATGTGTAATTCATATTGATTTAGCTATGAGTTAGAAATCTAACTTTACTTATTTTTAATAAATGAGGAATCAGTTTCCTCATTTTATAAATGACATTTTCCAACTTACTTTAAATGCTGTATTTATGAATTGTGAAATGTATATATCTATTTATCTCCTCTCCCGAAGAATTCCTAGTGATGCTGTGGGTTGGAGGCTGACCTGCTACTTGCAAGGTTGGTGGTCAAACCTACTAGCTGCTCCACAAGAGAAAGATGGACCTATCTGTCCCGTAAAGATTTACAGGTAGTTTAGGGAATTATAAATAGGGTCTCTCTGAGTCAGAATTAAATCAATGACATTGGTGGTGTTTTTTGTTATCTTCCTTGACCCATCTATTCCTTTACCGCTACTAAACTCTTTAATGTATTTAATAATAATGCAACATGTAAAAAATGGCATAGCATGCTGTATGTGTATAGATAAGTTGAATAATGGAAAAATATAAATTCAATCATGCATAGGTATACCCTATAGTAACAAAGATAACAGATGTGTCGGTAAGTACATATGTATGATTTTTGTCTGAAAGATCTATGTATAGATAACTCCTTCAAACAAAGGAATATATATCCACATATTTATATAAATATTTTTTGCAATTGGTTGAGTATCTATACATCTAGTCACACTTCAGCCTCTCTTATATCTTCTAGGGTTTGCTCTTGTCCTCTTTGTTCTGTTTAATATGGAGTCTCCCACTACTGATGGATGTTACTTCCAGCAGTACGAAACCCACAAGCTACTACAGTGTGACAACCTGACAGATCGTGGAGAGAATGCATTAATAACCAATAAATGTATGAAAATATGTTAAACTTCAGCAGGATCCAGATAAATGCAAATTGAAACAACAATAAGCTTCAAATAGCATCCATCATCTTGGCAAATATTTAAAATTCTGAATACACCAAGTGCTGGCATGGATGTGGCATATTGGGAACTCCTGTGCAATGGTGGTCACTCTTGGCAATAAGAAAATACCTGGGGAAACAATCTCTAGTCTAGTGAAGTTGACCATTACATATGCTATGAAATTACATGCTCGGGTCCGTAGCATAGACTCTTTCACTCACATTTTAGTAGACATGAACAAGACTACTAAGGACATCATTGTCTGCAATAGCAAGTGATTGTAAGCAACCACCATGTCTCAGAAAATTGAATGGTTACATAGATTTTGGTATATTCATAAAACAATACTCTAGAGAATGAAAAACATTGCAGTTACGTATATCAATATAATGAACATCAAAGAAATAAGCGTTATTAAAGCAAGTTGCAAAATATATATTATATTTTATATACTGTCAAAGACATACAACACTAGGTTATGTATTGTTTACATGGTGAACTCAAAGAAAAACAAAAGACGGGTTAATACAAAAAATTAGGTTAGTAATCCTCTTAGCTGAAGAATGTGGTTGGAAAAGGACTCAGGCAGGGGACTTTGAAATGACTGATAGTGTTCTATTTGATAAGCAGTATCATGAGTGTATGGCAGTTTGTGGTAGGTGTGGGCTTTGTGCCTTGCTCAATTGGAAAGATGTCCAATAATAAACATGTTTTCTCTTATAAAGTAAAATAGAAAAATCACTATAATTGTATACTAATTTTCATTGGAAAATTAGAATAATATAAAATAATTTACACTATTTGATCACAAAATATTTTAGACTCAAAGCAGAAGCTGTGCAATTCAAATTCTCAATAATGAGTACTTATTCCCTCTAAGCATGTAAGGTTGACAAGATTATGAAGTGATCAAATAAAAGTCAATAGAAGATCCTTTTGATAGTGATTCCGAGTTTTTGCAAGATGATTTTCTTCAATATGAGCAATAATTTTTACGTGGTTATATATACGTATATATATATATACACATATATATGTATATATAGTAGACTCAACCACCAATAGCCAATAAGTCACTCTCAAGTTCGTTTAGAATTCTGCCATTCTTTATTGAAATTGCTATAAATTACAAATGAATAAAATTTTAGGAGGCACCTTTGTAATATTAGATCTCTAATGGAAATTAACCATTCTCCACTTGAATAATTAGGGAGAAATTAACAGAATAACTGGGTGTTATTGTTCTTAGTGGGCCTGGATTATAAATATGTAAAGATTTTTCTAGTACTATGTAATACCTAAAAATATTTTTAATTAATATGGTGTTTCCATTTTCTATATACTAAGAGAAACAAGTTGGTTAAAAGCTTACCTAGTATGCACTTAAAACTTAAATTTTACACCATTGTTTCTCTGCCTTGCCCATATACTAGAATCACATGGGGCCATTGAAAAAAACATTTTATTGATTTTTTAATTGAGCTCTTATAGCTCTTTTTACAATCCATATATCCATCCATTGTGTCAAGCACATTTGTACATATGTTGCCATCATCATTTTCAAAACATTTTATTTCTACTTGAGCCCTTCATATAAGCTCCTCATTTTTTCCCTCCCTCTCTCTTGAACCCTTGATAATTTATAAATTATTATTTTTTCATATCTTACACTGACCGCTGTTTCCCTTCACCCACATTTGTGTTGTTTGGAGGGGGGCATGTTATATGTTACTCATTGTGATTGTTTCCCCTTTCTCCCCGCACCTTCCCCATACCCTCCTGGTAACGCTACTGTCATTATTGGTCATGAGGAGTTTATCAGTCCTGGATTCCCTGTGTTGCAAGTCTGATCTGTGCCAATGTACTTCTGGGATAGCCAGATTTGTAAGGTAGAATTGGGGTCATAATAGTGAGGGAAAGGAGTATTAAAGAACTAGAGGAATGTTGTATGTTTCATCAGTATTATACTGCACCTTGACTGGCCCATCTCTTCTTTGTGACCCTTCCGTAAGGGGATGTCCAATTGCCAGATGGACTTTGGGTCTCCACTCTGCCCTCCCCCTCATTCACATCAATATGATTTCTTATTCTGGGTCTTTGATGCCTGATACCTGATCCCATCGACACCTCATGATCACCCAGGCTGGTATGCTTCTTCCATGTGGGCTTTGTTGCTTCTGAGCTAGATGGCTGCTTCTTTATCTTCAAGCCTTTAAGACCCCAAATGCTATATCTTTTGATAGCCGGGCACCATCAGCTTTCTTTCACTACATGGGACCCTTTAAACATGTTCTTAGACCTGGGCTCTAACCCACAGTACTTATATCAGGATCTCTGGGCTGAGGCTTAATTATCAGTAGTTTAAATATTTTCTCATACAGGCCTAATGAGCAATACAAATTGAAATCCATTCTTAATGCTTTTTCATCCAGGAGCCATTTTATTTGATTTTTAACAATTCAAGAGACCCATTTGTTTAATATTTATATCTGAAAAACATTCTCCCTTTCTTGAATACCTCCATGAGTTTTGGTGGAAAAGCAATCAGAAATTCAAATAGAGTTGAAGTTTAGTTTTCTAGGAATGGAGAAATTTGTAGTGCAGAGAAGATCATCATTAATGCAAATCAATTACATTGGTAATCTGTTTAATATGGGAATAGAGAGTGTGGCATTCAATATATGCCTACAGATGTGATACTAATTGTGTTAATTAGCTACCAAGGATGGAAATCAAAGAGGATTGCTTAATCTTGCTGAAGCAGGGTGACAGAATGATTGTATCAGTATTAAGCCCCAAAGCTAAGCCTTGCAATTCTGAACTCAACATCCTCTAAAACCAGCGAAAAATCGATTAGACTTGAATAATGTATTAAATCTGTTCTAGAATGATAGTCAACACAAATTATCAAAACAACATCTGAGGGCCTACTGAATATGAAAACGTTTTTAAAGCAGATGGATGAAAGAGCCCTGCTATACCTTGGGCATTTGAAATTTACCCGCATTTACATACGTTTATTTTTATGTTCATCCTGAATGCAATTATAAGCAGGTTTTTATAAGAATGACAAAGAAATATTATCGATGTAAGTGTAGGTGAAATACTCCACTAAATTTCTAATGGGCTCAAACCTGAGACCCATTGTGAGGACGGCCATGCAGCACCAGGTGAGGTTTCTTTGTCCACAGGGTCGCTAGGAATTGGAAAGGACTGGAAAACCGCTCACAACCACAACAGATTGATAGTGATAGTGCTTATAATTTATGTCGTCATGTAAAGAACACATTTTGAATGGATTTGTAATGACATCGTTTTGAGAAAATGTGGAGAAAGCTTTCTTATAGGAACCTCCTAGATGGCTACATTTGGCTGCTAATTGGAAGTTGGTCTGGTCAAGTTCACTACTCCCCCTGCAGGAGAAAGATAAGGTTGTTTGCTCCCATAATGATTTACAGCCTTGGAGACCCTGAGAAGCAATTTTACTTTGTCTTACAGGGTTACCACTAGGGGTCAGAATCTACTTACTGTGGTGGGCTTGAGTCATTATGTGCCATTACATATTTTAGTCAATACTTATTTAATTCAATACGTTCTTCAGTTAAGTTTTGTAGAATAACAACAATTTTCTCTGTCTTTTAGTTTGGGGTTTTCCCCCATGCTTTAGTGAAAACCTAGAAAAAAATTCTTCGTCTATAACTTTTATCACATATGCACCTATTTTTGTTGCTATTTAAAAACAGCAACAACCTGACAAGCAAAACCATTGTGAGGATGGCCATGCTATGGTACTTGGGGACTATGTGTTGGGACCAATAGGATAGCATTTAACAACCACAACAATTTGTTAGTGATAGTGCTTATCATTTATGCACATTAATTGCATTATAATCTGTTTAATACAGGAATGTAGAGGGTGGCATTTGATATATAAATCTACAGAGGTGATCTTAATTGTGTTAATTAGCTACCAAGACTGAAATCAAAGAGGATTGCTTTAGGAAGACTAACCAATCTAACGAATGTGTGTATGTATGTGTATGTGAGTTTGTGTATGTGATGTGTGGATGAGTGTGAGGGTATGGTATGGTTAAATTATGTGCATGTGAGTTTGTGTTTATGTGGGTGTGAGAGAAAGTGAATGTATTTATGTGAGCGTAGGAGATTATGTATATGTGTGTCATGTTAATATGTTTGTTTTTGTCAATGTGTGAGAATGTATGTGTAAGTGTGTGTGAGCATGTAAAGATAGAATTAGTGCTATTTCTATCATGGTAGCAAGTGGACAATCACTCAAAGTGAAAGTGAAGTGGAACCAACTGTTACAAGTGGCTGTTCTTGTTGATTTGGGGAAGACAGCCGCTAATGAGCACTTCTGCTTTTGTCCTATATACTAGTATCTATAAGAATCTCAGCCACTCAAGAACCGAATTGGGTCATAGACAAATAAAATACATGACAACTTGTAGTTGTATCACACTGTAAACTAATATACTATCAGCTAGCATTTTATTTCAGACATCGTGTTTGAATGTGTATGTTTACAGTATTTGAAGAAGTTTGAAAATGAATTATTCACCTCTAATTATACTTCTGAATATCAGTTCTGTTTCCCAAGAGTATTGCAAAGCTCATGTAAAAACTACTTGCCTTTAAGGGTGCTGAGTGAAAATCAGGGGAGCAGGGTCTTGGCGACCAAACCACCTTCCAATCAGCAGCCTCCCCAGTACTAAGTCCTTGAAGTTTTTCAGCCCTCATATGCACTTGGTTTCATATTTACCTTGATTTTTTTCTAGGAGAAGAAAGCTCAAATTTCCTTAAAATAGCAAGTAGAATCATTCACTGTGAAAAAGAAGTGGAACCAAGCATACCAAACAGTACACATGACTGCCATTACTGACTTTGGGAAGCTAGCACATGAGGACTCCTGCTTTTGTCATTTTCTCTCTCTCTCCTCTATCTATCGATCTTTCTTTCGTTCTGTCTATCTATTAAAAGATCATTTTATTGGGGGCTCTTAATCCATACTTTCATTGTATTAAGCATATTTGTACATATGTTGCCATCATTATTTTCTAAACATTTACATTCTCTTTGAGCCCTTGTTATCAGTTCCTCTCTTTTCCCTTCCTATGCCCCTCCCACACTCGTGACCCCTTGATAAAATATAAATTATTATTATTTTCATATCTTACACCAACTACTGTCTCCCTGCCCCCACAGTTTCTGTTGTTTGTCTCACTGGAGGGTGTATGTGTGGTTACGTGTCAATCACTGTGATCGGTTCTCCCTTTTCCACCTCCTCTCTCCACCTTCCCCCTACCCTCCTGGTATCACTACTCCCACTCCTGTTTCTGGATTCAGTGTTTCTTGAGTTCTTATGTCTTATCTGTACCAGTGTACATGCTCCTGTCTGGCCTGCAGTGAAAGGCAGGACTGGGGTCATGATACTGGGAGGGGAGGAAGCATCAAGGTACTAGAAGAGTATTTTATGTTTCATCAGTGCTATACTTTGCCCTGGTTGACATCCCTTCCTTGTGACCATTCTCTGAGGGGATGTTCCATTGTCTACAGATGGGTTTTGGGTCTCTGCTCTGACCGCCCTCATTCTGAACAATATGGTTTTTGTAAGTTTGTTTGTTTGGGGTCGTCTGATGCCTGTTACCCAATCCCGACTACACCTCATGATTGCACAGGCTGGTATGCTTTTTCCTTGTGGGCTTGTTGCTTTTCTGCTATATGGTTGCTTGTTTAACTTCAAGCCTTTAAGACCCCAGATGCTATATCTTTTGATAATTGAGCACCATCTGCTTGCTTCATCACATTTGCTTGTGCAACCATTTTGTCTTCAGCAATCGTGCTGGGAGGGTGAACATCAAAAAATGACAGGTTATTAGAACAAAGTGTTCTTGCTTTGAGACAAGGCTTGATTCAAGGCCCAAAATTCATTGTATCGAGGCCCTCATTGTATTGCCATATAAATATATGTACATAGGCCAATACTTCTATTTTTATGAATTAATGTATTTACATATGTACACACCTATGTTTATACCTTTATCCATAACTTTGCTTCCTAGATCTTTCCTCTGTTTCCTGGAGGAGGCTGGGAGGGACGGGGGAGGGCGGGAAGTGGTGAGCAAACAACTCCATAAACGGGAACAACCAGGGAATTAAAATCAACAATGACATGGACGTAGAGATTGTGGGGGTGTTAAAGCAACAGCAATCTAGCTGAGAGGAATCATTAAGAGGCTGAAGAAGGGCGAGCATACTTCTGTCTTTTATACTTGTCTCTCCATGATTCTCACCATTCATCTACCAAACTCAGACATGGTGCATTGTGTTGTGGGACTAGAGTTTACAGCTTCAATTTGCCTTTCAGATATAATTGATAATGTGACCCTTGTATGTATCAATTCCCTGGTGGTATAGTGGTTACATATTGGACTGCTAACCTAAAGGTCAGCAATTTGAAATCATCAGCTTCCCTTTGTACCGCCTTAAAGAGTTACAGTCTCTGAAGCCCTCAGGGGAAGTTCTACTGTGTTCGACTAGATGGCAGTGAGCTTGATTTGGTTTTCCATCAAGTCAGTTAATTATAACTCACGGTGAACCTTTAAGAGAACTGCCCCCGTGGGTTTTAGAGACTGTAACTCTTTACGGGAGAAGAAAGACTCATCTTTCTTCTGAAGAGCAGCTGTTGGTTTTGAACTGCTGACCAGCCCAATGCATACCTATTATGCCACCAGTGCTCCTGAAGGGTTTTAATAGATGACCTCAATTCATCCTCACAAAAACCCTAGATAAAAGCAGTAACCCTATAAACCGAAAAAGTACATGTGAAAACTAATAGAAATTTAGAGGAAATGACTGT
The DNA here is from genome assembly GCF_000313985.2 of Echinops telfairi. Classification (NCBI taxonomy): domain Eukaryota; kingdom Metazoa; phylum Chordata; class Mammalia; order Afrosoricida; family Tenrecidae; genus Echinops; species Echinops telfairi. Next base: position 81,699,803 of record NW_022103896.1, on the reverse strand, counting down.
TATTGTTAGTTGACCTTGAGTTGGCCAATTTTCATAAGTGGATCACCAGGTCTTTCTTCCTCATCTGCCCTAGTCTGGATGCTATGAAACATGTCTACCATAGGGAACCCTGAAGGTATTTGAAATACCAGGGGCTGATGAGGGTAATGAATGTACAAATTTGCTTTATACACTTGATGTATGTATGGATTGTGATAAGAGTTGTATGAGCCCCAATAAAATGATTTTAAAAAAAAAGAAATTCCAGGGACATACCTCCCAGCATCATAGCAACATGCAAGCTATCACAGCATGACAAAATAATGGGGGAGTGTGGAGGCAAAAGTAGCACCTGTTAAATGAGAAACTAAGTATGATAACTTACAGAAACGGATTGCAACTAACACTTTTTTTCTCCTTTCATATATTTTAAGCAGAATAATGATTACGTGGAGTGAACTCTGGAGCCAAAGATACAGACATCACCACCGTTTCCCTGAAGCTTCTGCAGTTAATCAGGTTTTAGCACCCATTCTTTTATTTTAAATAAACAGAGTTACATGCAGATAATCAATTGCTTGCCCAATTTTCAGAGAGGCTTCTTTTCAACTTGGATAAGCTCACAACATATAGTACACTAGTTTTCATATCTATGTAGTCAGGGGGGGAAAATATTCTTTAAATTGAACACCAAAGATATACATTCTACAGACTATACCACAGAAGATAACAAAATTTGGAAACATATAAATAAGTAAATTGCCCACTATTTTAGCTTCTAGCCCAATACCTGTTTGTTGAATTTAAATGAAATAAAATCGACTGTTTCCCTGCTGTTTTACAAATGAAGAAAATGGAGAACAGAGGGTTTAAATGTTTTGCCTTCGGTCACACATCTTACTATATAAGAATCAGAACAACAACTCAGATGCCTTTGCTCAAGATTCAACATACTTGTATGAGTGGGTAATGCAGTTACGGACACCTGTTTCTCCTTTGTGTCAGACAATTTGCAATGCACTCGTAGCTCTCTTTGATGAAACGTTATGATAAATATTAGAACGTGGGCAAATCTGTGTGTGAAATGTTTGAGAGCTGCTTCAGTTAAGCAGGAGGATGGTTATTGGTGAGGCATTTGTTTTTGAAGCGATCAGGCTAATATTTGTCCTTGTTCATGGGACCAAAGGTAATGAGGAGAAATCTGCTCTAGTTTCCCCAAAAGAATGTGTTTTGGAAGAAAAACAGAGTGGTGGTTTGGAGTAATTTTATTAAGAAAATTCTCAGTTTCTAGGTTTTTCCTGAACAGCATATGTGTTTTTCATCATGTACCTGTTGACAATGAAAGATATTCGTTGTCATTTATAACTTATGTTTCGGAAGTCCTGAATCAAAGAGATGTTATCTTAGTTTCAATTTTTTTAAACAGATGGATAGTGTTGAACAGGAAAAAAGTCAAATAAATCTCAATTTTGTGTGAGATGAGGGTGAGAAAAGTATTGGGTCGAAACCCTTTGTTTTGCATGAAATAAATATATTATATTATTATTAATCCTAATAAAATGACAGTATAGATTAGTAGCCTTGCTGTAGAACATGCAAGTCTTTTGTATATTCTTTACTAGATGAGCTTATTCGGTTTTGGAAGCGATTGGACCATTTATTAATTTGTCCTGACCTCTGCAGTAAATTGCGACTATTTTCTTTTCATCTGCAACTCTCAAGGCATTTATTTTTATGGTAGAATTGACATAAATAATTTCTGTTATTTTATCATGTAGGGAACATTGAGTGAAAATCATAAGTTGAACATAATTTCTGATGTCTTTAGAAGACAGTTTGTATTCAAATCTCAGAAAATCTGTCTGATGATTAAACTGATGTGAATATTGATAGAGATGCAATGTGTAAAACTTTAGCTACTGCCTTTTCGGTATATATTTTTTGTGTATCTCAATTTTCAGGATTTGAAACAGGAAGATATGCAATTTTGTAGAACCTAGTTTCCATAGGTGTGATGCTAAATCTCATATCCTTGTGATGAGGAAAAGTACTTCTAGTGGGAGCTGTACCAGGGAGTACTACAGCTTTATTGACACATAATTCACATACCATACAACTCAATGGTTTGAATGTATTAAAAGGAATTGTCAATCATCACCACAATTAATTCTAGAACATTTTCATAAGTTTTGTACTAATTTTATTAGGCTCCCTTTCTGCACAACCTCCCCTGTCCTACCCCTAAGAATTTATTCATCTAGTTACTGTCGCTATAGATTTGCCTACCCTGGATTTCATAGAAAGAAAATCACACAAAAGCCTCCAACAACGATAACAAAATAAAACACAAAAGAGCCTCAATTAAAGTAAGCACAAATAAAAGTAAAAACTAGGACTAATTAGGGCCAACAAAGAGAACAAATGTTAAATTTTATCCTAATTATATCTGCTTTAATTCCCATCCTCCCCCACCCCCACCCCCGCCAATTATTTTTTTAGGACATAATCCAGGCATCATACCATTCAGTAGTTCAGTCATGTCATGTAGTGTTGTACGATTGTTACCACAATCATTTTCAAAACATTTTCTTCCTTCTTGTACTCCTTGACATCAGCTCCCCATTCCCCCGACACCTGCCATAACCCCAGAACCCTTGTTCTACTTATTATCGCCATAGATTCACCCACTCGGTTTCATGGACAGACAAAATGTAGAAAGATACATAACAGAAAGTCAAGAACGCTACCACTGATACTAAACAAATATAAGTTCCCCAAATAAACAAAATAAAATACAAAAAGATAAGCCCCAATTTGAAATAAAAAATAGAAAATATTAAAAACCAGATCAATCTCAAAGAGTATCAAAAGGGAGATCAAAGTTTTTCACCATTCAAGTCAGCTTTGTTAGTTGAATCTACTCTAATCGTCCCTCCAGTACTCTCTGTCTAATAACTGGGTTATTCTCATCCTTCACTTATGGTCAGAGGGGCATCGCCAGAAGCTTATTCCATGTGTAGATCTGGAAAATACCCTTTGGGTTTTCACTGTCATCCAATGCCTTCTGCTAGCCAGAATTTCACAATTGAAACTCTGATTCCATCCGCTCCTTTGGGTTCGGATGATATCATTTACAATTCTTGGTGTGCTTCTTCTGTATGGGCTTAGTCGATGTCTCACTTAGATGGTTGTTTGCTTGAGAACAAGCCTTTTAGACTCCAGAAATTATTCTTTCTGATAGTCATGCTTCTGTTTTGATAACTTTTGAGACTCTCTCTCCAATGTTTATTCTCAATTTTATATACTTATGTAGTTAGGTTAGGTAGGCCAGGATTCTCCCATGATAAAATCTAACATGGGATGGTCAACTCCATGACGGGGTTTTCTGTGAAGAGCTGAGCAGGTGTGGGAAGAATAGGGAAGCGTACTACCCCTTTAATCTGATGGCAGCCTTGATAAAATTGAAGGACGTCTCATTCAGGGTGGAGACTACCCTTAGTACAGATCCACATTGTGCTGAAGCAGTCAATTCTGCTAAGGATCTGGAGCCTGAATCTGATTCATTGACTGCCTGCTGTTCCCCGGAGCCATCAAAAGACTGCTGACCTTGGATTAATTTGGTTGACCTCAGATCCTTTCAGCTCTGCACCCACCCTCCTGCTTTATCTTCCTGCTCCTTTTTGACAGCCCTTGTAGCTACATGGGTCAAGAGGAGGCTCAGCTGGCATCTGAACCATGGACTTGAACTGAACAGGACATACCCGCTCCTCAGCTATGTAAGTCGTTTCTTGATAGAAATCTCTTTCTATACACACACATACACGCATCACTGGTGCTGCTTTTCTAGCAAACTCAGCCTAACACCTACCCCTTAAAATATCTTTACTTTTGATTTCTCACATGCAATTAACTTAGTTCACAGTTGATGAAAGAATCAGTCGTTTCCTCAAATAAAACAAGCTAATAGTTAAAAAATGTCAACATGTGTTTATTTTGTCAACAGCGATATTTTTAAATACAAGTCATAAGCATATAAAGAAATTCTTCAGTACACTTGCATATTAATTTCAGCTGAAAATGCAGCCAAACTCTGGTATCTTAGATGTTAGACTGAGTATAGAAATGTCAAGGAAATCTCAACAACCCTGAGCACACAGCTGTCTCAGTGCTGTGAGGATTCATGCAAAGTGCTGTGAGGACTGATTCTCTGTTTGGCCAATGTAAGCTCTGGGTGGGGCCTGACCTTTTCCATGGACTGGGATTTCAGTAATTTATAGGCATTACGGAGCTGAAGTGGACTGGTATCGGCCATTTTGAGTTAGACATTCATATCATTTACTATGCCGGGAATGAAAAACTCAAGAGGAATGACTTCTCATTTGTTGTCAAAAATAACATTTCAAATACTATCTTGAACGGCAATGCTGTCTGTAGCAGCATAATAGCTCTCTGCTTACACGGAACTCCAGTTAATACAATTATTATTCATCTTATGCATCCATCACTGGAGTTAGTTATGAAGAAACAAGAATTTTACCCACTTCTTCCGTATGACATCCATCAAGTGTGTTCAAGATGCACTGATGTTTAGTGGAAATTGGAGTTGGAAAGTTGGAAACACAGAAGGAACAGTAATTGGAAATATGGCCTTGTGATAGGAAGGAAGCTAGAGGTCAAATGATAGAAATGTGTAAAACCAATGACTTCTTCATTGCAAACACATTTTTTTCAACAATATAAATGGTGACTATCCACATGGGAAGGAATCACATCAACCATATCTGTAGGGGGAGGCAATGGAAAAATTCAATATAAATCCTCCTCATTTTCAGCAAGCAAGGTTGTTTCATCTCCATATTGCAGTTTGTAATAAACTTTCGTCCAACCCTGATGCCACATTCTTCTTCATCTAATCCAGCTTCTCTGATGATTTGCTCGGCAGATAGACTGAACAAGTATGGTGAGAGGGTACAACCTTGACACACACCTTCCCTGATTGTAAACCAGGGAGTATGCCCTTTTATGTTCTTACACCTGCCTCTTGATCCATGTACAGATTCCACTTGACCATAATGTATTGTTCTGGGAACATTCTTCTCAAGGATATCTATAGTTTGCTGTGATCATAGTCCAATGCCTTAGCATAGTCAATAAAACATAAGTAAACCTTCTTCTGCTATTCTCTGCTTTCATTCAAGATCTATCTGACATCAGCAATGACATCCCTTGTTCTAAGTCCTCTTCTGAATCCGGCAGCTCCCTGTCAATGCACTGCTGCAAGCACTGTTGGATGATTCTTGGCAAAATTTTACTCACGTGTGATATCAATGATACTGTTCTATAATTTGAACATTCTGTTGGGTCATCTTTCTTTGGAATGGGTACACATTTGGATCTCTTATAGCTAATGGACCAAGTCGCTGCCTTCCAACTTTCCTGGCTTAGTCAAATGCGTGCTTCCAGTACTTCATCAGCTTGTTAAAACTTTTCAGTTGGGATTCCATCCACTCCTGGATCTTTGATTTCAGCTATTGTTTTCAGTGCAGCGTGGACTTCCTTCAGTACCATTGGTTCTTGTTCATATGCTACCTCTTAAAATGGTTGAAGGCTGACTAGTTCTTTTTGACAGTGACTGGACGTATTACTTCCAATTTCTTTTGGCGCTTTCTGCATAGTTCAATATTTTACCTGAGGCTTGAATGTTTTCTTGAGTTCTTTCAGTTTAAGATATGCTAAGCATGTTCTTCCTCTTTGGGTTTTCCAGGTCTTTGCCCATTTCATTATAATTACTTTTTCTTCTCAAACTGCCCAATAAACTTTTTCAGCTCTTTGGCTTCATCATTTCTTCCCTCTGCCTTAGCTATTCTACAATTAAGTGCATGTTTCAGTCTTTTCAATATCCACTTTGATCTATTGTTTCTTCCCTGTCTTTTTAATGACCTTTTGCTTTCTTCATGTATGATGTTTTTGATAGCACCCCACAGCTCTTCATATCTTCTGTCATCAGTATTCGATGCATCAAATCTGTTCTGCAGATGATTTTGAAATTCAGCTAGGATAGACTCTGGTCAGATCTTATGGACTTGTTTTAATTTTCTTCAGTTTTCACCTGAACTTACATATGAGCAATTGATGGTCTGTTCTCCATCCAACCCTTGACCTTGTTTTAGCTGATTTTGTTGAGTTTCTCCATTTTTTCTTTCCACAGATGTAGTCCATTTGGTTTATATAAATTCCATCTGGAGGAGTCCACATGTAAAGTCACCTTTTGTGTTGTTGAAAAAAGGCATTTTCTATTAACAAGTTATTGTTCTTGCAAAATTCTATCCTGTAATCTCTGGCTTTGTTTCTATTGCCAAGGTCCTCTTTTTCAACTACTGTTGCTTTCTCTTTGTTTCCAATTTTGGCATTTCAATTACAATTAATTATCGATGCATCTTGATTGCAGGCTTGATCAATTTCAGACTGGAGATGTTGGTAGAGTCCTTCAATTTCTTCATCACTAGCTTTATTGGTTGGTACATACATCTGAGTTGTAGTTGTATTGATTAGCTTTTCATGAATGAGGACAGATATAATCCTATCATAGTCAGCATTGTGCTATCAATATATTGTTTGACATTGTGTCATTAACATTTTTACCGTGTATTGTGTTTTTCAGGTTGTATAAGGAAGACTGAAGAAGAATCAATACATTTGAATTATGGTGCTAGTGAAGAATATTGAAAGTGCTCTGGATTGTCTAAAGAAGTACAGCCAGAATGCTCCTTAGAGACAAGGATGGGAAGACTTAGTCTCATGTACTTTGGGCATGTTATCAGGAGAGAAGTGTTCCTGCTAAACAACACTATGCTTTCTAAAGTAGAAGGGCAGCAAAACAGGAAAGCTCTGGACAAGGTGGATTGACACAGTAGCTGCACCAACAGGCTCAAACGTAAGAACAATTGTCAAGATTCTATCATGTGATCTCCAACATCATATTTTTGAAATACTGCGTTTTCCTATTTTTGCATTACCATTGTCAATAATGATCAATACATCTCAGTTGCTTGTTTGATCAATTTAAGACTGAAGACATCGGTAGAATTTTTCAGTTACTGCATCACTAGCTTTAGTGATTGGTGCATAAAATAATGATTACCTGACCGGAGTTTCTTGCATTTGGCTAGATATTATCCTATCACAGACAGCATTGTTCCTCAAGTGATGATATTAGTCTTGAAAATGCTTTCCTGGCATGGTAAGCCGTATGATTTCCTGACTCAAAATGGCCAATACCCATTTATTTCAGCTCACCACCACCGAGGATATCTATTTTTATACTATCTATTTCATTTTTGATGACTTCCAACAATGGTGCCAGCATAACATTGACAGGGAACTTCCAGAGGTTCAGTCCAGATTCAGAAGAGGGTGTGGAACAAGAGATATCGTCGCTGGCATAAGACAGATCTTGGCTGAAAGCAGAGAATACCGGGAAGATGTTTGCTTGTGTTTCATTGACTATCAAAGGCATTCTTCTGTGTGGGTCATAACAAATTATGGATACACACATATGTCTCCATAAGATATGTGTGCATATAGCTATGTATATACTATGCATAATCTATGTATGTATTCATAGATTACATAATCTATGTATGTACTCACTTATGTTTTGGTTATTATTCTTATTATTAACTTCCTTGTTCCATATTAAGTATCATTATTCAGTGAAGCCACGTCCTAGTGGAAAAATAAAAGTTTAATTTTACTGAGGGGACAGAAGTAGAAATAAATCTTCAGTGCTCTTAGGGCTTTAACCCAAAGATGCTCTCTCGGGAGTTCCACTGAAGTGCTGTGATAAAGGAGAGACATCATGTACTGTGGGGCCAAGAAGCCAGCTCCACTGCTATATATCCCAGGTGTGTGATTTTGGGTAGGTTGGAATGGATACAAATGTGGATCTCTTCCAATCAGTTGGCCAAGTAGCTGTCTGGCTCTGTAGCTGTGTGGATAATAATAAAATATGGATAGTCTTGAGGAGAGGAGGGATTTCAGAACACTTAATTGTGCTCATGTAGAACCTGTAGATAGATCAAGGGGCAGTTGTACAAATAGATCAAGGAACTATGGCATGGTTCAACAACAGGGAAGGTGTGTGTCAGGGTTGTATCTTCTCACTGTACTTATGTCCCTGTCATGAATGAAGTGCACCTTAGTCCTCAAAGTAACCTCCTTGCTTTTTGATATTATAAAGAGGTCTTTGCAGATTAATGGAATGTGTGTGTGTATACACACTTTTATTGGCACAAAATTCACATATACAATTCAATAGTTCACTCATTCAATCATATCGAGAAGAATTGTACTCCCTCCTCCGGCCTTCATTGTTTACACCTGAAATCCCCTTACACTATCTCCCACTCCCCACACTACATCCCTTATAAACATTTGCATCAGTTATTATCTCTATGCATCCACTCCTGCTGTGCTTCACAAACTGGGAAAGCCAACAGAAACAATACAAGACAAAATTGAAATAAAGTGGTAGGGATAAAATAATAATAATAATATAAAGATAAAAATACTAATAATGAGTAAGAAGGAAAAGACCCCATCAACATTCAAAAAGCGAGGGAAGAAATTATGTCATGGAACAAGTATGAGCTAATTGCATCCAGAACAAATTCAGGTTGGATCTATAGGGGGATCTACTGGCCCAGTACAGCGTTTGCTCAGGCATCATCAGGATTACTATAGTCCCTATCTGATAATAAGGCTATTTGAGACTCTTGTCTGAGGCCAGAGGGGATCTGCCAGTGACCTAATATGCAGGTGAGTTTTGGGCTCCCCCTGTCTTCCATAGCCTTCTACAAATTGGGTGTTCATAATTTTAGCTCTGATACTTTTCCCTTAGCCATATGTTAATTTTTTAATTGTCATTTTTGGATCACACAAGCTAGTGTGCTTCTTCCATGTGGACTTAGTTGTTTCCTCACTTAGATGGCTGCTTGTTTGAATACAAGCCTTTAAGACCCAGATAATACTCTGATTGATAACTGGGAACCATCTGATTTCTTCACCACAATTTGCTCTAGCACCCTTATCTTCAGTGATCATTTCATGAAGGTGAGTATCAAGTAGGACCATGTTATCAGAACTAACTGTTCTTCAATTGGGGCTAGAGTTCAGTTGGAGCCCAAATTCCATTTGCTGGTCTATAGGATATGCACAATTCAGGTTTACTTTGGGAGTCATAATACGACCAAATCAAGACCCTATAAGACCAACTACACCAATAACAGCCATAAGCTAAGGCAACCAGCAAACAAGTTGAACAATAACAAAAAACAAGTTCAAGGTAGGAAAACAGAAACCCATATGAATACAGAAGTACAACCTTATCAACCACCCCCCTGGGGTATAAGTCGATTGCACTTTGATCCTCACCAATTTTGCCAATGACCAAGCAATCCAGGGACTGTCAGTATGAGGAGTCTGTGCACATACAGTTCCACCTTGAGCCCCAACCCATGAATCTTTGCCCTACAGAGTTAAATCTCCCATTCCATTGGGCTCTGTTGACCCTACATATGGAGATTGGTGCCAGGAGGGTCCTTTCTGGATCAGTTCGTCCAAGTTCAGATTCCCCGTTCAGCAGATCAAAACCTGTCATACTCTGAGAGCACTCATTCATTCGTCTATGCCCGGAAACTTTAATGCAGCTACGTGGACAACTGAGTTGGAGATCCATATTGGTACCCATTGTAAAGAATGGTGGCCCAACAGAATGCTCAAATTATAGAACAATGTCATCAATATCACATGCAAGTAAAATTTTGCTGAGGATCATTCAATACTGGTTGTAGCAATACATTGATAGGCAGTGGTAGCAGGTCAGGCCTTATTCAGGAGAGGACATAGAACAAAGGATATAATTGCTGGTGTTAGATGGATCTTGGATGAAAGCAGAGAATATCAGAAAACAATTCACTTCTTGTATAAGTAAAGGCTTCTTGAGTAAGTAACGCTTCCAGCTGTGTGGACCATAACAAAGTACTGATAGCCTTAAGAAGAATGGGAAGTCCAGACACTTCATTATGCTCATGTGAATCTTTACATGGATCTAGAGGCAGTTGTGTGAACAGAAAAGGGAATAATGCATGGTTTTGTATCAGGATACGTGTACATCAGGGTTGTATTCTGTCACTACAATTATTCTATTGGGATGCTGAGCAAATCTGAGAAGCTGGTTTATATGAGCAAGAATGGGGCACCAGGATTAGAGGAAGGTTGATTAACAACCTGCATTATGCAGATGACACAACCTTATTTGCTGAAAATGAGGAGGATTTGAAGCACCTCTGATGAAGATCAAGGATTGTAGTCTTCAGGGTAGATTACAATTCAATGTAAAGACAAGAGAAATCCTCACAACTGGACCATTAGGTAACATCATAAGTCCATAGAATATTCTTACTGAAAGGACTTCCCTGTTCATCTTATGCAGCACCCTATCCCTCCATCAATCCAAGGCCTAGTTAGTGAGTGAAATTTATCCAAAACTGAAGTGTGTAAATTAGAATGGTTAATCTGTGGAATGAGATAAATCTGGACTTGAAACTTTTATCCATTCTTTACTGTCCTGAGATGACTGGTAGCACTAGGCAAGGCTTTTAGTTAATTTGTACAAATACCATTCTACCAAGGTATTAGCAAGGTGAATAAAGTGCTGATCCCAGTGCTGACATAAACATGGGCAGGGAGTCTTGTTTCCATTATCATCATGATCAGCTTAGACACCCAAGTATTCCACCCCTTGAAAATCTAGGTACTTTCAACATAGTAAGCTGCTTTGGTATCAGCACCAAATGTCACTTTGAATTTCAGGAGAAAGATTTTAACCAAATTTCACTGTATGACCTGTTTTAATGTGCTTCATTCTCTGGAGAATTCATCATTCAATAATTTATGTTAAATGGAACAAAAGAATTTAAAAATCCGGGACTAAATTATCTGGAAAAGAAAAAAGCAATTCTGCAAGAAGTTTTTCCTTCAAAATCAGGTCTCCAATTATTTCATGAGCTTTTCTTTTTGCTTAGTTCCAGATAGCCAATTTTCCATTATTTCCTCCCCATTCTAATGAACATATGTTCAGGGCAGTGGTTCTCAACCTTCCTAATGCTGCGACCCTTTAATGCAGTTCCTCATATTGTGGTGACCCCCAACATGCTACTTCATAAATGTAATTTTGCTACTGTTATGAATAGTAATGTAAATATCTGATATGCGGGATGTATTTTCATTGCTACAAATTGGACAGAATTAAAGCATAGTGATTAATCACAAAAACAATATGTAATTATATATTGTGAAATATTTATTTCTAATTACAAATCAATGAAATTTTGTCTTGAAGCATGAAATTTTGTCTTGAAGTAGTGTGGGTAACAGTCTTCATACCAGGTACTCCTATGTGGGTGTGTCTGCTTGTGGGAGGACCTGCCTGGAGACGGACAGAGGAGTGGTGTCTTGGTTCCTACGACCATCGGAAATATGTGTTTTCTGATGGTGTTAGGTGACTCCTGTGCAAGGGTCATTCAATCCCCAAAGGGGTCACTACTCACAGGTTGAGAACCGCTGACTTAGAGACTCTAATTTGACTCCACTTCAGCAGCATTCACCTGAATTTCAATGCATCACTGAACAAATGCATGAACCTGCAATACAATATTTTTGTCTTTTTAGACAAATATATAATGGAGTGCCTCACAGTTTCAGTGAGAAGAAAATAGGCAATGACTTTGAATCCTGATCCTAGTGGGTAGAAAATAATAGAAATGTGTATGTAATTGTGTAACATAAACGTGTATATAAACCAAAGGCCCTGAGCATATTTTGCAAATTTCAAAGAGCTGAAAAGATATTTCCAAATTTAAGTGGTTGAAAATGGAAAATGTTTGGTTCATAAATTCTTTGTGACACTTAATTTAGCTTCAAGTTTTTGGTCACAGTGCTTTCATCCATGCATTGATAAAAATTATACTGTGGTAAAATATATATTACAAAATGTTTTAACTATTCTTAAATGTGAAAATCAGTGACAATAATGGTACTATCACCACCATCTATCTCCTAACAACATATCACTCCAAACGGGAACTCGATATCCAGTCAACAATGAATCCCATTTCCTTGTCCTCTCAGTCCCTGATAACCACTAATAACCCTGTCCCCATGTGTCTATTCAGATGTTCCAGAGAGAGAGGAGCATATGCTTGTCCCATGGCATCTGAATAATATCACTCAGTATAATCTTTTCAAGGTTCATCCATGTCATAGTAAATAGCAGAGCTCCATTTCTCTTTATTGCTGAATAATGTTCAAGTGTATGGGGTTGGAGCCTTGGTGGTGCTGTGTGTAAGTGTTTGACTCCTAACAGAAAGGCTAACTGTTCAAACACAGCAGGCACTCACCAGAGGACGTTGAGGTGATTGTCTCCTGTAAAGATGTGTAAGCTTGGACACTCTGGATAGGGTTGCTCTGGGCCTGACCCCTCTGGATGACAGAGGGTTTAGTTGGGATTTGTGTGAACATAGCACATTTTGTTGATTTATCTGTGGCTGACCACTTTGGTAGTTTTCACTTCTTGTCTGTTGTGAGCAATGCTGTGATGAACATTAGTGTATGTGTGCGTTGTTGGAGTCTACTCATCTTAAACCCTATGGAAGACTAAACTTCTAAGTCAACATTGCTGCAGGGTTAATGTCTTTCAGTACATGATCTCCATGTTTATAAAAACGATTCAGGACTAGAAAGGGCTTATACATTCACTACATTGAAAGAATTGTAGAAGTTGAGAAAATCTTGTTCTTCGTTATTCTTTATGATTTGCTTCTCAGGTTATCTGTCACTGCTTTCTTTCAAAGGTCACTCATTTCTTTAGGCAAAGCAGACTTTGAAACGTAGTGTATTTATTAAGGGGGCATCTGTCTCCCGAGAAGTGTTGATCTTTAGTATCATCTCTTGGGAGGAATTTCTAAGTCTATTGTAAATTTTAACATTATTGTGCAAATTTATAAAACAGTTGTTTGTTCATTTTAGAGTTTTTTAAGTATAGCAAATGATTTTCAAAAAATGAAAATCCATCTGTGTTGATGCTCCACAGAGATAGTAAATATCAGCATTTTGTATTTTTTCTTCTGGGTTTTCCTATCTTTGGTTATAAACAAATCAAGGTGCAAGGTTGGAAAAGATCACTGGCCTAATAAACTACTTTCTGAGCTTCATCCTACATTGTGAAAACTTATCACATCATTAAATATTTATTCTCCAAAAGGATGAGTTTTCAAAAAACTTATTAATAATATAAATCTTGGAGGTGCCATAATTCTTTTTTAATTCCCAAAGCTCATTGGTCATTTAGGTCAGATAAACATACATATCAGATTTGAATTGTTTTTATATATTTGAAGAGAGTTGTGTATATGTACTCGCTGAATCTTCTCAAAGTTAAAAATTCCCAAGCTTTTTGTGTTTTTAATAACTTTGTTTTCATATGTTTTCTTTGTCTTTCTCATTTGATTCTATTTCTTCTGAATATAATCCTATTTGATTGCACCTCTCTTTATGATTGCCACTCACAACAGAAGACAGTACACTGGCTGTTAGCATTTCAGAGTAACCAGAACTATTTATTCCTGTAAGTTTCCTATAATTGATTAGTATTATTTTATCATATTATAATGAAATCTAATAGTTTTTTAACCCTTTGAATGACTATATTGGCTAATACTAATTTTAAAATAAACTGACACATTTTTTTAAATTTATAAAACTTCACATAATACCTGCTTGATAACCACTA
>NW_022103896.1:81683440-81685393 GCF_000313985.2 Echinops telfairi | reverse complement strand
GCACATGTTGTGCTTATCACTACCCAAAAAAATAACTACTAAACTACACTGTGATTTGGAAAAGATTAGTGAATTCATATAGTTATTCTCTAAAAAAGAGATAACATGCACTTATTCAAACCTATTTATTGGTACGTCAAACCGATTGCTTGAGATATGAAATTCATGTGACAATTTTTATGACAGTAAATTAAAAACCCCAATGCATATTTTGGACATCAAGGTAAAAGAGTAAAAATATTTCTGTGTGTAGTATTGGATTTGTTTTTGTTTCATAAAATGGCCTCAGTTTTGTATGAGATTAAGTAACAATACTATTGCTACTAAGGTTTAAATTCCTATATCCCTGGGCTATATACCTATAAACCAAACAAAGTGTGTATAAACCTGTCTCTACAAACAGTGGATGATGACAGACAAGTTCTTTTGACAATACATGCATGTGTCTTAGTCTTGTTAGGTTGGGGGAAAAAGTATTTCTTCATCAATTAGCTCAAAAAGCTGATTTTTCCATTTATCTTTTAAGCATAGATGAAACTAATGAAATTATTTTATGGCAGGAGCAGTAACAGGGAAGAGTTTTGGCTAATACAAAATGATACAAATCAAAACAGCGGCTTCTGAGGGGATGTTCTGGACCAGTTAAATTCAAGGCAGACAGAAGATGATGGCAACTGATTTTTGCTCTTTCCAAGGGGGTAGTCCTGACAGACTTCCCCCAAGGGCACAGGACAGTCATGAAACTCATGCGGGAGAAGTTTTAAGAAAACTACATTGGTGAGAAAAAGACCAGGAAATTCATGTTGCAGCATTGTTTCCTTCCATTACAAGAATGCACCCGCTCATTCTTGAAGGCTAGCAAAGGCTATATCCTGTATGCTGGGAAATCTTACCCCATTCACTCTTCAGCACCATCTTCCCCCTTCGGGCTTCTTTTTGTTCCAACCCTCAAAAACTATTTCAAAGGAACACAATTTAAATCTCTCAAGGATGTCAAACTGTCATTTTGGTGTGGTGTAATTCATTAGGCAGAATTCATTAGGACTGGGTTAGAGACATAGAACGATTACCTTCAGTTGTGTATAAGTGGACCAAATGTTGAGAAACATTAGGTTCACATTTTGGTTTCTATAGTTACGTATCAACAATTGTTACTTACCCTTGTATGAAAAAGATCAGATGTCAGTAGATTTCAGCTAGAGAAGGAATTCGTCTCGCCTTCATAATTTGTGCTCCACATAGCCCAGTAAAAAAGATTCTTTCATTTTAAAACTCTTCAATTTCGAAAAGGAAATGCCTCATCATATTTTTTGAAGTTCAATCCTATAGGCTTCTGTGGAGTAATGAAAATCATTGATGAATTTTATAATTAAGAGTAGATTTTCTTAAAATTTTTCACATATAAAATATATTATTTAGAAATGTTCTGTATTATAATTAACCTTAGAAAGGAATATATAATCTGATATGATTATATATAATTTTTAAATGAGTATTTTACATAAGTCAAATGTAACTTCATTCAATGAGTTGGCTAAAAGGTAAGTTTCCAATTAACGTAATCAACAATAACGTTTCCTTATAGGAAATACATATTTAGCTTTTGCTCTTATAGGTGGCATTAGAGAAGGAGGAATTAAAACTGAGAAGAGACTGGAAAACATCTAGAAAAACTGAATGCTATTAAAAACTGGCAGCATTTGAGCTTAGATTTATAAGCTCCCTTTTCTCTGCTAAGTGTAAAGAATCAAAAAACTTGATTAAATACATACATGTTATTTGAAGGTGGCAGGAGAACCAGGGTAGCTCTTTTTCATTACTTTAAAATATTAGCTCAGATTTATTGATTGATTATTAAGTGTTTAGTTAGAGATAGATAGGTAGTTGCTGTTAAGTGGCTTCTGACTCATGGTAACCTGATATACAAATGTTATGAACAGAATGTTGCAAAAA
>NW_022103896.1:81681156-81682308 GCF_000313985.2 Echinops telfairi | reverse complement strand
TTTCTAGTTATTATAAAAGGAGAAATATTGTAAAGACTACTATTGTAAGATAAATAAACACCAAGACAAGGCAGACATATATTTTCAGGTCATGCACTCTTTCTAATCCAGTTTCCCAAACAAGAATCCAGTATGCCTGCTTAATGTTCATAATACATATATCACCCCCTTGTTTGTACATTTAATAACAATCTTGACAGAGAATGCTTCACCTCCGGGGTGGCAGTTTTTCCGGATGGAGGAGTGATAGCAGACCAATCAGTTCCTGCTATATAATATTGTCCCATGATCACCCCAAACCAACAGATACTCCTACAAGGGTGTTCAATGAACCTCACTGAAAATTCCAGCCCAGAGCTGACGAGGGATATGGCTGTCTCTGAGAAGGCGAGTTCACTTCTATTGGTGGGTAAACGAGGAAGGATGGCCTGCTCCTGAGAAAAACGCTGACCTTGCCTTTGATAACCCTCAATGGAGAACACACCCAGCGTTATATTCCTACTTGTGCACTTCTGACCTAGTTTCTCTCTAGCCTTTGGTAACCCAGGCTGTGGTCTATAGACAGCCAAGACTTTAGACTCTGTCCTTTTGAAACGCACACCATCCTTCATAGCAATATCAGAAGGAGATGATTTGGAAACCCCACTAAGTGAATTGGATTTTTCCTTTAATATCCCTATAGCAGACCATGGGACTGAAATACTCCCTAGCACTGAAAGCTGAAAGGTCCTAATGTAGAAAAAGCTAATGAGTGCTAATCCAAGATTATGCACTTGGAAGTCATTGGACTTTGGCTCAAAACTCTGGCTTTCAGTGGCCCAATAAATGGCATCTGATAACTGCCATGTAGTTGCTATTTTCACCTTCTGTTTACTTTTTTGAAACATATCTTAGCTCAGTAGGCTTAGTTCTGCCTTTGTGAAATAACTTTATTGAATGTTTGCCTTATCTCCAACCTTCATTGCTTGCATAAATTACATCCAGTCACTTACATTTTTAATCCTTTTTTGTTATAATAAACATTAAAATTTTTAATCTTAAGAAGTCAACACTCCTCAAAGCCCATTGGTAGGCAACTGGACATCCCCTTACTGAAGGGTTGTGGGGAGGAGATGAGCCAGTCAGGGTGCAGGGTAGCAATAATGAAACATA
>NW_022103896.1:81670989-81677697 GCF_000313985.2 Echinops telfairi | reverse complement strand
TTGAGTGGAGGCCCAATGTCCTTCTGCTACCTTAATACTAAACCTATAATATATGCACATAGATCTATTCCCCATCCTCATATATAAATATATCCAACAAAGACTAGTTTGATTTCAAATGTTCCCTTCACTTAGCCCTGCTCAGTTTAATAGGAAGTCCTAGGCACTGGCATTTAGTGGGTGGACTCTCCTCAGATGAGCACATAAGCTGAGGACTCACTGGACTTTATGGTGATAACCAAACTGAAGCCAAACTTGCTGCCATTGAGTCAAAGCTGACTCATAGTGACCCCTTGTGGATTTCTGAGACTGTTTATGGGAGTAGAGAGCTCAGTTTTAAGGTGTGAATGAGAAGAAAAAAGCAAACAATGGCAATTATTTGGAGAATACTGTATCTTTAAAGATATAAAGCCTCCTTAGGGCTATATTCGCAATTTTAGAGTAATTGATTTTCAGAGTGTAGTTCTTGATTGTTCACGTTCTTTGCCAATCGATCAGTAGGTTTTTGTTCAATTTTTCATTTGCTGTTTGTGTTATAGTGGTCATGCATTGGGCTGCTAAAAGCAAGGTCAGCACCCCCAAACCCCTGTGTGCTTTGCAGGAGATCGACTCTATGGTGGTGAGTTTGGGTAGCACACTGGGTGAAGGATTAGACTGCTAACAGCAAGACTGGCAATTCAAATCTATCAACCATGCCGAAGGGAGAAAGATGAGAGTGTCTCTTCTTGTTAAGATTTATAGTCTCTGAAACCCTAGGGAGCAGTTCTATTTTCCCCCTATAAGATCCCTGTGAGTTTTTATTTGCAGTGGAGAGGGTTGGCTTTTGATTGACTGAAGCCCAGGGAAAGTAATGTTCTACGGAATGCCAATAGTTGCTGACTTTCAGGGTACCCGCCCCCCTCTTTCTGGCATTCCTTTATATCTGTGTGCTATTTTGGTTCTATTCACTGCTTTGAAAGCAGCTGGTACCTTTGCCCTTTACCTTCCACAAGATGCTACCATACAGAGGGCCAGAGATGAGCAGGTCGCACAGAAAGAGCCAGTAGGCTATTTTCTTAGCACAATGACGCAATAGGGAACCCAGAGCTGGCAGCCAACAAAAGCTCTGTGGATCAAAGTGGTGAAGACTTTCTTCAAAAAAATCTTCATTGTTACTTAGAAATGTCTGTTATTTATATCTAAAGGCTGGAATGGAGTAGTCAACAAGGAGTGTATGTGTGTGTTTGTGTGTGTATTTCCTACTAGACTCAGAAGGAAAGTGAAAAACATTTAAATCTTTATCTTTTCCTTTTCCCTTGTTAGTAGGAGATATCGATGTATTAGGCATTTCTTAAAACCAAAATTATTATTTTCTTAAATGAATTTTTTCCTTATAGAATTAATACATGATTCTTATACTTTGTATATTGTAAATAGCAATCAATTGTAAAACAATATTAACCCTTAGAGAACATTCTCTTGCTAAAAGTTTGGTAGATTTCCATTCAGTATTTACTGATCCAGCAGTTATTATCTTTTTACAGTTCCATTGCTTGAAGATGACCTGCTAATTGACGGCACATTTGAAAACTATATGAGAATCAACATTTTTGCTATCGCAATTTCCAGTGGTGTCAGGAGAGCCAGAAACTTGTGGCACTTCATAGAAAGTATGCTACTTGAAGACTGCAATTCAAAATTTGAAACTAATTAAAAGTAATTGATAGATGTGGGAGTTAAGTTTTATATCAACTTGCACCTGCATGAAAGTGTACGCATGGTGGGGCAGTTGCATAATTTCCTGTCAACTTGTGTTTAGCCTTTAGAGTTTAGCTTTTCAATCAGGTCATAGCCAATGAGGCCGCTATGTGGGCATGGCCTTCTCCTGAGGATTCTGGAACTCCTGTCTTCCTCCCTGCAGGTGGGACACTCACTCTCTACTTTGTCTTTCTGCTGACAAATCACATGGAGTCACACTGATCCCAGCCAGAGCCCGGAGCTGGAGGAGCCACGTGGAGACCCCTGCCAGCACTAAGATGGGTCCACTGCCACTGGATCCACAAGACTTTCCACCAATTAGCCTGTGATCTTCTTGTGTGAGTCTGAAGAGGACTTTATAGATTGGTATCAGACATATGGGCTAATATCTGACTTATGGACTTGATCTGTATTGGGCCGGGATGTTTACTTAATATACAAGTACTCTTGGATGTAAACCTCTCTCTTATACAGATATAAGAGTTTCTGGAATTGTTTCTTTAGTCAACCTGGACTAACGCGGGTGGACTCCATCCTGTCTGTCAGGTGACATCTCTTTGGACGTGTCACCTAGATATAGGAAGATGATGCTGTGGAGGCCTGGCTGGCCTTTCTCTTCTCTTTCTGACCCTTTGCTTTCCTCCTATCTGGGAAGCTGTGTCTGCCTCCAGGGACAGCCCCATGTGGGTTGCTGAACATCTGAGCCAACCTGGGAGGTGCCGGTTTCCTGCTCTGTTCTCACTGACCTTGGATCCAGGTGACACAACATCCACTGGCTTGTTATCTTCCTGCACCGCCCTTCACCTTTTTGCCTCATTGGTCTTTGGTGACATGAGTCTGAAGAGGACTTCAACTAGTATTAGATCAATGGACTTGAGTTGGGCTGGGACACCTTCTTGATATGCAATTACTTCTTGATATCAAGTTCTTTCTTATACATATGTGTCACTGATTTCACTTCTATAGGTAACCTGGCCTAACACAACAATAAATTCACATATTTCACTAATATTATGTTTTGGAAATTCCTTACTAACTTTTACAAAATGTCAGATGTATAGTTTTAAATGTTATCTTTAATTGCATCTAATTCTAAGAAGCTGATAAATTAAAAGATACCAATTTTAGTTCATGTGTATTTATTTAATCTAAAGAGGTCGGAGAAGATTGTGGAAGCCTCTGGCCTGTCAAGTGAGGGAATTATATCTTTAAATCATTTCTAAAGCGCCCCCACCAGTTATTTTTTACTATTAGTTCACCTTCATGACTTTTCTCAGACCCCTTTTCTTCCCTTCAGCTCTATATGTATGCACACATGTATGGTACGCTTAGTGCAGATTAATTACTGACTTACAGAAACCACATTTTCAGAGTAGAGCTGACTCACCTGCTGTTGTAGTCTTCACAGGAGAAGACTACCAGGTCTTTTTCTGATGGAGAATTTTCCCGTGGATGTGAACTGCCAGCTTTTCAGTTAGTAATTAAGTGCTTAATCATTGTGCCATCAGGGCATCTTATATACAAGTATCCATACATATAGACATAGATACAGATTTTGGTGTGTTTATATGTATTCCTCTTGAAAGAGTTTCTGTGTTTTTACTTCTAGCTTTAAGTAATGATATTTTGAGGCTGTGTTAGAGGAACGGGGTGCTTTCATATCCACACCTTAGAAAAGTACCAGAGGTGTCTGTGAAGATATCTTTAGTCTGTGATTCCCGGGGGTTTTCAACATATGACTTGCTATAAGCTGCTACCTGTATGTTTGTAGCTGTGTGTATGCAGACAACATCGTGCTCTTCCTAATCCTGACACTGACCTTGCCCAGGCACAGCTCACATCACCTGTCAGATTCTCTTATGTGCAGCTGGAGGGAGCAGAGCGCTGGGTTGGGCCCTTGGTGTCCATTGACTTGGCAATCAAGGGCAGTCATTGGATAGGCTACCATGGGGAGGGTACTGGAAAAGTGGAGTGACCCACAGAGGGACATTTTCTTGGAGATGCATAATGGTTTGTCATAAAAAGCCAAACAGCCAAAGCGGAGAGTGGCGAGGGACATACACGGAAGCAGAGTTAAAACAACTTGGAGACTTCTTATTTGCAAAACAATCTCATAGCTTTGTTCTATGTTAAAATGTAGCATCCCAGTGGAAGTTCATCATAGAGAATTGCATTATTGCAATTTACTTGATACTAGAAATTTGTAAGTGCTTGAAGATTTTCCTAAGAGCAGGTGAAATGATCTCAGTCACAAGCGAAAGTAATAATAGTCCCCCAACCAAATTCCTGTTTGTAGATGTAAGCTTATCCCAGCTCTAAATCTAGATAGAATTAGATTTTGTGACTCTGTATCTGAGACGTCTTCTCTCTTCTTTTCCAAATCATTATGATTTCATTCTCTGCGTTTATCATGTTGAATATATTAATCTTTTTCTCTGATTAGATCTGGGATTTATTCTTTAAAAGAAAAATGTTGTATACTATGTTATCAGATATAAATGGATTTATACTTTTACAATATTTATTAGAGAGTAAAATCCAGTTCCAGACCATTATTGTTTATTTTCTATTTCATATAAATTATACAGAGAAGTTAGTAGAAGAAATGAACCAATGTGCTATTATGTTCACTGAGGACTGGGAAAAAAACCCCCAGAAGACTAATTTATTTTTTTACATATAGCAGTGGATAATTATCATGCTTTTAAAAGATACGAGTGAAGAGTTAAGAGGTTTATAGACACATGAATGTTAAGTAGAATTCTGGTAAGGTTGACATGCTAGTGGAACTCTGGTAAGATTGATAATACAGAAGATAATTTAGATGTTCTAAGTGAAAAAACTATGGAATATGTTTCATTGAAGTAAAAAATAATGTACTACATAGATGTGACAATAATATCCTATATATGACTATCTGAATTTGAATATCTGAGGTCTTCATAGAAAACTATTGATTTTTGAAATTCTAATGTGAAATGGAATTAGGACTACACAATGAATAATCTAATTTTTTTAAATTCAAAGATGACTGAAAATCAGACAATTTCTTTACCTGTTTAGATTAGTTATTTCCATCACCTTTTATTTTACTAATTTCTATCCTGATTAATTTCCACTATCCTAGAGATTAAATATTTCCAGGTTGGTTTTTTTTCCCCTCCAAACACCTTTTCTCTAGCTGCCTTTTGGTATATGAAGGTTTCAAACAATTCTTTTAATATTTCATGTTTTCTAAGATACATATAGGGTATATAGATTTCTACAAACTGAAGTAGGAGCCAAATCTGACTTCTTCTAGGACCCAACTTCACACCAGCCCAAGACTGGTTGCTGCAAGAGAGAGGTCAGACATGCTTCCGCACCCCATCTTCTTTTAACCTATTCTGACACCAACCAACCCACCCCCAACCCCCAGAACTCTACTTCTCTGTGGGGGGTCAAAAATATATTGCAATAGCCACACAGACTCAGAGACAATACTCACAATATGGGGCTCATCAGGGACGCCAACACGTTACGACAAGTCAGGATTAAAAAGCATTATGGATACATATTTCTGTTTGTAGCCTCTTCTCAGCCATGCTCCACGCAAGTCTGCCTCTGGCTCTTGGCCTCTATGCCACGTGGTCCCTTGTCTTCTGCCTCCATGGGCCAGTCTGCCCTCTGCTCTGATCCACGGTCTCATCTCAGCACTGCTACTCCGCTGTCTCCTGGTGCCTCTGCCGCCCTCATTATTTCTGATAGGCATCTCCTGTGTGCTTCTCTGCTGGCCTTCAATCTTTACTGAAGGTCATAGAAGCCTTCCTTTCTGCTTCTGAAATGACGTTCTTACACACAGAAAAATGCCACAATGGACCTTTACCTGTGTGAGGCCTCTACACCTTAATTTTGCACTCCCACTCAGTTATTGGGTGGGATTTACAATTTCAGTTCACCACAGTTGCCTAGGTTTTTGTGACCCAGAAAAAATCTGGAAAACAGTGCTCTGTTTTGATGTTTGATGGGGCCAATCCTCTTTTTAAAGAGCCCTGCCGGCTTAATGGTTACTCATTGGGCTGCTAACCGACAAGATCAGCAGTTTGAACCCACCAGCAGCTCCATGGGAAGAAATACTTACTTTCTACTCCTGCAAAGAGTTCTGTAGTCTCAGAAACCCACAGAGCAGTTCTACTGTGACCCTACTCTGTCCTTAAATGGTCACTATGAGCCAGAATTGACTCAATGACAGTGATGGTAATTTTTTTCTGGGAGGGCACCCATCTAATTTGATATTCCCCCTGATAAGCTCAAAAACCAAACAAAAATACCCATTAAGGTCTAGAAGGAGCCCTGGTGGCACAATGGGTAAAACAGCAGGCTGCTAACCCCAAGACTGACTAGCCAAGCCCACTCTCCGCCCTGTGGGAGAAATGGGAGGCTGTCCGCTCCTTTAGAGAGTACAGTCTTTGAGACCACACAGAGCAGTTCTGCCCTGTTATCAGGCTGGTATGAGTAAAAACTGACCCAGTGACAATGGGTTTTTATATAAGTACAGATATTTTAGATAATCTTCAAAAGCCAGATTCAATTTTAGAAAAATAGATAAAAGTTTGACGGAAAAAAATATAAATATACAGTATATATTTAAATCATTATACTGGGGGCTCATACAATTCTTATCACAATCCACACATCCATCCATTATATGTCAAGCACATTTTTACATTTAAAAAAATCATTTTATTAGTGGCTCATACAACTCTTATCACACTCCATACATACATTAATTGTATAAAGCACATTTGTACATTCATTGCCCCCATCATTCTCAAAGCATTTGCTCTACAATTAAGCCCCTGGCATCAGCTCCTCGTTTTCCCCCTCCCTCCCCACTCCCCGCTCCCTTATGAACCCTTGATAATTTATAAATTATTATTTTATCATATCTTGCACTGTCTGACGTCTCCCTTCACCCACTTTTCTGTTGTC
>NW_022103896.1:81663872-81668768 GCF_000313985.2 Echinops telfairi | reverse complement strand
AGGTTAATCATTTTGCTTAAATGATTGTTGTTAGAGTTTTCTGATTTTTAATTAAATTTATTTGGTTTTGCATTAATGTAGATGTTATGACATTTAGATTGCAAATTTTTGTAGGTAAGTTTAGCGAGTTTATAAAAAAGTATGACCTACAGTAGAAACTGAAAGTCAAGAACTGCTTTTACAAAATAGGATAGCATTAATATTTCCTACTAAGTTTCCAAAGGAACAGTTTTATACCTTGATATATTTTTTCCTGTGTTCATATTCAACTTGAAGTTTTCCAGAATGAACCTGTAACTGGTGCTGCTTAGTGTATTGGCACTTACATTTGGAGCAGTAGGGTTATGTGAATATGGCACCAGACTGGGCAGTTTCATTTTGTGGTGCATGGGGTCACTATTGGTCAGAACTGACTTCCTAGCACCTAACACCAGCAGGTCTCTGGAGAGTTTACTGTTTACTGTAAGTGTAGTACCTTCGCTTCGAACCAGGAACTCCATCTTGCCTTCAACCCCTGCTAGCAGCTATCTGCTCTCTTGCCCTCCTTCCCCCTTCCTACTTTCCTGACAGACCTAGACTCTGCCTACCCAATTAGCATGGAATGTAAACTCTCCTGCTAGCCCTTGAATTATTACCTACAGCTGTGCTATTACCCCTGGCCATCCTCCACCCAGCCAGTTTTATAAGAATATCCCTCCCTTAAGCCAGCTCACTACTTGGAATGATACAAATCCTGGAATTTCTTTGCCTGGATCAAGAGTATTTTCAGGGCCATAGCCCTTTCTTGATTCAGCAGTTTAATAAAGTCTTTAATAAAGTGATGTGGTTGCTCTTGCCCAGTACAATATAAGCTTTACTGTTTGTTTTCTTTCTGTCTTATTTACAAACACAATGAAAGATCCCAAAACCTCTTTGTGTTTCCAAATAAATTAAGATTGACTCACTGCCATAGAGCCCATTGTAGCTCACGGTGGCCCGTAAGACAGGGTAGAACTACTTCTGTAGGTTTCTGAGAGTGTAATTCTTTATGATGAACAAAGCCCCCATCTTTCTCCCGCAGCGCGGTGATTGCTTTAATCTTCTGACCCTGTGGATCACAGCCCAAAGCATTGTGCTACCAGTCTCCAAATAAATTAATACTTCATTGAATTCCATTTTTGACTTCTTTTTTAACCGTAAGAGTATTTGAGTTTTGTTTTTTTCTCCATTAATAAAATGCTTTATATTATTTTAAATTAGAGAACCCATTTAAAGAAGGTACTATAGGAAACTTTCAGTTTTTTGATTGGTAGGCCTTTCTAAAGCAAAACATTTATGAAAATATAATTTTTTACCTCCAGATGGTATTATTAATTAAATAGAATACAAGCATATATATATTTTAGGAGTTTGAATTTGATTTTATAACATGTAGTTATGAATTGAATTTTGCTAGCATCAGGAAGAATTAAATAATTCATTTTGAAATATTTTTGTATATATTCCAATTTATTAATCAAGAGCTTAACTTGAATTAAATATTACAGAATGTGCTTCATTTAAGTAATAAAAAGATTTAAAAGATAAAACTAGTTTTTTTTAATCCCAGTAACCCAGACACTTTGCTTTTTAAAAATTGCCAGAACTAGTTTTAAAATATACCAATAACTAGTCTGAGTGAGGAACCCTGGTGGCAAAGTAGTTACACTTGGACAGCTAACTGCAAACTAAACTGTTGAACCCCCCAGCCGCTCTGGGGGAGACAGACGGGACTTTGTATTCCAGTCAAGAGTTATCTCCACAGGAAAGGTGGGGAGAGAGAGAGTAGACCTCATTCCGATGTGCCAAGCCTTGAGGGTGATGTTCCTCAGCTCTCGACATGACAACCCCTCCCTAGCTGACAGCACTACAGAGGCCAGCACTGAAGATACAGTTCCAGGGTAAGTCCATGTGGCTTCTCCAGCTCCCAGGGCGTAGTGCCAGGTGTCTTGTCAGTAGAGCGTCATCTCAGGGAGTGAGCAGAGAGAGAGTTTTGTCAGCGAGGAGGTCTCCCAGGGACTGAGCAGAGAGAGAGAAGTGTTTCCTGCCTTCAAGGAGGAAATACAGGAGTTTCCAGAATTCCCAGGAGATGGCCACGCCCACACAGAGGCCTCATTGGTTATATCTTGATTGGCAGGCCAGACTCCACCCCTTCACTCATAATCCTCTCAAATTGACACCAGATATTTAACTACCACACACTTCCTGGAACTTGGTCCAAAGTTTGGGGTAAATTACTTGCTTGTTTTCCACTGAATTGCTGAAGCAGTCTGGGGAAGTTTCAAACCCCACTGGCTCCTTCTCTCAATACAAAAATAAACTTGGAAATTTTAAAATCAACCTTGTCTCGGTTTTTGGCTAAAACAGTGCTGGGCATCCGGGCCTTATCAGGTGGCATCAGTTCTGTGAGAGCGGTTCTAATCTGTTTCACAGGGTTCCGTGAATCAGAATTACTTGATGGCAACAGCCTTGGTTTGGGTTGATAACCAGATCCTGGTGGTGCTGCTGGTCTGAGACCCTGTTATGCCAGTGGCGTCACTACCAGGGGTGTGGATTACACTGGGTGACACTGTCAGAGGTAGTGACACCAAGATGGCTGTTTCTAAACATTTTGTACACGGTTCCAACAGAAATTTATTATTATTTATATACAAATCCCGGTAGTAGTTATAAGATCAGTTTTCTTAAGTCTATCTTACTTGTATCAATACCCCTGTACAGCTAAACGTCTGTGCTAACATACTTTTTGAACCTTCTACTGCGTTCCTGCCGAAGATGTTGTTATTATCCAGTTACAGCGATGCCTTGAAGTTCATTTGCAAGTGGGACACGTGTACAATCTTGTTTTCAGTGTAGCTGCTGACTCTGTCAGGTTGCTGATATTTTAGACACAATATCATAAGTACTATTTTTTTTTGCTCTTTTTAAAATTTATTTTTTGTTATCAAAGAGAAGGTCCAGAAACATTAAGTACTAAAGAATCTGTCCATGACATTGTTTTAGAAAAGTTCCTAATGGAGTGTGAATATTTTATTTTCTGATGTATGCTTCACTTATTAATGATGAGGTGGGATGAATTGATGCAATGACTTAAATATAAAAATATATATACATATATATATCTCCAGACAACATTATAAAGGAAAAAATAGCCATTCTCATTCTGAATCTGTTGACTGGAGTGTACTCAGTGGTCACATCATCATCACTGGTTAAGGATCAACTCTCCTGACAGCAGGGATCAATTTGGGTCTTCTCGTTGAGTCACATCGCTCTCTTAGATATAGGCACATGTTTGAAGTCTCACACAAAATTTGTCACTTAAATTATACAATGTGGCAGTGCTTGTTTCAGGGGTACATAATCTTGAAAGAAGGGGAAAAGTAGAAAACAGCCTGTTTGCATGTTATATGTGAGTATGTTATTGGACTGTGCATGGGTTTGAGGGCATGGCAACCCTGGTTAAAGAACAATCCCAGCAACGCGGCATCAGTCTGTTCTCGTTGCTACTGCTGCTGCGGTGTCTCATTGAACCGTACATGGTTAGGTTGGGCCTTCTTGGTCTACTGTTTCGCTCAAATGGTTTGAACTGGGTTTGGCGGTCCATTTCTTCCATCTGAGCTTCATTTTTCAGCATAAAAGTGCTATTTTTGAACCTCTTTTTTGAGCAGCAGTAATTAAGTTACTAATAATGTTCTATCTAATAATGTCATTTATTGTGGAAACATTTTCCAAGACAGACATTTTTGTTACTATTCATATAATCTAAGAAATGTTACTGGTAAGCGATTTACAATCATATTTATCACCTATTGTTGTATAATTTAAATGAGAATAAGCATCACTGAGGATTCTGAATGGACTGAGAAGGGAGGAGGTCTATAGGATGAGAGGGTGACACTCAAGTTACCACAATAAATGACACCAATCCCAGTGATGCTTCTATGTTCTGCGTGAGCAGGTTGCTAATCAGTCGCATTGACTTTTTTCAGGTAAACCTAATTTTCTTCATCCACAACCTGGTTGACAGCGAGCTGTGATGAGAGATAAAAGAAATAACACTGCATTTGTTACACCTACTCCTAATTAGATAGCAAAAAACAGTAACAGCACCACATCAACATATGCATATCAGACTGTAGCAGTATTTCTGCAAGTCTTGTGACATTTCATCCTTGCATTGCTGTGAAAGGCACCTGTTGGTGCATGGCCTGGAGTAGATAACAGAAATCCCTCCCTAGGGTGCCTCACCCCCACCATAGCACCTTTGTCTTGTAGTTTACTGGTTGAGGGTACTCACTGCTCCCCAGGGTCAAACACTTTGGTTGGGGGTTTGGGTCTCTGCACTGATCTGTTCTCCACATCAGCTCCAGGTACGGCATTGGAGGTCCAATGACTGCTATAGGAGTGACCTAGTCTTTCTCAGTACACACTGAGAAGGACGAATGAGGATGAATGAAACAAGAAAAAAAACGTTCTCCTTTGATTACATGGAGACATTGACTACACAGTCCTCAGCTTTGCTGCCTAGCATACCTTCATGGACCAAAGGGGAGGGGCTGGAATGGGAACTCCCTCCATGAAGGAGGAGTTCAGGGCCTTGTGTGTTGCTGACATGTTAGTAAGCCAGTCTCCAATGGTTCTGGGTCTGTTATAAAGTCTTAAGAGTTTACCAGGAGTCCAGGTTTGTAGTTAAGACTATATAGATCATTAATTTTTTAAATCCATTTATTGGGGCTCATACAATTCATCACAATACAAAGATCAATTGTGTAAAGCACACCTATACATTTGTTGCCCTCATTATTCCCAAAATTCACTTTCCTCTTGGGTTCCCGGAATCAGCTCATTTTCCTTTTTCCCCCTCCCCCTCCCCCC
>NW_022103896.1:81661726-81663259 GCF_000313985.2 Echinops telfairi | reverse complement strand
TTCCATGGCTTTGTTGCTTCTGGGCTAGATGGCCGCTTGTTTACTTTCAAGCCTTTAAGTCCCCAGACACTATAGGTCTCGATAGCCGGGCACCATCAGCCTTCTTCACCACACTTACTTATGCACGCATTCGTCTTTAGCGTTTATGTGGGGAAGGTGGTCACACACTGATGGTTTTTTTTCTTTGGTGTCTGCTGCCTGATCCCTTCAACACCTCGTGTTCGCACAGGCTCGTGTGATCATTAATTCATCCATGTGCCCATTCAAAACAATTATCCAGCATCTACTCTGTGACAAACTTTTTATAGGTACTGGAAACTTGTTTGTAAATAAAGCAAAAAGCACTGGTCGCAGCGTGCTTATGTTGAAGTAAAGAGAGAGACAAGACAAATACATTGGGGCATACCAGGGTGCTGCTGTGAAAGGTGAGATGGTGTTTGTAGAGGTTGCACAGTGAGACAATTTGACAGACACCAAAATGGAGGGACAGATGAATTAAGGATTCATCCGGGTCAGGAGCATTCCACACAGAGGACAGGCACAGGGCCTCGGAGGTGAGTACGAAGCAGGAGGGTTGAACCAGTGAGTGAAGGGAGGAAGATCTGCAGTTATGGGGCGTCCTTGGGGTCATCGCTGGGAGAAGCGTGTGGATGCTCCAATACCATCCTAGTTCCTCTTGGTAATGGGCAGGCAGCACCATACTCTACTGGGTCTCCAGAGGGCGGACTGGGGCAAGCCACCTTATGCCAACGAGGTACCCTTTGGTTCTCATGAGTGTTTGCTGACACACACTCATGAACTCCAGGCTGTATCCAAGAGCAAGTCTTTAATTAGTTGAATTTGCAAAATCAGGTGCCCAAGCCTCAGAATACAAAATGGACCAGCGCGTTTGTAAAACAAATGTTTTATAATCCTTATATCCTCCAGATCAAGAGTCCCTCCTCTGGTTCCTTGTTGACCGAATATTATGGGATGAACAACTTTTCCCGGTGGATGTCACCTATTTCCTTAATTTATAGTTTCTACCTCCGAGGCAGATTCCCCCACACACACACACACACACACACACACACAGTAATGTAATTCATTTGGTTTTGACGATTCCTAAGGTCAGGCATCTGGATTCTACCGATTGTCCCATCAGCTATCAACTTGTGCTCTGTCTGCTTAGGGATTTCTTGGCCGTTTGTTCCCTTCATTGCTAAAGATGAACCAGTCTGGGATTTACTTCCCCCCTTGCCACACCACAACTCCACTCTAAATTGGAAAAGAATGACCATACATTCTGGGCTGAGGACAGAGGGGTCTAATTTACGTCTGAAAAGGATTACTCTAGCCCTTTGGTCTCTTCTAGTTAGGTCCAGCCTATTGGCATAGAGGCCAAACAGGTGACCTGACCCTGATGTCAGAAGACAGGTTCAGAAGTGTTTCTCTTCTGGATATGTGCTGACAGTAAAGGAGAAAGACTTTCTTGAAGGGTTGTATTTACAGTTAGAAAAGTAAGGAGGGAAATAGTGGCTCTTTTAGGTAGTT
>NW_022103896.1:81637323-81657065 GCF_000313985.2 Echinops telfairi | reverse complement strand
TGCCTCATAGGAATTCCTCTTAGCTAGTTTGCTGGTGCTCCTACACCCTCAGGATCTCTATCTCCTCCTTGTTGCTGACTCTAATTCCCTAATTGCTCCCCTGTCTATGGTGCTGCCTGCTCCCCACACCTTTCCTCTGTCACCCTTCCTCCTCAAGTCCCCTGAGGACCGTTGGTCCTGCTGCGTTCTACTCAGGCTTTCTTCCCATGCCTATCTTCCATAAGTAGGCAAACCAACTATGACACAGACCAAACAAAAGAAAACAAAAGATTTAAAGAAGAAAGAGAGAGAAAAAGTAAAAAAGAGAAGTTTTTAAAAAAAGGAAAAAAATATACATAATTCCAGGTTTGTTTGCTGACCTTCATGACTATCTCCCCACTGGTTATGGGGACTCTCCCCCTCCCAGCCTGAAGCCCATTTCAGGGGCTCCGCAGGGGCTTCATAGCTTTGCTTTGCTTCAGTGGTTGATCAGTTATGTTCCTTTCTTGGTTTGCCCCACTGTGGGGGGTTCAGACAGCACTGCCTCCCTGCTGTGTGGCCCCATGTTTGTCCTCTGTCAACCTCTGCTCCAGTAAGGGGATAACATGGCATGAGGTGTTGTTGGCCCCACAGTCCCCTCTGTGTCCCAGCCGCTCCCCACAGGGACGTCATCCTCTGGGCCTGTTGTGCAGCATGGGGTCCAAGACCAGCTCTCCCTTTCTCTTCTTCCTTCCTGGTCTGCTTCTGTGTGGGCGTGGCATGTTGGCCCCTATCCCAAACTTTTAGGTTTAGTGATTGAATTAGATCTTTAAAGTCATTCTGAGGACTAAGGTGTACCTGCCCCAAACCATGATATTTTCAATTGCCTCATATGAATGCGAAAACTAGACAATGAATAAGGAAACTGGGGAAGAATGAGTGATTTGAATTCCAGTGCTAGCAAAGAATATTGAAATTACCACAGTCTACCAAAAGAACAAAATGTCTGTACTGGAGGAAGGATAGACAGAATGCTCCTTAGAAGCAAGGATGGTAACGCTTTGCCTCATGTAGTTTGGACATGCTCTCAGGAGGGAACTGTCCCTGGAAAAGCACATTCTGATTGGGAAACTAGAGGGTCAGCGAAAAAGAGGAAGGTTCTCAATGAGTTGGATGGGCACAATGGCGGAAACAGTGGGGTCAAACAGAACTGTGGCGAGGCTAGCACACATGTTTCCTTCTGGTGCATGTAGGATTTCTGTAAATTCTATTGCTCTTGACCGAACCAGGGCACCCAGAAGGTGTTTGAAAATATCTGAAAGATCTGATCTGTAAGAATAAATTGGAGATTGATCATTATTTCTACATAGACATTCCTTGGAAATCTGAACAAAATGAGTGAAAAATCGCTAGCATTTTGCTTAGAACTTTGTAACATAAATGGAGCAGGGCAGAGGTCCAGGGGCCATGTGGTTGGGAAACCAAGGACCAGCGGTTGGCCTGCTTGATTATAACGAGGCTGTTCTGATGGAAGGTTCGTGTTATCCTTAATTATAACATGTTAACTGCCCTAATAAACTCCATAATTTGGGGGCGCCGTGGGAGAGGGGATTCAATGGAATATTGTCTGCATTGTAAAGAGGTACAGTCTCAGAAACTCAGAGGATCAGGTCTACCCTGTCCTATAGGGTGGCTATGAATCGGCATAGATTTGATGGCAGCCACTATTTGACTGAAAAAGCTTTAGACACGATTGTCCACCAAGTTAAATAGAAATACAGAGCTTGAACCATAGGTGATCTTACACAATGAAACAAAAGCATTATCCAGCTACTCAGTGGTGCTGGGGAATGACTCATTCTTCAAAGTCAGGTTATTTGTACTCTGTTTCCCTTTGCCTTCTGTGGGTGTCATTGTGAACTCAGAGACCTACGTTACCCCTGCCAGGCTCCGCCAGGCTAACAACTCATGCACGTTCTGGCCAGCTGAGGCCCTGGGCTAAAACATGTGCAGTGAAGGGGTTCTCCTGGGGATTGCATATTATGACAAGAGAGTCACAATGACATTTTTAATTTGATGAGGGGATAAACTAAGTGTGGTCTACACTTTCAAATAACCTGATATTGGCAACATTTCCTCCCCAGAATGGTAGAAACTAGGAATCTACCTCAAGCAAAATGAAGCATTTCAGGATAGGTCTTGCGGTTTCTTATTTATCACAATTTTATGCAACCAGTTTTCAAGGATAAATTTGTGGGAAAGATCAAAATCAAGTACTAGGAGAAATCTTTCCTATGGTAATTTGGCCATGTTATCTAATTGCCAAATATTGAATATAAATGCAGAAATGGGAATATTCTAGGGATTCAAGGCTCTGGCAAGCTGCTGGAATTTCTGCTGACCAAGAATCCCTGGTTTCAGGGTGGGTCCTTGATTGGCTAACATTTTGCACTTAGCAGATCCTTATCATTAGATCTTATTTTTCTGTCTGTAAAAAAGGGCTCTATTTTTAGAACTTTGTTTATTGCAACAGTTGAGTGAAAATAGATGTTATGTTCAGGTGGATGGCTATATCTGAGTGTGTGCCATTATAGACAAAGAGGAAGTAGCAGAAGAATGAGCAACATATTACATGTGGTCATTATTCGGTGGTAGGATTTGGGGAGATGTTTTTTAATTCACTTTTCTGTATTGAATTTTCTTCAATCAATATATAATTTTAGAAAGTTTTAGTGTGCTATAATTTGAATGCATACAGTTCATCCACTTAAAGCAGTACATCATTTTTACAAAATGCATATCGTAAAGCAAAACAAAATGAGCTACACATAGCCTGCCTCCCTGCATTTTTCCTTTTGTGAAGAAAAGTGTATGAGTGAAAGTGACAAACTGAACAAACAACTTTTAAAATGGACAAACGATATTAGCTTTAACATCGTTCTCTCTCTTCTTTTCACTCGATGTGTTTTGGGATCGTAGCTCATCAAGAACAGTTCAATACATTGATATTGTGATAAAGCTGGGTGCACCAATCAACAATTTTGGTGTTTACTGGGATGGTTTAGAACTTCTAGAATTATAATCTTAAACTTATTCAAAGATTCCAGAAGTTTAAGATTGCAGTCTTAGAAAATGACCAAGAGCAATTGCCTACAAAATTGTGCTGTTTGTATTTCAGGAGTGACTACTTCATAGATTTTGATGATTTCCCATTTTATGAATAGGCACAAGACAAAAATAAAAGTAGCTCATTAACATATCTAAACTCCTCAGATGATTTTTTGAATGGCAATTAAAGAGCTACTTTAAAAAAAAAAACTTATTTTATCTTAGTAGCTTTATTTTTCCAGTTAGTAGCATTATGAGATATATTCCATATCATAAAGTGAAAACTCATTCATATTTATTTATATGATATCCCGGCTTCCACATTAGTGGCAAGATTTGCCCTAGGGTTGAGACACAACTCTTAATAATAATAATTTTACTATTGTATACTTTTGTACAATAAAAGTTATCTTGGACAGTGCCCTTTCAAATTAGTCAGAGAAAAAGACTGAGGGTAGATGTTGAAAGGTCAGAGTATAGCAGGTTACAGGCATGTCCTATCTACAGAAAACTGAGGCAGCCAATATAATTGCCTACAACATGCCAGCGATTTAGTACATATTTCCAAGCTCAACAATATGCTTCTCATAAAAGAACATTAATTTAATGATGGCTAATGTTTACAATTCATAAAGTTTCCACTTCTCAAATTTTTAAGAGGTAGTTTGCACCATGTAGTACAGTCAGCATGTTTTCTGCAGTCTGTGAGAATGAGGAGGCTTCTTTTCACATACTTGGGACATATTATCAGGTGGGACCAATTCATGGAGAAAGACATCATGCTCGGTAAAGTAGATGATCGGTGAAAAAGAGCAAGTCCCTCCATAAGACGGGTTGATACCATGAAGCTCAAGTACAACACTTGTCAGGATGACTCAGTGTCTGTACTATTGGTGAAGTGGTGTTGGTTTTAATCTAACCAGTCTTTGAGTCTCCACCAGACTTATATGTAGTCATTTTAACCATGCTGCCTGTCTTCCTCATTAGCACAATATTGCTCCATGTCACCAATGGGGATGAAACCAGATTGTCCCTTAACTCATACCCACAGTGCTGTGTGTTTGAACCATTTTAGTCATCTCTTCCATAGGGCATATAATCCCTGAGTGTATTAGCATCCTTTAAGCTCTGGCTTATGCTATTCTTCTGTCACATGCTCTCCTCACTTTTTGAGTTCCTCTAGACACAAGTCAACATCACGTGAACATTGTCCCTGACATCTGTAGCTCATACTGATCTTACCAGTTAGAAAAGTATTACATCCAGTGTAGCACATACTCTGTGTATTCCTATGCTGTAGTAGTTTCATGTGCATACATCTGATTCTTATTAAGTATTGTGTAATCCTTAAAAATAAAATCAAACTAAAATCACTATCATTGAGCCAATTCCAACTAATAGTGACCTTACAGGAGGTTATGCAAGGTTGTGAATCTTTATGGAAGCAGATAGCTTCAACTTTCTCATGCGGAGTCAGCCCCCAAGTTTTCAATACAAAACCCGGTGCTTCAACCCTGTGCCCCTTCTTATCCCTGAGAAGAGGGACTCCAATAGTCTCTACCCCATGAACAAGGTAATACAAGTAGCAGGAGCTCCGGGATTATTTTTGTAGAACGACGGACATTTCAGGGTTGTAGTCTGTTTATTGGATTAACTCAATAGCAGTCGTGCTATTCAATGTGAGAATTTGTCATTTAGTTCTCATTTCTGCTTTAAGAAAATTAATATGTCAAAGATTTCTATGATGGAAAAAACATAAAACAAGACTGTGAAGTTGGGAGAGCACTTTAAGAAACACTGGCTTAAATAAATTGATTGGAGATACAGTCTTGCTAGGCTTGATGAAGATAAATTAAGGCACTAACTGCACTGACCAGAAGCAATCTGTTAAAGTCAACATTAATCAAAAACCAAATTACACTTCTTTAGCTTTTTTACTCAACTATAAAATAAAACAAAATAAACAATTTTTTTGCCTTTAGATGTTAATTTAGGACTACTCAAAAATGAGCCTATTAATATATTATTCATTAAATGCCGATCTTTACAAACTGGAAGTAATAGGTGCAATGTTCTAGAATGCAATTAATCTTAGTGTTTCCTCTGAAGCTGACTGAAAATTATCATCAGCTACACAAATGTGCAAGTTCATATGAAATTACTCCCTGAAAAAAAAGTAATTACATATGTAATTGTATTATCTTATCTTTGCTGTGCTATATGAAGCTAGTATAATGAGTTTACTTTGCAATAACATTTTAGAAATAGCAAATCTACTCTTCTGTCAGACATTAGAGCAAATTTCAAAAGCCACGAAGAAGATAACAATCAAATCTATATAAAATGGAGAATGAAAAGGGTTTAATTAGTAGTGGTCACTTTCTGTGATATAGATGAATTACACATAATTGTTTTAAACATGTTTGAATACTCTAAAAACATTTTATAACTAAATTTGTCAATAAGTCTGTTAATAAATACAATAAATTCTATTATGGGATAATTTTTTATTACTATAGAACAACAGTTCTATGAGAGACATCTGAAGAATCAAAAAAACCCATCATGACTAATGACTGCTCATCTCCATGCCTCCCCGCCCTCACCCCAGCTCAATTAAATCAGAGTCTATACACGAGAATGCCTGCCCGCCGAATAAAAAGAAAACAGTCCTCCAGGCAAATGCAGTGTTCAAAAGGGTTGACAATCGGTGATGAAAGTTTACATTAAATTGGAATTAAACTTTAATATCCTATTTATCTGTACTGTATTTTGCTTCAAATAAAACAGAACAGAATATGCTAAAATAATAAAAGTTACATAATTAAAATTGTGATAGTTAGAATTAATAATTAATGGGAGTTAATTTTGATAGCTCTGATAGCTTTATGGCTTTGATAACTTCCAATTCCTTGCCACAGTCTGGGATCGAAGTATTATCTTGGATGTATTTTAACTCTTTAAGGGTGTTGAGCATTTATTTAATGCATACTTTTTCCACTTCAATTAATTTCTGTCATTAAACAGTTAAAGTATCTCTAGCGGAATCTTATTACCAAACCGTGTGTTATAATAGGTCCAATGGCAGAAGAGAGGCTGTGTCTGAATTGAGGCAACTCATATCATTTCTTTTTATTTCATGTTTGATTCTGGCAACTAAGAATAATAGTGTACTTTTAAACAAAATAGTTATCTTTTAAAACCAATTTTCTCAATAAATATGTCAGGGCAGAATACACTAACGATTTAAAGTAAAAGTAGGAACAATGAAAAAAATATAATTATTTTCCATGGTGTTTTTTTTCATGATATCAGCCATTTTCTTTTGAAAGAAAAGTATGAATGATGAATAGTCTTCGAAAAACTATAATTTATAAATGTCAAACTCAGGATCTTCAGAAATACTCAGGGCTATTGAAAATTAATTTCTTTCTAGAGTTGACTTGAGTTTGTAATTTGAATCAAAAGTGTCTGTGCTGCATTTATACAATCAAATTTCCAGTTCCTGGAAGATGATATCATGCTTGGTAAAGTAGAAGGGCAATGAGAAAGAAGATCCTTAACAAGATCTATTGACACGGAAATTGCAGCAATGTGCTGGAACCTAGTAACAACTGTGAGGTTGGAGCTGGACAAGACAGTGTTTTGTTCTGTTGGACATCAGGCCACAATTTGTCCCAACTGACTCCCTACCCCCTCCAAACAACAAACCATATTGGCTTTTGCAGTTATCCTCGATTGTTCCAGCACCTTCCAGAGCAACACTGTTCTAGACCATAATCATTTCCTTATTCTCTTTTACGCTCTACTTTCACTCACAGGCCACAGATGTGTGTGCCATATTGTGGGAAGGTATGAAATGATTTCTTGCTATGATATACAACTCTCACAACCAGGAATGCAAGTCATATTAACCCCATATAGTCAATGAGGCCCCCACTTATCTGTCAGTTGTCGTATGGTGGTGGTTTGTGTGTAGCTGTGATGCAAAAGCTATGGCACTGGTATTTTCCTGTACTAGCATGCTCTCCCAAGTGAACAGCATTCTGCAGAACTTCCAGACTAAGAACAGACAGTGAAAAAGAAATAAACTGTCTACTTCAGAAGAAGCAGTCAATTAAAAACGTATAGATAGCACAGTGATATTGCTAGACACAGTGCCAGAAGCTGAGCCCCACCTCAGGTTGGAAGACACTCAAAATATGACTGTGGAAGAGCTACCTTCTCAAAGAGTAGACCATAAAGATATGGATGGGTCCAGCTTTCCAGAGCCCTCCAGAGATTTATTTGCTAATAGGCAAATGAGAAGAAACAGCAGCAAACATCCATTCATATTTGGGACATGGAATGTATGAATTAGGAAAATTGTAAATCTCACAAATTAAACGGGATGCATAAAGATCAATATCCTAAGTATTATGAGCGGAAATGGACTGGAATTGACCATTTTGAGTCAAAATCCTATGGTTTACTTTGCTGGGAATGGCATTATTAAGAGGAAAGGCATTATATTCATTGTTGATAAGGGCATTGAAAGGTTGATCTTAAAGTGCATTACTGTCTGGTGATAGGATAATATCTAAACCCAAGGAAATCCATTGAATACACTATTATTCAAATTTATGCACTGACTACTAAAGTTAGCGATGCAGAAATTGAAGAATCTTACCAATGTCTTCAGTCTGATATTGATTAAACATACAATCAAGTTCTATTAATAATTATTGGTTATTGGAATGTGAAAATTGGAAGCAAAAAGGAAAGAGCAGTAGTTGGGAAGTATGACGTTCAAGATCGAACGATTCTTGCCTTCATGAGATCACTGAAGATCACTTTGCTATAGCAAAGTATGGTGAAGAAATGAGATGGTACTTGAATATAAGAAAGAATAGCAAAAAAAAAAAAAGAAAAAAAAAAAAGAAAGAATAGCATCGGGGATCTTAGACATGTTTCAAACATGCATCAACTAAGTCCGCGTGGAAGAAGTACACCAGTGTGTGTGACCCAAGCATTGAAGATAGTATGTTCCAAATCTAAAAGAGGAAATTATATCAGAGCTTAAATTGTGAGCACCTTGTTTGCAGTAGGCTGTGGCTGACACTGGAAGCTCCAATTCCATTTGCAGGATCCGCATGTATATTAAGTCTCTAGTGAATTCCCTTTGATCATAGTTGAGGGCAGTAAATAGCCCTGTTATCAGATAGGAACATTGTAAAGTAAATTCTGGCAGGTTTAGTTAGGCCAAAATGTAATATCTCATCAGGCGATCTCCCTTTTGACCACCATAAAGCTGTTTTAGTTAAAAGAAAAAAAAAGTAAGAGGAAATCCATATGGATTTAAGCCCCTGGAAAACACCGTCTGACCATTGGCCAGGGATGTGATAGCCTTACCCTCATGCAAAATGCATTGGGAAGTGGATTGTTGCAGATGTAGTTAAGTTAAAATTTGATTAAATGATAAAATGATCATTTAATCTCCTTTATGGTCCATTTAAATTGGTTCCAGTTTGTAATATTTTCTGCTTTTTTTTCTATTGAGGTTTTTATCTATTTTACTTGTTATTATTATTATGTTTTTTGTTTGCTTCTTTGCTTTTTAAAATGGTTTTTCTTTATATGAAATCAAGGATAGGTAAGCTTATAGAGAAAATAACTAGATTAATGGTTCCTTGGGGAATGGGAGGTTGGGAAGAAATGGGGAGCTAATAATGATGAGTACAGGAATGAAGAAGATATTCTATAATTGATTTTGGTGATGATTGGATTACTCTTCTTGATATAATTGAAATATTGAATTGTGTAAGTGAATTATATGCCAATAAGACTGTTGGGAGAAAAAAAAAGTGGATATTAGAAGAAAATCTGGAATTTGCCCTTGATGGTAGAATAGCTAAGGCAAATGGAAGAAATAATGAAGTCAAAGAGCTGAACAGAAGACTTCAAAGGGCAGCTTGAGAAGAGACAGTAAAACATTTTAATGAAATGTGTAAGACCTGAAGTTAGAAAAACCAAAAAAAGAAGAACAAACTCTGTATCTTTTATACTGAAAAAATTCAAGCCTCAAGTTGCAATATTAAAATATTCTATGGGAAAATATTGAATGATGCAGAAAGGATCAAAAGAAGATACGTAGTTACTGTACCAAAAAGAACTAGTCAGCATTTAATCATTTCAAGAGGTAGCATATGACCAAGAACCAGTTGTAGTGAAGAAAGAAGTCCAAGCTGTACTGAAAGTATTGTATAAAAACAAAACTTCAGGAATTGATGGAATACCAATCTCACTGTCTCTACAAGCGATGAAGCACTGGAAGCACTCACTTGTGTACATCTATGCCAAGAAATTTTGGAGATAGCTATTTGGCCAACTGACTGGAAGAGATCTGCGTGTGTATCCATTACAAAGAGGTCTACTTGTACCCATTGTACCTGTTCAATAGAATGCTCAAATTATAGCACAGTATCATTAATATCACATGCAATAACATTGTGCTGAAGATCAACCAACAATGGTTGCAGCAGTACATTGACAGGGAGCTGCCAGAAATTCAGAAGTGGACTTGGAACAAGGGATATAATTCCCAAAGTCAGATGGATCCTGGCTAAAAGTGCAAGATATACCACAAATACATTTCCTGGAGCTTTATTGTCTGTGCAAAGGCATTCAACTGTGTGGATCATAACAAACTATGGCTAGCTTGGAGAGAATGGTAATTTCAGAACACTACATTGATTCATGTGGAGCATTTACATAGACTAAGAGGGAGTTGTCCAAACAGGCCAAGGATGTGCTGTATAGTTTAAAATCGGGAAATATGCTGTGTCAGGGCTGTATTCTGTCACCATAATTGTTCAATCGGTGTCCTGA
The DNA here is from genome assembly GCF_000313985.2 of Echinops telfairi. Lineage (NCBI taxonomy): Eukaryota > Metazoa > Chordata > Mammalia > Afrosoricida > Tenrecidae > Echinops > Echinops telfairi. The sequence continues at coordinate 81,647,132 of NW_022103896.1, read as the reverse complement.
GCAGATCATCAGAGGAGCTGGATTATATGAAGATGAATGTGGCGTCAGGATTGGAAGAAGACTTTTTAACCTCACGCGATCTGGGATGCTAGAAAACCACATGGTTGTATGAGTGAGCAGGCGGCGTGTGAGTGAAGCTGAGAAAGCCATGGGGGCTGACTGGGATTTGGTTGCATGCAGACAAGATACAGCAGTAGACTGGAAGGACGAAGCACCGGGAAGGGAGCAAGCCTCCGGCCTGAGCCTTGGGGAAGTCCACAGAGGGGATTGGTAAAAAAGAAGGTCGTAGTGAAGGACGCCATGAAGAAGTGACCAGTGAGGAAGGGGAAATCTCATAGTGCGTGTCTGGGAACCAGTGAAGAAAACAATGGTGCTGAAAAGTTCAGTACAAAAAGAGAGACAGAAAGAAAAATCTGACCATCAGCTTAATCAGTGATGGTGAAAATGAACTAAATCTATGGTGACTGGTCCATGAATTTCTGTTAGAGTTTGTAGTTGACATTGTTGTTTGCATCATGGAGAAAATTGAGGGCCATAGATAACATTATTAGCTTTCGTTCCTGTAAAAGAGTGCTGTGCACTTTTGCCAGTTTCCCCTCTTTCTCCCACTCCATTTGAAGTGATGCCTCACAATTGTATTTTGAATACCACCTCATCCTTTATGACCTTTTGAAAGCCTCACTTAATTTCCTTCTATAAAAGCTCTTTTTATTTATGCCACCATTTTCATTAATTTCAATTTTATAGACTTCCACTTTTTTAAAAATTATTTATTTAATTATTGACTTTAATTTTTTAATGCCCTTTTGTCAGTCTCAAGAACCCTGGTAGTTGGTGGGGTAAACATTTGACTGCTCACCAGAAGGATGGTGGTTCAAACCTACTAGCTACTCTGTGGGACTAAGAGGAGACAATCTGGTCTGTAATGATTTACAGTTGTAAGATACACTAGAAAGCAGTTGTAGTCTGCCCTGTACCCACTGCCTTCAAATAAATTCAGATTCATAGTGACCTCTTTGAATTCTGAGATGATAGAACTTTAAGGGAGAAGAAATCCTGGTCTTTGTCATGTTGAGTGGCTGTTCTGTTTGAATTGCTGAACTTCCAGTTAACAGAAATGCAAAACCCATTAGCCATGACTAGTAAGTCAGGATCCACTGCATGGTGGTAGTAGGTTTGTTTGGGTTCTGATTTTTTCTCAGTCTCCATCATTTTGTATTTTCTTAGGCTAAGCACTAGCTCTTCCACTTTTGCAGACTCCAATCAGCCACCAAAATGAACTACATGCTTCCCTCTTGAAAATTAAACTAGTGTTTAGTTTACAGTCTCTAATTCTCACATTTTGCACAAGATAATGTGACAATCAAATGTGTGGATGATAACAAAATATGGATTGTATTCACTGTGATCTAGAGCATGTCACTGCTTATGTTGAAACTGTACACCGATCAAGAGGTAGTTATCTGAACAGAACAAGGCTATATTGCCTGTTTAAAATCAGGAAATGTGCCTATCAGTATTGTATCCTTGCACCATACTACAAAATCTGGATCCTGAGGAAATAACTTGAAGAATACCATGGCCTTAGGATCAGAGGAAGACTTATGAAGAGACTGTGATCTATGGATGACACAGCTTTGATGGCTGAAAGTGAGGACAACTTCGGGCAGCTGCTCATAAAGATTGAGAAGTGCAGCCTTCGGTATGGATTGCAACTCCATGTCAAGAAAATTCAAATCCTCATAATCGGACCCGTAGGTAAAATCACAAGAAATGGAGGGAAGAATGAAGATGTCTAGGACTTTATCTTGCTGGGATCCATAACCAATGCTCATGGACGCAGCAGTCGAGAGAGCAAACGATGCACAGCATTGGACAAATCTCCTATACAAAGACCTCTTTAAAGTGTTGAAAAGAAGAGAAATTACTTTGAGGAGTAAGGTGATCCTAATCTAAGTCACAGTGTTTTCGATCACCTCACGTGCAGGTGAGGAAGACTGAAGAAGCCTTGAGTAATTTGAATCGTGGTGCTGGTGAGGAACATTGACAGTACCATGGACTAACAGAAGCAGGAACACACCTGTCTGGGGAGAAGTACCACCAGAATATTCCTTAGAATTGAGGATGGTGAGACATTCTCTCAAGCACCTTGGACATGATATCAGGAGAGAACAGTTCCTGGCAAAGGATATCATGCTTGGTACAATAGGCAGCAACGAAGAGGAAGTCTGTCAAGGAGGTGACTGAAACAATGAGCTCACACCTAACAATTGAGCGGATGGTGGAAGACCAGAGAGTCTTTAGATCCGTTGTGCATGGGGTTTCTATTGGTCTAAATTGATTTGATGGCACCTAATAACCATGTGGCTTGTGTGTGAGGGCTGGTCTAAGCATACAGGGTGTTTAGCAGTATCTATCCCTAGATGCCACCCACACCCCCTTCCAATTGTGACAACCAATAATGGCTCCAACCATAGTGACCCTATAGGACAGGAGAACTACACCTGTGAGTTTTTGAGACAGTAACTCTTTATGGGAGTAGAAATCCTGTCTTTCTCCATATAGTGGTTAGTGTTTTTGAACTTCGGATCTTGTGGATTGCAGCCCAACGCGTAACCACTACACCACCAGGGCTCATAATATCTCCAGATATGGCCAATATTCTCGGGGAAGAATATAAGGCCAAGTTAAACACCACAACTCTAGCTCATCTCTCCTTAGCTCACTTGTGATCTTGTGTTCACATTGCTTTCTGAGTAATGTTTGTAAAACACACATTTCATTATGTAAGTCTATTTCTTTGTATTTTTTTATGTGTCCTAATATTATCCAGGATAAATTTCAAATTCCCTTATTGAACACAAGAAAGTTTGTAACTCGGTCTTTGTGTAAATGTTTTTCTTCCGAAACTCATTCTTCTCTTCTGCAAAACCACTTACTATTCTGTAAAAGAGCCATATGTTTTCATGTGTCTGTGCTACACATTTACTGTGCCCACAACCTTGGCTGCCTTTCTCGTTTCCCCACCTAGTCAAGTACAGCTTGTACATTAAGTTAATCTTAGGAGTCCTATCTACTCACAGCAATTATTGTTAAATCTGATCTAGATCCATTGTGTTTGCCACATATTGCATTATCATTGTACATAACCCATTATACTGTAGATATTAATTTCATTTTACCAGACTCTAATCACAGAGAAGGTCAAGGTTATAACCTCACACTTTACAAGCACTCAATAAATACTGAATAATTGGTTTAATGTGCTAAAGGAGTGAGATTACTTCTGACATGAGAAACCAGTAAGTCTTTAGTATGGAAAGTACAATCTGAATTGAATTGAAAGAGATGGAAAAATATTAGAAACTAAAATTTTAAAAATTGGGCTGAAAAAAATAGAGCTGGTTCAGACATAGGCAAGTAGAATTTTGGCTTGCAACTGAGTGGAGATAGGGAGAGGAGTCTCAGATTGGCAGTAGATCTCAGGAAGCATTGAATTTAGCTTAAAAAAAAGGATATATGAATGACTCTAATAAGGGGTTAGTATAATGAAAATTTATTGCATAAAGAGATCTCAGATAATCTAGCAGAATGCAGACTCAAAAAGAGAAAATGGATTCTAGAGAACCATTTAGGGTTATTAAAATAGTTGAGTCACAAAGAAAGGCACGCACCAACAATAGAAAATTTTCATAATTCCAAATGTTTGTATGGTACTTTAGAAATGCCACTTTATCCATAATTACTCTAATCAAAGAAAAAAATGACTGGAGTGATGGTTGTTCAATATGAATTTTATGTGGTTAATGGACTTTTAACTATTTAATGAGCAAACATAATCCCTTGTGTAGACTTGTGAATTTTGGTAGACTACATTGTTATTGATTTAGCACTGCAAACACATAAGATGCTTCGTTTTTGAACCTAAAGAATTCAGGCCTGTTCTTAGGATTATTTGGGGCACTGATTCAGAAAATTGCATTGGATAGACACATTCATTCTAGTTCTTAGATTGGCGTGCCTATCTATTTTCAGCTATTATGTTATATTAATTTATCATCCTAGTTTTAAATATGAGAAGAATTCTAATGCATAAATTACAGGATAAAACCAAAAAGTAAGAAGTAGTTGAATAAGAATTAGGTCTCACGGGATTTCCAAGGGAACATGGATATGGATCCAAGGTGGCTAGTTGGTTACACATTGAACTGTCGACCTTAAGGTCAATTGTTCTAACCCACCAGTTACCCTTTAAAAGCCTTTAAAAGACTTAAAGTGTCGGACACTCTAAAGGGGTGTCCTATCGGTCATTATAAGTTAGAATTGGTTACATCGCAGCAGGGGCTCCTTCTTGGTGTGGGAGGCTGTGCATCTACACAGAGACAGCAAGCTGGGTACTGCAAAGGCAGAACGCTGCTTCAGAAGAAGGGAAAAGAAGACGGAAAAGGCGCATATTTGGAAGTTGTGAGGTCAATTGAGAATGTTGAAAACGTGAGACTTCGGAGCGATTTCGTCAATATTTTGAAGATCTAAATTTTTCTGCTTCAAATTATGCAGTAAACATTTCATAACACATTTTTAATATAGAGAATTCAATGGATAATTCAGGTTACATCTTTCAGCGATGAGCTTGACTCACTCTTCTTTATTAAAAAAAACTCGTTTAAGTATTTGTGTGCACAGGTGGGAACTTTGGCATCTTATAACAAGACTGGGACATTTTAATGATAATAAAGGAGTTTGTACTCAGACAGACCTCTTGTGGGTTTCAGAGTATTTGAATCTCTATTTAATAAACCAAACTGACTACCAGTCAGTCTATCACAATTCATAGAGACCCTATGTGACAGAGCAGAATTTCTGTGGGTTTTTGAGACTGTAGATTTTGATGGGAGCTGAAAGTCTCATCATTGTCTCACAGTGTGGCTGGTGGGCTCCGATAGCTGCCCCGTGGCTAGCAGTCAGACTCCGAGGTCACCACATCATCAGGACGTCTCCACCTCAGACGAGCTAATACTACATGAAAATATCCCAATTTGTCTAATGTGTGAGCAAAGTGAAGAGTGGGCGATGTAATCTGCTCTGCATCTCTCAAACTAGAGCTGATAGCAAACACTGGCACTATTTTTGGAATCATCATGTCAAAAATACCTGAGAACAAGTTTCATATTTGAAGCACAGAATGTGTGTTGGCCAGTGGTATGGTCTATCTGTCCATTTTTTCTTTAAAATGAGTTCACGTACCAAATGTGGTGCTGTTGTTCTGGCCCATAGTGACCCATACACAGCAGAAGGAAACCCTGTCCAGTCCCATGCCATGCTCATAAGGGTCGTATATTTGAGATCACTGTGGTAGCTACTGTAGTAATCCATCTCATTGGAGACCTTCCGCTTTTTCGCTACCCCTCCACTTCACCAAGCATGATTCCTTATCTCTCCTGACAACATGTCCAAAGTGTGACAGGAAGGCTTGCCATCCTTGCCTCTAAGGAGCACTCTGGCCATCCTTTTTCCAAGATAGTTCAGTTTTTCTTTTTAGCAGTTCATGGTATTTTCTTTTCTTCTTCTTCTTCTTAGCAGTTCATGGTATCTTCTCCTTCTCCTCCTTCTCTTCCTTTTTGTATTTTCAATTTTCTTAGCCCGCACCACAATTCAAATGCATTGCTTCTTCTTTGGTCTTCATTTTTCAGTGTCCAACTTTCACCTGTATACGTGACATTTGAAAATACTATGGCTTGGGCCAGGTGCACCTTGGGTCTCAAAGTAACGTCCTTGCTTTTCAACACTCTAAAGAGGTTTTGTGCAACAGATTTGCCTATGCAAAGTCTTGTGATCTGACTGCTGCTTCTGTGAGCATTGCTTGTGGACCCAAGCAACAGGAAATGCTTGACAACTTCATTCTTTTCTCCAGCTTCAATCTTTTCATGGATGTTACCTATTGGTCCCGTTGTGAAGATTTTGGTCCTCTTTACATTGAATTGTAATCCATACTGTTACAATCCTTTTCATCAGCAAGTGCTTCTCACTGTCAGTAAGCAGTGTTGTGTCATCTGCACATCAGAAGTTGTTAGTAAGCCTTCACCCCTTGCTGATGCTGCATTCTTCTTCACAGAATCCAGCCTTTCTGCTGATTTGCTCAGCTTACAGTTTGAATACGTTTGGTGAGAGGCTACACCTGGTGCACACTTGTCCTATGCAGTTTTCACTTCTTCTCACAGTTGCCTCTTGATCTGTGTATATGTTTTGCATGAGCATGATGAAATGTTATGGAATTCCCATTCTTCTCAAGGTTATCTGCAGATTTTTATAATTCACTCAGTCAATATATTGCTCTGAGATAAGTCATATGGTTAATTCTTTGGTCTACAGGATCATTCTTAATAGCTATTTTTCAGTGAACCTAGAGAATTCATATTCTAACATCTGATTTACATGGAAAGTGTGAGTCAAGGTTATGTACCCAACATGAGAAGAATCTTTGATGAGTCTGAATTAACTGCTTCCACAGTGCCTTTTCTCTGTGGTTGTCCTTTGCTGGGATCATGTGCATGTTCCCAAATCATACTTATTTTGCTTTTATTTTACATATACATAGAGACATGCACATAGTTACATACACAGGCACACACACATGTTCATCTCTTTTTTACCAAAAGTACTACCTTTCCTTTATATTTTGAAGACTTTTGAGAAAAATAAAAAGTGGTTTCTCTGCAACAAAGCCATGGTGGTGGTGTCAGGTAAGTGACGGACAGCTAACTAGAAGACAGGCCTTTCAAATCCACCCACTACTCCGTGGCTTAAAGGAGGGGCTGTCTGCTCAGATAAAGTATTATATCCTCCGAAATCCTACACAGGATTTTTATGAGTTGGAAACGGTTTGAAAGCAGTGAATTTGTCTTGATTTGGTCTCTTTACAAAAATGTTGAGGCTCTGAATTATTATTGTTATTATTTTGCAGTTAGATACAGATAAATATAATATTCTTTTCTTTATCTCTGCTCTATATTAGAGCAGGGTTGCCAAGGTGATCACACTGCACAATGGAGTTTTTTATTGGTGACTCAGTGTGTTCATGCTGGAAGCTTGAACCAGCAACTTATCACCCTGAAAATCATTCTTTATCTCATATTTTTGATGCCATTCTTTGCCTACATGTGCTTGTTCTCTGTGCTTAGAGAGCTTGGGAAGATATTTGTCCTCATTTTCATGGTCTAACACCTGGAGTGGTTACATAAATAAGAATTTATATGCCTTTATGTGCTTTATGTGCCTTTAATAAGAGAATTTAACAAGCATCCAGAGAAGGCATTCTGAAGGAAGAAATACAGCTGAGATCCACAAGTTGATCAGGAATTAAGTGGCAAAATGAGGAAGGATGGATTACAGATTGAGAGACAATCATGCAAGATGCTTGTGGATAAAAGCATTGTGTTAGCCCAGGTAACCTAGAGAAACAAATCCAGGGAGACTCATATGTGTGTAATAGAGACTTTTATATGAAAGAGTAATTGTATATTACAAAAATATCCCAGCCCAGGCCAGATCAATTTCTTAAGTACAATATTTGCCCATATGTCCGATACTAGTCCACGAGTTCAATACATACTCACATAGCACATGCAATGATGCCGAACACAGGAAGATCACAAGTCAGTGGGCGGAAAGTCTTGTGGATGCAGTGGTGGTGGAAGCATCTCAGCACTGCCAGGGGTCTCAATGTGGCTCCTCTAGCTCCAGGACTTTGGTTCCATTAGGGGTCTGTCTCTCTGTGGCTTCTCAGCAGGAAGACAGCAGAGTGTGTACGGGTCTGGCCTCCAGTGAACTTTTTATCTCCATAGTGCCTCCAAAGGAGGTCATCAAGCTGCGACCTGATTGACAGCCTACACTCTACCCCTTCGCAAGTTGACAGGAGATTATGTAACTGCCACAAGTATGAAAAGTATGCAAGACAGGAATATGCTACTATGGATTAAGGAAAACCTTTTGCTTCTAAAACACTCTTTGAAATGCAATATATTTGTGTGCAGGATTCCGCTGAAAGAATTTGCTATGTGTTCTCTATGTTCATTTATGACTAATAGTTCCATAAGTTTTTAGTAGATACAATTATTCACATAGTATAATAAACCTCACAAAACTCAGGCTCGTGTTAAAGTTAGGCATGATTCTTCACCACGGAAATATGATGCCCTTGTAGAATGTTGAAGCAATATAAATTCAGAAAGCATTTATTAGGCTTTATCATCATAGTTTCTTTTATACACAGAATATGCAAAAACTTAAATGCTTTGTCTCATATTGGTAAAAAACAATACTTAAGTAAAAATACTACCAGTCATTCATTCATTTAGTGATCAGCTGAGTTATGTGTTACACTGCTAACCAGAAGGATTTTGAAACCACCAGCCTTTCATTGGTAGAATGATGAGGCTTTTGGTTTCTGCAAAGATTTATAGTCTCAGAAATCCAAAGGGCATTTCTACTTTGCCCAATAGGGTCACTATGCATCAGAACTGACTCCATGGCAGCGAGCTTGGCAGCGTGTATTTGTGCAGCCCAGTGCTAGGAAGCTAGACAGCCACACATGAGCTTAAATCCAATATCGTGTCTATTTTAATGGAGCTTTTAGCCTCAGTAGGGAAGACAAAATGGGACAAATTACTCAAATAAACATAAAATGACAACTGTACATGTGCTATATGTGCCTTTAATAAAAGAATTTGACAAAGCATCCAGAGAAGGCATTCTGGAGAAAGTAACAAAGCTGAGATCCAAATGTTGATCAGGAATTAACTAGACAAAATGAGGAGGGACGGGTTGTAGATTGAGAGACAATCACCCAAAGATGCTTGTGGATAAAAGTATGAAAAGTATGAGACAGGAAGAAAGTAAACACTGGGGTTGAGACAGCAGGGGAGATGGAGGGAAGGGGAAGGTGGGACAGCATCTAATGTCTCCAGGCAGCACATGGAGCTTGAGCTCCACTATGATCATAAAGGTTGGCAATTCAACCCACCCAGAGGCGCTGCAGAAGAAAGTTCTGGCAATCTATTTTCATGAAGATTACAGCTAGAGCTATAAAATGGAACATACCCACTAGATAACAATTATGGGAAGATTTCCTTTGAAACTACTGGAAAGGTTCCACTAGGAGGGATATTCTGTACTCCTCAGTAGCAAGAAATTCAACTAAAATAGAAGTAGACCTAAGCTTCCACCGCGTGTCTGTCAGTTGGTCATACTGCGGTGGCGTGTGTGTTGCTGTGATATTGGAAGCTATGCCACTGCTATGTCAAATACCAGCAGGGTCACCCAAAGTGAACCGGTTTCAGCAGTGCTTCCAGACTAAGGATAGAATATGTAGACTCAGCTGCCTACTTCAGATAAAGTAGCCACTTTTCACAGCATAGAAACGTCAGACATTTAAGGCCTAATTCACGGAAGCCGAATATTATCAGATGCAGTGCTGTAGCATGGGTCCATCAGGTCAGGAGGCACTGAGCGGGAGCTGCTGTATCAAAGTAGAGTTGACCAGGTGACTTGAATGGAGTAAAGATTGCTGGAGTAAAGCACTCAGGATTTTCATTTACTGATAAGGCACAACTGAAAATGAGGAGAAACAACTGTAAAAATCTACTATTAACTGGAAGTATAAATCTTGGCACATTGGAAGTCCTCAAATGCAAGAAGATTGAAATCCTAGTGAGCTGAAATGGATTGGTATTGGCCATTTTGAATCAGAAAAATCATACAATTCACTCTGCTGGGAATGACACAATCAAAATGAATAATATTGCAACTGTTGT
>NW_022103896.1:81632298-81633947 GCF_000313985.2 Echinops telfairi | reverse complement strand
GATCACTTAGCAAACTGACTAGAAGAGCTCTGTATTTGTGTCCATTCCAAAGAAAGTGATGTATCAGAAGGCTTAAATTATAGAACAATATCATTGACACCACATGCAAGTACAATTTTGCTGAAACTCCAACAATGGTTGCAGCAGTATGTTGCCAGGGAGCTTCCACAGGTTCAGGTTAGCTTCAGAGAGGAATTGGAAGAGCTGTCATTGCTGGTGTCAGATGGATCTTGGTTCAAAGAAGAGAATATCCGACAATGGCTATGTCAAGTCATTCAAATGTGTGTACCATAAAAATCTCCATACACTCTTGAGAAGAATGGTAATTCCAAAACACTTCATTTTGCTCACGCAGAATTTGCCTGTGGATCGAGAGACAGTGTGCAAACAGTAAGGTACTGAATGGTTTAAAATCAGGAAAGGTGTGCATCAGGGTCATATTTTATCACTATATTTCTCCAATATGTGTGCTGAGCAAATCATCAGAGAATCTGGATTCTGTGATGAAGAATGCAGCATCAGGATTAGAGGAAGGCTTATTAACAATCTGTGATGTGCAGATAACACAACCATGCTTGCTGATGAAGATCAAGGATTGCAGTGTTCAGTGTGGGTTACAACTCAATGTGAAGAGGAGCAAAATCCTCATAGGTGGACCAATAGGTAACATGATATATAGAGAAATCATTGACGTTGTCAAGGATTTTGTCATACTTGTATCCCCAATCAGTACTCATAGAATTCACTCATGGCCATCTAGATTCCAGTTTGTCTTTTGATGAAAATCCTAATCAAACTAAATTGTTCACAAGAAGTATAAAAAGGAAGATGTAGGAAAAAGAAGTGTCTAGCTCATTCATATTTGTAAACTAGAATATTCACATTGAACGTGTGAACATTGCCAGTGTTGTTGTTAGGTGCCATCGAGTTGGTTCCACCACATAGCGAACCTGTGTACAACAGACCAAAACACTGCCAAATTCCGTGCCATCCTCCCAAGGGTTCCTGTGCCTGAACCCATTGTCACAGCCACTGTGTCAGCCTGTGTGGTCCAAGTCCCTCTTCTTTTACACTGTCCTCCTACTTTATCAAACATAGTGTCCTTCTGCAAGGATTGGTCTCCCTGACAACATGTCCAAAGTACATAAGATGAGGTTTAACAACCGTTGGCTCTAGGGAGCTCTCTACCTGCACTTCTTCCAAGACAGGTTTGTTTGTCCTTTTGGCAGTCCATGGCATTGTTAATCATCTTCGCCAGTCCAACTCAAACACATAGATTATTCTTCAGTCTTCCTTATTCAGCATCTAACTAGCACGTGTATAGGTGGTTATGGAAAATATCATGGTTTGGGTTAGGTGCACCCTAATCTTCAAAGCACTGTCCTTGTATTATGTTCTTAATGTCATTCCACAATTCATCAGATCTTTTGTCATTGGTGTTCAATGACTCAACTCTATCTTGATATGGTCTTGATGTTCCAGGGCATATGGTCAAGGTTCTAATGTATCTCTTATGGAATTCTTTCTATTTTCTTCAACTTCAACTTGAACTTGCATATGAACAATTGGTTTGTTCATATATAAGTTTGAACAAGTGGTTTGGTCTACAGGCAATCCCTGACTCATTTGGCTACTGATATTGAACTTCA
>NW_022103896.1:81604526-81631815 GCF_000313985.2 Echinops telfairi | reverse complement strand
TTTTTTGTTCACTATTTTGACCCAGAATTATTCTCCTTATAATCTTAAAATTTGTTTATTGAAATTATTTAATGTTAAAATTAACTTATTCTATCAGTTCAAATAGATTTAGTGTGACTTTGCTTTCCATCTTCTATTTTCAAGTAATGTGTATTCAACAGAACCCGTGTGATATCTCCAATAGGTAGATCTTTATTGCTATGCCATTATATTCCTAAGTATTGAACTTTAACATGGATGTGGGAATATCTTTCTAATTTGGAGGCATGATATTTATATAAGTAGGAAAAAGCTGTTATCATCATACATATTTATTTATTTTTGGAAACGAAGGATATATTTGTAAATTCTATCATTTTGCAAGACTTAAATTTCTATTCATTAGAGAAGCAGTATTTTGAAACTAATAAACTATTTGCAATTACATTGCCAGACGAATACATGTATATTTGGTGGAGGCATGACGATTGAAATATTCTAGCTTGTTTATAGCTCGGTGCACGGGTAGAGCAGTAAAGCAGTTTATCAGTTCAGGTAGAACAGAATTTACAAGATTCTGAATTTTTCTCTAGTAATGTATAGTTGGCAGTGAGAAAATAAAACTATGCTGGATGAATGTCATTTGCAAATTGCAAAGTCACAACCTAAGAACAATCTTGATAAAGATTCTGTGTCTTTTGTGTGCAGCTTGACAGCCATCAAGTAAACTGTATATTCTGTATGCTTCCTTGTGAGAAGCATTGGTGGTTCAGTGAGAGAACTCTATTCTTCCATACAGGATACCTAGGCTTATAGTCGATTCTGATGTGGAACAGGTTGATGGAGCTTCTTGACTACAATGGACTAGGAGGCAAGGTCTACCAATATGTTTCCATAAAATGAGTCAATGAAAACCGGATTAAGTGCAATGGTTTAATCCTCAATCCATTAAAAGTCTGGTGCTAAAGTGGACAACATTTCAGTGCTTTGTGCAAACAGTCACTATGAGCCAGAGGGCAACTTAATATCCTCAAACTACAAACTGCAATCTTTCACCGTCCTACTACATTTATTTATATATGTCTGAGGTAGTTAGTTGATTGTGCCAACCTGGCTGATAAACACATGGGTTAATTGAAGGGCAGAGAGATAAATGGCTGGGTGAGCCTCGCCTTTTGAGTTCTCAGCTCTCTTGCTTTCTGATGGTTGGACCAGGGTGCAACTGCCTTAGCAGTTCCCTGCTTCAGCTGGCAATGCTTACTTCCTGCAAGACTTCCCCAAGGAGAAGCTACTGGACCTACCCTGCTGCATCCCCCTGGGTGCTGGAGTAGCCTTGTGGAGACCCCTGCCACTGTTGAGATGCTTACACATTCACTGATTTGGCTTTCTTCCTGCAGTTGCACCATAGTGTGTGGTTTGTGAGCTGGAGGAGGACTTTGTAGATTGGTGTCAGACATATGGGTTAATATAGGACTTGTGGGCTTGGGCAGCACTGGGTTGGAATGTTTTCTGGATGTGCACTTAACCTTCATATAAAACTCTCCCTTATACATGATGTCTGTGGATTTGTTTCTCTAAAGTACCCAGACAAAAACACTGTCAATCAAGATGGATGGAAACATTGGTCCTCTATACTAGAAGGGATATGTATGGTGCCTGCATTTGGCATTGTTGATTGTGGATGATACAAAGTCTTAGCTCTCTATGTGCTACCACAAACAAGGACAGTGCTAGCCAACCTGAAAGACATTTCTTCTTTCTGAGGCACACTGCTCATCAAATCCAAGGTCTTTGAAATAATTTTTCTCAGGAAGTAAGAGTTAAACGTGATTTCTCCCACTTCTCAGAAGTCTCTTATGTTTCCAAGGAATATATCTTGAAATGATAAGCCAAATTTAAGGTAAAAGATTAATTCACCTTCTTTCCCTTCCCCCAAATATTGATAGGATAAAAAGTTCATTCGTGGCTCATGATTTTTGTTGTTGTTGTTGCTAAAGTGATTATTTCTATAATAGAAAAAATCTCTTTATTAATTTCCCTGTAGTAGATATTGTTTATATATTAATTTCCCTGTAATAGACACTGTTACCATATGGTGACTTTTACAATGAAATAAACAGTCCTTTAAACTTTACATTTCATTTGCCCAAAGATTTTCTCTGATAGAAAAGATCAGGAGAAAATAATCATACAAACTTTCCAATAGAAGAAGAAATTTTTGATTGTTGTTGGAAGTACAGCAATCAAATAAATTCTCCTACAAGTAGAAATCATAAATAGTTTTCATAAATTTTATGAAAATAAATTTTGGGGAGCTTGAAACAAAGAAGAAGAAAAAAGAACAATTTTCATCCCTACTATACAGTACCCTAAAGAAATTGTGTTAGTACTACCACTGAAATAGTATTCTATAAAGAATAATTATAAATAATTCCTAATTTTAAGTAAAGGGATTAAGATTTAGGCTAAATGCTTATAATAAAGCAGGTATAGAAATGTAAAATTACAGTAATGGCTGATTTGGGACTGAAATAAATGTCTAATTAAAAATATAAACCATTTTATTAGGGGCTCTTACAACAATTCACACATCAATTTTATCAAGCACATTTGTACATATGTTGCCATCATCATTTTCAAAACATTTTCTTTCTACTTGATCCTTTGGTATCAGCTTCTCTTTTTTCCCTCCTTCCTCCATCCTTCCACCCTTGTGATCCCTCGATCAATGATTTTTATTTTCTTATCTTACACTGTCTGCTGTCTCCCTACGCCCACGTTTCTGTTGTTCATCTACCTGGGGACAGGGTGGTTATACGTCAATCATTGCAGTCAGTTCCCCATCTTTTACCACTTCTGCCCCCCCCACCACCACCCTCATGATATCACTACTCCCCTTACTGTTCCTGAAGGGTTTATTTGTCCTGGATTCTATGTGTCGAGACCCCTTATCTGTACCAGTGTACATGCTCTGGTCTAGGCATTTGTAAGGTAGAATTGGGGTCATTATAGTGGGGCGAGAAGGAACCATTACAGAACTAGAGGAATGTTGTGTATTTCATTGGTGTTGTGCTGCATCCTGGCTGACTCATTTCTTCCTTGTGACCCTTCTGGCTCTCAAACAGCCAGGTACCGGCATAATGGTAGATGCACGGACCAACGGAGCAGGGTAGAATACCCAGAAATAAATACAACCGCAGACAACTGAGTTTTGACAAAGGCCCCAAAAACATGAAATGGGAAGCAGACGCCTCTTCCATAAATCGTGTTGGAAAGCTGGGATATCCACTTGTAGAACAATGACAGGAGACCCTTATCTCACTCTATGTCCATTTTCTTAGATATAAATAAATAAAAATTATGTTTCTAAAACCAGAAAAATAATTTTACTTTTGTTCATTCATTTTAACATTAAATCCAAATAGTTAAACAGACATATTTATATGAAACTTACTTATGATAGACGTATTTATAAGTAAACATGTCAGACAGTCTCAGTGAACACTGAGGCAGCAGGGATACTACTTCTGAAGCAGGATGTATAAGGAGACTGACTGTAACTAATAGCTGACATTGTCTCTATTTGCTTAGTGCTCATTTCGAGTTTTAAAAGGTAATGGCATTGAGCGTTCCTCTACTTTGCAATGGCCATTCTTTCTTTCTCTTTTTGTATACAGTATGTGCTTTATATTAAATGCATAGATGCTTATCATGACCAGAGAGACTAGAGCATGCTTATATATGCTATTAAAAACTTTGAAAATATCTCTAGCTATTGACTGCTTCGACTTCTCCAGCCATAATGGGAGGAGGGGGAATAGCTAGGTGCACTATTCAAGGAACAAGGTGAGCATCTCTCACCTTTATTGTTAATTGCGTGGTGCCAGATATGCACAGGTTGCCTTAGATTTCAGAGTACCCAGGAGACCACTGGAGAAAGGAGACCAACCCCTAAATGTGATTGGTTCATGAATGTCACTGTGGTAGTTATGTAATCTGTTGTCAATTTGAGACTTCAGAGTAAAGGGGTGGAGTTTAGCCTGTCAAT
Source organism: Echinops telfairi (assembly GCF_000313985.2). Classification (NCBI taxonomy): domain Eukaryota; kingdom Metazoa; phylum Chordata; class Mammalia; order Afrosoricida; family Tenrecidae; genus Echinops; species Echinops telfairi. Next base: position 81,627,788 of record NW_022103896.1, on the reverse strand, counting down.
CAGGTCTCAGCTTGATGACCTCATTTGGAGACACTAAGGAGAAAATTGCTTGCTGGAGGCGGGACACATGCTCACTTCTTGTGAGACATTCCCGTTGACCAGACACATGGAGCTATGCCAGAGCTCTGGAGCTACAGGAGCTACGTGGAGAACCCTGCCAGTGCTGAGATGCTTCCACCGTCATTGGATCCACAAGAGCTTCCATCCGCTGGCCTGTGATCTTCTTGCATTCAGTATCATTGCTTGTGTTTCATGAGTCTGAAGAGGATTTTATCGATTGGTATCAGGCATATGGGCTAATATCAGACTTATGGACTTGATCTTGACTGGGCTGGCATGTTTTTTCAATATTCTACTGCTCTTGTATATAAAGCTCTTTCTTATACACATATGCATGTTTATGAATTTGTTTCTCTAGTGTACCTGGACTAACACCCTCATTCTTCCAGGAAGAGCTCTTGGAAAGTAGCTTTTTCTATCAACAAAAAGAGCATTTAACAGCCAAATTGTCCTTCCTTGCTCACAATTTGTCTGGGAGGAGATGGAAAACTTGTGCCGCCATTCAAAAACAGAGTTGCATTACACATTGTTCCTGTTGGCTTCTGGAAGCTGTCCCAGAGGAGACGGAGACTCTTCTATGCATCTAACCGGCAGCAGGAGCAAGGGGCACAGCAAAGGGTGTCCCTTCTGCCATTCTACCCCCAGGACAAATAGGCTTCCTTAGGTGGACCAAAGCTCCTGCTGTGCGTGCTACCCACTAGTGCCAGGGAGGAGCAGACCTCAAATAGTTTTATATTTCAAATCCTACATGACATGCCTCGCTGGCCACAGAGGAGAAGCTGATTCTTCCTGAAGAAATGGTATGGGAGCCACATTTGCTCTCCTCCTCCTACACAATGGGGGAGGGAGAAGCCGCTCCACACTAGCCCAAGGCGGATTTCTACAAGGCTGAGGTCAGGCAAGCCTTCAAAGCTCCACACTTCTTTATCCTATTAGGTCACCAACGATTCCTCCCATCATCCTGCTCTGCTGCTTTCAATAGTCCGTTGCCATAGCCACACAGAACTCACAGTCAACACTGATTATTATGGGAGTTTATGAAGGAAGTTAACAGGTTACAAGTCAGGTGGGAGCCTTCTGGTTACCTGCTGCTTTAAACTATATAGTGCTTTCCATGAACTCTCCCTGACTGAGGTACCTATTCCAAGTGTATTTGGATCCATTTTTAATGAATACACTAAAATGTAATATGTTAAAGCTTTTAGACATTTGTTTGTTTTTATCATCCAAACTCATTATGATTATACATTGATGAAATGCTATCTTTTATTTGTTTAGGTTTTACATAGCAACAAACTATCTAAACTCCCAGCTGTTAGCTTTTCTCACCTGGACTTATTAAGGCAATTGTAAGGTAAAGAAAATGTATAAGTGAAATCTTTGCCTTTTTCTCCAAACTTAATAGATCATAAATAATGATTTGTTTTTGTCTCCTTTTGCTGTGAAGGATCATTGCTCTAGCTGGTTAGGTTAAAAAAAAAATGGTTTTACTAGCAGATAAATGATAAAAGACACAAGTCGTTTATTGAACTTTTATTTATGCTCTTAGAAATGACCTTCAAAAATAATTGTGAAGACAGAATTTTCATCTGTTCTCAGTAGTTTCCTTGCTGGTTAAATTTAAACTCATCCTGTGCTTCCCTTTCTTAGTTTTATTTTTATTTACCAACAACAGAGAAAAACAATAGGAGCTCCAAGAAATCTAGCTACTCTGACCATCTTCCAGAATTTCCCCCATGGCATAGAGAGTTATCACATTCATTTGCTCCTACCCAAAAATCAAATCAAATCATCCATCCACGGATCTTTCCCATTCCTCACATGCTCCATCTATAGCTTTCCTAGAAGAGCCTTACTCCTAGTTCCATCCCAGTCGCCCCTTCTCTTAAGCAGTCCATTCTCTATCCTCAACCAGCCTGGGCATGTTTTCCTGCATTATTAGTATTCATATTTTCTGTTATTTCTGTGATAGTTGTAAAAAGGAATATAGTGCCAACTTCCCAGGTGAAAACTGGAGAGGATGTGGCGAAGGAATCATGAAGCTGAATCAGTCACCCGTTTGGGATTACGTAGGCAGTTTTTTTGCTGTGCTCTGCCCAGATCTAGGTAAAGCGCAAAAGAATGTTCAGATCAAGGAAGTATCAGCAACACTAAAAAACAATTTATCTTCATTAATGCCGGGAAATGATGAATTATCAAGGGAACAATTTCTACTTCTGTTATTTAAGTTAATATTCCCTACTTTTGGTAATTTTTGAAGCAAGTGCATACATGAGGGTCTCACAGCCTTTTCTTTCAGAGAAACGCTCCTACTGTGTTCAAATCCAAAAATCAGATCTCTTGCTCTCTCATGTTTTTCCTGTCAATTTTACCCATTGTTAGAACTGATCAAACTATATCCAGGTGGAGAAATACAACCTCTCTATTTATTAGTCATATCTGGGAAATGCGAAAGGCCAAGGAACTTTAGAGCAGGGTTATATGATACATTAAAAAATTATTTTGGTGGCAGTGGTGGTAGAAATACTGTGATTTATTTGTTAATTGTCCCCTATATTTTTCACTGGATTTATCACATCACTATGGTAAGGCTTACTATTGTATATTTGCAAATATAATTTTTATTAGTCATTTATTTTCTTCATGAGTTTCTATCTGAATGTTAACTTTTGGGTTTTAACACTTTCAGAAAGATTTAGAATACTATTTTTAAAGTTAAAATCATATTATTATAATAATTTATTTATTTATGATAACTCTTTGTAGCAGCTTTTCTGAACCACCCTCCTAACATTTATTGAAATAATATTCACTTTATTTGTGTAGTTCATACAGCCAAAGAAGTGCTAAAAAGGAGACGTCTGAAGGAGCCCCTGACTACAGTGATGTAACAGAATGTGTTTTGGTTTATGCTCTACATTTATTTCAAAGTCAGTAGTGATTTAGTGGTAGAATTTGTGCCTTCTATCTAGAAAACTTGGATCTAATTTCAAGCCAAAGTATCTATTGAGCAGCCATTAACCTTCTGTCAGTAGAAGCAGTGATGGGATTCAGCCACTTTGCACCAGTTTGGCAGAACTAATAATATTCTCTGTTGAGTTCGGTGAACTGATTGCTAACGTGGCACTTGGAATCAGAGTTCTCTCTACGATGCATGGCTCTGCAGCTGCCCCACATGGAAATCACAAATTTACATTCCTTACTCTTTTTTAACATTCATCTGAACAACAACATATTCTAAGTACCTGTAGTAAGGTTCATTCTGCCCATAGGTATAAAAATTAGACAGAACTATGCTTTCAATATTTGTTTCATAAAACTTGTTCTACTTTTGATGAAGTCCTACATTTGTATCCCTTTGCATTTGTTACTCCAGTAAACAAACATGTAATGTAAAGAGAAAAACAACCAGGGAGTGACACGCTGTCATTCATTTCAGCTTTGTAGTGTGCCCCCAAGCCCCGCAGGATAGTTTGAGTAAATGATGTAATCCTGAAAGTGCTCACCAAGCTAAAATTATTGTCAGAACAATTTCTGTAAGTTCAGTAGAAGCAGAAAGGATTTTTTCAAAGATGAACATAATATGTTCAGAGAAGAGAAGTCACCTGTTTCTAATACGATGACTGCTGTCTAATTGGCCTGCCACTACAGGAAGGAGAGCCTACTCCTACAGCGAAAAGATGGTAAAGGATAAACGACACAGCGGGTGATGCTTGGATAAAAGTGAAGAATGTTTCAAGTGAGAATGCCAAGCAATATGGAAATATCTTAACAGTTATATTGTTTTGTCAGGTATTATTTAATATGTTTTCATTAGTATCTTAAACTCATTATTATAATCTGTTTTTGTTCCCTCTTTTATTTTTCTTATTTAAGTATAAACTGTATGAACTAATAAACTACTTTTAAGTATGTAATTTTTTTATACTTATAACGTTCCCAGGGCAGCAAACCAGTTGTGAAGTGATTTTAATCCCACCACTGAGTAGCTGTGTGATGTTCCTATGATGCTGAACAGATTTCAGTGGAGTTTCAGGCTATCAAAAACTAGGACAGCATCTGATCCACAATTGATCATGAGGATATTTCAGAACCGCATTGTTTCATTGTGCATTTAGTAGCCATGTATCAGAGGTGAAACAGATGGAAGCTAACAGAAACAAGATATTCATTGCACATGTTTTATAATGCTTTCAGATAAATTTATTAGTATTCTACTATGATAAAGTGACTCTATGTTATCAGTGAGAAAATGGCATGCAGGCATCTTGAGAAACTGCTCCAGGATTCTCAAACCTTATTGAGTATGAAATAGCATGGAAACCAACAGATATTTGAAGATTCCAAATCTTCAAATTTTATCCTATAGCAAAGTAAAGGAAAGTGATAGAGGCTAAGAATTTAACTACATGGGTTATCAGACGAATTTCATCTTAAACAATTAAATGTTTCAACAATGAGGGAAACACAGTTATTGTTAGTGCAAGGAACAATAAGGAGACCGAAATCAATGTGGATTTCATTTCTCTTATCATACTCTGGTTTCTATACGATACTATGTAAGACCTCTGACATTGGTGTTTCCATCTGCACAATATCTCTTCTAACTCTTTACAGTCATCTACCTCACAAGCACTGAATGAAAATTAATGAAATGCTTTTTTTAGAATTTTAATAGACAAGATTATATATATTTTATAGAAAAGCATAGTTACAGTACTAGACTTATTTTTTGCAAATAAAATACAAGTGAAGTATTACTCTTTTAAGATATAAGATATTAATTTTTCAGCCTCCCCTTTATTTCCTTTGAGCTTGTCCATTAAACAGCAAGAAATTAGTTTGCTGTTGTGATTTTTAGATAGAATACTATGAGAAGTTATTTTCAATGTCACATTTTCAATGACACTTGTTCTTAAGATGGAGGAAAATGAAAGCAGTAGTTATTTCAGGCATAGAAAAATCACTGCCATCCAAGGAGGACATAGAATGCTCTCGTGGGGTTTGATCAAGGGCAATGCAGCCGAGATGAATTACTGAGAGCTGAATGAAGGTTGAACAAGACAGTGGGACAGGAGGAAAGTAAAAGGAAATAGAGAAAAGAACTAGGAACCAAAAGACATTTATAGAGATATAAATATAGGCATGTACATATGTAAATATGTTAATATATAAAGATGGGGATATAGGCCTATGTACATATATTTATTTGTTTAGTTTCAATGAAGCAGACAGACATTGGGCCTCTACTCAAGTACTCCTTCAATGCAAGAACACTTTGTTCTAACAACCTGGCATTCTGTGATGCTCACCTTCCCAACATGATTGCTGAAGACAAAATGGATGCATAAGCAAATGTGGTGAGGAAAGCTGATGGTGCCCGGTTATTAAAAGTTATAGCATCTGGGGTCTTAAAGGCTTGAAGTTAAACAAGTAGCTATCAAGAAGCCCACATGGAAGAATCACACCAACCTGTGTGATCACAAGGTGTCGACAGGATCAAGTATCAGCAGTAAAAGACCAAAAAGAATCATATGAGTGGGGTTGGAGTGGAGACCCAAGGTCCATCTTTAGAAAATTGGACATTCCCTCACAGAAGGGTCACAAAGAATGAAAAAGTCAGCCAGAGTTCAGGGCAGCACTGACAGACACACAAAATTTCTCTAGTGCTTTAATGCTACTCTCTCTCCACCCCACACTATTATGACCCCAGTTTTACCTTATAAATATATCTAGGCTGGAGCATGTTCACTGGTACAGATAAGAGCTCTGGACACACAGAATCCAGGAACCCCTCCCCCCCCGCCCCCCGCCAACCCACCCCAGGAACAGTAATGGGAGTAACGATACCATTAGGGTAAAGGGAAGGTGGGGGGCAAAAGGGGAAGAAAAAGGGAACCCAATGCAAGGATCAATGTATAACTCCACCCCACCACTGCCCTGAGGGGCATGAACAACTGAAACGTGGGTGAAGAGAGACAGCAGATGGTGTATGAAAACATAAATAATCATTTATCAAGAGTTCCCAAGGGTGATTGGGTATGGGAGGGAGGGAAAAAAGAGGAGCGGATGTCACGTAGAAAAAATTTTTTGAAAATGATGATGGCAATATATGTACAAATGTGCTTGATATAATTTATGTATGGATTGTTATAAGAGTTGTAAGAGTTCCCAATAAAATGATTTCTAATAAATAAATAAATGATATTAATTTGAGGGGAAAAAGTAATAATAAACAATAAATTCCCTTCCCCCCCCCTCAAAAAAAAATCACTGTCCTCAAGTGTATTCTGACTATTGAAGACACCATGGGACAAGGTCAACCTGCCCCTTTGTGTTTTGGAGACTTAGAATCGCTTGCCTGTGAGCGGATAGCCTCATCTTTCTCCTGAAGAACAGCTGATGGGTTCGAACCAACTCTGCAGTTATCAGCTCTGTGAATAGCCCCCAGCACCACTGGGCATTCTTATTTTAAAGAAATGTATTATTAATATGAGGGGACTTCAAACATTGGTGGGAAATTTTCATTACATTTTAATTCCATTTACCAACAAACTTTGAAATCCTCTTGTATTTTGCTTTTGCTGTTCGATAACTCACAGCTGCTGCATGTTTAAAAGAACGTAAACACCGCCCTGCCCTGTGCCATGCTCACAACTGTTCTCGGGTTTGAGCCATTGTGGCAATCTCTCTTGTCAAGGGCTTGCTTTATTTTTTGCTGCCCCTGTACCAAGCCTAATGTGTACTTCTCCAGGGACTATATTGTAGATCATTTAATAAGAACCATTTACCTTAAAAATGTTCCCCCCCCCAAAAAAAATTCATTTTTAACTATTTGAGCCCTTGTATCTCATATTTGCTGTAGGAGCACATTCAAAATGAAGAACTATAAACACAGATGCTATGCATAATGTATTAGGGATATGCAGGGTAGTCTAGGAGGGCCAACATTCTGGAGACATAAATTTATGGCTAAAATTTATGTGTATCTCTACTCTGAGGAGGTAGTATTTCCTCTGGGGTGTCTTCCAAACTAACTGGTCTCATCTCCAAAAACTTATTAGCCAAGTTTCTGTCATTTTTAGTAGCTATTTTTTTCTTCACAGTGGATCACTGTGAAGGAGGACCTTTTTTCTAGTTTGTCTTCCTTTTGAAGCTCTGCTGAAACCTTCCCACCACAGGGGTGCCTTTGTGTCCTTGGAATACTAGTAGCATAGCGTTCAGCATTACAGCAACTGACAGACAAGTGGGGCATTCAATCACAAATCAGTTTATACAGATGCAGCCTGATAGTGATTGATCACATAAGTCAACAGTGAAAACAACTGGTCATCATATCTTATGAAAAGTTAATTGATAATTAATCAGCGAACATTGGGATTGAAGGAGGCCAGTTGCAGGCAGGTGTAAGGATCCCACCTCAGGTCTCAGTCTGACTGTAAGAGTTGAGGAAGCCCAGTGTGAATGGCCGGCTGTGATTTCAGGGAAGGCGCAGTCAAGGAAGCATTCCATGTGCGTACACATCAGATTTACTTTTTTTGCAAATGAGTTTTGGGAAGTTTTGCCTTGTTACTATCAGCAATTCAAATAAGTTGAGCTAAAAGTAGTTGGAGTGCTGTTTTGGGCTTTCTGAAAATTCTTTAGGTTTCTATAGAAAGTAGTTTATTTCATAAATATGGTCTTGCTGTGTTTCCCATGAATCCATGTGAGTTTATGAAACATATTGAGCAATTTTTTTCATTATCCATACAAGCCTAATTAAAATATGTTTATTTTAATCAAGTTGCATACTTAAGGATGTTGCTATTTTTCTATATTTTCATATTCTTCCACCTGATCATTCTTCTGTGATAGCTAAAATAATGTGTCAACTTGCTGGGCCATGGTTCCCAGTAGTTTGACAGTTGTGATGTAGTTTTATAGTTCTGTAATGACACAATTATCTCCTATGATGAGATCTGATGTATTGCAGTTACCTTCATTATAATATCTGGTACAAGCCATCAGTCAATTGAAGGAGAGTTCCCTCAGAGGTGTTGCCTTCCTCCAAGATACAAGCAGGCTCCAAAGAGTTTCTGAAAAAATTAATTTAAGATATAATGAAAATTTTTCATACATTCATTGAAGTTCTCTCATACATAGAGCTTTTGTAACGCTCTCTTACTTTATGATCAGTCTGCATCCTACTTCTTGCGCGTCATCATCTGACCTCTAATTCTTTGGACTTGGGAGAGTAATCTCCACAACTGTAAGCTAGCTGACTGTCATGGAAATCTTAGGTTCATCAGTGCCTGCAGATACATGAGCCAGGACAATGCCCCCGGCCTGACATTTGAACTATAAATTTAGGACCTGCCAGACCCTACAATCTTGTAAGCCATTTCCTTATGATAAATTTGCATTTGTCTGTCTGTGTATCTATCCTTCCTTCACTACTTATACTTCTTTGGTGAACTCAGTCTAAAACAGCAGTCTTCAGTAAGGATTATACCTCGACATCCAGAAAATAAAACTTCTCCAAACTTAAAGAATAAGCAACATTATGGTAAACAGAGAAAAGATTGAAACTATCAAAAGTTTTATTTCACTTGGATATAAAATTAATGCCAATTGAAGCAGCAATTAAGAAATCAAATAACGAATTGCATTGGACATCAAATGTGGTATGCAAATACTTTGAAAGTTGTCAAAGAGGAAAGATGTCACTTTGAGATTAAGGAGTGCCTGACCCAAATCATGGTATTTTTAAATTATCCATTTCATGCAAAATTTGGACAACGAATCAGGAATACTTAAGCAGAACTGATGACTTGGATCGTGACCCTTACGTTTGATAAAATAGACGTCAGTGAAAAGTGGAGGCAGATAGATTCATATGATGAGATAGACTTAATGAGATAGATTCATACAGTGGTTGCAAAAATGGGATTAAACAAATCCACCATTGTGTGGATGGTGCAGAACTGAGCACTATTCTATTTTGTTGTATGTAGGGTTTCTATGAATTGTAGCCTAGTCGACAGTTCCCAACAACGCAAGAGCAAAAGATAAGTTGAAGCCCTAAATACTGTGCTTGTGAATAGGTACTTGGGGGTCATTGCAGATGTTATCTGTTCCACTCATATTAGTGTTGTGCTTTTTGTTAGGTGCTGTGTAGCTGGTCCCTGACTCAGGAGGCCACCTATAAAGAAGAGAATCAAAAACTGCCTGGTTTTTATGCCATTTTCTATGCCATTCTCAAGGTAGGTTGTACATTAGACAGTTGTATTCCATAATATTTTAACTGATTTTCAGAATTGGTTGCCAATACTTCCTTCGTAGTTCCTTTTGGTCTGGAACCACCTCTGAGACTGGTCAGCATCATAGCAGCACACAACCTTCCATTGATGAAATCACTGGCCAGAAATTGAAACTGGATCTCACTCAAGCTTTCTGCCGCTGAACCACCAGAGCCTCCTCATATGCAGGCAGAAGGGCTCTAATCCCTTCTGAGCGAGGTTTTACAAAAGGGAGGAGCAGCTAGAGAAAGAGAGTCATAGACGCAAAGGGGTACAAATCTGAACCAAGGACCACCTGGAAAGGCCTGACACTCTCCGATTTTGGAGGGTACAAGGAATGACCGTCCCTTAGTGCTGGCAGACAAAGCCTGGCTCTGCGGATGCCCTTCTCACCGCTAGACAAACGGGAGAAGAGATTTCTGTTTCTAAACCAAGTTGGTGGCATTTCGGTGCAGCCACCCCAGGAGACTATGACAATGTAAAAAACATTTGTAAGAAAGTTAATATATTATGTAATGAAAATTATGTTCTAAAGATTTTAGAATTCTTTACAAAGAAAAGAAAATCCATTCTCTGTCTGATTCTTATTCCAAAGCAGGGAGAAGTGGAATTTTTGAAATCTATTCTATGATAAAGGGAAATCAAGCTATGGGGAAAGACTAATACAGTGAACCCTCGTTTATAGCGGTTAATCGGTTCTAGACCCTACCGTGATGAATGAAATTCCGCGAAGTACGATTCCTTATTTGTAAATCAAATATTTTCGTAGTTAGAGCATAGAGGACATGAAAAAACACCCTTTAGGAGAATGGGTAGGAAAGAGGGAACCGATTACATGGAACTGTGTGTGACCTCCTCCCTGGACAACCGAAAAGTGGATGAAGGGAGACGTCGGACAGGGCAAGATATGACAAAATACCCATTTATAAACTATCAAGGGCTCATGCAGGAGGGGGGAGCGGGGAGGGAGGGGAAAAATGAGGACCTAATGTCGGGGGTTTAAATGGAGAGAAAATGTTTTGAGAAACGATGTACAAATGCGCTTTACACAATTGATGTGTGTGTGGATTGGGATAACAGTTGTATGAGCCCCTAATAAAATGTTAAAAAAGAGAAATAAATAAATAAATAAAAGAAAAAACACCCTTTAGTCACCATTACACTCGTATTACCCAATTTATTAAATGAAAAAAGGAAAATACAGTAAAACATTTTGGACGTTACAATTATCATTTATTATTTATTATATTATTTATGGCATCTAGTTTACAGTATTACATATTTCACATACAGTATTATTATACATAGTTCTTACAAATACTGTAATCAATAGCCTATGAAATGACTTAAGGGATGTACTCTACAGGTGGGTCGCCGTCTTTTTCCTCTGAAGGAGCGGGTGTAGGCAGTGGGTGCTGTTACGCAAAAACCATGATAGAGTGAAGCCGCGAAAGTCGAAGCGCGAAGTGGCGAGGGTTCACTGTACAGCAAAATAGTAGTTACTCAACTCAAAATGAATAATTTTATTTTGCATTCAGAAGCATTTATATGTCAATAGAGGGACATTTTAATTTATAGCACACCAAATAAATTTCATGATGCTGAAAGTTTTTGTTTTTAACAAGGGGCAGGGAAATGCAAGGATATGAATGCAAAATTTTTAATGAATTTCAGATTTAAGATACAAAATGTGTTTATGTGTATGTATGTGCTTATTTTTACATAACACAAGTGAGCAGAATAGGAAAACTAGGACAACATAATATTTATACAACATTTTATGACTCAGACCTTCTTATTCGCCAAGACATCCTACAGGGAAATTCCATGCATCACAAGAGGTTTTTCCTATTGTGTCCCTGGTTGTTAGCAATGATAGAATGTTGTCACTTCAATCATTATGTTATAAATGATATAACCAGATCAGGTTCTTTGAGTCTCTATTGCACATGGGGGAAATAATCCAGGGAGTGATCCAAAATAATAATCATAACCTGTATAAAATCTGATATTATGCATGTAAGAATGACATTGAGTGAGTTCAATAGCAGAACATTTATCACAGCAAAATGAAAAGAGAAAGGCAAAAGGCCTCCCACAGCTGTGTTTTCCCCCCAAGAAGTTGATTTGTTTCAGCTCTCTGGTCTGAATATCTTCAGAGCTTTAAATTACCTACAAAGTTGACAGAGCATTCACAGGGAATCTTACCCATTGGTTTGGAATGTCTTCTAGGTATTTTATATGACCAAATATTATATCTGCTCACTCCTTTCTATTTATCTAAATAAAATCAGTAGTAAAAATGCTACTCTTTACTGTAACTCCCCTACTCTGAAAAAAGATTTTTCCTGTAAAAGAATGATTTATTTTAATGTAATATATAGACAATATAATAATATATGTAATATATAGATACACATGAATATATATAACTGCATCTAAGTACCTGGCCATCACATGTCTGTCAGCATCATATTCTAATGGTTTGTAAGGTCTCTGGTATTTCAAACACCAGCAAGGTCAACCAAAGCATGCAGGTTTCTGGAGCACTTTGAGACTAAGAACAGAATAGGAAGTCTTTGGAAGTAAAACCTTCATGACTTTCACAAGATGTGCTTATGGGGGATAGCTCAAAATTCAAACAAAAATTTGCAAACATCTATTACCAATTGCACCATTTAATGTACAAAGTGTGACTGTAGAACAATTGGAAGTTGTCAAAAATGAAATGGAAAGCATACAGCACCATGTCTTCACTTTGAGCAAGCAAGGTTGTGTCCTCTGCATATCTTGGTTGTTAAAAGCCCACCTTCAAACCTGATGCCACAATTGTCTTCCTATAATTAAGCTTCTCTGATGATTTGCTCAACATCCAGGTTGAATAAGTATGGTGAGAGGATAAAACCCTGATGCACACCTTTCCTGATTTTAAACCTTACAATATTTCTTTCTGATCACACAACTGCCTCTTGTTCCAAGTACAAGTTCTGCATGAGCACAATGAAGTGTTCTGGAATTCCCATTCTTCTCAAGGTTATACATAGCTTGTAAGGTACACACAGTTTTATGCCTTGGCAGAGCCAATAAAGCACAAGTAAATATCTTTCTGGTTTTCCCTTCTTTGAGCCAAGATCCATCTGACATCAGCCATGATAGCCCTTGTTTCAAGTCCTCTTCTGAATCTAGCCTGAACCTCTGGCAGCAACCTTTCAATGTATTGCTGTAACTATTGTTGGATGATCTTCAGCAAAATTTTACTTGCATGTGGTGTCAATGACATTGTTCTATAATTTGAGCATTCTATTGAGTCACTTTCTTTGAATGGCCACAAATACAGAGAGCTTCTAGTCAGTTGGCTCAGTAACTGTCTTCCAAATTTCCTGGCATGGACAAATAAGTGTTTCCAGTTCTTTATCATCTTGATGAAGCATTTCAATTAGTATTTCATCAATTCCTGGACCCTTGTCTTTGGCTAATGTTTTCAATGCAGCTTGAACTTCTTTCTTTAGCACCATTGGTTCTTGCTCATATGTTATCTCCTGAAATGCTGGAATGTCAACCAGTTCTTTTTGGCACAGTGACTGTATTCTTCCCGTCTCCTTTGGTTACTTACTGCATCATTCAATATTTTGCCCACAGAATATTTTAATATTGAAACTCTAGGCTTGCATCTCCCCCCAACCCCCATTCTTTCAATGTTAGACATGCTGAACATATTCTTCCTTTTTGGTTTTCTAACTCTAGGTTGTGTGCACATTGCTTTGTAAGGTTATACTTTGTCTTCTCGAGTTGCCTTTGAGTTTCTTATTTGATGTTTTCTTTAGTCCCTATCTTTTTAATAACTTTGTGGTTTCTTCATGAATCATATTCTGGATGTCCTCCCACAGCTCATCTGTTTTTCTATTGCTGCTGTTCAATGAATCAAATCTGTTCTTGAGACATTCTCAAAGTACGACTCAAGGTTGGACTTTCGCTCTCAAGGACTTGTTTGCATTTTTCTCATCTTTAACGTGAACTCACGTATTGCTGTTACAGATGGTCTGTTCCACAGTCAGCCGTTGGCCTGGTTTTGATTTCTGTGTACGCCATCTGGAGAAGCATATAGTCCAAGTGTATAGTCACCTTTTGTGTTGTTGAGTAAAGGTATTTGTTACGATCATGCCATTGGACTTACACAATTCTATCATAAGATCTCTAGCTTCACTTCTATCATCAAGAATAACATCTGGGGTCTTAAAAGCTTGTTTTCAAACAAGCAGTCATCCGAGTGAGGCATCAACTAAGTCTACATGGAAGAAGCCCACCAGCCTGTGTGACCAAGGATTATAAATAATGTAATTCAGATCTAAAGGGAATGGTATCAGAAGCTTAAATTGTGAACACCTGGTTTGCAGAAGGCTATAGATGACAGTTGAAGCCCAAAATCCATTTGAAGGGTCCACATATGGATAATGTCTTTGTAGAATCCCCTCTGATCATGGTTGAGGGGTGGGAGTAGCCCTTTATCACCCAGAGAGCCTTGTAAAGTCAATTATGGCAGACATAGTAATATTACATTTTGTAATGTAATATCTTATCATTTGACCTCCCTTTTGACTACTTAAAGCTGTTTCAGTGTTTTAAAAAGTGAACCAGAAACACAAGTGGATTAAACCCCTGGTGAATCACCTCTGATCCTGCACCACAGATGTGCTTTACTTATTCTATCTGTGTGCTGAGAAAATAAATCAGAGAAGTTGAATATATAAATAAGAAAGATTCAAGAAAGCTTTATTAACTACCTTCATAATGCAAATCCACAACCTTGCTTGCTAAAAATGAGGAGGACTTGAAGCACTTGCTGATGAAGATTAAGGATTTCAACCCTCAGTTTAGAATACAATTCAATGTAAAGAAATGCAAAATCACCACAATAGGTAGCACCGTGATTATCAGAGAAAATATTAAAGTAGTAAAGGACTTCCTCTTGTTTGGATCCACAATTAATACTCATGATAGGAGTCATCAGAAGATCAAAGTACACATTGCATTAGGGAAATATGCTTCACAAGAACTCTGAAAAGTGTTGAAAAGCAAGAACAATATTTTGAGGACTAAGGGGTACTTGGTCCAAGTCACAGTTGTTTTCAATTGCCTCGTTTACCTGTGGAAGTTGCACAATGAATAAAGAAAACTAAGGAATCATCACCGTACTTTGATTATGGTGGTGTTGAGGAATACTGAAGTACCATGGACTGCCAAATGAAGAAATAAATCTGTCTTGGGTGAAGTACGGACAGAATGTTCCTTTGAGGCAAGAATGGCAAGACTCTGTCTCCTGCACTTGGGACGTGTCATCAGAAGAGACCAGTCCCTGGAGAACAGCATCATTCCTGGTCAAGTCGAGGGCAGTGCAAGGGTGGAAGGCCCTTCGGAGGAGCCCTGGTGGTGAAGTCGTTATGGATCGGGCTGTAATCTGCAAGGTCAGCAGTTAGGAACCAGCAGCAGCTCTGTGGGAGAAAGACAGGGCTTTCCAGTCCCAGGAACAGTTCCCGTCTTGGAAACTCACCAGTGCGGTTCTACCTTGTCCTACAGGTTTGCTATGAGTTGGCATTGACTCAATGGAAATGAGTTTGGTTTGGTTTATGAGATATATGTATCTTGAAATTTCCAAAAGAATAACTATTTGACATTTAATCTAGATTTTTGTCTTCATGTTATGTTTTATAAGTGAAATTGTTGTGTAATTCTTAGTGAATTATGTGTCATACATTAAAAAAAATATTTATTCAAATACATTCATGAAATAATATTAGTACTTGGATAGTTTTAAACTGCTCTCTTACTACATCTAAATTTACATGAATAATGTTTGTATTATTATTTGTATCAACTAGTAGATAGCAACTTTTTAAACTTAATATGATGAATAACTACAGAGTTCTGTAAACAATGGCAAGTATATAACATGTTGATGTTAGCTATCATTGCGTAAATTTCAACTCATAGTTACCCATATGAAAAAACAGAGTTGTCCTTTGTTTTAGGATATGAAAGCGACCCCATCTCAAATATAATTTAAGGAGAGCATTTATTGTCTTATGAGAAACAAAGACAGCACAAAGACATAGACACATCGTGTGAATGAAGGAGGCAATTGGCATGGAGTTAGAGAATTCACAATCTCAAAGCTAGATAAATAGGGCATGGGACAAAGTGAACTATCACATGTTCATGATTGGTGGAAGATCAATACATCACAGTCATGGGGTAGTGTGAACATCCTGCCGTTCTCTGCCCACATATGTCTTATCTGCCCTTCATCTTTCCTTGGTGGTAGAGAACAGTATGCCTTCACCTCTCTCTTACTTCAGCTAGAAATCCCTTCCATTATAACTTTCCTCCCCTTGCCTGATGCAAAGGGACCCATCAGTTCAAGGCCAGAACTTGAGGTTGCTGTTCTGAGGTCCCTCTGGACCTTGGGCAGTCATCTTCCAATGGCCAAATTTCTGGCACAGCGGCCACAGCATCAGAGATTCTCACCTGAGGACATACTCACTTCCAGTGCCTGAGCTTCCCACATCAGTGGACGTTCCCATTGAGGGCCCCTCTGGGTGTTCCCTTTAGTAAGCCATGAGGTCACTTCAAGCTATTTGTTGACCCTGCCTTTCCTCCTCGGGCCTCTCCTTCTCCATGGTCTTCCCTTTCATGTCTTCACTACTATTATAGAACACCAAGGAAACCGCTCTTAGGATACCTTCCATGGGGGTTGCTGGACTCTGACTCTGCCATCTGGCCCTAGTGCTTCTTGTAAAGGAAAGAGTTAAGGGTACTTTGCCTTGGTTAAAGGCTTTAAGATCCATCTAACTCACCACCTTACCCTTACTGGGATCTACAGGTTCTGAATTAGGAGGTGTTGGCTCTGAAGTTGAAAGAACTATTGGTTCCCAAGAACTAATCTTTGAAGATTAGAAGATGGCTTCTATACTCTTGCATTTGATGTATTATTTCCCAAGATCTGAAAGAAACCAGGGTCAATGTTACAATTCTTGCACCATTAGGGTGCTTTCTGTAAGGGACCTCTGTTCACCTATCTTGACTTTTGCAAAACAAGTCTAGTTGTAAGATGGTATCATAATTTAGACTTTTCAGGTGAAATATCCCCACTGCTTAACTTATACTGAGGCCAAAACATGTTACAAATACACATACACACGTGTGTATGTGTGTGTATATATATCTATATCTATCTATCTATCTATCTATCTATCTATCTATCTATCTATCTATCTATCTATCTATCTATCTGTCTATCTATATTATTTTTAGACACTAAGAACCAAACGTGTCCCAGTCCTGAAGGATGTAACCCAGAGGTGTAGCTAACATATTGAGTTTTGGTTTCCATCTCATGGTAAAGATTTACACTCTTGGAAACCCTATTTTGGTGTTCAACTCTACCCTATTGCATTGGTGTGAGTCAGAATTTACTCAAAATCTGAGAATTTGGTTTGGAATCTTTATAGAACCAGACCTCTGGGTCTTTTTTCTATAGACAGACTGTGTAGGTTCAAACTGCCAACCAGTTTGAACTGAGCTGAGCTCTTAATTTGCACCTTCAGGGCTCTTTGAATAAAAAGTAGCTTACCGTATGTACTCAAGTATATGCCAACCCGAATATCAGCCGAGGCACCTAATTTTACCACAAAAACTGCATTAAAAATGTGCTAAAAAACTCAGCTTACACACAAGTATGTACGGTATTTTAATGGTTAAAGTACATCTGCTTTGAATATTATGTTTTTCTAAAGAATTTTGTTTGTGAAATCAAATTGACCATAGGAATTCTATTTGGATGGGAAGTTCAGGGGAGTTAATTATAGGTAATGATAGTGAAATGATTTGGAAAGGGATAAGGAAGGTAGCAGCACACTTAGAGAATGTAACCAATGCTATGCAACTGTGCATGTAGAAGTTGTTGAAAAGAGTTATTTTTGGCTATGTAGACTTTCAAATATAAATACACAAATATATGTTATGTTTTTCTTTAGTCAAACTTGAAAAGCAGTGAATCATTCCAAGTCAACAAACTCATTTACATGGATAATAATAAGAGAGATGAATAAAGAAAGCATTGCTATTCTTGCAAAAAGTAACAAACAAATGGCCATTTGTATGCTATGGATGTGGCTTTTGGTGTCAATCAGAAGTGTCAATGTAAATGAATGTCTTTCCTTTTAGGGGGAGAGTTAACATAGTAACTTATGATAATTTCATTATCTGATTAGTTTTCTCTAAAAGAGAGAAAAACAAAAGAGGATAAAGATTGTTCAAAGACCTTTTGGGGAATCATGAAAGACAGCCTTTATTGAAGTCTAGACATTTTATGGAGGAGTAAGGATGGAGCATGCTATTTCACTTTAACTGCCCTGCTCTGGGATCCCTCCAGTTTCAAGTAGAACTCAGGCATTTACAGAGAACGACAGAGCAGTGAGTCTTTTGTGAGCATATGTCTTAAACTTTGCTTTTCTGAATGGCACCTAATTTAATCTATTGAAATTATTCTCAGTGGAGAGGGTAGAGTCTCAAAGAAAACGTTGTTATTGTGGTTAGTTGCTATCACATTTGCAAAATCTGCTGTCAACTTGAGGAAGGGGTGGAGTCTAGCTCGTCAATCAGGTAGCTCGCTTGAGGCTCGATACACTCTCTCCCTGAGAGACATTCCTGTTTTCAAGGCACATAAAGCTATGCTAATGGAGCCAGAACCCTAAAAATGGAGGAGCCATGTGGAGACTCACGCAGGTGCTGAGATGTTTCCACCACCACTGGATCCACAAGACTTTCCACCCACTGTCCTGTGATTTTCCTGCATTCAGTGTCATTGCATGTGTTACATGAGTCCGAAGAGGAATTTATAGACTGGTATTGGACTTATGGGCCAATATAAGACTTATGGACTTTATCTGGACTGGGTTGAGATGTTTTCTTAGTATACCATTGCTCTGTATATAAATATTTTTCTTATATAAACATGAGTGTCTATGAATTTGTTTCTCTAGTCAACTCAGACTAATATAGTGGTCATTGAGTTGATTAGAACTCATGGCGACTACAGTGCAGAGTAAAACTGTGCTCCAGAGGATTTTTAATGTTGTGACTTCAGAAGCAGATGGACAGACCTGTCTTTCTCAGCAACTCTGAGTGGATTTGAATCTGCAACCATTCAGCTAGAAGTCAAGTGCTTACCTGTCTATACACCCGAAAACTCCTTATAGATTCACACACTGGATTAAAAGTAGACACTCATCAGACAATTTTAAGTGCATTTTTTTTGTGTTTTGTAATTCTACTCTATTAATTTCCTAATGCCACTCTAACAAATTGCCACAATGAGTGATTAAGAGAAAGCAAAGCAAACAATAGTAATGCATTCTTTGTTCTGCTGGCATGAAGTCTGAATTCAGCATGTTAGGCAGAAGCCACACTTTCTCTGAAGAATGTAGTGGATGAATCATTCTTTGACTCCTCGAACTGCTGATGGTCCCAGGTGTTCATTAGCTGGTGGCAGCATCACTCTAATCTCTGCTCTGTCTTCATGTGGTCATCTCCCATCATTAAATAATACAGAAATAACAGCTTTATTGCCATGTACTTTACAAATCATACAATCAATGGTTTAAAAATACTAAAAAGAGTTGCTCAATCATCACCACAATCAATTTTGAACATTTTCTTCTTTCTAGTACTCATTGCTAGCTCCCTATTTCTCCCCAATCTCTTCTACCATGCCATTCGGAATTATTAATCTAGTTACTGTCTTATTGATTTACCTATCCTGTATTTTCATCTTCCCTTTCTTATGGTCTGTTTTATAAGCTCATTGGTAATATTGGATTAGATCAATGGCACTACTTGTCAATAGTTGAGGAGTCTCATGAATGTCAAATTCAAGACTTGAGGCCCAGAAGTGAAGGAGTAAAGATAAATGAGAGCATACTGCACTTGGATTAAACCAATCTAGTCATGTACATGCCAGTGCAGATGGAAATCATTGATCATGATTATTTTGGTATCTCCATATTAAACATATTCATTCTTATGAAATAATTTGCACATGTAACAACCAGAATGATGTAGCTATCTTGAGAATATATGGTTTTCCCCTGATCACTATCATTATCTTGAGTGATCATTCATTCATTTCCTTCTATGTCCATACCATACTCCTGCCATGCGCTTTATAAAGGTAACCATTATAGTACAATGAACTGTTATGCATTTTAGCCAAATAAATCATTTTATGAGTCATTCTGTTTTCTCCTTTTTCAACAAACTGCTCTTACAGCCTCCATCTAAGTGGTTTTGTGTGTATTTGATCGATTCTAACTAATGCTTGCTTAACATTTCATGTTGTCCTTTCCATACTGCTGAACAAGCACATTTCTCCAGTTCCCTTCATTGCAAGGTTTCAATAAATATATCCCTTAGTCTTTTATGAGAATTTCTGTGGCTATGTACATAGGAGTGAAAATGCTGGGTAAAGGGATGTAGATATGTTTAATTTTAATGAATAACAAAACAAAACTACACCAAATGAAATCTTCATAATGGATACAATAATTTTATATTCCTACCAGCCTGCCTGAAGATTTAAAAGATTCCCCTATAAGCATAAAATTGTTGTCCACTTGGTATGGTGGGTCCAAGGCTAGTTCTGATCCTTTATTTTTATTCTTATTGGGAGAAAGAATTCAGCCAAGAGACACAGCATGCAGCAAAACAATACTGAAAGAAAGAGAGTATTTAAAAGGTGTATTGAAAGAAAGAGTGCTGTTGGAACATAAGGTAGAACTTGCCCATCAGTATTTTAATCAAATGCAGAGACCAGGTTGATTTGAGAAATCCTAAGTTTATTTCTGCAAGCACTTGACAGACGGAAATAGTGGGGTTTGCAGCCTCCTGAAATTGCTTCAAAATTTCAGTGAAAAGCAAGCAAGTCATATGCTATAAATTATGTAGCAAGCCTGAGGGACTGTTTAGTAGGGTTTTTTTTTTAATACAATGAACAATCTTCAAACAAAGGACGCATAGGTCACTGGAAACATGGAGACATCCTTGGTTTATTCACTTCCCAAATTCCCAAGCTTCATTGCTACCAAAATGGCTTTGTTTGCCCAAACGTGCTAAGTTTAAAAATAATTTTACTGCAGGGGCAGTGGGGGAGCGGGGAGGAGGACTGTTGCTTTCTAAGTTTTAGAAATATAGATCCAAATCCCAGTTGTGCTACATATCCAGTAGTCGATGAACAGGAGGCTAACTCCCTTGCTCTTCTATCATTCCCCATTTCCCATCTAACTTATTTCTATGAGATCCGTTTAAGAAGGAAATATTGGTGCTAACTTTTGGCATGATTTTTCAGAAGTATTTTTGGTTTGTATCAAAGCAGAGAAAAAGCAGAAAATACAGAGAGGGGACCACTGGATACAGCAACAAACAAAAATAACAAAAATTAACAAAGCATTTAGAAAGAGCCCCACATACACCCAAGATCCAGTAACCATGAAAACCATTTATTGTAATTTATTCCAAAAAACCCTTCTCTCTGAGCAATTACTTCTATTACTTCATGCACCTTGTGAAGTCTTTGATTAGCTGGATTAATCAGATTAAAACAACTCGTTCCTTTAAATGTTCACATTCATGGTTGTGTCTAAGTAACAAGTAGTCAATAGCAGCTCAGTTTTCCAGCACTGCCTCCAAGGCTGTTCTAATTCACAGCAGAGAGTGTTGAGCCTTGTGAAGTGCATTTAAGGTCTCAGCTTTAGATCAGCCTAAATGGTTAATTTCTATGTTTTGCTTGATGGCCATTGCCAGCACAGCATATATACTGAGTCATGAATTTGGCATTGTTGGAAAAAGAAGCATCACGTTCACTGTCAGGGTCAGCCATAATTCCCTAGGGCACCAAGTGATATAGAAAGAGACTTTAAAAAAAAAAAAAAAAAGGAAAGAAAGAGGCTTCCTTTGATTTGGGGGGTAAAATAATTGTTATAATTTTATAATGATTGTTATAATAATTTAGTCCCTAATGTGCAGGGACTCCTAGTGACATTAGCAGGCACATTGGAATAGACAAAGTTACTGTGGTACTTACATAATCTGGGGTCAATTTGGGACTTGAGAAGATTAAGAGTGAAGGGGTGGAGTCTAGTCTGTCAACTGGATCATAGCCAATGAAGCCTCTGTGTGGGCATGGCCTTCTCCTGAGAATTCTGCGAACACTGGTGTTTCTCCTCCTTGGAGACAGGAGACATTTCTCTCTCTCTGCTGACTCCCTGGGAGACATCCCTGAGGAGAAGCCACATGGACCTACCCTCATGCAGCCTTGTTAGCTGGAGAGGCCACGTGGAGACCCCTGCCAGCACTGAGATGCTTACAACCTCACTGGATCCAAAGACTTTCTACCCACCGGCTTGTGATCATTCTGCATTCAGCTTCATGTGTTTCGTGAGTCTGAAGAGGACTTAATAGATTGGTATTGGACATAGGGGCTATGAACTTACAGGCTTGGACTGGACGGGGTTGGGATGCTTTCTTAATGTATAATTACCCTTTATATAAAACTCACTCTTATCCACATATGAGTGTCCATGGATTTGTTTCCCTAGTCTACCCGGACTAACACATTACTGTATAGCAAAACCCATGCCGCCAGTCACCTGATGTGGGATATTAAGATAATGTTAGTGCAAGTAATGTTTTGGTCTTAATTCAAAGGAAGGAAAGGGATTTTTCTGACAAAATAGAACAGTCTCAAAACAGGGTCACTAGCCTCAGCCTGATGTTACACATATCTCAGGCACAGGTGTTAATTCCACCAAAGGTGAATTGTGGAATGTTCATAGGCCGACTGGGGCTGCCTTTTGATGTGGTAACATTCCTTAATAGCTCTAAAGGGGTGCTGACTCCTACTAAGCAGGTAGTAACAATTTGTTCCACAGAGGTACTTCGAGCGAGACAGAAATCTGGAAGGTTCATTACATTTGTACCTAAATATACTCCCTAGGTTAGTCCAGGTTGACCATTCACTCAAGTTGACAGGATATTATGTAACTGCCACACCCACAAATTCTTATCCTATGGGGGATAGTTTGGGGGTAGAGGATTTGATATCAACTTGAATTTTTATGATAGGGGTGACGTGGAGTCCAGGTCACAGCCTGATGCCTCCCTGGGGTTGTGGACTTCTTATAAGAAACTATGAGCTTCGCTCTCTCTCTCTGCCCCTTAACTTTCCTGTCTGCTGGGACTGTTCTTGCCCCACACAGGGCTGCCCAATTGCAAGAGCTGTTTCCACGGACTTTGGAACCACATGATTCTGTCCCCACTGGCCTGTGATCTTCCTGCATGCTGCTTCACCAGTCTTTGTTACCGCCTGCAGCTATGTGCATGTGAAGAACATTTTGTTTGCCATCAGAGTTACAGACTTGACTAGGACGAGGCTGGGATGTCTGCCTGGTATAAAGTTACTTCTTGATATAAAGATAGTTGGGTGTCACTGGATTTGTTTTTTTCCTACACAATCTGGCCTATCACACGCTTGGAGAGGAACAGCACCTTGGATCACACTCCCCGGGATGCTGATAAGAAAGAGATTTTTGAAGAAGACTCTACAAAACACATTTTCAGTCCATCCTGTGATTCTGCATTCCATTCTTCAGCGCTAATCACTGCAACTTCACTCCTCCAAGCTTTATGGTGGTTGGGCGCCGTCAGAAGCTTGTCTTATGGTCCAGTCCCCTGCTCATGGAGCTGGCCTTGTAGGAAGGAAGTCTTCCATGTTTTCAGAACCCTGTCTCCAGGCTGGATGCTGGGTAGAGCGGCTATAGGAACAAAGCCGACCGAGGCAGAACTGAAAATCATTAACATGGGAAGTTGCTTGGAA
>NW_022103896.1:81600697-81602580 GCF_000313985.2 Echinops telfairi | reverse complement strand
GCCAACATTCTGCTTTTTGCTTTCATTTCTCTTCCAGTTCCTTCTGCAGCAGTTGTCAAGCATGTTCACTGGGCACTTCAACAGGCAGCTGGCTGTTCTCTGGCCGATAGAAAATCTGGGCATCAGCTGAAAAAGTGGGTCCTTTCCAAGAGAGCATCATGACAGGCCGGCATGGGAGACAACTTGTGGGTGAGGCTTTCCCTCTAGTGGTGGCAAGAGGAGCTGGTCTTTAGCTCCACCAGGCACTCTGGTGACTCAACTGCTTCTTTAGTTCAAGATGTCAAATTCTGTTTAAGATCTAAAGAGGTTGTTTCAGAGTCTACAAGAACATTTACATCTTCACCTTCTACAGTTATTTTTACTGCAGGCTTCTGAGGGGGAGTAACATGAGGCTGATGTCACTGGAGTATAGTCGTAGGGCCTTGGCATTCTTCATCAAAGTTCAAATCCACACCCTACTGAACACAGGTGTGGGCTTCCTAACAATTCTACTGTCTCTTTGGGCATTCATTCTTTCGGTGGCCTGATTTCTTATATTAAGCATGTGAATTCCTATTCAACGGCCCTTGGTGATACCTTGTTCTAGTTCTAGGCTTTCCTCCTGTTGAAGCAGGGACCAACAAGAAGCATGGTTTTCTGTTCCTCCCCGTTATTTAATACCTTGAAGGAGCTGGTCATCAGCTGTGATGTGTTCATTCCAATGATTTTTCTCCCTTCTTGTTTGTAATTTCTTGTAACATCTGGGCCTTATGAGGATCTGTGCAATAAAGGCCCTGTTAATGCCATGAGCATTTTCTACGGCCCTAGGACCAGAATTGGTGGATTTATGGAAGACCTAATAAAGTCGGCATTGACTCTATGGCAGTGGTTTTGGTTTTTGGAGTGAGTTTCCTGGATCTGACAGCAACTTTATTTCTGGGAATCTCAGGAAGAGATTTAGAATTCAGTTTAGGCAACTGCTTTTCAGAAGTGCTAGTGTTAGGAGTGGGGTTACAATCAGATTTAGGTAAGAAACCTATGCAGGGCTGAGCCATCAACTTGTAAACCAGAAGCACTCCATTAAATCCTAAAGTGAAGGTTCCAGAGCACTGGGGTGCCAGATTGGAGAGCTCACAAGGTAAATCACTTGACAATTGCTCAAAGCCATTGCTGCACAGGGGCAGTCTACCCAGCGTGTCACCAGGAAAAGAACACAGAGTGTACAGATGCATGCAGCCTTTTTTACTGAGCCAAAGACCAGAGACCGGATGCTTCACTCAAATGCCAGTCATCAGAGCAGTTTGTAGGTCAAGCTCTTAATGAAACAGCTCTTCCTAGATTGACAGGGATAGAGAAGAGAAGGGGGTGAAAATGATCAGGGCAGAGGTCATATTCGTGCAGGAGTGGGGTGGAGCTACCCACTGACGTATTGAAGGTCTTCATCTTTATCATTTCTGCTGATCACAGTCTCCAGATTCAAATGTTATCATCAGAGTACAGATGAATTTGTGTCACGGATTCTGAGAGTACAATTTCAAGGCTTTTATGAGTCAACTGAACTATATAATTAATTTAATTACCTCTATTCCCCTTAGTTAATTTTAAGGAAAAAGGAAGTTACAGCAGTTAGTGAGGATTAATTCTCTTTAAAAAAATCATTTTATTGGGGGTTCTTACAGCTCTTATCACAATCCATCCATCCATCCATTGTGTCAAGCACATTTGTACATATATTTCCAACAATCATTTTCAAAACATTTTCTTTCTACTTGAACTTAGTATCAGCTCATTTTCCCCCTCCCTCATAACCCTTAATAATTTATTTTTTTTCATGTCTTATATTGAATACTCTCTCACTTCACTCACTTTTCTGTTGTTCTTCCCCCTGGGAGGGGGTTATATAT
>NW_022103896.1:81597517-81599762 GCF_000313985.2 Echinops telfairi | reverse complement strand
AACATGCCTAATCATTTTCACTGTAAGAATGTTGAATATTTGTTCATAATCATATTTATTTAGTCTTTGTTCCATTAATATTAAACTTCTTAAACCACCATCTGGGGACGATTTAATATGTTGAAAATTATAATTCTACTTTTAGTTAATAACTTCCATTGTTTATCATATTCCCCTTGCAGAGTTCTCACATATTGAAGGATATAGAAATAGCATGAGTTTCTTTTTCCATAAAGTCTTGCTGGGATTTCAATTCTTGATTTATGAAACTTCTATAGGGATATTATAATATTTATTTTGCTTTAATAATAATATTTTGTGTTAATAATAAAGCAAGGTGGCTGAAGAGATAGGCATTTTATTTATCCCCCAAGTGGAATCATTTCTAATAAACTTGCACATCATTTTTTAAAGTATTGTAAGAAAAAGTAATATTTCACATGCCCTGAGTAGAATTTTGATCAATTTTATCTCTAAATAATACTGGTTTTGTTAATGAAGGCAATGTTGTTAGATAACAACTGATTTTTTGACAATGTACTGCATTATTATATATTGTTCATGATTTTTATTGTCTTAAATGCTTTTTGTTTTAAAAATAAAATTTCGTTTATATCTTATTATTCCTAAGTTCAAGATCTGTTTCATTCATTGGTTTGTTTCAAGGAATTTACTTTCAAAATAATACAAGAGGGCAGACAGACTGGTGATAACTTTGTTGAATTCTCCATTCTTGATATTGTGAGGTTGACCTCACACAATTTTCTTGCTAATAATTTGCTTTATTTTGATTATAAAATTGTTTCCATTTCTATTTTCTTCAGTTTTTTTAATACAAGAGGTCTTTAAAAAGTTCATTAAAATTGGAATTTAAAAGATAAAATTAAAATGACAAATTTTATTTCTTAACATAAGCTCTATAAAGTTAAATATATTTTTATAAGCAATGATCATATTAAGCTATGTTTTTTATAAGTATTTGGTCTTTACCTACGTAACTGAAAATCCTGGACATTTAACCATTTCAATGCAATCTTGTTTATATTATTAGGCAAAGAAGATTGGGTGTCCTTTAAAGATTATTTAAGGTTAGGAAACAAAGAGAAGTCAGATGAAATCAAATCAGGACAATCAGTTCGATGATGCCGAGTGATTTACAAAACTCTCACAATAATGCCCTTGTCTGATGAGAGAGAGGAGCAGCAACGTCGTAGGATACAGGGACGCTCTGGCCAAGTTTTTCCAGCCACTTTTCTGCTAAAGCTTTAGCTAATGTGCTAGACTGGGGCCCATTGTTGTAGTGCCATCTAGTCACTTCCCACTCACAGTGACCGATCCTGGATGCAACAGAAGGAAGCATTGTGTGGTTCTGCACCCCCTCACACTTACTCTGATGTTTGAGCCCACTGTTGTAGCCGTTAGGTCAACCCAGCTCATCAAGGGCCTTCCTATTTTTCACTGCCTCCACTTCCCCAAGCATGATGTCCTTCTCCAGGGACAGGTCTCTCCTGGTCACGTGCTCAAAGTGCAGGAGACAATGTCTCATCATCCCTTTCGCTAAGGAACATTCTGGCTGTACTTCCAATACAGGTGTGGAGAGTTTTTTGGCAGTCCATGGTACTTTCAAGATTCTTCACTAAAATCATAGTTCAAATGCATCCATTTTTCTTCTGTCTTCCTTGTTCAATGTCCAACTTTCACAGGCATAGGAGGCAATTGAAAATACGTACCTTTGTCCTCAAAGTTATATCCTTGTTTTCAACCCTTTTAAGAGACCTTATAAAGCAGATTTACCTAGTCTCTGATCTCTTGGCTGCTGCTTCCATGAGCATTGATTGTGGAGCCAAGGCAGACAAAATCCTTGACAATGTCCATCTTTTCTCCATTTCCACGATGTTACCTATTGGTCCAGTTGTGATAATTTTGGTCTTCTTTACATTCAATTATATGCCATGCTGAGCTCAGTGAGAACATTGATTGAGAAGAAACTGGATCCTAAAATTTTGGATGGGGACATAATCAGGATGCTGGGGAGGTCCATAATATCCGACTGAACCTCTCCTACCAACAGACTCATCCCTATTATTACCATCTATAGAGAGGGCTCCATTTTTGTTTCCTAAAGCCACCATTCACAGTAAGACACTACTCAGGCTCCTCTTCCCTGAAGATAAGAAGGGTGACCTGGGACCAGTTAAATGAGTTTTCTTCTGTTCCACTCAAAGAAATTACGGGTTCTTGAAGC
>NW_022103896.1:81589795-81596735 GCF_000313985.2 Echinops telfairi | reverse complement strand
GTGTTATTGTGGATCCAAGTAAAATGAAGTCTTTGATAATATAAAATTTTATATACTGTTATGTTTCTTACTGGTCCATTTAGGATGATGTTTTGCTTTTGTTATGTTGAATTGTAATCTGTACTGAAAACTAGTGCTTTCAGTTGCATCAGTAAAGGCTTCAAATCTTCTTTGCTTTCAGCAAGTCTTCCTCCAATCCTGATGCCACTTTCTTCTTTATATAGTTCTGTTTCTCAGATTATTTGCTCAGCATACAGATTGAATAAGTACAGTGAAAGGATACAATCATTATATACATCTTCCCTGATTTAAAATCTCTTAGTATTCTCAATTTATATACTGTGTTAAGGCGGTTGTCTAGTGAAACAAATCCAGTGACACTCATCTATGTATAAGAAAGAAATTTATATCCAGCAGTAATTAATATCAAGAAGGCATCCCAAACCAGTCCAACTCAAGCGCATCAGTCCAATGCTATCCTTTAGCCCCACTTCAGATGCATGTAGCCATGTGCTTGTGACGGAGAATGGTGAACCAGGAAGCAAAAGATCATAGACCAGTGGGTGCAGAGTGGCATGGATCCAAGATAGGTGAAAATATGGCAGGGGACCAACAGCCCTAAGGTTCACATGAGGCCACTCCTCAAGGCAGGCAGATTTCTAGCAGGCGAGAAGGTAGAAGGGCAGAGAGAGAGGCATTTCCCAGAGTCCTTCACTCTTATACAAAAGATGATACCCCCAAGGCGGTAATATCAAGCTACCACTTGACTAATGGGCTTAATCCCCCCTAACCAGGAGTTTTCAGTTCACATCAGATCATGAAATCATCACATGCACATTCATAAGTTTCTTGGTTTTCCTTTTCTCGAGCTCCAGTGTGCTACACCTCATATGTGAGTGAAAGTGGGACCCTGAATAAGGAAGACTGACGAAAAACTTATGTATTTGAACTACATTGTTAGCGAAGAATACTGAAAGTACCACAGATTGGAAAAATAACAAGTAAATCTGTCTTGGAAGAAATGCAACAGAATGTTCCTTAAAGGCAAAGCTAGTGAGACTTTGCCTCACTTACTTTGGACACATTGTCAGGAGAGACCAGTCCCTTAAGAAAGACATAATGTTTGATAAAGCAGTGAGGCAGTCAAAAAGAAGTTTCTTGACAAGGTAGATTGACACAGTGACTTCAACCACGGACTCAAACAATTATGGGATGTCACAGAACTGGGCAATGTTTCCTTCTCTTGTGTATACGTTCACCACAAGTCAGAGCTGACTTGATGGCTCCTAACAACAACAACAACAACAACAATGTCTATGTTTCATGAGAATGTCTTCTTTTGTTCGTTGGGTTGCCTAAATGTCTTTTATGCGGAAGGGTCTTTTCATGAATTATTCCTCTTTATACTATTTATTTATAGTCTTTTATTATTGAGGTAATAAAGCTTTCTATAAATTTTAGAGAATAATCTTTGTGATAGGTTTAATATCTACTTGATTTCTTAGCACTTCTTGTATATAAGGATGGCCTGAATTTTACAAATTCCTCTAATTTCTGTTTATCTACAATTGTCCTAATTTTTCAGTAGCATTAGAGGAATAATTTTGGTTGATAAAGAAGTCTCGGTGGACAATCCTTTTATTTTGGACATTTATATGTGCCATTTGATTGCTCTTTTTGTTTTTATTCTTTATTATTAATCATTTTATTGGGAGCTCTTACAGATAGTATAACAATCCAGAATTCAGTTAAATCAAGCATAATTTTGCAATTGCTACCATTATCAATTTCTAAACATTTTCTTTCTTCTTGAACTCTTTGATATCGGCCACCCCTCTATCCCCTCCCTTCCCCACCCTACTCCCTAGGAACCCTTATTATATAGACAGAGATACAGATAGATCAATATTGATATAGATGCTTGCCATATCTTACACCATCCAATGTATCCATTCACCTGAAATTCTGTTATTCATTCCCCTTGAGTGGGGTTGTACAGCCATCATTGATATCAGCTCCACCTTCCTCCTCTCTTCCTGTACCCTCAGGGAATCATTACACCTGTTATTGTTTCTGAAGGGTTAACTATCTTGGCTTTTATGCATTGAACGTTCCTGATTATACAAATGCCTTCTTGCATGCATGTTTTGCCAAGAAATCAGAGTTTTGTCTTATTGATTCTTCTTTGTAGGTAACATTTTATTTTTACCATGTTATTTTTTGAATTTTTTTGCTCTTCTTTGGGCTTGGCAAGTTTTATCACGATATATCTTAGTGACTTTAAGTTATGTTCTGTATGGGTTTTATTGAGATTTTTGGATAGGTTCTTTTACTTTTAATAAGGAATAAGGAAGTTTCTGTCAGCAAATATTTGATAATTCTGCCAATGTTTTTATTTCTGGTTTTTAAAATAATAATTAGGTGGTAGCTACATTTTGGACCATCAACTTTGTATTCAGCAGTTTAAATTTCTAATTAACACTCACGACAGTTGATTCTTGCCCCATTCCTTGATAACTCATCTTCCTCTTGTGGGTTCCTATCATCCACTACACCAAAGTTAGCATGCATCTCCTGTCTGTTTTAACTACTGTGGCTTTGTTACAGGTTTTGTGTTCAGGAAATTAGAGGCTTCCTACATTTTTTTTTCTTCTTGAGGAGTTCTATGATGATCCTGGGCTTTTCCACACCGTATGAAGCTGGTTTTCATTTCTGTAAAGAATGAAGTTGAATCATATTTGTAGATTGCTTTGCATAATATTGACATTTTCACAATATTAAGTCTTCCTATTCATGTTGCAAATATTTAAACAAGCTGATGAAGTACTGAAAGTACTCATTTGTTTATGCCAGGAAATTTGGAAAAGAACTAGTTGGCCAACTGATTGGAAGAGATCCTTATTTGTGCCCATTCCAAAGAAAGTGACCCAACATAATGCTCAAATTATAAAACAATATCATTTGTATCATGTTCAAGTAAATTTTGCTGAAGATCATCCAACAATGGCTGCGATAATACATTGTCGGGGAGTTTCCAGACTTTAAAAAAACAAAACAGAGCAAAACAAACAAACAAAAAAAACAAGCTCACCAAGATCTATCTGATGTCATAAGTTTTAAAAAGTTTCCATTGTTTCTAACAGCTCTTACAGTAACGTTTTAAGCTTAAAAAATGAGCCTACCAGTTAGCAGACCTGAATATATTTTCTTCTTAAATAGGTATGTGAATTTCCAATTTCAGCAAACATTTGCTAACTCAATTTAACATTAGCAGATAACAGAGATCTTGATCATAAAGTTACATACATGTATATATAACGTCATTTGTTCCTTATAATATTTAAACAAATTGATCCAAAAGCATGCACATATTATAAAATCAAAGTTTGCTCCTAAGTAAACAAATCCATAGACACTTCATGCAATGAACCAGAAGCAAAACATATTTCAGCAACTTTTTTATTTAGACGGCCCTTTTACAACAATTAAAATAAACAGTGCACTCTGTAGAAGGACCCTCCTATTAAAAAGAAAGCTCTGAGAGAATAACAAATGCAGGAGAGGGTGTGGAGAGATTGGACCCCTTATACCCTGCTTGTGGGCTTGTAAGTGCAGGCAACCCCTATGGAAGGCAATATAGTGCTTCCTAAAACACACGGCAATAGAAATACCACATGATCCAGCAATATCATTACTAGGCATATACCCCAAAGAAATAAGAAGCAGATAATGAACAGACCTATTCTCCGCCATGCTCATTAAAGCACAATTCACCATAGGAAGAAGGCATAAACAGCCTAAAGTCCCATCAGAAGAAGAATGACTGAAAAAGACTGGTATATGCATACAATGGGAAACTCAAACTCACACACTGCCATTGATTCGATGCTGATTCATGGTAACCCTATAAGATAGGGCAATACTGCCCCTATGGGTTTCTGAGATTGTAACTCTTCTCTCCCCTCCCCCCTCCCACCCCGTGTTGCTTCTTCTTCTTCTTTTTTTTCTCCCAAGACTGTAACTCTGTTTGTGTTTTTAATTAGTTGGGATTTAATACATAAAGCATATCATTGTATGTTTCAATCACATCAAGTAGAACGTACAATTTTTACTATAATCAGTTTCCAAACATTCTTTTTCTAAATGGACCTCTTGACATCGTCTCCCTTTAGATTGTAACTCTTTCTGGAAATGGAAAGCCCTTTAAGCTGCAGAACGACGGGTGGTTTGAACTGTCGACCTTGTAGATTGCAGCCCAATTTGTAAAGACTACACGACCAAGTTTCTAATAAGATACTTTGCATCCCTTAAAAACAGTGATGAAACTGTGAAACACCTCATGACATGGAGGGATCTGGAAACCAATATGCTGAGTGAAGTTAATCATGAAAGGACAAATATTGTGTGAATCCACTACTGTAAGGATGAACTCCAAGATGAAGGTAAACTCATGTTCCCAGGTCTTGCAATTCATAAACCCAGTCTGCCAAACAGTGTGGCAGAGCACCTGACTAGTGACCATGAAGTATATACGCCATCCTTTTTATATATACAACTTAAAATCACATCGAAAGAGGAGGCCTCACTTCAACCAGGATCAGATATCCAAGACTGGGGGAAAGAAAGATGACCATTTAGTTGCTGCCATACAAAAATCTACAAAGGTCACCTCAAGCCAACAGATATTCCTACCAGAGCGATAAGCAATACTGATGGGAAAATGAAATCAAGAAGGGGGGTGGGGGGTATACATGTCTCAGAGAAGACAAGTGCATTACTGTTGGTAGAAAAATGGGCCTCTCCATCTTCCTAGCAGGAAAAAAAAACCTAACA
The DNA here is from genome assembly GCF_000313985.2 of Echinops telfairi. Classification (NCBI taxonomy): domain Eukaryota; kingdom Metazoa; phylum Chordata; class Mammalia; order Afrosoricida; family Tenrecidae; genus Echinops; species Echinops telfairi. The sequence continues at coordinate 81,591,902 of NW_022103896.1, read as the reverse complement.
ATATTTATTGTGGTAGTTACATAACCTGGTGTCAATTTGAGGATTAAGAGTCAAGGGGTGGAGTTTAGCCTGTCAATCAGATCGCAGGTCAATGACGCCATTTGGAGGCGCTAAGGAGATAAATAGCTCGTTGGAGGTAGGACACAGGTTCACTCCCTGGGGGACATTGCAGCTGACAAGACACATGGAACTACGTTAGTGCTCTAAAACTGGAGGAGCCTCATGGAGACCCCTGCCGGAGCTGAGATACATCACCTCTGGATCCACAAGACTTCTCACCCACTGGCCTATAATCTTCCTGCATTTGGCCTCATTGCATGTGTTTTGTGAGCCTGAAGAGGACTTTATAGCTCGGTAAATTGGATTTATGGCTAATATGGGACTTATGGACTTGATCTCTACTGTACTGGGATGTTTTCTCAATAGTCAGTTGCTCTTGTATATAAAGCTCTTTCTTTACACATAAGAGTGTCTATGAATTTGTTTCTCTAGTCTACTCAGATGAACACACTTATGCATACCCCAAGGGAAGAATATGTCTGGTACCATGCCCCTAATAGGACACATTGGACCAAGTGTCTGTACAGGTCCTGGAGACTCAGGAAATGTGTCATAGAATACTGGGATGTTGGACACTGGGTTTTTGAAATGCACAACATAGTCCCAAGTCCATACTAGAGGGCTGTGATGTGGAAATCCCATTAGGTGAACTAGTTCAAATGTTCCTGTAACCCAAGGGCTTAAGGCTGAAACGACAAGGTATGAGAAGCAGAAGGGAGTTACATCAAGAGTATTGAACTGTCAGTAGACAGACTACCAGTTACTTAAAATATATTTATTAAAATATTTGTTAATCTGGCAGACCCGGGTGTGACAATGTCATTAAACATTATTGTAAATTTTGCCTGATCACCACATCCCATTGTTTGTGCAAATAGTGTCCAGTCACATAAAGATTTAATCTGTATAAGTCAATAATTCATGTGTTATGATTTATAGCCAGCCTATAATTGTTTAATCTCCTTTCTCAGTTGTGTTTTAAATACATTACCATAGGCGAAATAATTTGACACTGTAATGGGAGTTACATGAAACTCAGGTTGCATGAATGTGTAGAGACAATAAATGGATTAAGAGTTCCTAAGTATGTGGCAGGGGAAATTGGGAGATAATGGGGAGCTAATAGCATAGAGTACAAGAAGGGAGAAATGTTTAAAGGCTGATTGTGGTAGTGATTGTACAACGCTTCTTGATATGACTGAACTATTGAATTGTATGAAGTCTAGATTATGTCCCTTTAAGAAATAATTACAAAGTTAGATCTGATAGTGTAGTGGTTGCAAATTGCCTGCTCACTGAAAGTTCTGCAGTTCAAAATCACCAGCTGCTCTGTGCAAGGGAGATGAGGCTTTCTACTCCCAGGAACCATTACAGTCTTAGAAACTCACAGGTGCAGTTCCATCCTGCCCTATAGGATCATTATGAGTCAGCATCATCTCAATATCAGCGACTTTGGTTTTTTTGATGAGTTTTGGTCCTATTAAAAACAAATGAAGCCACTTGTTAACAGAGAATGGAGGACTCCAGAATTTTTTTTTTAAGTCAGAAGAGATTTCTGAAATGAAGGCTTGTTTATCTTGGGCACCTTGTTGGTTGTCATATTGTAAGGGTGGATCCACGTGTGACATCTTGGTGATCATCATCGTGGATAAGGGGCTAAGCCCACTGTTTGTTTGCTTTTATAGAAATTTAGCGGACGACACTCAATGACTCCTCTTCCCTGTACCTAGGTATATTGAACTAAATCTGTTTTAAAATGCTCAAATCCAATGTCCTGGTCTCCATTTCACACTCACCACATTCTCAATACAGGGCAAAGGGACATAAAAACTTTTAAGCTTCAAAACAGCTCAAAGACATAATCACCATATCAAAGCAGAGAAACCCTAAAAGCTACTCTCACACACATGAGAAAATGGTCCAGACTAAGCTGACCTTACAGAGGTCGGCTAGGAGAAGAGTTCAAATACTATACAATGGACTGACAAGCTTCCAAGCCGAGAGAGAGAGAGAGAGAGAGAGAGAGAGAGAGAGAGAGAGAGAGAGA
>NW_022103896.1:81585404-81587296 GCF_000313985.2 Echinops telfairi | reverse complement strand
AGATAGGCTGCAAAAAACAAAACCAAAAAAAAAAAACGAAAAGGGGAAGAAAACAAACAAAGAAAAGGCCTGTTGGTAGATCAAGGTCTGTGTGACCTTAACTTTATTATTAACATTTTCTATTTCTATTTTTAAGTAACTTTCTGTTTGTTGTGTTCTGGATTTTTCTGTGCACCATTTGTTTATATTTGAAGATTTTTCTATTTGCATGAGCTGTTTGAAAATTACAGATTATAACAGTGGTGAAACTGGCCATCCTAATCTTGTTACTGATATGAATTGTGATTATTTTGTCATTTTGCCTTTAGGGCATATGCTTCCTGTTATGAGTAGACATTTTCTTACAACTTGATAGATTTCTTAAAATATCCTCATATACTTGTCTTTTTAAAGTAGGAATTGTTGCTAAATTTTATGATTCCCTCCACTCCCCCCGTTCTACTGCTCAGTCTCTAATCTTTGAAAAGATGGCTTTCTTGATATTAACTCTTCCTCTATTTTATTTATTTATTGGTAGCTGTACAAAGTTGTCTCTGCTTCATGATGACCTTATGCATATATATATATATTTTAATGTTGTCTGGTCTGCACCATCTTCAAAGTCACTGATATGTTTGAGTCCATGATGGTGGCTACTGTCTATTTTGAGTATTTTAATTTAGGTCTTATTATTTAGAGATATCTCAGGAAAGTTAGCCTTGATTCATTCCTTTACATGCCTCTTGCTTTATATGTTTAACTGCAAATGATGTACCGTGTGGCTGCATGGATGAAAGATGGAGGGCACTCCTGCCTGCTCATCTTTCGTCATTCTGCCCTATTTTCACGAATGTGTCTATTCTGTTTCACTTTTAAAATGTTTAAATGGGAGCTCTTAGAGATATTGTAACAATCCATATTTCAATTAGATCAAGCATAATTGCACAAATGCTACCACCATCAGATTCAATACATTTTCTTTCTTCCTGAACTCTTTGATATCAGCTCCTCTGCTGATCCCTCTGCTCCCCGCCCTCCCCTTCACTTATTGTTTAGTTTCTTGGCGTCAAGTTATGTGCTCAGAGGGGGACACATGCAAAATATTCTATGAATTACTTATTTCCTCATGTCATTTTTTATTCGAGAGGTGAAAAACATATTATTTTGTGTAGACTTCCTGGACTATGACTTCATCTCATTATCTGTGGCTCTTGTTCTTGCACTGCAGGTGAATGGGTAGCAAGTTGGCTTTTTTCTTTCATAATGGTTACTTCCTAATTCATTATTACTGGAAGCCTGTAAAATGTGCTGCTGTTCTTTTATTTCCCTCAGAGTTTCAGAATTATATAGTTGTGGTGGTTAGGTTTATGTTTCAACATACCATCATTCTCAATGGTATGGTATTATGCAACTATCCTTAATTTTGTGATTTGATAGTAGCAGACAATCGCTTGAAAAGGGAGTTTCCTTCGAGGGGAGGCCTGAATTTCATATATGTGGATATTTGGTAAAGCTTTCCCTCTCTTGATCCTGCATCCAGTCTGTTGGTTCTTGAGACATGAGCTAGCAACCTGCTGATTGGGTTCATGTGCACCTGCAACCACGTGCATCACAAGAAGCCTTCCGCCTGATACCTGCTGTGCATTTGGGACTCATCAGCATTCAGAGTTCCAGGATCCGTTAGCTCTTTCTCCCTGTGTATTTGTACACATAGATAGGCTTCCTTCATTTTGTTATTGTACAGAAATCAGCATAAGACGATTAGAATGTGGCCAGATGTACCTTTTCATATCCTGTCAATTTAGAATTTAGTGAAATTTTCTATTTACAGGCTTACATGCTTCCTCAACAAAGGAAAAAATGAGTCTTGCATTTCCCTAGTAATCTCTATCCTCTATTAATAATAATTATTA
>NW_022103896.1:81560980-81585067 GCF_000313985.2 Echinops telfairi | reverse complement strand
ATTACTGATATTCTTTTTTATGTCTGACTGCTGTCTCATTTCACCCACTTTTCTTTCCATCCCACTGGAAGGGGGGCCATAAGTCAATCATTGTGATTGGTTCACCCTTAATCCCCACCACCCTTATCCCGTAGTATCGGTCTCCTCTTATTATCCTCAAAAGGGACCTTTTCATTTTAAAAGATGTTTGTTTAATTTATTCATTCCAAATTCATCTCTCAAAGCAATAAGAAATGTTTTGTTTTATAGTCTCGGGGACACCTTAAATCTTTGCATCATTGATCTGTTTCCTGTATCAATTGGACATTTTTATTCCCCAAATTAGTCTTTTCTATCTGACTATTAGGGCCCAGTGAATGGACAATAACCTCTCCTCCCTGGGACTGATGGGCTGAGCATTGGATGCTGAGGTCACTTTTGTGGAAGAACGTGGCAGGAGCAGAAAGAAGGCGTTTCAGTCTGTGATGCAGGTCTCTGCTGGCGCCCTGGGGGGTTGAAATGCATGCTGTCTGGACGAGCTCTCAGACCTGACACTGTTGTGACAGCCTGGTTGACAGATCTGTACTACTCCCCAAATAAGCAGGACTGAGAAAGTATAACTGGACACATCAGGGTGAGTTAGCTCACATCCACTTTGCGGTTTGGGAGAAGACACTTTCTCTCTTTGATTTAATATACTACCAAGATCCATGTTTACACGATGGATAGAATCTACAGAGATAGGTAGGGTCAAGAAGTAGTAGAAATAGAAAACTTTCTGCAGGCAGACATCCCTTATTGCTTTTGTTCAGTGTGGTGAGCCTCTCTTAATGGTTATTCTAGATTACACTGGTGTCAAAAGCAATTTATCTTTCTTTATTATGAGAGCGTATCAGAGTTCTGGTGGCTATTTCCTTTTCAGAGAGCAGTCATCTCTGTATAAGGCATATAATTTAATTTGAATCTATGAGTAGCCATTATGTCCACTAGCACTTAGGGAAATAATGAGAGCGATTAAAGTATACTGGTGTCTCAGCGGAGGCTTCTCAAGTTGAGAAGGTTGGAGGTCTTGGACTGACACAGGCTAGTGTGGATCTCACAGTTGTGGATCTGGTTGGTGACTCAGAGCGGTGCCTGGCAGCATCTGCACAGTTCAAGGTCTTTGCTCCTGGCTCCAGGCCACACCCACCCTGAAACTACTGGCGTTGTGCACCTTCTTGCTGGTCCAGGCGGTAAATATCCTTCTTGCTTTGTGTGGAAATCCATGCTGATCAATGTTCAGGCTCTTTAAGGAAAACTGGATACTGGGATTGTCCTGTGTGTTAGCACGAACTAACACCAAGTAATGGTAGAAGCTCACTGAGAGGTCTGTTAAAACATTGCATGTGCAGTCTTATATGGCTAAATATAGAGTGAGGCAAGCTGTAAGAAATCAATTTCTATCTGAAGCGGAGGGAAAAACTGGAATTTCGTTCGAAAGCACGGGCCTTTTTGAAACCCAAAAGACCTGGGAGGCATAACCTCAGAATTACCACAATGGGCAAGCCAAACACAGATGCACTGTTTACTATGCTCCCCTTCCTGGCATCTCCGTGGGCACAGAGAAGAGGTGATTCCCGTGGGTCCTGGGCCCCTTCTTGAGAACAAGTCCATGTTTCCTTCAGAAAAGTTATTAGGGCCTACCGTTCAAAACTGCACTGAGAATGAACTTATTCTCAGGATTCTGTCTATGTGGTCATGTGTTCCCTTGCAAAGGAACGTGGAGCAATTCGAATTCTTCACTTCAATGGAGCACCACCCAAATTCGTTGTTGCACTTTCTCCTACATGCCTCTCAGGCCCAGGGGACAAGCAAAGCCCCCCGGGGAAAGGAGAACTTGTGATTGGTGAAAGAGCATGGCGCTCAAGTTGAGTAGGCGATGGACTCTGAATGTAGTACAAAAGACACACTTATCTTGTTAACATCTAAGTAAAGGAAAATGTCTCAGATTTCGTTGATGTTAAATATTTCATAGAACCACAAAGCAGTTTATAGTATTTAAAATTGCATATGGAATTTATAAATTGAAGAGAGTCTCATTTTAAAATTTGGAGGCAAAAGTGGAAAAGGCTTAAGTGACTTGTCCACAGGCAATTTTTCCAAAGGAAGGGGTCCGTTTCAACTCTCCCATTTCAATTCTATTGTATTTTTCTTACCCCACCATGCCATCTTGTAACTATTCCCTTTTGTTCTATTTGATCGACTTTCTTTCATGTTTCTCTGACCTATGTCAACATAGGAACTCTTTGTCTGGATCCCTTTTCTGCCTGGGATCCTCTCCATAAGAATTACAAATGGGACGGTCTTGATGTTTTAACATTATTTTCAGTCTCATATTCTGGGTCACCTAATCAATAGACTAGCGGTAACGTATGACTTTGCAGTCTTTACTCAAAAACAACACCCCTGCCATTGAGTGGATTCTGATTCATGGGGTGGCTTTGGAGCCCTGGTTGCACAGATTTGGGCTGCTGGGGTACTTTGACCCTGTCCTCCAGGGGATGCCATGAGCTGGCTTCACAAAAGTGCTAAATTCAATAATATTTCTCAGTCCAGTGACTATCTCTTATGACCAGTCTTACTTGAGTAGACTCGTGATTGGCTCCTTTTTTTGGCCATATATTAAAGAAAGTAAAACTCCAGTAAAAACTGGAAATGTTGAGTTTGCATAGAGCAGAAAATATCTCACTGAAAAGTACAGATGGATAATTTATAACTATCAATGATTTCCATTTATTGTAGGAGTTGAAACATTTTAAGGCAAGGGTCATGCTAAACTATCTTGTCACTTGATTTAAATACAACTTTCTTCAAATAAAAAAATTTCACAAAGAGATAACAGATTTATATTTTCCCTTGAGATTTATAGACGCATCTGGTCTTGTAACTTCCAGCTGCATGCTTCTCATTCATTTTGTCTTCAAAGCACAAGTGATTTGAAATGAAATATATTTTATACAAAAAGGTAAATATATTTATGTTTACTTATGACTTTAGTACAAATAAATCATACCTTACATTTATAAATAAATGAAAGTTTAATTTCTTCCATAAGAGACTAACTTTATAACCATAATATTTCATATTATGGCTGTTTCATCCTTAACATAAAATGCCTTCAAAGTATTGTGAAAGAAGTAAGATTTCAGCAACTACTGTAAAGCTTTAATGAACCAATTAAACTATAACAATATTTTCAGATTTATATTAGAAAATTGTTGCTTTTTTTAATAGTATGCCATATTATTGATATTGTTAATACAGAACATCATATTAAAAGCTGGAGATCGAAGTGAGAACAAATATAATGAGAGCAGTCAGAGCACTAAATAGCCCTAAAAGGATACAAACCATGACATCAAAAAGCAATGCATTTGATAAATCAGTCTTTACTGATAAAATTTATTCTACATTGAAAATAAATGACTTTCTTATAAGCTTCCCTCTCCTAAGTTCTGAGTCTATTTTATTCTAAATACTTACATGGAATCCTGATTATATTAATAATCTTTCCTTTTAAAAAGTTCCGTTACATCCTTGAGAATAAGGTGTTTTTTCCTATATCCAGAAACATGTATGAAAGAGGGAGGGGAAAAAAGAGGAGCCTATACCAAGAGCTCAAGTAGAAAATGCTTTGGAAATGATGATGGCAACATATGTACAAATGTGTTTGATACAATTGACGTATGGAATGATATGAGCTGCAAATGGCACCAATAAAATGATTTTTTTTAAAAGAAGAAACATGCAAGTGAATTTTCATTAAACTTTAAGTTAGAAAATAATCTCTTCATACCATAAATTATTTTTCCAACTGATATGTGCTGTTTGTAATCCCGATAATAATTTAAATGTTCTCACTATGGTCTCGGGGAGGAGATGAGCCAGTCAGGGTGCGATGTAGCAATGATGATAAGTACAACTTTCCTCTAGTTCCTAAAGGTTTCCTCCCCGCTCCCACTACCATGACTCGAATTCTATCTTGCAAGTCTGGCTAGACCAGAGGATGTACACTGGTACAGATAGGAACTGAAAATACAGGGAATCCAGGATGGATGAGCCCTATAGGACCAGTGGTGAGAGTGGCAAAACAGGGAGGGTAAAGGGAGAATGGGTAGGAAAGAGGGAATCGATTACATGGAACTGTGTGTGACCTCCTCCCTGGGGGACAGACAACCGAAAAGTGGGTGAAGGGAGATGTCGGACAGGGCAAGATATGACAAAATACCCATTTATAAACTATCAAGGGCTCATGAGGGAGGGAGGAGCGGGGAGGGAGGGGAAAAATGAGGACCTAATGTCGGGGGTTTGAGTGGAGAGAAAATGTTTTGAGAAACGATGTACAAATGCACTTTACACAATTGATGTGTGTATGGATTGGTATAACAGTTGTATGAGCCCCTAATAAAATGTTTAAAAAATTAAAAAAAAAAAAAAAAAGAACTAATGGTAATGAAGGAAGAGATCCAAGTTGTACTGAATGTATTAGCGAAAACAGCACAACAAAAGAACCCAAGGATGCAGGAATTGGCAGAATGCCAATCAAAATATTTCAACAGACTGATACGGCATTGGAAGTGTTAACTAGCCTATGTAAAGATATTTGTAGGACAGCTTTCTGATCAAGTGACTGGAGGATATTAATATTTGTGCCCATTCAAAAAAAAGATAGTCCAACGGAATATTAAATTATTTAACAATATCATTAATAACACAGATTTAAAGTTTTGATGAAGATAATTTAAAAATGGTTGTAGTAGTACACTGACATGGGACTGCCAGAAATTCAAGCTGGAACCAGAAAAGGATATGGAATATCGTAGGTGATGTCTGATAGATATTGGCTGCTAAAAACAGAGACTACCAGAAATGTGGTTATCTGTGTTTGTCACAATGCAAAGGCATTTGATGGCGTGCCTCATAACAGACATTGAGAAGAATGGGAATCCCAGAACACTGTATTTTGCTCACTTGGAATCTGCTCATAGACTAAGAGGCAGTCACTTAAACAGAACAAGGGATATACTGCATGGTTAAAATCATGAAAGGGTGTATCCTTTTACCATACTTACTCAATCTGTATGCTGAGCAAGTAATCAGATAACATGGATTATATGAAAAAGAATGCTCAGCGATGATTAAGGAAGACTGAGAAGAACTGATGGATTTGAATTATGGTGTTGTTGAATAATATTGACTGTAAGGTGCATTCCCAGAAGAACAAAAATAAAATCTGTCTTGTAAAAAGTGTTACCTGAAATGGAAGTCTTATACTCTTGAGCCTCACACCCAGTTTACTCACTCCAAGGCAAAGGAAGAAAGTGATTTCATTTGGAAGGTCTCTCAGCGAGGAGACCACAACAGTGCAGAAGAGAGTGCCTTGGTGGGGTCCTGTTTGAAAGTAGAAGACACAAGGAATCTTTACCTTTGGCTTTGGAATTTGCATGTAGGGGACGCGCATAAAGATGTCTTATATTAACTCAGGTTTTAGGGTACCCATGGAAAACAACTGCTGACATTTAGCAAGCAATCAGAATAATAAATTAGTATTAAGCTAAATCAAGATTCTCTGTTGACTAGCTAAACAGAACCTAGCATTTAATCACCAACAGTCGGGTAATTAAGACAAGATTCTCAAGCTTCACATGGTTCAACAACAATAACCAAAAACAGTTTTCTTGGTGTCTTGGTTTTTAGGCCTATGCTTGAGGGTACTTATGCTACTGGTTCAGAAAATTATACTGGATACACTACATCAGCTCTAGTTTCTCAGTTACAGTGTTCCACTATATTTTTAGCTATTAAATTACACTAATTTATTAATTTATTATGCTACTTTGAAATATGAGAATAATTCAGACCCACAAATTACCAGATAAGACATATTTTTAAAAGAATTAGGTACTAATGGACTTCCAAGGGAAACTATATAGAGACCGGTGGTGGCTACTTGGTTATGCCAATAAGATCGATGGTTTGAACCCCCCAGTCACTCTACAGCCTTTAAAAGATTTAAAGGTTTGGAAACCTAATGGCAGTTTTTCTCTGTCCTATAGGGTCACTATGAAATATATATATATATACACACACACACATATATATATATATACATATATATCCTGGTTTTGTTTATCTAGAGAACTCTGCCTAACACAGGAAGGAACAGATCCTGGAGAAGGATCCTGTGTTTGGTAAAGTAAAACAACAACAACAACAACAACAAACCCCAATTCCCATCAAGTTAATTCCAACTCTTAGTGACTCTCTAAGACAGGGTAGAACTCCTCCTTTGGTAAAAGGATACCAAAACTTCAAAGACGATCAAGAAGATTCAAATAGTGGCTCCCACAATGGGCTCAAACACAGCTACAGATGTGCGGAGGGTACATACATCAAGTCATTTCTAACCCATAACCACCCTATAGGGCAGGACAGAGCTGCCCTTGTGTGTTTTGTATGACTGCAATTCTTTTTTTTTTAATGAATCATTTTATTAGGGGCTCTTATAGCTCTTGTAACAATGCATACATCAATCATATCAAACACACTTGCACATATGTTACCATCATCATTTTCAAAACATTTTCTTTCTACTTGAGCCCTTGGTATCAGCTCCTCTATTTTCCCCCTCCTTCTCCCACCCTCCTACCCTTGTGACCCCTTGATAAATTATAAATTATTATTATTTTTATGTCTTACACTGTCCCCTGCTGTCTCCCTTCACCCATGTTTCTGTTGCTTGTCCCCCCCTTGAGGGGAGGCGGTTATATATCGAGCCTTGTGACTGGTTCCCCGCCTTTTCCTTCTTCTCGCCCTACCTACCCACAATCCTCATGGTATCACTAGTCCCAGTATTGTTCCTGAGGGGTTTATCTATGCTGGATTATGTGTGTCAAGAGCTCTAATCTGTACCAGTGTACATGCTCTGATTTAGCCGGATTTGTAAGGTAGAACTGGGGTCATGATAGTGGGCGCAGGAAGCATTAAAGAACTAGAGGAAAGAATTAGGAGGCAAAAGACTCTGTAGAGGTGTAAATACAGGCATGTATATATGTAAATATGTTAATATATAATAATAAGGATATAGGCATATGCACATATATTTATATGCTAAGTATTATGGTAGCAGATGGCCATTAGGTCTCTACTCAATTCCTCCTTGAATGCAGCTTAAAGGACTTTCTATTTCCAGAAAGAGTTACTATCTAAAGGGAGACAATGTCAAGCGGTCCATTTAGAAAAAAGCTAAAAACTTAAGTAGTTGCAAGTCTGGCTGCTGACCCTTATGAATGAACAATATTCTTATTATCATTTGTGTACAACTTTCTGGTAGATTTTGTTTCCATCTTTCATTAGTAAAATTAAGAAGTAAATTGATTTATTCCATGTGTGTTCCTTCCCAAAAGTCTCCATTATTACATCACCCTAAAATATCCCATAATAGGTATAGACATTCTGATTAGATGAGTATTCATTAAAATCAAATCAAGTCTTTGATACTTTCAAAATAACTTGACAAAATGGGATGCTTTTCCAGTTAAAATACATGCCCTGAAACAACATAATACGGGGCCTTCAAAGATTAAACCTCTTATACAATTCTACTTACTGGAAGGGATGTTTATGCTTAATGCTTCTCCACTACACAAGCCAATTTGGCCTGTTCTTAAAATTGGAAAGGAAGAATGTGCTTCACAGTGCCTTAATGCTATAGTCTCCTTTAAAGACTTCATTCCCAATATGACTGGTTAATAACAATAAATTCATTGACTCCATCCCTTAACAACTGGTAAACATTTTCCTACTGTGAATATTTCTAAAATGTTCAATTTGGAGCCTCTTTCAGCAACCTTTTAGCTATTCGTCACTCTCACTTTCCAAAGAAAACAATACAACTCTACCTGGTAACGTATGCCATACCCCTAAACAGTCTTTGCTAGTAATAACAAAGCACCATGATCTTTTTATAGGAATACAAATCTGACATCGCACTCATGAAGTTCTTTTTTCTGGTGGCATCATCTGATACACTTATTTTGGTTACGTACTTGACTAGCTCCCCATCACAAAGGGCCAAAGCACTCCACACAGTCCTAATTTTGGTCCTAGGAATTGTTGAGTAAACTGAGGACTTCTATAGCCCTGGCTTTGTCATATATGTCACAAAGCCTCTATTGATCTTTTCAGGTAGGCAATGTAAAAATGAGTCCAGAGACCTTTAGGTCTCTTTTGTGGGGCAGAGCAAACTTATTTCTCATTTACAAATTTCATTTAGCCCATGTATATTGCCTCATCTATGGTAGCAATTCCTTGTTCCACCACTGGGTAGTTGAAGAAATAGAGAACACTATCAAAATATTTCTTGAAACCAATGAGGGAAAAAAATACTACATCAAAAGGAACAAGGCAAAACCAGTATTCAGAGGGCAGTTTAGTGCAATACCTACAAACATTAATAAGACAGAAACAATAAAAATAAAACCTTATCACATCAACTACAACCATTGGAAAACGTCATCAAAACAAACCATCAGATAGAAGAAAAGAAATAGTAAGATAGAAATAGATTATTTAGAAAAATTTTATTATTTTTTTATTTTGTTAAACTATAGAAAATAAATCAGTAAGACAAAAAGTTGGTTCCTTGAAAAGATTACTAAAATCGACAAACTACTGGCAAGTCTAACAAAGAAAAAGAATGAGGAAAGAATTTCTACAAATAAGAGTGAAACAGATAATATTATAACAGAACCAAAAGAGATAAAAAATATAATCACACAGTATTATGAAAAATATATCCCAACAAATATAGGAATCTAGAAAAAATGGAAAGATTCCTAGAATTGCATTATTTGTTTACATTACTACAGAATGATATAGAACATTTCAACAAACCTATAACATATGAAGAAAGAGATGTGGTCAGAAAATTCTCCCCACATAAAAAATTCAGGTCCAGATAGTTTCACTGGGTCCAATTTTATACAAACTATTCCACAATATACAAATAGCTGATAGACTACCAAACCCATTTTTTGAAGTAACTCTAACTCTGACACCTAAGCCAGGTGAAGACATCACCAGAACTGAAAATCATAGACCTACAGACCAATATCTCTAAGGAATATAGATCCCAAGATCTTCAATAAAATAGCTAACAGAATTCAATTTCATTTGCATCATCAAAATAATAATAATAATAATAATAATATATCATGATAAAATGGGATGCATACAAATTATGCAATGATGGTTTACTATTTTTATAAATCAATGTAATTCATCACATAAATAAAATAAAGAGGAGAATCATATGATTATATAAATCAATGCAGAAAAGGCATTTGATAAAATTCAGCATCCATTCCTGATAAAAATGATACAATATGTATAAATTGGAAATAGATCAACATAATAAAAGCCATAGATTCAAAACCAGTAGCCTATATCTCACTTAATGAAGGAAAATTGAGATAATTTCCTTCCATGTGGAACTATACAACGTTTCCATTTATCACCAGTTTTATTTAATAATTTCACGGACGTTTTAGCTAGAACCATAAAATATCAGAAAGATATTAAAGATATCCATATAGGCACAGAAGAAGTAAAAATCTATTATTTTCCTATGAAATAATCCTATACAGGAAACTCTAAAGATGAAATTAACAATTGCTCAAATTAATTGAAAAATTTGGCAGTGTATCAGGTTATAGATCAACATACGGAAGTCAGTTGGCTTCTTGTATACTAGGGTGATGATACTGAAAAAGATATTCAGAAACAAGATCATTTACAATGACTACACAAAGAAAAAATATTTAGAAATAAATCTTACACTGAAAAAAAAAAAAAAGAAATCTTACCAGAGAAACGAAAGACTTATACAAAGAAAACTACAAAACACTCCTTCAGGAATCTGAAAAGAACGTACACAAATGGAACAAGCTGCTATGTTCCTGGATCGGCAGACTAAATGTTGTACAAATATCATTACCAAAATGTCTTTACAAAATAAAAGGCAACTCTGATCCCACCACAGTTTTTCAAAGAAACGGAGAACTAATTACCAACTGCATATGGAATGGAAATGAATGTAGGATAAATAAAACACGATTAAAAAATAAAACCAGAGAAGCTGATACCAAGGACTCAAGTAGAAAGAAAATGTTTTGAGAATGATGATGGCAACAAATGTACAAATATGTTTGACACAATGGATGTATGTATAGATTGTGATAAGAGTTTGTATGAGCCTCAATAAAATGATTTAAAAAATAAATAGGAAAATATAAATAAAATATTAAACAATAACAAAAAATATTAGAATGCTTTTCACTCTCAGACCTTAAAGCCTATTATAGCCAAGTAATCAGACAGCCTGGTGCTGTTACACACTGGCTATGAAGATTGATGAATTAGAAGTGAAGGCCCATAAATACAAATAAGTGCTTACAGATACCTAATTTTGGATAAGAACTGTTTATAGAAGAAAAAATAAAACACTGAAAAACAAGCAGATTTTAAAAAATGAACATTCCTTAAATATTTCAAATGCCAAGGCATTGTGATTGGTGCTCCATTTGATCACAAATGAAGAAGATACAACTGAATTTGTATTTGCTATGTAAGAAGGTAATACAACGTATCACACCTGTTTCCCATAGGCTACTTAAGAGAATAAAGAATTATTTCTGATGTAACAAAAAGCATCACGTGTATTTGACATATGTTGATCTCAAAATACATGTTTCCCTAATGAATTGTTCATTTCATTTTATATAACTAAAGAGCAGTGACAAATACATAGTATAGATTATTTAGTACCAAGTTTGGAATGTTACTAGCTGTATTTTTATAATTTATAACAAAACTAACTTAAGATAACTATATCTGTCTGAAATTTAATTTCAAACCAAATGCTATATATCTCAGCCATGAGAATAATAGAAGGAAATATAAATCAATATTTGAGTTTATTTTTAGAGTTTATCTGAAATTCTCAAAAGTTTGGGAAATATAAATCAAAGTTCTAAAAGCTCTCTGCACACAGAAACCAGAGCAGATAAACCCCACAGGAATAGTAATGGGAGTACAATACCATGAGCATAAGGGGAGAAGGGGGAGAAAGGGGGAACCCATTGCAATGATCCATGTATAACCCCACAGAAACATGGGTGAAGGGAGACAGCAGATGGCATAAGACATGAAAATAATAATGACTTATAATTTATCCAGGGTTCACGAGGATGGGAAGGTGGAGGAAGGAGGTGGGGGAAAAGTGAAAAAAAATCTGGTTCATTATGCCAGGACAGCTAATCAATGTCAATTTCAATATTTGTAAAAATGAAGCTCAATGCAAGAAGAATATTCTCCATAACAACCTCCAAATAAAAACAGCACAAATGTCCATCAACCAACAAATACATAAACAGATTATGGTACAGACACATGACAGAATAAATAGATGGACTTTGAACACATTACGTTAAGCAAAGCAAGTCAGAAAAGGCCACCTATTGTTGGATTCTGATTCAAGAGCATTACCCAGCATTTGGGATTCTATGGAGATAAGAGTGTCAATTATGGGTACCCAGAATGGGACTTTGGAGTATTGAAAGTGATATTGTCATTTTATTTTATTTTTATGCAATAAAAATTATGCAATTTAAGGGATCCCTGGTGGCACCTTTAAATTCTGAGTTGTATTATACATAATCCATAGTACAGAGACTCCGTGCATTTAAATTATGGTGCAGGCAACGAATACTGAATACACCTTGAGGGGCATTCAGGAGAACAAACAAGTCTGCCTTGATGGAAGTAGAGTAAAAATGGCTCTTAGAAGTGAGGGTAGCAAGATTTCATCTCAGGAATTTGGGACATATTATCAGGAGGGACCAGTCCCTGAAGAAGGAAATTACCCTTGGGAAAGAAGAGGGTCAGCCAAAGAGAGGAAGACTGTGTGAAATGGATTTAAGAAGTGGCTGCAGTAACAGGCTCCAGAGTGGTAGTGGTTAGGGGGTGGGGCAGAGTTGGGCTGTGTTTGGTCTGCTGTACACGAAGCCTCTACGAGGCAGAACCACCGGGGCAGCATGGGATGCAACTACAGCAGCTTTTAGTTTGAACAATGTGTCATTTGAATTTAACATTTATAATATAACATATATAGTTATCAACAGTATATATATATATATATATATATATAATTTGTGCAGGAGCCCTGATGGTATTTTAGTTTGAACAATGTGTCATTTGAATTTAACATTTATAATATAACATATATAGTTATCAACAGTATATATATATATATATATATAATTTGTGCAGGAGCCCTGATGGTATAGTGAGTTATATGTGTGCTATTAGCAACAAGGTCAGCAGTTCAAAACCACCAGGCACTCCTCAGAATAAAGATAAGGCTTTCTACTCCTACATAGAGTTAAAGTCTCAGAAATCTATAGGGGCAGTCCTACCTTGTCCTGTAGGATCAGTATGAATTGGAATTGAGTCAATACCGTGAGTTTGGTTTTGTGTGTGTGTGTGTGTGTGTGTGTGTGTGTGTGCATGCACGTGTGCATATATGCTTATTATGTGCACATAGATGAAGAAAAACATTAGAATCAACATAAATTACTAGCCACAGTTGTAGTGAATTGGGTGATGGGTTGGGCTGCTACTCACAAGATCTGTAATTTGAAGCCATCAGCCATTCTGCAGGAGAAAGACAAGCTTTCTACTGTCACAAAGACTGCATTTATCCTTATTTAGGATATACAAACCAGAGAACCGAACCCTGTAACTGAGTCCTTTTGCTCACAGTGACCCATTACGACAGTTAGCAAAGCCCCTGTGGGTTTTTAAGAGTATAACTCTTTATTGGAGTTGAAACTCTCCTCTTATTTTCATCTCAGCTTTTTATCCTTTGCTATATTTAAATTGTTTACGCCCATGAAAACATTGATTTTTAAAATTAGAGCATTGTGTATAATATGCGTTTTTGGCTAAATGGCTAAAATAAGTTATGAGATAGCTTCTTTTAATATATTTTCCATAGCTTCTTTTAATATATTTTCCAAACCCCCCCAATTCCATGGGGGTTGATGGATGCATTCCTAACTTTAGTAATTTCTTCCTGGTGTTTGGGACAGATTGAATTATTCATCTTTTAACACTATCATCATGTGAGATTCTCAGTGCCTAAGTCTGCAAGCTAGTTAGTGCCTCTCTGGAGCTTCAAAGGAGGCAATCCGATTCTCCTAAAGCCCCTGGTCAAGGGTTGCTAGTTTGTTATAATTAATCAGCTTCTTTTGAGAATCTTTCATTTCATGTAAAACATAAAAGAGTATGGGGTCTCCACCATTTCCCTTCTATTGAACCATAATATAATTCTAGTGGGGGTCAGTATTAGGTAGTTCTTCAGTCCCCAGTGGGTAATTATGATTCTGAATATGCATTTCATTGACATATGCCAAGGCCTGTCCTTTAATACCCTCACTCTCTGAGGTGGATAAAGTCTCTTAAAAGAGCAGATTGATATCTTTCTAAGACAAGTCAAAAGATAGGGTTCTCTTTCTCCATTCCTTAATGAACTTACTGGGGTCATCTGTAAAACTCCCTAATTTATCTTTAATGCGTACTAAGTCCTGCATCGTGAGCAGGGTTTGCATTCGGACTATGCCACCTGGCCCTGGGCTTTCTCATCCAAGGAAAAGCGAGGGTCCCCAGCTTTGGGCAGTGGAGTAGGCTCTCTATGCCTTGCTGCATTGCTTGCTTTCACTAGAACTTTCTGGTCTGGATTAGGCAGTGTGGTTCTGGGGCTCAGGGAGCTATTGGCTCCTGGGGCCCAGTGGGGACACTGAGTGCTGCTTTTCACACTCTTGACTTCTGGGTTGTTGTTTTTTTCTCTCAAGGTCTGCAAGAAGGCTGGCTCAATTTTGCAGTTCTTGCAGGGTTGGAGAGCATTGCATAACCCCCTGAAAGTTTGCATCTAAAACACTTCTGCCCATTTCCCTTGCCTTTTGCAAACCAAGTCTGGTTTTAAGATGGTAGTACCATAATTTAGACTTCCATTTTCGGGCCAAATTTCGTTACTATCTAATTTATACCGAGGCCAAGTTGTGTTGCAAAAGAATGTAAGTGTAATTCTTTTAGGGTTTGAGCATCAAACTTGTCCCAGTTTCTAGACTGCACCCCAAAGGTGTATGTGAAGGTATTGTGTTTTGGTTTCCCATCTGAAAGAGCAGGGGAGATCATGACAGAGACCTGGATCCTCCTCTTGCTTCTCCACCATGTGAAAACAACAACAACAACGACAAACTGGGAGAGACTGTCCCCCGTCCAAACTTAGGCTTCCAGAATTAATCGGTCTACTGATTTGAGGTGACCTTAGCACAATGTGGGATGGAAGCAACTTCTCCCTCTCCCCATCTTGAAAAACTGAACCCACCCGAGGTGGAGTCTCCTCGGTCAAAGAGGTTTTTCAGATTTTGCATATGAAAGGGGTGACATATGGTCCAGGGCACTAGGCAGACTATGGAGACTGAGTTAGAAGATTACACGATACGAGAGCAGAAGACTGACATCGTCTTGGTGTGTATCTAATAGGAATGGACTCATACAATATTTGTTCTTTTGTGATTGACTAACTTCCCTGAGCATAATGGCTTCCAGGACCATTGATATTATGAGGTGTTTCAGGTTTCATCACTCTTTTTCAGGGCTGCGTAGTGTTCCATTGTGTGTATGTACCAGAGTTTCTTTATCCGATCTACTGATGGGCATTTGAGCGGATTCCAGCTTCTTGTATGGTAAACTGTGCTGCAGAGAACACGGGAGCGTACACTGCTATTTGTGATCTGTTTTGTATTTCTTTGGGGTATATTCCTAGCAAAGTTATTGCTGTGTTTTATGGTATTTCTATTCCCAGCTATTTTTATTTGCTTATTCATTGATGTATTTATGTTTAAAAACAGTTTTATTCTCACATGACCCACATGTCATATGATTTATATTTATGTTGTCACACATTACAACCTAATATATTGCATGCTCATTAACATGCTTTCCTATTTTTTGTTTTATCCATTTTTTCAACTAACATAGAAAAGGAGAAGCTACAAATCCAAATTACTAGCTTTTATCTTCAATTATACAAGAGTATTAAAAAGTTAGTGGGAACATGCCATTATCTTTGAATTCCATTTTCCATTAACTTTCGAAACCCCCTCACATAGTTCCCTTTACTAATGTATTTTATTTCTTCATATAGCCGTTAGTTACTATCCAGTGTTCTTTCATTTCAGTGTGGAAGAATTCTCCCTCCTTATCATTCCTTTCAGAGAAGGCCTGTTAGCAGCACTTTCTCCCAGCTTTTGTCTATACAAAATTGCTTTCCTTGCTTATAATTTTGAAGGGTAATATTAACAGATATAGAATTATTGGATAACAATGGTGTTTTCTTCATCTTGGTAAATCTGTCACCTTCTAACCTCCATGATTTCAGAGAGACTGGCAGTTAATCTTGTTCTCAGTGATCCTTTGAGAGCTGTCTGTGAGGCACCTCCCTGATACTTCCCTCTTGGTTCTTTTAGGCTTATCTCTTTGTGTTTTAATTTCAACCTTGTGATTATAATGTATTTCAATGGGGATCCCTTTGTGTCTATACCACTTCAAGGTCATTGAGCTTCATGGACACATAACTTTATTTCTTAGTAAATTTGGAAAATTTGGGCCAGGATATGTGCTAATATTCTATCTTTGTCTCTCCCTTCTCTTTCTGGAACTCCATTTATGTGTTATGCCCAATGGCGTCAGGCAGGTTTCTTAGACTTTGACTATTCTTTTATGCTTTAAAAAATTCTTCTGGTTTTCAGAACAGATCATTTCAATTACTCTATCTTTCAGTTTTCTTCTGATTTATTTTTCTGATTTCTCAAATATGTCATTGAATCCCTCTAGAAAGTATTTTACCTCCATAATTTGTATTCTAATCCATTTTATAATTGTTATTTCTTTATTGATAACAATTGGTGTGGTATCATCCCTTTACATATATTAAAGTCAGGTTATTTTAAAACTCTTTAAATAAGTCTAATTATGTATCTCCTTGCAGACAGTTACAAATTAGTGATTTTTCTTTTCCTCCGAATATGCTTTATTATATTTTTGTATATCTCAAAATGATTTTGAGATTGTTGAAGCTGAAAATGAAAATGTGATCTCTGAATTCTCTCTTCTAATTTGAAGTTAGCTCATAGTGTGACAGATGTGTTCTTAAATCTCTAGACTATTAAAAAAAGAAAGAACATATTGAAAAGAATAAGTACTGTTGCTGATTATCTCTGTGTTTGGGGGCTTCTTCAATTCTTAATCAGTCTAATTATAATTATTAGAATTCATTAGCTATTTGTTCTGAGTCTGAAAATAAGTTGGAGGTGAAATCTAAGGGGAGCTTCGTGTCTTTTTTGAGTATATGTTCTGTCTTAGGCAGATGTATTGGTTACTAGATTCCCTGTAATATTCAGGAGCTTTATAAAGATGGTTTTCCCCAAATAAAGCAAATGTAACTCTCCCTGAATTTACTCCCAGGTTTTTATCATATCTATTTTATATTCCAGCCATTCACTCTTCCCTTAGACTCTTGTAACTTTATTTTTTAATTGTCTTTTATTAACAACCTTTCTGAGAGAGCTTAAATTATATAAGCAAGGACAAATATATTTTGTCAGTTTGTCAGGGAATCCTCTGCCAAAAAACCAAAACACAATACCGCCAACAAAAAGTCCACTTCCATTGAATGGATCTCAGTCTATAGTGGACCTGCTGTTGGCATTTAGAGGCTTTATGAGATTCCCTCCCTAGCAGGTCAAAACAGAAATACAGAACTCTTTGCGGAAAAACTGTGAGGTGTTTTTTTGGGGGAGTTTTTGTTCCCCATCTGGATGTCCAGATACATGCACTGTTTCATGATTGCGATCTCCCCAGGGCTTGCTAGCAGTGATGGTGGTGGTGGTGGAGTGTGGGGTGTGTGGTCAGAGATATGAATCAAAGTCAACATTTACAAAGCCCTCCTACTGTGTTCATGTCAACTTTTTCTTGACACATCATTTATTGGGATTGTGTAGACTTTTGAATATTCTCATAGTCATAACAAACGTAATTCTGCACGATTTTGCCCTTTTGCTTATTTGTTGGTCTTTCTGTGCACTTCCCTGGCACTTGCTATGGCACTACTCTCATTTCATTGACATTCGAACAGTAATCATTCTTATTGAGATCCTAACTTCTGTGGACTCTTAAGTAAGTGCAATGTTGACTTTTAAGCTGAGAATATTTGCTTTATATGTTAAAGATCATTATTACTTAATTATCTTTTGGTTGTTTGGACCATATGTGGATTATCATTTATTTTTATTTTAGGATTTGTTAATATAAATAGATAAGACATTTGATTATGATTAACCATTTATTCTTGTAATCAATTCTCTTGGTCATGCTATGATAATGGGCTATTTGCTTCCACTTTATTTGAGAATTGTATACTAGTATTCAAAAGTGAGATTTCTTTAGAATTTAGTACTTTGTGCATTTTTATAAGGATTAATTGTCAATACTATACTGAGATTTTTTTAAAAGTTAGGAATTTTCACTTCTATGATTTTGGGAAATTTAAATATTTGTGTGAATGTGTTACATGTACGAGTTTAAAACTATTAAATTTAATATTAGGAAAACCAATCCAGTTAGTTTGATATGTGAAAAGGTTTCCTTTAAAAAAATTTTCAGGCCAATGGAATAAAATGAAGTAGAGGGAAGATGTCATGCAGTGCACTCCTTTGTGTTAATGCCTGTCCCGAAATAATAGTTTGAATGGTCCTACTCGGCCCTGAAAATGCCTTAGTGGGTTTGCCATGTGATAGTAGACATTACAGGTTAACTTGGCTCTACTAGGATTAAATCTGGGTCCAATTACTAACGTACATAATTGCATCATGTGAATAAGAATTCCCTTCAAGTTAACAGGTGTGAAAACCAATGTTATTCCTCTACTTGTTCCAGTAAAACTGTTAGTTAAATAGTTCATGCTTCTTTGGCTGCTTTTATCAAAACTTCATAGAGTAAGTTTCCTGAGGCAGTCTGCCAAGCAAGATGGAAATTATTAGAGGAATGACTGTGTTTGCAACTCAAATTTGAGACCAGATTTGGCTGAGAATACTTATTTCAGGAAGGAGAGACCTGACCTAAATGATGGAGTAGTAATAATAATTAGTGGAACAAAATGCATGTGTTAACAGTTTAAAAAAGCAACGGAGAAAAATATGAAGAGGATAATTATATACAATTAAATCTATATCGTGATATTTAAAGAACTCTGTAAGATTAAATTAATTTATCTATTTTAAGTTGTTTTATTTTTTGTTCTATTAAAACTTATTCCAGTTAAAGATAGACACACGTTGTTTGAATGATTGTAATTTTTTACATGTGGCAAAGAAAACTGCTTTTTCTAGGAAACATTGATGGCCAAGTTGAGTTACTGATGTAACATTATGTCTGTAGGATTGTAAATATATCCACATTTCAAATCTACTAAAATACACTCAGAAAACTATAAAACCAAAATATTAAATTAAGATTCTTAGTGTTTAAGCAATACAGTTTCAAGGTCATCATATACCTTCTGAGTTGCTTCTTAGTGTGGACATGATGTAATTTAAGTATTGACATCAGACACAAATTTTTTTATTTAAATGAAAAGGTTTTATACAACATAGTAATAATCTTTTATGTAAGTGTCTTTCAGAGCTTTTTATTTTAATTTTTTTTTTAAATATGGAAAGTTTCATGAATTTGTGTGTCATTCTTGCACAGGGGCCATGCTAATCTTCTCTGTATCGTTCCAATGTTAGTATATGTGCTGCCGAAGTGAGCGCTTTCAGAGCTTTTTAAATTGTGGGTCTTAACCCCACATGGGATTGGATAAATGAATGTAGGGCATTGTGAAAAAATTCAAAATACCATAATGTTTCTGAAAATACAATGACTAACCAAGGGCTCAAGCAGAGAGCAAGTGTTTTGAGAATGATGATGGCAACAAATGTGCAAATGTGCTTGACACAATGGATGGATGTATGGATTGTGATAAGAGTTGTATGAACCCTCAATAAAATGATTTAAAAAAAGAAAATACAATGACTAAAAATTAATTCAAAATCAAAATGTGATATATCCTAGGTGTTTCTGGCGGCACTTGTCAGTTTTGTAAAGTTTAGGGGGCCAAGAGAGATCATAAGTGGGAAACGTGTAGGAAATCTGTTTAGCTGTCGAGTGCTACTACAGCAGAAATATCACCAGTGGGGTGCTGTCATGAAAAGAGGCTTTTTCCTTCCATAGAACTCAGAATTCAGGGCATTGGTTACAGGGCAAGGTTTTCTCCTTTTGCTGGCTCTGGTTTCTTGCAGAACCCATACGGTTTGAAATTCATCTTTCATATCTGTGCTACTCTGCTCTCTTAGAGCATAAGAATAATTCGTTTAAGACACACAGTATATTAATACAGTCCATCTATTGCCTTCTCCCAAGTTTGTCTTTCCTTTACACAAAACTCGTTCTACCTACCACATTAACCCAAAAGTCTTAAAGCAACTTCATGTCCAAATTCTCATGTTCTGAATCATCTAAATTAAACATGATTGAGAGTTTAGCTACTTGTTGTCCTCTTTTTTGTACTTGAAAACATAATAATAGAGTTTTCTGTTTGGTCCAAATAAAAAAAGAAAAGGAATTGGAGGGGAAGAAGAGACCATCAAGCAAGTCCAAAGCACAGACCAAAAACAGTAAACTTGTTCCCAAGGGTTGCAAGTAAACCTCCCTCACCGCACCCCCTTCGGAGACCATCTAGTCAATGGTTTCTCCCTGTGGATTCTGAGTATTGGCCATGCTTGAAGATTCTGGGTGTAGATATCTTGATCTTGGGTTCAGCCTCACCTCCAGGCCCACTGGGATTGCAGCTCTGCTCCCTTAGTTTGGGTGGTCTTATTCTGCTAGGCAGCCTGAGCGACAAATGCAGTTCCATGCCTATAGCAAACTACATTCTGGTGCTCTCTGTGTATGGAAACATCAGCTCCACAGGTTTGGGTTCCAATTTCTTCTCTTAGACTTTGGATATGGAAACCGCAACTCCCTCGATTTGAGATGATGTCCTATCTTTATGTTGAGCTGGATGGCAGCTGCACACTCTGGCACTGAACCGGTGGAGATCTTACTCTTTGAAATCCAGGAAGTCCTAAATCGATCTTTGGGAACCCATGCAGTCATAGCTTCACCCTATGAAACAGGAGGCTTCGACTTCACCCTTTGAGACCTAGAAGACAGTGGTTCTACTTGGTGACTCTGCGCTTGGAAACAGGCAGGGAACAGGAGAGGGGAAGTATATAAATATCCCTCCAGTCCTGGAGCCGTTTGCTAGCAGTAGAAGTACAGGAAGGCACTCTGAAAGTAGGGGGACTCAGTTTCAAAGTGCCAATCAGCCTTCCTTCCCTCCCCCGTGTCCATGGTTGTTAGGTGCCATCAAGTTGGATCTGACCCATAGTGACCTCATGCACAACAGAATGAAACCCTGCCCTGTCCTGTGTGATCCTCACCATTGCTCCTCTGTTTGAGCCCATTTTATCTCCTTGCGGGCTTTCCTCTTTATCGCTGCTCTTTTCCTTTACCAGCATGATGTCCTTCTCCAAGGAATGATCTTCCCTGGCATGTCCAAAGTATGTAAGATGAAGTCTCACCATCCTTGCCGCAGAGGAGCGCTCTAGAGGCCAAGCTTCTTCCAAGACAGATCGGTTTGTACTTTTAGCAGTCCATGGTACTTTCAATAGTCTTCTCCAGAACTACATTTCAAATGCATTGCTTCTTCGATCTTCCGAATTCAATGAGCAACACTGAGGCTCAATGAAGAAGGACTTGGTTCCCCACTTCAGAGGAACGAACAACTGAAAACAATGTGGGGCGCGGGTGGCCTACTTATTTTTAAGCAGACTTTGTGGGAAGGCTTATCTATCTTCTTACTGATGTAGATACTGGGTCTGTTTGTGATGTAGATACTGGGTCTGTTTGTTCAACCTCCAGTTCTTTGGACTGGAGCCCATGGTTGGCAATGTTGCTTGTCAATGTTGGGAGCTATACAGACTACCATATTGTCTGTCAATCTTGGATACATTTGACAACAGCCACTACCCTGAACTGCTGACCTTGGGTTTATCCATCTTTGCCTCCAACCGGCTGTGGGATTCTTGATTTCAAATTCATCTTCTTGCTTACTGATTCATCAGCACCAACAGATACATGAGTCAGGAAAAGCCTCCTGCTTATCACCTGATTCATGACCTTGGACTAGACTTACCCACTTTTACAACAGTTTGAGTCATTTCTCCATAGAAATCTTTGTACACACATGTACGCATTAAAGCATTCCTGGTTTGCTTCTCCAGCCTAACACATATGATATGCTGAGATCTAACATAATGTATGTATTCATCTTTATGATGAGATCCCCTGTAAACCGCCAACCCATTCAAAGGGACATTCCTGGGGATGTTGCTTTCTTCTCTGGTGGGGCTTCCCTGGAAAAGCTTGGTTATCTTTTGTTGTTTCTCAATCCTGTATCTTCAACTGACCTCTGATTCTTTGCACTTGACCCATCAGCCTGCCCAATTGCCTGACAATGCTGTAAGCTCTCATCAACATTTCCTCTTAGTATTATCATCATAAGTCAAGAACAAGTTTTCATATTAAAATGAATATATTAAAATATGAATAATATTAAAATATTATTCTTTGATGGTTAACATCAGTGGGAGGAGAAGGGAGAAAAGTTATTTTCTCAAGTGTAGACATGCGTTAACATTGCTGAAAGGAAGGCAATATAAAAAAGAGGAGGGTGGTTAAAAATAATGGAGGCATGGAGAGACGATTGGAAATGTACAAGAGTTCAAGGCCACAGAGGTAATTTCTATTATATACAAAATAATGATGATCTATGAACTGATGCATGGGCAGACATGCAGACTGCACAGGGTTGAGGAGAGTGGGGATCTGACTGAGGAGAGTTGTACATAGGTATTCATCTTTCCTGTAAGTGCAGCATAGGAGGACATGGCAGAAACAATTATTGCTGACATTCAATGGACATTGGCTGAAAACAAAGGATACCAGATAGACATTTACTTGTGATCTATTGACTATGCAAAAGCATTTGACTGTGTGGATCATAACACACTATAAATAGCACTGAGAAGAACAGAATTCCAGAATACTCTTCATTGTACTCATATGCAAAATTAACATAGACCAAGAGAGTAATATGAAGAGAACATGGACATACTACTTGATTTAAAATCAGGAACGGTCGGGTTAGTGTTAGGGGGAGGGTTGAGTTAGGGAAAAAAGAAAAAAGTCAGTAACAGTGTATGTTAGGGTGGTAGCCTTTCCCTTTACTTATTCAATCTCTATGCAGAGAAAATAATCCAAGAAGTTGTACTATATGGAGAATAATGTGACATTAGAATTAGAGAAAGAATTATTAACAACCCTCAATATTGCAGATGACACAACTTTGCTGAAAACAAGGAGAACTTGAAGAACTTGGTAATAAAATCAAAGATTTCAGCCTTCCATATAAATTACAACTCAAAGTGAAGAAAACAAAAATGATCACAACTAGACTTCATGATAAACAGAGAAAA
The DNA here is from genome assembly GCF_000313985.2 of Echinops telfairi. Taxonomy (NCBI): domain Eukaryota; kingdom Metazoa; phylum Chordata; class Mammalia; order Afrosoricida; family Tenrecidae; genus Echinops; species Echinops telfairi. The sequence continues at coordinate 81,562,307 of NW_022103896.1, read as the reverse complement.
TATTACCTGGTTCTCACCCCAGGAGTGTTTGTATACAGTAGCTTTTTCCTTGTGCCCCTTTTGCATTTGTTTTTAAAAGCTTACATCAGCGGATTCATGTGGTACTTGGCCTTTTGTGATTAACTTCCTTCACTTAGCATGATTTCCTCCAGTTCTTCCTATGCAGCGATGTGCTTTATACGTTCATCACTGCTTTTTAGCAATGCATAGTACTCCGTTGTATGAATACACCACAGCTTTTTAATCCAATCGTCAGTTGATGGAAATTTGGGTTGTGGCAGGGACCAGTCCAAATACAGGGATCCACATGGTAGACAACTAAAAAGGAGGTGGGGAAAGAAAAATAATAATAAAAAAGAAATGGGTAGTGGGGGCACAGGGCATTAACCCACCCAAGGGGAGGGTATTGTTTATATCTCCACAAAGAAAAAGGGACCAGACTTCAACCCAGTGCTCCAAGGTGTGAATGCAACATGCCAGCATAGAGTAGGGAACCAGAGGAGAGGTCTGAGGGGCTGGCCCCAATCCCAACTACTATGTGGACACCTGCCACTCCCCCCAGAATAATTTATTTCAAAGGACGGCATTGAATCTGCAGCTCCGGGAGAGGGACATGTCTGATCGGAGCACACGGGAGCAGATGAAGGGGGAGAAGAGAGTGGAGCACATCCTGGCCCACCAGGCTGTGAGGACGATGTTCCCACGATGTTCCCATTTAGAGCAGCCGGTTCACAGAGAGCACCACATGGCTGGCCCTACTATGAGACATGATGCCCCTCACTGCCCATAGCCCTACAGGGGACAGCACCGGAGACACAGTGTGGGAATTGCTCCCCATCTGATCCCGCCACACCGAGGCAAAACACTAAGGGGGTGCAACAGAACAGCAAGGGAATGGAGCGGCGAGGTCCCTAGGGAATGCTGAAGGTGGACTTTGGGGCCAGGACATGGTGCCCCAACAGACTGGACTGGAAAACACTCCTAAAGGCCAACAAACAGTCCTTGAACTAACTACAAGCTTTTCTTTCTTGTTGTGTTTTGTTTTATTTTTTTGTCATTGGTTTGTTGTTGTTTTGTTGTATATTGTTGCTTCGTTTTGCTCTGTCTTGTTTTTGTGCATGTTATTATCTCCGCAGCCTAAGATAGGCTGGATGAACGACCTGGAGGAGAAAACAATGGGCCCGACAGTTCTGGGGGGGCATGGGAGAGGGGGAGGTGGGGGCAAAGGTAGTGATGTTAACAAATCCAGGGACAAGGGAACAAGTGATCCAAATCAGTGGTGAGGAGGGTGTGGGAGGCCTAGTAGGGCATGATCAAGGGTAATGTA
>NW_022103896.1:81558768-81560302 GCF_000313985.2 Echinops telfairi | reverse complement strand
CATTTTCGAATGCTCGTTTTTTTTTCACTGAAAACACACATCAAACAATCTAAAATATTACTCAAACTACTAAGGGCAAACAACTGGTATTAGCAGTACTTCCTGTGTCAGTCATCTAGAGCTTCTACAGCAGTGGTTCTCAACCTTCCTAATACCACAGCCTTTAATACAGTTCCTCATGTTGTGGTGACCCCCAACCATAAAATTATTTTCGTTGCTACTTCATAACTGTCATTTTGCTACTGTTAGGAATCATCATGTAAATATCTGACATGCAGGATGTGTTCTCATTGTTACAAATTGAACATAATAAAAGCATAGCGATTAATCCCCCAAATAATAGATAATTATATATTGTGAAATATTTATTTCTGAAGACAAATAAATAAAATTTTGGCTTAAAGCATGGTGTAGCCTGGGTAAGAGTCTTCATGCTGGTACTCCTATGTGGGCATATCAGCATGTGGGCAGACCTGCCTGAAGATGGATAGAGGAGCAGTGTCTTGGTTCCTAAGACCATCCGAAATATATGTTTTTCCATGTTCTTAGGCGACCCCTGTGGTAGGGTCGTTTGACCCCAAAAGGGGTCATGACCCACAGGTTGAGAACTACTGTTCAATAGTAAAAATACCTGAAGTCAACAATTTTAACAAATATAAACTTATGCTCTTACAATTTAGGAGAGTGAAGGGCTAGGGCACTAATCTACTGGAAGGCTTTTCCTCCTGTTGGCTTTAGTGAAAGGTTAGTTTTCTTTTTAATATCTGTGGGCCCTGAGTCAATTGTAACTCCTCATTTGTCTAGCTATCAATATTTATTTGAGAGTTTCACAGTGCAGGGACCCAGGAACCAGAGGGCACGTGTTGCTCCTGGCTTTTCTTTCTCAGTGGTAATTAGGCCCCTCCTTCTCTGCTTCTTTCTCTTTTTAACTCTTATAAGATGAAAGTTGATACTGGCCTTTCATTCCCCAGGAAAATTCCTCTTATATTACATCAGGCTATGATCTGAGTAAGCCTGTTGGATTCCACTCGAATCCCCTTTTAGCCTGTGCTAGGTTGTGTGGTCTAGAGAAGCAAACTAGCGTATGCATGCATATGTAGTAGATAGAAGGAGATTTGTATCAAGAAATGGCTTACATAGTCCTAGAAGTAGGAAGATCCAGTGTTGGTCAAGTCTGTAGGTCTATGTTAGCTGAAGGCTGATGGGCAGGAAGCAGGAATACAAAGCAGGAAGACCACTGGCTGGGAGACCACAAAGTTGAATGAATCTAACATCAGCCAAATGCATCCCAGGTCAGCAGTTCTCTTAGGTTTCTCCTGGGAGAAATACTTCGGTCTTTGGTTTCACGCGAGAAAGAATTCACGCTGACACCTGGTTTGGGATTCAAGCGGGTATTTTATAAAGGATAGAAGCAGTTTCAGGTGTTACAGTAAACTGACAGAGAGAGAGAGAGAGAGAGAGAGAGAGAGAGAGACCACCCCGTTGGCAGGCATGGTCAAATGATACTGTTTGACCCCATTGGCTGAATCAAGCC
>NW_022103896.1:81548473-81557614 GCF_000313985.2 Echinops telfairi | reverse complement strand
ATCGAAAAGAAAGTTTCTATATCTCATTAACAGATTTAAAGTTGGACAAAATAAGATTAGCAAATAAAAATATGTTGCATTTATGTGCACCAGTAAAAAAAATCCAAAATTAGAAAGTAAGAAATACATTAATTGAAACAGCATACAAAAAAAATCCAAAATTAGAAAGTAAGAAATACATTAATTGAAACTATAAAAAGAAGTAAATTTAACTAGGAAGTCAAAACACTTGTGCAATAAAAATTAACAAACATTACTCATAAATATTTTACAAATTTAAAAAATGTATAGGTATCTTGTGTTGTATATGTGGAAATAATTAAAATGTTAAGATATCAAAGTGATCTATAGATTCAGTGCCATTGCTATTAAAATCTTTTTTAAAAAGTCCTTAATGTTTTTTCAGAAGTGGAAAAGACAATTCTCAATCTTATGTAGAATTTCAGTGAGCAATTCCATATAAGACTGAGAAAAATGAGAGCATAATGTAGGGACTCCTGACCTTAAAGTTTACTCCAAAGCTATGGTGTTAGAACCAACATATGTTAGTGTAAATATCGACATTTATTGAACGGAAAATTTGAGAGTTCAGAAAGACGCTCATATTTATGGCTAACTGATTTTATGCAAAGATGACAAATACATTCAATACCTCTTCAGCAAATAGTGTTGATATCTCTGTATATCCACATTAAAAATAATGATATTGGATCTATATCTCATACCACATACAAAAATTATCTTAAATTGGATCACAACCCATTAACAGAGATAATATCCTAAAATTCTTAGGAGAAAACATATATAGGACATATTTCTATGACCTTGGATTTGGAAATAGATACTTAACTATGAATTCAAAGCATTATCAATGAAAGAAAATTAAATGAATTAAATTTCATCAATATTAAAAACTTGTAAATCTATGGATATTGTAAGACAGCAAGGAGACAAAGTGAGTAATGGCAAAGAATAGCTGAAAATCATAAAGGTTTAATATCTTGTACATAAAATGAACTCTTACAAAATAACAACTTTTCAATGAAAAATATCAAAGGATATATATAAATAGCAAATATGGTAAATGTCATTAGTCATTAATAAACTATAAATAAAAATAAAAATGTGGTACCTCTCTATACTCACTAAGAAGGCTACATACGCATATCTCATATATCTAGCCGATATATATTCTTTTTCATATAAGATAAAGTATGTTGGTATTCTTCTGGAAAATTTGAAAGCTTTCACAGTTCTGGAGGGAATGTAAAAGGTTCTAGTCACTGTGAAAAGTAACACGTTAAATATACTCAGATGTTCATAGTAATGCTACTTAGAAAAGTCACAACAAAAGAATGAAATAAAGTGATGAATAGCTAGACACAAAAAGCCCTTCTGTTATACAAAAAAGGATTGATAAATACTACCATGTGGGTCAACCTACAACATAATGGTAAGTATAAGAAGCAAGCTAAAGAAGCTCATGTCATATGATTCCATTTAATATGAAATATTTAGGATAAACTAATAAAGGCAAGTAATAGGTTGTGGTTACCAGAAACTGGATGATATGGGGAATGAGAAAAAATGCTTAATATTATTTTACTTTGGGGTGATGGACATATTTTAGAATAGTGTGTATGGTTACATAACTAATGTACTAAAGGTCAGTTAATTATTCACATTGCAATTGTTAATTGAAAAACCAACAAAATATAAAATTAATAGTCAGAAGCAATGTAGAAAATGATCAGCAGTATTTATAGCTATTATTTACATTAAGGATATAAGTAGATATGGATATAAAAGAAGTAAAGAGAACACTAGACAGATTCTTATGCTAGAAAGTGATTTAGTTCCTAACCTTTTCTTGGGGGTTGACAGCCCATTGAACTGATAGTGTGTTATTGAGATGCTGACAGTGGCTGAGATTACTGGGTTATAGGTCATCTTAGCCACAGCTGGAATTAACTTGCTGTGTATCAATGGTCGTGCTTATTTTAAAATTAATTTCCTGTAAGAGTCACTTTTTGTGATATTGTTAGATTTATAAAAGATAACTGCAGAAGATCAAGGTAGGGAACACAGGGCCTTCCTTAATCTGTAAATCATGATGATGCCTACTTCAATTAATGAAACTAACATATTTAAAATTATATCCATCCTAGAGAGAATGAAATTAAAATTCATGTATTTTATAAGCTGTAATTAAATTATCTAATGAGATGACCATTAGGGAACATCATGATAAAACATGGAAGTTGTCAAGGAGTATGTCCTACTTGAATCCACAATCAATGCTCACAGAAGAAGCAAGCAAGAGATGAAAATCACACATTGCATGTGGTAAATCTGGAGCACGAAGCATCTTCAGAGTATTGAACAGCAAGGATATTACTTTGAGGACTAAGGTGTGCCTGACCCAAAGGCCTCATATGCATGTGAAAGTTTGACACTTTGCAAGTGATATTGACTGTTGTAGGAAACAATTCCTTCTTTTTTCCATTTTAAGTGAAGAAGTTATTAGATGTTAATATATAGAATGAAGGAATGTTAGAATATCAAACAAGGAGACTTTGTAGTATTAGCAGGTATGTATTAGACTTCTAACTACAAAGTGGGTGGTCCACACCCACCAGGCACTTGGTGGCACAAAGATGGTTCTATCCGCTCCTGGGAAGATTTACAGCCTTGGTCACGATGTATTGAAATTGACTTCATGGCACTGGGTTTTTTGTTTGGTTTATATCTGAACATAGGTTTGGGAAAACAATGTGCCCAGGAATGGAAATTGGAATTGCTAAAGTAAAAATTATGCAAAGATAAATGAATACACTGTATCTATGAATAAAAAGTAAGAAGAATAGCAAATATTCAGATACTAGAAGAAACCTTGAACTAAAATATGAGAGCTACACTGTCAATTGCTTTCCACTGGCAAGGGAAATACATTCTCTTCCCACTTTATTTCAGTGTTCTAATTTCTTTACCACCCATAAAACTTCTACTCTTACAGTAGCATGCTTTTTCTTCTGTTGGTTAAGATGTTTAAGCTATTGTTGAATAAGTGACTATTTTCTTTCCTTAATTGATATTTTAAGATTTCTTTAAAATTTCTTTCAAAATCTATTTTCTTTTAAAAAATTTTAGTGGGTTCCACTAAAGTGTGTATATTTTTCATTTCTGCTGCTCAGATACATACCATTTACAGTGGTTCACCACCTCCTCCTCTCTCTGTGTGTGTCAAAAACAATCTCCTTAAAGGAACATTCCTTGTCACCCTCTCCAGTCTTCTTTTGTGACAACCATTGTTCTCTCTCTTTTTCAACTTTTAATTTTACATTTACAATTTTACATTTCAGATTATCAACTTTATATTCAACAGTTTAAACTATTAATCAATGCTACCCCCTCACCCAATGTCTTGATTTCTCTTCTCCCAGTTTGGACTACTAGCTTCCACGGTGATGAAGTTAACATCTGTCATCCATCATCAGTCTAGCATGTGGCTGCTTTATCTTTCCTCCTTTGCCCTCCCCACACTTGGCAGTCTTCTAAGGCTATTCCCTTTCATATAAAAGTCTTTATCTTAGTCTTATATTTTTCCATTATAACAGTGTATCCACACATTATTTGCCCTTTTGTATGATTTCATTCAGTGTGTTCTCTCAGTCCATCCATTTCATGAAGTGCTTCATAGTTTCATCATTTTTTATTAGCTATGCATATTATTCCACTGCATATATGAACTGGAGTTTATTTGTTCAATCCTTTAATGATGGGCATTTAGGATGTTTTCATCTTGCTATGATGAAGAGTGTGGCACTGAACATGAGTGTGCATACGTCTTTTCGTGTTATCACCCTTCAGGACATATTCCACAGAGGGGTTGCGGCATCATATGGAGTTTTTATTCTTAGTTGTTTGATTAAGGTAGTGCTATATCACTTTCCACAGTGGTTGCACGTTCTTACATTCCCACCAGCAGATTCAGCAGCGCGGCAGGACACAAGGTTAAAATAAAGAAAATCAATCAGGCTCCTGTATACTTAAAAGAGAGCTCTGAAAGGAAGGCAAGAGAGCAATAACATTTCGAGTAGCTGCAGAAAAGATCAAATCCTTAGGATAAACCTAACCAGAGAAACTCAAGATTTGTACAAAGAAAACAAGAACATTACTGAAAAAAGCCAAAAGATCCCTACATAAATTGAAGAATATTCTATGTTTATGGGGAAGAGGACAACATTATGCAAATCTCCGTGCTACACAAAGAACCCCACTTGTCTGACAGTTTGTTGTACTGCGGTGGCTTGTGTGTTGCTGGGATACTGGAAGCTGTGTCACTGGTACTTCAAATGCCAGCGCTGATCACCCAAAGTTTCACTGGAGCTTCCAGACTATGAAGAAGGACTCCGCTATCGCATGCAAACATTGTCAGCTGTGAAGGCCTAATGAAAGGAAGCAGAACACTGTCAGACAGAATGCTGACAGGCACTCAAAGGCTGACTCAGAAGGAAATGCTTCCTCAAAGTAGACTAGACAATGGTGATGTGAATGGAGCAAAGCGTGTGGAAGTGGAGACATCTGGATCTTCATTTACTGGTGGGGCATAACTCAAGTGAGAAGAAACAGCTGCACAAATCTAATAATCAGAACTTGGGAGATAGGAAGTTAAATCTAGGAAAACTGGAAGTTGTCAAAAATGAAATGGAACACATAAAAGTCAATATCCTAGGTGATAGTTGAAATTGATTCATATTGGCCATTTTGAATCAGAAAATCTTATGGTCACTACTCCCAGAATTCCACAATAAAAAGGAAAGGTGTTGCATTCATTGTCAAATAGGTCATTTCAAGGTGTATCTTGAAGTAAGAACTGTCTTGAATAGAAGCTTGCTCTTAATTGTAGAACAGCTAAGGCAAATTGAAGAAATGATTAATTAAAAGAGCTCAGCAGAATATTCCAAAGGGTTGGTAGAAAAGAGAAAATAAAATATAATAAATGTGTGAAGACCTAGAATCAGAAAATAAAAAAATACATGTTCAGCATATCTTAAACTGAATGAACTCAAGAAAAAAATTCAAATCTCAAGTTGCAATATTGCATGATTCTATGGACAAAATATTGAATGATTCAGGAAGCATCAAAAGAATATGGAAAGAATACACAGAGTCACTGTACCACAGAACTAGTCGATATTCCACCATTTCAGACGGTATCATATGAGCACAAAACAATAGTACTAAAGGAAGAAGTTTAAGCTACACTGAAAGCATTAGCCAAAATCGAGTCCCCAGGACTCGATGGATTACTACTTGAGATGTTTCCACAAGCTGATGAAGCACAGGAAAACATCGATTCATCTATGCCTAGAAATTTGGAAGACAAATACTTGGCCAACTGACAGGAAGAGATCCATATTTATACACATTCTGAATAAAAGTTACCCACTATGATGCCCAAAATATATAGCGATATCATTGATATCACATGCAAGTAAAATTTTGCTGAAGATCATCCAACAATGGTTGCAGCAGTCCATTGACAGGGAACTGCTAGAGGTTCAGGCAGGATTCAATAGAGGATATGGAAAGGGAGATCGTTGTTTTGTTCTGTTTTTGTTTTCATGAGTGAATTTTGACCAGACAAACAGCTTACCAAACACTGAAATGTTCCACAAAAAACCAATAATTGGAGTAAGACCGCATTCAACTGTCAATTTTTATGTTGGAAACTCAACATGTTGGGCAAGTTACATGAAGAATTTTGAATAAGGAATTTTTTGTTAGTTTATGCAGTCACTCTTCTTTTACTAGTAGTTGAAGTCAAATATTGCAGCTCACATTGTAAATAGCTTTATATTTTTTGTTGTTATATGTCTTACTTTTAAAAAAATAAACTTGGATCTGAAATTAGAGGGAAAAGCAGTTACTAGAAAATCATGATAAATGTCAGTCATTTTAAAAATCCACAGCCATCGGGAACATTGTTTCACATGAGACAGCAACCCAAAGACCGTCCTTTGCAAAGTGATATGATCCAATGTTAGTGACAAGGAAAACTGTGGCATACGTGTTAATTTACCTGGGGGCCATTATTTATGTCAGATGGAGCTTGACTGAAAGCAGAAGGATATTTACAATGCATTTGGCTGTGCGGACCATAACAAATTAAAGATAGCCTTGAGAAGAATGGGGAAGCTGGAGCACTCCATTGTGCTCATGAAGAACTTGGCATGAATTGGGAGGCAGTTTTTTGAGTAGAACAAGGGAATGTTGGATGGTTTAAAATCAGGTGAGGTGTGCATTAGGGTTGTATATGCTCACCATACTTTTCAAATGTACACTGAGCAAATAAACAGAGACGGTAGCTTATATGAAGAAGAATGAGGCACTATGACGGGAGAGAGTCTATTAATAACCTGCTATATTCAGATGACATAACTTTGCTTGCTGAAAATGAGGAGGGCTTGAAGTACTTGCTGATGAAATCAAGGATTGCAGCTTTCAGTATGTACTACAAATCAGTGTAAAGAAACTAAAATCCTCACAATTGAGCCATTAGATAACATCATGACAAATGGTGAATAGATTTAAAATTTTGAGTATTTCATATTGGTTGGATCAAAAATCAATGTTCAAGGAAGCAGCAACCAAGAGATCAAACAACACATTACATCGGGTCTTCTTCAGACTGTTGAAAAGCAAGGGTGTTACTTTGGGGACTAGGGTATGCCTCATCCAAGCAGTAGTATTTTCAGTCACGTCATATATATGTGAAAGGTGGACATCAAATAAGATGACTGAAGAAGAATTCATGTGCTTTAATCATGGTTTGAGAGAAGAATATTGAAAGTACCATGGACTATCAAATGGATAACAAATCTGGGTTGGAGGAAATACAGCCAGAGTGCTACTTAGAAGATAAGATGGAGATGATAAGGCTGGAGACTTTGAACATGTTATCCAGAGAGACCAGTCCCTGGAGAAGGCTATCCTGTGTGGCAAATAGTGAGGCAACCAAAAATGAGGAAAGCACTCAACAAAATGGATTGACACAATGGCTATATCAATAAGCTCAAACTAAGGAATACTTGTGAGGATGGTCCTAGAGTAGGCGGTGTTTTGTTCTGTTGTGTACAGTGTTACTCCGGGTCAGAGCTAGCTTGATGGCACCTAACAACAACAACAACAACAACAACCACCACTACCCAGAGCCATCTAGAAATAAAAGGCAATTCCAGTGCAGAGCCCAAATTCTTTCTTTAAAGAAATCAAAAATGAATTCCTACCTTCCTATGAATTGGGATGGAATCCAGGAGAAGCCAAGAGCTTCTTAGGAAGAAGGACAAAATAAGAGGCATAAAACTTACTCTTCAAAGAACTGAGTATTATAAATTTTAAAATGCAGCCTGCTATCCAGGCACAGATATAAATTACAACCTTGTGAGAAAAGTGCTGAGACAGAATGCTCTATTAGTGCAAGGGTGGAACATTAAATCACATTAAAATTTCTAATAGGATTATAAATTTTTCAGCTCGGTCAGTTGTCAAGTGTCTCACAAAAAGCAGAAAAGATAAATCTAGAAAGAGAGACTCAAAGAGTGGATGTTATTCCCATTCAGCATACCTTAGGCCAAAAATGTGTAATCAAATGCATCGATTACAGGGAAACACGGCATGAAGTAAGCATAAGTATTGGTACCGGGCACGTAGTCTCTGTCATCTAGGATCTTCTCGACAATCAGTCCTAATTGCCTAATGTCAGATAAAGTTCATTTCTATTTTCATAAGTATGTTTTGAATTACTGTGGGTGATCCATAGTGGTGTTTTATTGGATCAGGCAGAAAATGTGCAATGAGCCACATGCTGAATATTTCTGATGGAGCAAGTCTCCACAGAATGGATGAACTAGTAATAACATCACTTACACAAGAAGATGGTTCTCTTTCCTGCAATAGCATTGTTTGACTTTCTGAGAACTTCTGTACCCAGAAAGGAGAAATAAACTTGGCAGCCATCAATGCAGGCTTTCTCTAGCTATCATATACTTTGTAATTTTGAATTCAGTTGAGGGGTTTGCATCAGGGTAATTCAGACAATCCAAACAGAAAATATCCCCGGAAGAAGACTTATGAGTAAGTTCGTGTTTTTGTTTGTTCATTTTGTTTTATCTTCCTTGTACAATGATGAGCAAATTATGCTATGAATAGATTTACATATATTTAGGTGTTGTCAGGTGCCTTGAATTGGTTTCAATCTGTTGACCTTATGCACAACAGAATGAAACAGCACCCGGTCTGCCACCATTCACTCATTCGTTCCTATGATTGAGCCTATTGTTGCAGGCACTGTGTCAGTCCGTCTCCTGAAGGGCCTTCCTGGCTTTCATCACCCTCCATAACACCCCGCTTGATGTCCTTCTTCAGCTCCTGCTCTCTTATGACAAAATGTCCCAAGATGTAAGATGAAGTCTCCCCATCCATGTCTGTAAGGAGCACTCTGTCACAAAGTGACCTCAGTTCTGTAGATTTGCTTTGTACCTCTTGCTCGCTGACCTTCTGCTATATCACCTGCCAATCCCAGGAACCATCAGCAGCAGAACTCTTTCCTGGTTTGTTTTGGGTACCCCCAAATACACACACACACACACACACACACACACACACACACACGCACACACATGTCACTGGCTTTGCTTCTCTAGAGAACCCAGTCTAACACATAGAGCAATCATAAAATTTTACTGACAGATATGAATTGATCAGATAGTTATGAACAGTCATGTCTTCCTGCTTTATTGACATCACAGGCTGATTTGCTGAGCTACTCATATTCATCTGACTTATCTCATATTCTTCCTGATCAACTATGTTTTAAGACTAATCTCTCTACAGCTTTTACATGTGAGCAGGTTTCAAATATTTGTGAAAATTTTAATTATCTTTTATTTCCATTTTTCATGAACTTTTTGAAGTCCATTTGTTTAGACACACACTCACATGAATAACATAAGAATGAAGAAAAAAAAATATATATATATTTACTCATTCTAATAATTCACATAGCAATAAACCAAGAGCCTTATCCTGCCTGCCTTAAATACCATTAAGGTAGCTAATTTATTGTGCCAGCCTGGC
>NW_022103896.1:81545940-81547287 GCF_000313985.2 Echinops telfairi | reverse complement strand
CTTTTGTGTGTCAGAGTAAACTGCACTCCATAGGATTTTCAGACTGAATTTTCTAAAGTAGACCACAGTGGCTTTTCTTTCTTTCTTGGAGGTATCTTTGGATATCAGCACAGCCTTTCAGTAAATACTTTCAATAAGTACTCAACTATATTAACACCACACTAGGACATTATACCACACTAGGACATTCTAGTTATCCAACATGATTCACTGTTATGATTACTAAATAAAGATTTCGATAGCTAGTGGTATATGCTTGTCCTGGATTCCTGAATGGAGAAATTATGGCTGAAGAGACCAGGAAGTGGAGTAACAGTGACAGTGGCCATGAGGGAGAGAACCTGGCTGCTCAGTCCATGGAACAAGTCAAGCTGAATGCATCTGAGCAGGAGGCTGGCTTGCAGAGTGGGGTGCCTGAGTGCTAAAGGAACTTTGTAACACTGCTTGATCAGAGCTGCTTGTTTTAAAGGGAGACTGTCAGACCCCAGATACTATTCTGATACCTGGGCACTATCTTCTGATTTCTTCACCACATTTTACTATAGCACCCATATCTTCAGTGATCTCTTCATGAGGATGAGTATTGAGCACGACTGCTTCATAAGAACTGATGGTTTTTAGGATAGGGCTTACAGTTAAGTGGGAGCTCAAAATCCACTCATACATTTAAGGTTTACATTAGGTCTATACAGTTTCAAATGCAGTGTTTTGATCTCTCACACCATTCACCAAAGAAGTCTAAACTTGTCCATTTAAAAAAATATCCCATATTTTATTTGGAGCGCTTACAGATAAAATTACAATCCATAATTCCATTAGATCAAGCATAATTGTACAGTGGCTGCCCTCATCATTTTAAATACATTTTCTTTTCTTCTTGAACCCCTTGATATCAGCTCCCCTTTACTCCCTCTGGCCCTCACCCTACCATCCTCCTAAACCCTCAGTATATTATATATTATTATTTTTGCCTTAACTTATATCATCCCATGTATCTATTCTCCTAAAATTCTGATGTTTGTTCCCTTTGAGTGGGGTTATACAGTGATCATAGTTATTTCTCCCCTGCCCCCCCACTTCTTGTATCCTTAGGAAGTCAATATTCCCGTTACTGTTTCTGATGGGATAATCTATCTTGAATTTCTTGTACCTAAAGATGTTGGTTGTACCCTGTACATATGCAGGATCAGCAAGATGGGTGAGGTAAAACCAGGGCTTTAATAGTGGGAGGAAGACATTTTAAAGAACTAGAGGATAGTTATGTGTTTCATTAGTGCTGTACTGCACCCTGGCTCTATCATCCCTTCCATGTGACCCTTCTGTGGAGGCTCTTATAGATTGTCTTAT
>NW_022103896.1:81540819-81544993 GCF_000313985.2 Echinops telfairi | reverse complement strand
AATTTTGCCCCTTTGAAATCCTGAAAAAAACTGTCACCATAATATAAACTCTGCCTTAAATTTAATTGCCCCAAAACGATCTCCTTAGAAGCTACTGCTTTGATTGGACTTTTTTTCCAAGGCACCCTAGGAGTCTAAGACAAGTGTGCTACTGAGAACACTAGTCTGCAGCCATGCAGTAATCTCAGCGCTACGTTTAACTGTATTTTGTTTGAAATTTACGCATGCATTAATTGTCTGGTGAAGCTGAGGGTTAAGTGCTGTGCTGCTAACCACAAAACTCCTGGTTCAAATCCAACAGCTGCTCCAAATGGTCTGTTGGAATAAAGACACATAGCCTCAGAAATCCCAAGAATCAAGTGTACTCTGTTCTATGAGTCGGTAGAATGTTACTGTGGGTCAGAATTGACTCGGTGACTATGAGTTTGCCTTTTTGCTTTAGTGTAAACTGGCATCTTAGGAGCAATCGTTTTTTACTAAGACTGCATTTATATGGTGCAAATCTCTCAGCAAGGCAACAAGAAAGCAAATGGTAACGTAGTCCTCAAGTGCTGTTGAGTTGATTCTGACCTGTAGCCACCCCTTATGTGCATTCCAAGGCATTCAAAGGGTAGTCTGAGCCATCACACTTTAAAATGACTATTTGTGCCATCCATGAAGTTCCAATAGTGAGAGTTTATTTCACACTTACTTTATTCCTTTTCAGCCAAATTTTGCTATAAAGGGTCATATATTAAATATTTTTCGTTTCTGTGTTATCTGTTATCAGCTGCCCCTATCCTGCTTTTTCATTGTAATGTGAAATGAAACAGGCAAACATCTTTATTTACAAAAATAGGAGCCTTCTCAGATTTAGTATACAGGTCATAATTTTCAGACCCTTGTTTAGAAAATTTCATATTTCTTTTATTCTTTGATATATATTAGTCTAGTTGGTAATAATTCATGTACTATAATGACATATCAAAATGGCTAATATATGAAAATTTAAAAAATGCTTCAGAATATAAAAATATAATGTAAATAAAGTCCCTAATGTATTTTAGATTTATAAGTCCAGTGATTCCCTATAGCAATTGTAAAATACATCTATTCATTTGAAATCTAGCAAGTAAAAATATCTCTAAAATTTAATAAGGCCAGGAAGTAGTAATCCTTACAAATACATAGAACTGGTTAAAAAGAAAACGCACACTCATAAATTAAGCATTGGTCGGATGGACCTAGTAGCTATAGTAAAGGATAACTTTATATTAAGATAAGAAAGAAGACTTAGAAATGCAATGTCAAAAAATGGATTATTTCTCACCACCCTCATTCTCAAAGTGCTATTCTTTCTCTCTGTGTTTTTCAGCTTTTATCCACTCACCTACTCACTCACTACAAATAGAGAATTTTCTTTTTAAAAAATATAAATGTAAACATATCAATCAGCCCACTATATCACAATTATCTGACACCATCTTAAATAGTCAATGCCTTGTTGCTGTCCTTGAAGTAAAGTCCAGAGTCAGGAGACAGCTGCTGCCTCACCCATGCATCATAATACTCACTTTTGTATCACGCACACGTATGTTCTACATTCTCTTTCTCCTCGGATCTTTTAGCCAACTGGCTATTTCTTCTAGTCCATCTTCCCTTCTTTCAACGGTAGCCCGTTTTTATTTCCTACATAAGTTTATCACCGTGCCCTCAGAGAAGAATTTTTGCGCATTCTCATCTGGAATTTTCCTCCTTATAATCTGAAATTATAGTACTTTGTACCACTTTTAAAAAATGTAATTTTGTATTTATCTGAGTGATGCTTTCATTGATGACTGTCTTTGTTACTAAACTATTGGTCCCACAAGGATAAGAAACAGTGATTTTGGCTCACTTTAAGGGCCTAACATAATGCCTGCCATATTGTTGGTAATAAAAGTCCATTTACTAAGGGGAAGATAAAATAATTAGCATTTATATGATGAAAACAAAATTGGCCAAAGAAAACACTACTATAGTTATTACCAGATGAATATTAGTTTACTGAAATAAAAGAGGTTGCTTGTGGTATGTCAGGGGATAAAAAATAAACAAAGGAGGACAGAGTAAATGGATCTCATTTTCATTGTTTTTATTATAATAATAAAAGAAGCAATACTTGCTATAGAGACTGGAAGGATTATCTAGCAAATTGATATTTAGGATTACCTACATTATCATTTCAAAATTGAGAACATTTAACTTTCATATTTATGGCTATAAGAGGAAAAAAGAATTTCTTTTGCTTTGTTTAAAATCATTCAATTTTGAAAAGTTTATTGAAAGGACATTATCTCTTAAACTTCCTCTTAAAATGACTTTGAGCTTGTCCATCTGTCATCCCCAGTTGTCAGTCAGTTCCCAGTCTCTTACATATACTATAAATAAACTGTGTTCATTTTCAGTTCACTGTAGCCGCCACCTTGTTTTTATGGCGTCCTGAAATATCACTACTCCACTTCTCTCCACTTCACATCTCCCCTTAATCTAACTAATATGCACTCATCTTTCAGGACTTATAACTGTTTATTTTCTCTATTTCAAATTGTCTCCCTTTCTCACGATACTGAAAATTTGATGGGGGGATTAATAGCATCTCTTCATCTCACTGTAGTAACTGCGCTCCTTATCTCAGACTTTGGGACATGTTAAACTAAGTAAATACATGCTGAAGAAAAGACTCAAAAGTATAAAGAAAATTTACTTTTTATAATTAAAGTAAGTATCCAGTATGTATATAATGCTCTAAAACTTCAGCAGAAAACTAATATGCAATTACTATATTAGCTATTATCAGTTATATACTAGCAATGTAACATTTTTCCTTTTACTTAGTTGAAGATTTAACTGAAATTATGTCTTGTCATACAATTTTCCCCTCAAATTTTAGCCTGTTATCAAATGTGCTTTTAGAAACAAAATGGATTCTTTAGTATTAAAAATGGGTGGTTTTCTTTCTTTCCTTTTTTCCTTGAATTCTAAAATATCTACTTTTGTTGCCAAAGGTTCACAAATATATTTTGGCAATTAATGCAAAGTGACTGTTCTCCTAAATTCTCTGACTTTTTCTCTAGAGCTTTTTCGTAAGAGAAACGACCTTCTTCTTTGCCCATATTCTCCCAGTCCTGATAAAAATGGATTTTACTCCCAATTGTTTCTCTCAATGTGAAAGTTTGCAATAGAGAAAACGTTACACTGTTAGGTGGATAACCCATAAGACCAGACAGTTCCTGCACCATCTGATCTTAGGAGGCTCCCTGCTCTCAGTCTCTCAGTGTGCACCAGAAATTAGAGGGGGACACGCTCCCTACACCATGGGCTGTTTTCTAAGACTCCTCTGTCTGCCTGGGGAATGCTGACTGATAGACTGCCGGTCTCTTTTTCTCAGGGTCCTCAAACGTTTGCACCTCCCTTCTGCTTACTCTGTGTTGTAACGGAAAACATCGGATTCCTATAACTGATGGGAACTTGTCCAGATATTTGTGAAGTTATGGGGGAAAGCGAGTTATTGTAATGTTTAAAGATGCTGTCTGTTAATTTCACATGCATATTCTAGTTAGTCTGCTTTCTAGGCAAATTCGAGGAAATTTCCACATATACATATTCATAGTAACCCTACAAGACAAGGTAGAACTTCCCCTTTAGGTTTCTGAGGCTGCAACTTTTAATGGGAGCAGAACGCCTTATTTATTTATTTTCTAACTTTTATTTTACAGGGCCAGTGTTTCTCACAGTCTCTTATGTTTCAAAACATGGAAGTCATGGAATTACCTGTAGGAGACTGTGAAGTGGTGATGAATGCTGGGTGGTAGGTAGGTCACATGGAGTCTTTCCCCTGACAGGAAAGCTATTTGCAACACAACAAAATGCTGCCAGTCCTCTGCACACCAGAAAGTGTGATGACGGCTGTGTCCACTGTGTCCACACAGCTGTGTGCAGTGCCTGTGTCAGGCTATCTTGCTGAGGTCCTTCCACTTTTTAAAAAGTTTTAAGCCATTTTATCGGGGCTCTTACAGCTCTTACAACATTCCATATATCAATTGTATCAAACATATTTGTGCACATGTTCCATCATCATTTTCTAAATATTTACTTTCTATTTGTGCCCTGGGTACCAGCTCCTCTTTGTTCCCTCTCTCCCCCACCCCCCACT
>NW_022103896.1:81513574-81537277 GCF_000313985.2 Echinops telfairi | reverse complement strand
AAATCAAAAGACCGATTCCACTGTCATAGATTTTATTCCAACTCATAGCAACTCTGTAGAGAGTTTCTGAGATGAAAAATCTTTATAGGAGCAGACGACCTTTTACTTTTATCTCAGAGAAGCTGGTGGATTGGAAGTTGATTATTAAAAATTAATTTAAAACATGTTTTTGTTTGTGGACTGAGAAATCAAAAGGAAATTATATTCACAAAATAGAAATAATTTCATTCCATTGAGACTATGATATTTGTTGGCAGCCCCTCCACACATCTCCACTATGAGTTATGTGCTACATACAAACTGGACTTGGTCATTCAGTGAACTGCTGCTGATACCTGATAGCGCTGTGACGTTACAAGGAGTATGCTACAGATGCAAGGGTATGATCCATTTGAGGATACAAGTTAGCTTTGAGCACGACCAGGTACTACACAGGTCATGTCATTATAATGTCGCCGTTATGTATTTTTTGTAGTCAATAATAATAGACCCTATGATTTGGGGGTGATTTGTTCTGGTTTAACTCCATCTCCAGGGAGAAATGGGTCAGTGAAATTGTACGAGCATTGCTCAGCCACACTCTCCTGCCTTCTCTTATTCAGTGAACTTCAACATTTTATTTTAAAAAGAACTAAAGGTGGGATGATAATGATAGGTATGAATTGAAAAAGGAAATATGCATTATTGTCTATCACATGTGTTAAACAGTATACATTTATTTTAGTGCCCTGCCTATTTCCTTCCATTTTGGTGCTTGCTGTTCCTTGTGTGTCTGCTTGGCGTCTAGGAGCCTTTGCTTTGGATAAATGGTGCTGTTGCTTTCTTGATGCCTTAAAGCTGTGCTTGAGGACTTTATTGGGCAATCTGCCACTGGCTGCACTGCTTTCGTGCTCCAAATAGAGGAACAGAGGCAACAGAAATTGTTGCAACCACATCACTTTTTATCTGCTGGCTCAGCTTTTTGGCACGGGGCCAATCTGCCATTTTACCTGCTGACTTGAAATTCATTCTTGGCCAGAGGCCATGATCGGCGGTCTCAGATTCATCAGCCTCTGCTGCTACACAAGTCAGGAGAATGTGACCCACAGACTTGGAACATACTTGCCTCTACAACTGCGTGATACAAACTTCTCTGTATATAAGCTTCATGGGGGGTTTGCTTTTGCAGAGAACCCAGTCTTAGGCAGAGCCTTAAGGGGTATTTTCAGATTCAGAAGTCATTGTTTTGTTTTTCCTGAGAGAAGTCATCAAGGGTGTCTGTTCTGGGCTGATGTTTTTCTACAAGAATTACAAATACAAGACAGAAAAATTCTATATGCAGTTCATCAAGATTCTCCAATGGTTAATTTCAAATATGCAAATGAATTAGTCATTCTATCAAGCCTGTTAGTTAATTATAGAACCTTGTAAATGCTCAATTCTAATAGTTGAAAATGAATATCTGTTGATGGAAAGGCGATTGGTTTTCTCATTCATAATGAAACAAATTAAAAATGTGTAATCAATTAGAAATATAATGCTATAAAGAACTTTAAGAACCATACAATTATCACTTGTCAATTAGAAGGAATCAAAGATTCACAGTTTTTGTTTCCATTGTTATTATTTTTATAAAATCATGCATATGGTTACTGACAGAAGATGTAGTAAAGCTTCGGTCTTTGTGTCAACAAAACAACAACGTAATTATGTACAGTGGGTATTTTTTATGAAAAAGACTTGGAGGAATTCTTAGGTACTTTACCTCACACAGATAAGCGCAGAAATTTGTAAACTATATATAAGAAGAGCAGCTTCCAAACCTGCCTATTTTCTCTTCTGGAGAATAGATACTTATGTAAGGAAATCTTTGCGGGTGTAAGGAATTTTTTTAATCTTTACTATCATAAAATGTTTCTGGGGCAGGAGCAGTTCTTATCCATTACTAACCTGATGCTAGGTGTTGTATAAAGATGGCATCCTTGAAAATGTTACAATAGATGTAGAAATGTTCTAAAACATAAAATATGTTCAAGTACTGCACTACATGGTGAGGTCGTGGTGCTATCAGCTAAGTGTTGGACCGCTAACCACAAGGTCAATGGTTCAAACACACCAGCCTCCCCTGGGGAGAAAAGTGAAATCGTCTGATTTTATAAAGATTTACAAAGCCTCTGAAATCCTATATAGGGTTACAATGAGCTGGAATAATATCAATGGCAGTGGGTTTATTTGTGTGTGGAATAGTAAGGTGATAAGTGTATGTTTATTAAAAATTATTAATATATGGGCCAGAGAAGCTATAACACTCCTACTGTCAGAATTGCCAGTACTTCTGATTGTCACCGTTATGCAAAGGACGTAAGGAGCTCTGGTGGCATAGTACGTCACAAGTGGGCTGTTCACAGCGAAGTCAGCAGTTCAAAACCATCATGAGTTCTGTGGAGAAAAGATGAGGTTTTCTGTTCCCATCTTGATTGACAGTTTTGGAAACCCACATGAGCAGTTCCACTCTTTCACACAGGGCTGCTGTGAAGTGGAATTGACTTGATGGAAATTAGTTTCAGGGTTTCTACTCTTGTTTGTTTTGAAAGTATGGAGTGATACATCATCGTGATTATGCTTTGAATTTCTAGGCTGCTCAATGATGTTAAATAGTTTCAATGGCTTATTTTCCTTGAGTATATCCTATTTCTAAGAGGTTCCATTCCATATGTTATCCTGTTTTCTAATATTTTTAATGGAAATCTTAATGTTAATGTCAGGTAATTATTTATGTACTCAGAGTATAAATCACTTTTGAAGTGTTTAATTTCCAAATACATATTTTCTCCCAGTTTTTGAATTCCTTTTCATGTCTTTTCAAAAAAGCATATGATTTAAATTCTAATTAATTCTACTATATCAATTTCTGTCATGAATAGTTTCTAAAGTCATATTAATGGATATGTATTTTAAATATCTTATTTTGAAATAATTATAGATTCACAAGAAATTAAAAATCCAGTAGAGAACAGTTCCCTATAGAGATGATCAAGGTTCCACAAATGATTCATTTTACAACTAGAAATTTGTTATGCATACATGGCACATCTGTTGTTAGGTGGTTTGAGTCATTTCGGACACATCATGACGCTATGAATGACCGAGTGAAACACTGCCCAGTCCTGAGCCAGCCACATGATTCCTGTGCCGGAGCGCACTGTGCCAGCCACGGTGTCTCTCGTCTCATTTGGGGTCTTCCTCCCTTTCACTCCCCCTTCACTTTACCAAGCATGCTGTCCTTCTCCAGGGACTGGTCTCTCCTGCCATGTCCAAAGTATGTAAGATAAAGTCTTGCCATCCATGCCTTTAAGGAGCACTCTGACTATACTTCTTCCAATACAGATCGGTTTGTCCTTTTGTGAGTTCATGGTACTTTCAGCATTCTTCTCTAGCACCACAATTCAAATACATCGATTCCTTCTTCCTTATTTAATGTCCAACTTTCTCATGCATATGAAGCAATTGAAAATATCATGGCTTGGATCACCACATCATCGTCCTCAAAGTAACATCCTTGCTTTTCAGTACTCCAAAGAGGTCTTGCGCAGTAGATCTACCTAATGCAATTCACCTTTTGATCTCTTGACTGCTGCTTTCATAAGCATGGACTGTGGATTGAACAAAGACAAAATCCTCAACTACTTCATCCTTTACTCCACTTATCATGATGTCAAGTTGTGAGGATTTTGGTCTTCTTTACTTGAGTTGTTATCCACACTGAAGGCTGTAATCCTTGTTCTTCATCAGCAAGTGCTTTAAATCCTTCTCACTTTCAGCAAGCCAGGCCATGTCACCTGCATATTGCAGGGTGTTAATAAGTCTTCCTTCAATCCTCATGCCACATTCTTCATATAATCCAGTTTCTCTGATTATTTGCTCAGCATACGGATTGAATATGTATGGTAAGAGGGCATAACCCTCACGTACCCCCTTTCAAACTGTAAACAAGGCACTGTTTCTTTCTGTTCACATAATTGCCTCTTGATCTATATACAGTGGCACCTTTGTGATCATAAAATAGCTTATCACATGTGTGAATTACTGTAATCACTATGGAAATCAAGATAGAGAATTCTACATCACCACAAACAACTTTCAGGTGCTATTATTTTACTGCCAAATCACTGTCTTTAGCCCATATTTAACATATGGGAAAACATAGTGTATTTTCTACTGTATTAATGTTGCCATTTTGAGTATGTTGTAGAAGTAGAATAATATAGTATGCGACCTATAAAACTTGACAAAAAGATAAGATGCTTACTTTTCAATGGACAAACTACCTTGGATGCCACTACAGATTACTGGTTTCTTGGTGTAAAAGGAATTCTGAGGAAGAGACAGTCCTGGGGTGCTGTCTGGTGAAGGTGGAATGGCTAACTGGAAGGTCTGCAATTCCAACCCACCTGCTGCTCTGTGGAAGGACAAGGACATGATCTTCTCTCAAAATGTGCCTCCTCAAATCTCCAGATAGTGACCCTATGAGTTGGAATCCACCTGATACCAGTGCTTCTGTTCTGTTTTTGTTAGAGGGAGGGCACTGAGGAAGAAAGGTTCAGGTAATGTGAATTACTCCTTCATTTCTACTTAGTTTATATTTTTTAATGTTTAATAAGTAGGGTTCACTTGACACATAACAATCTCTTAATCCCCAAACTACAATTACCTCACTTGATAAATAGTAACTTACCCCCAGCTTTCTCTCTCCCTCCTCATTCTAATATATGCTTTAAACCTTTTAAATTTTACCTTTCATATCTTTTTCAAATAGATCACTTCTTTAAGTTAGAAGAAGTTGATCAATTCATGGTTGAATTGTTACATTATTCTTCAAACTCATTCTCTCTTCCTTCCAGTTTTA
This sequence comes from Echinops telfairi, assembly GCF_000313985.2. Classification (NCBI taxonomy): domain Eukaryota; kingdom Metazoa; phylum Chordata; class Mammalia; order Afrosoricida; family Tenrecidae; genus Echinops; species Echinops telfairi. Next base: position 81,532,392 of record NW_022103896.1, on the reverse strand, counting down.
TTGACCAACCATGGGCAATTTGTCTTAATGTCTTACATGTGCTTGTGTCTTAAAATGGCTTGTTATTCCACTATAAATCCATTACATGCCCCCTCCTAATGACCTTTATGTCCGATCCTTCTTTTTGAAGATGTTACACTCCAATTTTCTATTTTTACCTATTGTCAGACAGTAGACATAATAAAATCTTCAAAAAAACACCCCCATAGATAACCTGATGTAAAGATTTCCTTATTTGTTAGATAACTTATCTTGTCTTAACTAGATAATTTTTTTGGTCTCTATATCTAAAATCTTCTGTCAATTCAATCCAACAATAAGAATGAGATATCATGACTTTGGAGGAGTGATTACCTTAGAAATGAAAGATTAATTAACATTAGGATACTAATTACTGTACTTCACCATGTTTAAAAATTTAACATGGAGAATCTATAAGCCTTGCAATGCATGTCAATTTTCAACTGTTATTAAAAAAAGATAGAGAGGTACTTGATTAATCTAATAAAGGCCATTTATTAAAAACCTACTGATAACAGAATACTAAATAATACTAAGCTAAATATTCTCCCCCTAGTCTCAGATAGAAAGTAAGGATATCCACTCTCAACAAGGCTATCCCATGTTAAACCCCATGCCCTACACAATGTAAAAATAGAGAAATGTGAAATTAAACACAGGATCATTAGGATGATGTAAAAGATCTCTATTTGAGGTGAATATTTTTTAATATAATTTGAAACACTTCTAAAAAGCTGTCAGAATTAGTAGCTCTATTTAGGAAAGCCATAGGATATAAGATCAATATAAAAAGACTGTCTATTTGACTGTCTATTTGACTGTATACAATATAAAAAGACTGTATATTTGACAAATATACAGTTAGTTCAAATATATATATATTTCTATATATATACGCATGAACAATTAGAAATTAAAAATTTTAAAGTCCCACTCAGATAGTACCCAAACCCATGAAATATAACAAAACATGTTGATATAGTTAAAGTTTATTGTGCCAACCTGGCCAGTAAACACATGTGGGGTTAACTGAAGGGCGGAGAGATAAATGGCTTGGTTAGCCTCGCCTTTTTAGTTCATGGGTCTCTTGCTTTGTGATGGTCCAATTAGGGTGCAGCTGCCTTACCCAGTTCCCTGCTTCAGCTTGCAAAGTTCTCTTCCTGCAAGACATCCCCAGGGAGAAGCCACATGGACCTACCTCATAGCAGCCCTGGGACTGGAGCAGCAGTGTGGAGACCCCTGCCAGCGCTGAGATGCTTACACATTCACTGATTAGGCTTTCCTCCTGCAGTTGGCATCATAGTGTGTGTTTTGTGAGACGGAGGAGGGCTTTGTGGATTGGTGTTGGACATATGGGTTAATGTTGGACTTGTGGGCTTGGCAGCACTGGGTTGGGATGTTTTCTTGATGTACACTTACCCTTTATATGAAACTCTCTCCTATACATGAGTTTCTGTGGATTTGTTTCTCTAAAGTACCCAGACTAATACACATGTGCAGTATTTTTATGAAGAAAAGCACATAATACATATATGGAGACTAAAAGATGATCACTATAGTAAGGGATTTATTTTTATTTATGGTTTGAAATATAATCTTTTAAATATTAAATAGCTCATGCACAATTTAAACATAATTCTAATCAAATAACTGTAGAATGTGTTTGTTAAAGTAAATAAACATTTTTTTAAATTAATATCAAGAGTCAGTGGTACCAGAATAGGCAGCATTATGTTTTAAAATATGGGCATGGTTGGAGGACTAAAATCAAGACTTTTTATAAACTTTACAAATCAGGAGAGTAGGACATCTGAGAATCTTGACCAATGGAACAGAATAAAGTCTGTGAATAGATGCAAACATATGTAATTAATTAAGTTTTGACAAATATACAGTTAGTTCAGTAGTAGAGAATTAAAAACATCTTTTGCTGGTAAATTTGGATCTCTGAATTTTAAAAATGAGAGTGAATTAATATGTCATGCCATATGAAAAGTTACTTCAAAAAGATTGACAGATATAAATGTAAAATTATTAAGGTTGTAGAAAACCTAAGGACAACCTTGGCAACCTTTTGTGCAACCTGTCATCTACTTTGCATATGCAGATAGATGGTGCTTTAAACTGCTAGGCAGCCATGTAAGACTGCTAAGAATGCGATACGTATACTCATGGCATGAACGATTGTATGATTGCTAGCTTCATTTAGAAAACAACTGAACTCAGGAGATATTGACACTGTGTTGGCAATGTGATAGTGATTATCATTTATTGAAAGAAAACAGTCAATGCTAGCAACAGTTTCTCTATAGGGAACTGCTTACTCTTCCCCAAATTACTCATGTTAAGTCTGTCTCGGGACATGTGCTACGTGGTTCCTGTCAGAAGTCATCTTTATGCCACTGCTGCATCTGGCTAGCACTATCCTAAGAAGGTCAGGGTGGGAACATGCAGGAGAGTTTCCGGTCTGCAGTTGATCCTCCCTGAACCTTTCCTCTTTGGTGGAAAAATGACTTCACAGGCTCTCCTGCTATGCTGCCCTGGATCAAGTGGTTCTCTTTCATGTGTGTGTGAGGGGGTGGGGGAAGGGTAGGGGGTGGGGGGTGGGGGGTGGAGGGGGTTGGATGAGAAGGGGGGCACTATTTCATGGAACAAACCTTTCCCTCGCACGGGAAAGCGTTACACCACTGAAGCACTTGGTTTATAAGCCAACAACTTTGACTCCCTATCTTCAATATTATAACTCTCTCTTCTGAGTTTTTGAAGTGAACGTGAGTCTACATTTCTCCTTCAGACTCATGTTAACAATACTGCGGTCCTCCCTGAACTTCTGTGTTATTGGCCTCCCGGGATGGCCAAAACAACCAACCCGTTAACGAGACCATCAGGTGCTCAATCCTACAGGGTAGATTTTTAAGCTATTTTTTAAGTAGCTCTGGTACGTCTGGTGGTGTAATGGATTATGCTTTGGGCTGATAACCACAAAGTTGGCAATTCAAATCCACCAGTAGCTTAGAGAGAGAAGAATGAGGTGGTCTGCTTTCACACAGATTTAGGGTCAGAAACGCAGAAAAGCACTTCTACTCTGTCCTGCAGTGTCACTGTGAATCGGAATCAACCCAATGGCAGTAGGCTTGTTTTTCGGTGCGGTGGCCAGTAGTTTATGAGCGTGGCTACTAAATTAAACAGTCTGCCTTTTCAAGTCCGCCAGTCCCTCCAAGGTGAAAGACGTGGCAGAGTGCGTCTGTAATGACATAGCCTTGGAACGTGATGGAACAGCTCTCTTCTGTCCTACCAGCAACGCATGAGTCAGCAGGGACTTTAGAGCAGGTACGTGCAGAGTAAATACGTTAGTCCATTGAAAGCTGAGCCCCACCCAGTCCTTCTTTGGGAGTTACAAGATCATTACTCAAAAGGCTCTACAAAAGGGATTCATTGCACCTCACATTTGATTAACAGGTTATTCTTAGGTGTAACATCCAAATAACAGTCAACTATGACAAATTTGAGATATGCTTTATCAAATTAAGATATTTTTCTGGAAAGACACTTCCAAGAGAAAGCAAAGGATGCAAATGCTAGTAGAAACAATGTGGTCTCATATCCAGATCACATCAATAATATTAAACACAGAAAAAGAAGAAGATAACCCACTTTTTAAAAAGAGGATGGTGTTCAATAATTTGAATATATAAGTCATAAAAATATGTGAATGGCATATATACATAAGGAGAGTCTTAATATCATACATGATTTAGGGGAATGCAAATTAAAATCACAATGGGATATCCCCAATCACTTTTTAGAGTGATTAAAAAAAATAATACTACCAAATGATAATTAAGCTCTGGAGAAGTTTGTACTTTTGTATAGACTTCATTCTCTCATACTGAGCATACAGAATGTTAGTAACTTTGGCAAACAGTTTACCATTTTCCTGGGAAAGTAAGCACATGCCCTACAAGTCAGAAATACCTTTTATAATAATTTATTCATATAAAATGAACATTGCAATTATTAGAATGTTAATATTTATACAAAGGAGCTTCAAAGACTTCATGGACACATAGAATCGAAACATAATGGAATTTTCCATGAGTGTTTTGAGACAACCCCACACCCCCTTATGGTGATTTTATAAGTAATTATAAAAAACTGAAAACAACTAAAATGTTCCTCAACTGGAGAATGGATAAACAAACTGAGGTCCAGCTGTATGCAATATGCTGCTCAGTAACAAATTTGAGCAGGCTATATAACCATAAAACAACGTAACTTGTTCTCAAGATAGTCTACCTTTTGAAAAAAGCTATACATTCAAAATACTCTATAATCCTTTTGGAAATGATAAAACTGAAAATAGAAAACAGGTTGTGATTCGCAGGGGGTTGGAAGCAAAGGAAGGAGTTGTCTACAAAGGTACACTCCGAGGATATTGGTGAGATCGAACCTTTCTATGTCTTTCTTTGCAGGTGACTACACAATCATTTTCATTTCTCAACAATCTCAGAACTGTACTTTGCAAAGAGTGATTTTTTAAAACTCTTCACTTACTAAAAAGGAGGGGAAAGATTATCCTTGATGTTTGATTGATTGCACAATTATTTTTAAACATATATAATTTTACCTTTTGCTAAAACGTAGTTAGCGGTAGGTGACACTAACTGGCTTCAAATCATATCGATATTATACACACTGCCTGACCTTGGGCCGTCCTCCCAGTTGTCATTGGGCTGCAGTCCATTGCTGCAGCCACTGTGAGAGCCTCTCTTCTGTAACTGACTCTCTACTGAGCATGGTGTGCTCCAAACAAATCTTTCTGTCAATGTGAACAAAGTAAGGGAGATGAAATCTTGCCAGCCTTGCTTCTAACAAGAATTACAAAAATTATGACTGTAGTTCTTCCAAATGCATCTATTCTCTGGTCTTCAGTATTACATTGTCCAACTTTCACATGCATATAAAGAGATTAAATTGTCATTATTTGGGAGGTCAGGTACATCTTAGTCCTTAGCATGATGTTCAAGCTTTGACACTTTACAGAGGTCTTTTGCAGCAGATTTGCCCAAAGCAAAACACTTTTTGATGTCTTTTCCCCCCAATAGTTTTATTGACAAATAATTCAAATATCATACAATTCAATTATCTGCTGACTTCTTGAGTGTTGGTTGGGGATGAAAGTAAAATTAAATCCTTAACAACTTTGATCTTTCCTCCCTTTATCATCATGTTGCCTATTGGCCCATTTGTGAGTATTTTTGTTGTGTTTACATTGAGTTGTAAGCCATAGAAGAGGCTGTATTCATTGATATCAAGTTCTCATGTTCGGTTGACTTTAGCGAATAAGGTTGCATCATTGGCATTTCACAGATTGCTGATGAGCCCTGTAGTCCAACTTCTCAGATTATGTGCTCAGCATACAGACTGAATAAGCATGAAAGGATACAACCCCAATGCACAACTTTCCTAATTGTGAACTGTGCCCTGTTATTCTTCAATGATGGTGTCTGAGTTTGTGCAGTGTCTGCATGAGCACCATTAAGTGTTCAATTCTTTGCAATGTTAACATCCTTTGACTTAAATAATTTCACACATTTTACCAAGGTTTTAAAATATATTCTCCCCATACAGTAGTCAAATTTTTTTTTGCTGTTTAATTAAAATTTTTTAACCTGTATGGCATACATAAAGTAATGATACTCACTTTAAATATTTTGATGATGAAATTTAATAAAGTCTCTGTGGTAGTTACAATAATGTGGTGTCAATTTGGGACTTGCGAGGATTAAGAGTGTAGGGGTGGAGTCTAGCCTGTCAATCTGGAGATTGCCAATGAGGCCTCTGTGTGGGCATGGTCTTCTCCTAAGAATTCTGGGAAATCCTGTTTTTTTCCTCCTTGGAGGTGGAAGACTTGTTTCTCTCCGCTCACTCCCTTGGAGAGACTCTACTGACAAGGCTGATTCGCTGCGGGACATCCCTGAGGAGAAGCCACATGGACCTACCTAATGTAGCCCTGGGTGCTGGAGAAGCCAAATGGGGACTCCTGCCATAAACGCCACTGCATCCATAGACTTTCTACCCACTTGCCTGTGATCGTGCTGCATTCAGCCTCATTGTATGTGTGTTGTGAGTCTGAAGAGGACTTTATAGACCAGTATCGAACATATGGTCAAATATTGGACGTATGGGCTTGGACTGGACTGGGTTGGGATGTTTTTTAAATATAAAATTACCCTTTTATATAAAACTCTCTCTTATACAAATGAGTTTCTATGGATTTGTTTCTCTAGTCTACCCAGACTAACACAGTCTCTGTTTTACTTTGTGTAATTTTCTTTTAATTGCTGAAACTGCATATGAAAGGCACAATCTTTTTCTCAGAAACATTTTTTTCTTAAATAAAAGGCAAAAATAATCAAAATGGTAATTATGTTCATTTAGTAATATAAGCATAAAGAATAGGATCTCAGAATTGCTCTAAAATTATTTCTCTGCTCATTTCCTTTTATGATTCTGTGATACCTGGAGGAGAACTGTAGTCCTATGTCACGTGACGTGATGGGGACCAGACCGACTCTTACTCAAGGTCCCTCTCATTATGCACCAAGGTTTAATTGGCCATGTGCTTAGCTGAAAATGGAAACTGGATGGGTTGAAGCAATCCAAAATACCTCACAAGGAAGTCCAAGATATCTACTTCTGAAAAATCAGCCATGGAAACCATGGAACACAAATTTATTATGACATATATTGTGGGGCCATGAATTGGAACTGACTGGCCTCTGGTTAAAAATATGAAAAGTTTCTCAATATCAAAACTTGTAACTCCTTTGTTGCTTAATTAACTTGGAAAATATATTTCTTCTAGAGTTCACATATTTCAAAGGGAGCATATATAATCTTCATTAGTACTGTTGAACCAGAATAATTCGGTCCCTGGTATTTGTACCTTCTCATTGCAGTAAATGTGCTCAGAATCATGCTTTAAATAAATAAATATATTTATCACTAACTAAACCCCTCAAATTAAAAGTACACACCTATGAAAAAGTAATTTTTTATTTTTCTAGAATGCATCATTAAAAAAGGAACATTTATATTAGTATTACATTAATGAACTTAAGGAACAAAGTGACAAGATTTTGTCACAGATATAAATTTACATTTTACAAACATCCACCAAAACAATTTAAAATGAAATAAATATATTTATAGTATATATTTCTGATAACTTTAATATACAAAACATACCATTTTATCTTATTTATATGCAAAATCAATGCAAATGTGAAAATAAGTGATATTATGATTTGAAATGATTAAGAAATGAGTAAGTCATAAATAAGAATTTTAGAGGTATAAATAAAGTAATTTCTTAGGGATAGTTCATTACCTACAATATTTTTTATAGTAACAAAACGATGGAAACTTACCAACATGGCAAAATCTATACTTACCTTAAAAAATTAAGCACAATATTATCCTCGTGCTTAAAACTTCTCCTCCACACTGCTGCTTTGTAGCAGTGATTTCTAAATATTGTTAGGAGCATGAGTTGTCCTCATTCATAAATCAAGCTTCTCTCAAACTTAGCATTCAATGTAAACCAAGTTTATAGACATGCTTTGTCTAGCTATAAAATGTTGTACCCAAAGAAAAATGGATCTGTTTAATGGCTAATACAGACTTGACATTTGTTTTCAGTAATTGCTTTCTTATTTGCTTAACAGCTGTTTATGAGCAGACTTCAAAACTGTTCATTGGTACATGTCTGAATTATTACCTAGAAATCATTAGCTAATATTTCTCGCATATAAAAATATTAGATGACAATGTTGGGGTACATATTATATTTATATCATCTATTAATGTATTATTGAAATAAATATGTTTTGTCATATAATAAATTTAAAATTCCCTTGCTTTTATACACCGCAGCTGACTTGGATTATTATTCTTTTTCAGGCAAAAAACATTCATTTTATTAGCTAGTATATTTTCCAAATGATATTTTAAATGACATCCCTGACTTAGCTACCTATAATAATCCCTTTGAGATTGCACTATGTACATTAAAATAAAGCCTTTACTGATGAAACAGGTTATGTACCAAGGCACTGGAGAGGTTAGCACATAATTAAGCATTCTAGTGTTAAAATGTGTTCTATGAAGAAACTAGGATTTCATAAATCTCATGCAGTTAAACCTAAATTACATGAGAAATAAGGATTTATCTGATTTGCTCGCATCTGAAAGTTCTCATTCAAGTAGTTCATATTGTAACAAGTGACAGACTAATGTTCACATGATAAAGAAAGCATTAGTACTAATTGCTAAATTAATGAAAAGTCAGAACATTTTTATAAAAGGTGACAACTCCACTAGGCATGTTATGTGCTAATTTAAGCCAATTGTTTTTATCAATAGTAGCAAAAGAATCATAACAATGGCATAGTTATTCGTTTTAATCACAGTTAGAATTTACATTGTAAGTTTAAAGTATCTTAAATGCATGTTTATGAACTCATTTTATAATATAACTTTAATGAATTAAGTATATTTTCAAATGTAATTCGTGGTAGGAGTTTGGTCATACATGTTGTGTGAGGTGCCTTGGGTCGGTGCTCATGGCAACCTGTCTGTGCACAGTGGAAGGAAGCACTATGTGGTTCTAAGTCATCCTTTGCTCTGTTTGAGCACATAGATGCAGTCATTGTGTTAGCCAGCTCATCTATGGTTTATCTCTTTGTTTTTAGGACCCTCTGCTTTACCAAGCACGATATTCTTTTTCAGGGACTGGCGCTCTTTATAACACAGTCATATAACATAGACAAAATAAGTGACACAACCTCTCCTTGCTTCATAAGGGGATTCTAACTGAACTTCATTCAAGACAGATCAGTTCATTCACTTGATAGACCCTGTTACATACAATATTCTTCACCAACATTGTAGTTCAATGGGAATCAAATTTTCTTCAGTCTTTCTTATTCTTTGTTCAGTTTTCACAGGCATATGAGGTGCGAAAAATAACATAACGGGTCAAGAGCACCTCAGTCCTTAACTGGCCAATTTGCGGTTTAAAAGTTTAATTTTGGCAAATTGGCTCCCCGCAATACATTGTTTGATAGATTGATTGTTGTTTTCATTGATGTTAATTGTGAATCCAAGTAAAATAAAGTCATTGATAAATTCAAACGTTTTGTTTACCAGGATGCACTCCATTGTTTCCAATGTAAGGATTTGTGTTTTATTCTAAGGTGTAAATAGCACTGAGAGTTTTAGTCTTTGGGCTTCATCATTAAACACTTTAACTCGCTTTCACCAGGATATAACATATATCACATATATATTTATACATATGTTTAGGTATATGTGTGAATACTCACACACAAGAAGGTAAGTGAAAAGTATTGGTACAAAATCATACAGACCATTATTTAAAAAACATATATCAAATTGTGAAGCTATAGTTTCTTGATGTCTGCTCTATCCAGGCCTGCATGCTTCTGAAGGTGGTAGTCCCATCTCTCTAACGCTTCGCCAAAGAATTGTCTCTTCTTGCATTTACAACATGCCAAATGACAATTTGGGTACCCTCAGGAGACTCAGGTCATATTCCTTTTCAATGCTGTTTGTTTGTTTTGGTAACAAATGAAAGTCTGAAGGGGCATGATCGGGGTTGTATAGTAGAATGTGTACGTTTCCCAATGAAATTCCTGTTACCCTCAAAGAATTATCAGATGCGTTGGAGGGAAGGGAGAATTGATCACAGGGAGCTACATATAACCTCCTCTCTGGGGGACGGGCAGTAGAGGGGTGGGTGAAGGGAGAGGCCGGGCAGTGTAATATAAGTTACAATAATAATTTATAAATTATCAAGGGTAGATGGGGGAGAGGGGAGGAGGGAGGGAGGGGGAGGGGAAAAAAGGAAAATGAGCTGATTCCGGGAACCCAAAAGGAAAGTGAATTTTGGGAATAATGAGGGCAACAAGTATATAGATGTGCTTTACACAATTGATCTATGTATTGTGATGAATTGTATGAGCCTCAATAAATTGATTTTAAAAAAAAGAAGGAAGTAAATGTTCTAAAATTGATTGTGATGATGATTGCGTAACTCTTCTTAATATAGCTGAACTCTTGAATGGCATGATATGTAAATTATATGCCAATAAAACTGTTTTGAAATCCTAAAAAAAAAACAACCCTTGGTGAGCTGTCTTGACCTTTTACTCATAGATTCAGGTTTCATTTTCTTAAAATTTAATAAGAAACCCATGTGATCACCCAGCAATCTTTAAGGAAATCTACCAAGAGTATCCAGGACCCCCAACATAAAATTGTTCCCATAGCCTTCTGAGCTGACCTCTCTGCTTTAAGTGTAACTGACCAGGCAAATTCTCTCAGAACCTACAGTTACTTGAGCTTGAATATGAAGGCACCCTGTGGAGGCGAAGACAAGTAGATTACTGAGAACACTTGTCTGTCGCTGTCCATTGAATACAGAAACATATTTAAACACAGTTTGTTTGAAATAAGCCCATGGATTGTGAACTGAAGCCTAACAGCAATGCTTTTTTACTTACCTTTGTGTGTGTGTGTGTATGTGTGTACTCACATTTATCTCATAGTGAAGAATTCTATTATCATACACATGAAAACAGGGGAGTATACTTTATTATATAAAAGGTCATTTAATGAAATTGTCTTATATATTTTAAAATGAAAATTTTACAAAATTTGACATAATATTTTAACTATTCTATTGCTCTAATATTCAATTTTGATGTACTTCATTTTGTTTGGCTTGTGGACCAAATCTCCTTGTAGACCACATTATTGCACTATGGATTTATTGATATTACCTCAATATGAGGCTTACTAAGCTACAAATTCAATTAGTAGCAAAGATTCATGAAGGAACCAGTAAGAACTGCTCAGAATCCTTATGGAGACCCGTCTTTCTATTCTCCTTCCTTAAGTTCATGACTAGCGGGAGGAAAGCTGATTTTGGGTGGGTTTCTGGTGATGGCATGAGCGCTAGCCCCTCTCAACACCTATTGTTCATGTTATTAGGGACTGAAAGATGCCTTGTAGAACACAACAGAATGCTGACCTATCTTGCACTTTCCTAGCAATTGTTGCTTTATATAAACCCATGGTTGAACTCCCGAATTAATCCTTTTCGCTGAGGGCTCTCCACTTTTGCACTAACCCTGTACTTGAAAAGTCACTCTCCACAGGGACTGACCTCTCCTGATGGTGTGCCCCAAGGACGCGAGGGGAAGGCTCGCATTGCTTAAAGGGAGTTCTCTGTGGATTTCTTCCAAGACAGGTTTATTCCTTCTACTAGCAGTTGATTTATAGCAAGACATAATGAGCGGTGATTTCCTAGAGCTTTCCTAAGTATGCAAACGGATTTCATTTGCGGTCAAAATGAATGACATTAAAAATTCTGTATTTCTCAATTTGCCAGAGTTCTTTTAATAAAGTTTTCTAGATTCAACTGAAATCTTGTCTATGAACAATTATGAATCTTCCCATTTGCGTTTCCATTTAATATTTTTGTAATAAATCAGATATAAAATAAATAAGTTTGTGGGAAAATTTAATACAAACGTTATTTTAAAAAATTTAAATGTGTTCGTGTCCTTTTAATAAATAACTTCTTTTCTCCTTTTGTGATATTTTCCTCTTAAAAGGGAAGAAAAGAAGGAGGGAGGGAGGGAGAGAAGGGAAAAATGGGGAGGGAAGGCAGGCAGGGGAAGGAAGGAAGTAAATTTAATCACTTTACTGGATATTTAGTCATATTAAAAGAAATATTTAATGTTTGGTTAGCTGGGAACACATCTTTAAAAATACTAGTTTTTTTAATCTATAGGTAGCATGTACTTTTCACAGCAGATATCCTTAAAGCTATTACAGACAAAGGATTTTTTTCCGACGTTATAAAATTAGAATGTAGCACCTGAAAGGTGCATAATATGTGCATATCTCCAATGCCCTCAGATTTCTATTATCTCCACAGTTACAGTTCTAAGATAACAAAAATGAGTACATAGTTTCGCATAGTTTAAGCACTTTTATGACAATAATTTATAAGATTTAAAAATTGTATTTTCAGATCTCACCCTATTTCTTGTTCAAAATATATTTAGGGACATTGAAGTTTATAATTAAAATGGTAAGAAAGACAGGATAGTAAAAATATTTGTTTCTTTTATCATGGTACTTGATACTATTTCCTTCTTGAGGGTCACTGACATTCTTGTGAACTTTTAAATCGCTAATAAATCCTATTAGGTGAAATATGTATTTCATTGATATTAAAGAAGAAATTAAGAGGCCATGAATGTCTCTATCATTAATAATTGAACTACTAACATTTTTTCATATTTTGTTAACAGTGGCTGATTAAAATCAACAACTAGTGTCAGTGATCAAGAGCAAAATAGCACATTTCTCCCCCCTATCTTAGGCCAATGCAATGATCTTTTTACAATGTGTCTAACTGTTTTATAATTTTAAAGAATATGGAATGTCAGTATCAGTTTATGGAATGAGAATACAGGAACAATTTGTATCAGGACATTAAAATGATTTTATCTTTGAGAGTTTTTGTATGTTAATATTCTTGTCACAGGTTTGTTCTTTTTCCTCCTTTATGCCACTTATAATACAATGATAATGCACTCATTCTTAATGTGGCCTATTGTATTTGGCATACAAAATAATCTAAAAACCCAGAAATAACCATTTGATTGATATTCATATAGGTAGGTTACACTTTTAATATTATTTACATACATACTTGAATCATCCTCTTCCTTGTTATCACTTTTGATTAAAGCAGTATACTGATACAACTCGATAAAATGTGAAAAAAGATGTTCTATTATCTAGGATTATTCACAGATACCTTCCAGAATATAGATGTTTTTGAGGTATAACCTTTTATGCTGCTGAAGCTTCAATTTTGCTTCACTGTTGATGTCCTGTTTTCTGGTTTCTCCAGGTGGAGAATGATTAATACAATGACTATTCTTATACAGTCATCCAAAGGGACAAGGATGCGCTCAATATGTCAAGTTGGATACTTCCCTTTGCTTGTTGTAGCAGAGCTGGCAGCAGCAGCAGAAGCAGTGGCATGGCTGCCTAAAAACAGAGGGTCCAAACAAGCTACCTTGGCAGCAAAGAATGAATGGATGCAGTGAAGAACAGCAAACAAATTTGAAAATTCCAACTCCTGAAAGGGAAAAAGAAAGAGAATTTATTCAAAAATTAATTCTATTTCTTGAAACAATAGATAACAAATAGATATTATTTCAAGTGCAACAAACTCATCTAAAATCGCATCCATCTAATGTACAGAACCTATAGAAATATGTGCTCAATAAAGACATTTTATACGCATTGAAGATTTATTTCCAAGCATGGTGGGTTAAGTGATAGAAGAATTATTTTTTATGTCCATAAAAGTTGTTTCAGTTTTTGGGTAGGAACTGACTTGCTTTGAGTATTAATTTATGTACTTGTACTCCTTAACTGGGTTGATGAATAAAAATAGACCTCATGATCTGTACTAAACTAGACTACTTGCACAGAATCTTAGTTACTTCTTGAAGTAATAGGATCACGTTCAATAAAATCTTGCTTTATTCTTTGAGAATGCTATATATTAATATAGTGATGAGGGTGATGGCTTCAATGTAAAAGCTTACATGAGCATTAATAGAACTAAATGTAAACAGACCATCTTAGTGCCATTTTTTAATATCGATAAAACAAAAACAATTTCATTTTACATATTTTCACAAAGAATTTATTCAAATTGAAATGAGTTTTTCTCCATTTAAAAAATATTTACATAACTATTATAATTCTGGTATTCATTATTTAATAATGCCCATGAAAGCTTTGTAAATGAAGCCATATTCCTAGGTAGACCATGATTCTAATGACCTCCTACGCTTTGTGAATATTAGGCTTTTTTCTTAGGAGACTTGAAAATCCAAGCAGGGATCCTTCTGCATTTCAAGCCAGCCTCTTTTCAAATGCAAACTTCCACACCTGATGAAGTCTCTCGGGACCCTTGAAGACACTTTTACTGTACATCCCAAATAGGTTACTCATTGTGTTATCTAGTCTATCCTTACGTTCAATTCAGAGTGATTATACCACTATTGACCCTTTGAAGTAGATGTCTGATCTACAATTTATAATGGGGAAAAACCTACAAAGTGTCATGGGTTTAGAGAAATAAGCTAACAAGTGACATTAATAGACGTGACTCTTCACCTTCTAAAACTTTAATATGTTCATGGCCTCATACATGTGAAAATAACCTCCTACGGAAACATAGTCACCGAACTGCAGAGGGAAGGATGGAGAGGTGACGCACAGAAGCCGACTGACAAACTGAATGTCAAGATGCTTCCAAAAATCAAAACCAAGTTTTCTTTTTCTTCTATTATTGAATAGAAAAAAGGAACTACCTGACTTTTGCTTTCAAAACATATTGCTTTGGGACCGATGTGTTCTGTGTTCCAGCCTTGGTGAAACGGGGGAATGACTCATACACTTCAGTGGACACAGGATCGTCATGCTTTTAGACCACTGCTAACACTACTAACATGGACATATGTTGATTTCTTGGCCATGTCACATCACGTTCAGCATAAGAAATATATATAAACAAAAAAATAAGTAATATTATAAATAGTATAAAATATTTAAACTAGAATATTTAATTACAAACCATTTTGAGAATAATTTAGTATGCTTTATGTATTCGTATCTATGTGAACAGCCACATAACCACTTTTTAAAATCTCCAATAGCCATAAAAGAAATCTCTAGTAAATTATACCAAAACAACAATATTACCCATGGCTTCATTTGAAAACAATTTCCCTCTTCTGCTAGAAATGCTCTAAGAAGTTTAATGAGGCTTTAGAAGACAGATGTGGAAATTATTAAGCTCTCTGATTAATGAAGTGAGAATTTCTGCGTTTCTCCTTTCTGAAAGAAAATCTAACAGGCAAAAAAAAAAAAAGAAAATCTAACAGGCTTTTGTATTATATTATTCTTATATTGTATTTTATGAATATATAAATTTCACACAAACCTCAAGTGTCCTTCAATATATTTAGTATTTCTACACAGCTTTCCAAGAGCGAACTGTTATTCAGAATTTGAAATATTGTCATATGTATGGCAAGCCATGCCACCATGTACCTGAAAAGAAACCACTAGCAATTCCAACGGCCCTGGGACTGGTGGTGGACTGCTCCCGGTTTGGTCTGCTCTGTAAACTCACGATGCCCTCTTGCACTAAATGGCAATGGAGGGCCATAGGTGAGCTCCTCTTGCTTCCCTATTGTCACAAGGCAAGGGTGAGAAAAGCCTCCCTGGTCCAGCCTTCTTTACCTGTCCTTGCCACTCGGCATCTATGCTGGGCTAGATAAACCGTTGCAATGACCGCATAGAACTCACAGACAATATGCCTCATTAAGGGGGTCTTGTAGGTGTGTGACTAGATTACAGCAAACAGATAGAGTACATAGTCCTTAGTCCCTGCAGCCAGCAGACGAGTCTCTCTCTAGTCGAGTTCTCAGGCTTTCTGTCACGTGGTAGCCAAGTATCTTTCCAGTTCTAAGCCATTGATCCCTTGGCCTTTGCTTCTGTGGGTCAGGAAGCCAGCCTGCCTGCCACTCAGTTCCCTAATTCTGTAGTCTCTGGGCAGATAAGATGTTAGTTCATTTTATCAGCACTGCTCCTCTGGGGCTCTGTGCCACAGCGTGTGCCGCAGTTGGTCTCGGTAGCTGCTGCCACTTCAGAGGGAGACCTTAAATAGATTCTTCTGAGAGTCATAATGGGACATTTCACTCCACCACAACTCCATGGGAGGAGAGCGGGGCTGCTTGGTCCTATAAAGATTTAAATCATTGAAAACCTTATATAAAGTCACTGAGTCGGAATCCACTTGATAGCAGTTAGTTTCTTGGGTTTTAAATAAACCAGTATTTCTTGTAACAAAAGCTGTTAGGCTTGTAAGTGGATCGATTTATTATTTATTTGAAATTTCTTCTCATTGTATGCAATAAGATTTAAGCATACTCCATTTTGATCACTTTTTAAATTGTTTTCAAAATAAATCTTTTCTAACCATTGTGTAGCAGTGGTCTCAACATACTTATCCTTTTGTGATGGATTCATCTCAGTTCATCCATCTTTTGAGGTGTTTTACAGATTCATTGCTTTTTTTTTAAATGCTATATTTTGCTTAGCAAAATATATATATATATAATCATGCTCTTTATCTTTTCTTCTGTTCATAGCCATTTGGGTTGTCTCCTTTTTGCTCTTGAGAATGTTGTTGCAATGAACATAGGTTTGCACATATGAGGGGGAACCCCCCCAAAACGGCCTTTTTTTTCAAAGCCATGTATTTAATTTTTTTATATAAAACAAACCTACCACCTTCAAAGTACTTTCCATTACACTTAATACATTTGTTGAATCTGTGATTCCATTCTTGGAAACATTTTTCAAACTCGTCTGGCAGGACAGTACTTCCCTCGTTTTTTCTTCATCTCTTCTATGTCGTCAAATCGCTGTCCCTTCATGTCCCTCTTCATTCACGGAAACAAAGGGAAGTCTCATGAGTCAGGTCAGGTGAGTCAGGTGCGTGGGACAAGAGAGGCATACTGCTTTTTGCCGACACCTGGTGCACTGAGATGGCTGTGTGAGCAGGTGTGTTGTGGTGGTGGCAAAACCAGTTCCCCCTTTGCCACAAATCAGGCCTTTTTTGTAGCACACTGTTGCAATCTTTCTAGACCTCTACAAAGAAAGCTCGATTAACAGTCTGATTTGGTGGAATGGACTCCAAATGCATGGCATTTTCATCCGCTCAGGAAGTTGGCAGACGTCCAGAACAAGGTTTGTCATCAATTGATACGTCACCTTTTTGGAAATGAGAAAACCACTTGCACGCTTGCGTTTTTCCCATAGCGCTGTCCTTGTAAGCTGTGCTCAACATGACTTCAGTTTCTGCGCCATTTTCCCCAAGCACGAAGCAAAATTTCCCGGCTGCAAGCTATTCTCTTAAATGGGCCATCAGAAAAAATGAGGTTCGGGCCAAACTGTTTTTACAAAAAAATTCACTGTGACCAGAGAGAACCTTCCCAGGTGACCCCACTGGGTGCACTAATTCAGAGCAATGTGCTGGATGCTTGCTTAGCAGGAAAGATGTGTACTATGAAATCTCTGCCCAGTGGAGCTTGTGTCTGCTTTGGGGGGGAGGGTCACCCCAAATATTGATGTTATGATTCTTATTAATGCTATAGATCTAATAATGCGATTGCAGGTTTCTCGTCTGATATCCTTATTCCCAGCATTTTAAGGGAGGGCCATCTCATTTTCCGCCGTTGTCCCATTTTGCAGTTCCACCAGCAGTTTAGAAGGACTGTAATCTCTCCAAATTCTCACCAGCATTTGTTGTTTTGGGTGTGTTTGAGTTTTGCTATTAATGCTAAGGAAATGACATTGAACTGTTACTTTTATAATATTTGGCTTTGTCTTCTTGAGCTGCCTTTTGAAATTTTCTGTCCAGCTCCCTGTCTTCACCCTTTCTTCCATTTCGCTGTTCTACAGCTAAGAGCAAGTTTCAGAGTCTCTTCTGAAATCCACTTTGATTTTCCCTTTCCCCCCGTCTTTTTAATGACCTTTTGCTTTCTTCATGAATGATGGTCTTGATGTCTACCCCCAGCTCATCGGGTCATTTGTCATTAGTGTTCAACGCGTCAAATCTTTTCCTCAGATGTCCTTGAATTTCAGGTGGAATAGACTCAAGGTCGTGTTTTCGCTCCTGTGGACTTGTTTTCTCTTCATTTAGCTTTATCCTGAACTTTCATATTCCTCATTTCTTCTTTCATATCCTGACCTTTCCTAGTGATGATTTTTCCAAAGGTGTCCCCTGGTCTTGTTTTAGCTGCTTATGCCGAGTTTCTCCGTCTCATCCTCCTCCATACGTAGTCAATTTGATTTCTGTGTGTCCCGTCTATGGAAGCCCGTGAGTGTGGTTCCCTTTCGTGTTGTTGATGCCAGTGAGTGCGTGTGTGCGTGTGTGTGTGTGTGTGTGTGTGTGTGTGTGTGTGTTTAACTCACTTTAAATTGTTTCAGTTTTTAATATTTTCTGCTTTCTTTTGATGGGTGGTGTTCTCTATTTAATCTAGTCATTGTTGGCTTTTGTTTTTGTTGTTCACTTCTTGTTTGTGTTTTGTATGCTTTTCTGTGTACAAAATACAGATTGGGTAAATCTATAGGGACAGGAAGTGGATTAAGAATTACCTAGGGGCATGGTCGCAAAGGTTGGGAAGAAATGGGGAGCTAACAACAACGAGTATGAGAATATTATCTGAAATTGATTGTGGTGATGATTGCACACCTCTTTTAATATGATCAGATAATTAAATTGAAAGGTATGTGAAATATATGGCAATATTTAAAAAGCAATTGAACATAAATTTGAGGAGATGTTTTTGTACTTTCAATTTTATTTCATTAGTCTACATGTTTACCCTGAGACAACAGCACACTGTTAAGATGCTGTTGCTTTTTAGTGATTTTTCCTAGTAAGTAGTACGTTTTTCATTGTAATTGCTAAGGCCAGGCCCTTCAGCTTTGCTCTTTTTCTTCCCTAAAACTCTGTAACTATTTTTGCCATCCCATATAAACTTGCAGGGGGTCCTGGTGGGCTGTGATGAGAGAAGCCCACAGTAAGAAACCCCAGG
>NW_022103896.1:81510745-81512555 GCF_000313985.2 Echinops telfairi | reverse complement strand
TGTGAGGGGATATCCAATTGTCTACAGATGGACTTTGGGTCTCCACTCCACGCCACCCACCCCCACCCCCATTCATATTGGGTATGATTTTGTTCTGGGTCTTAGATGCCTGATACCTGATTCCATCGACACCTCATGATCACACAGGCTGGTGTGCTTCTTCCAAGTGGGTTTTGTTTCTTCTCAGCTAAATTAAGCAATGTTTTATAATTTTCCATATACACATCTTTCATCTTTTTTTAAAGTCTTTCATTTTATTGTTAGTTTATAGCTATAATTAATACAATTAATTTTTGCATATTCAGCATGTATTCTCAAACCTTGCAGGATTCATTGGCTATTTCAAACATTATTTTAGAGAAATCCATATCGTTTTCAATATATAACACAATATAATATGTGCTTACAAGTAGTTTTGCTTCTTGTTTCCCTATTTTCTTATTTTTATTCATTTATTTCCTTTACTTGTTTAATTGTCCAGTTAACCTGTGGGTTACTATTGAGAAATAGTGGTGATATCAGACATCCTTATCTTGTTACTAATCCCTTGGGGGGAACTTTCTTTTTCATTCATTAAGTATGTTACATGTGAGTTCTTCATAGATATTCTTTGTCAGATTGAGGATTTTCTATATTGGGACTATACATTTTAAAAAATCACAAATGTTTAATATTATTAAATAATGTTTCTGCATTTATTGGGATAATCACAAAATGTTTATAGTTTCTCTCACTTTTGTTGACATATAATTTACACATCACATAGGTCAATAGTTTGAACATATTAAGAAGGGTTGTGCAGTCATCATTACAATCACTTTGGAACATTGTCTCATACTCCCTGTTGTTGGCATCCCTGTTTGCATTTGAGGGATAAGGAATCTGGGAAGATATTTTGTTTCCTTTTTAAAGAAACACAGACAATCCCAAGAAATGAAATAATGTGTTGTATTATGTTGCTTGATTTTTTAAATGTTAACTCAGTCCTTCATGCTGGGACAAGCTGTACTTGGCTTTATTGTATATTATGGTAATCTTTTCTATAAACTACAGGATTATGTTTCTTAATAGCTTGTTGAGAATTTCTGCATCCCAGTTTTAAGTTATTGATGTTTAATTTATTTTTGTAAAACCTGTGTTGGGTTTTAGAATCAGGAGATATATATATATATATATATATTGCAATCATACAACGCTTTGTGCAATATTCTCTCCTCTTACCTTTGGAGCATTTCTGAAGGCTTAATAGTAAGTCTTCTTTAAAGATTTTATAGAATTCAACAGTAAAACAGTAAGGAGACTGTGTTGTGTTATCTTAGAGAGTTATTAAGTTAATCAATTCATTGATAATTTATTTGATCAGATTTTCAATTTCCTATAGTTACTTTTGGTAGTCTGTGTCTTTGTAGAAATTTGTTCATTTTATCTAAATTTTATACTAGTATGTCCATTTTAGCCTTTTAGAATGACTATAAGTTTACAGTAGTGTTTATTTTGTCATTCCTGATTTATTCTATTTATTTATTTATCTGTTTTATTGAAAACAATCTCCTTTATTTAACATTTTGAAGCCTCCTCATATGTGTCATTTTCTCTCATTGCCTTTAACATGTTCTCCTTGTCTTTGTCATAAAATGTTATATGATGTAAGCTAGATCTCTTTTAATTTATTCTACATCATAAACATACAGACTAACATTTTTTTCCATCTGCATATTTTTGACATGATTTTTAGGGAATATTTTGCTATTATTTTTTCTAGCATTTTTTCCTGGCCCTTTCTTTTATTTTTCTTTTCTTTTATTTTTTT
>NW_022103896.1:81505659-81510160 GCF_000313985.2 Echinops telfairi | reverse complement strand
GACAATTCTTTATTTCTATTTATGTGGCTTCTTTCCTCATTTTTGCATGTCAAATTTCTTGTTCAAAAATGGTTATTGTAAATGATATATTATATAGACTGTCACTTCTGTATACTATAAAACCCAAATTGGTTTGTTTTACTGCATTGGCATTCCTTTTTGAAAAATTATTGCTCATTTTTGGCACTTTTCTGGGGGTGATTCTGTAGATTCTATATTCCCTGTAGTGTGTTGTATTTAATCAATAAGTTCGGTGTCATATTTTGTTTCTCTCTTTCTAAAGTTCTGATGCCAGTGTGGGCTTCTCTTTGGTTGCACTTCGGTCAGTATAATGCAATGGGCAGTCAGTAATTGAACCTTGTCTGTGTTTTCTATCCCACGTCAAAGAAGGTTTGTAGGAAACCCCACTTTTCAATTGTCAACACGTTTGCTCCCCCTCTTCAGAGTCAGCCAGGGCTGCTATTCTAGTTTCTTCTACTGCCAATGTCTGTACTAGACATTCATGCTACTTTTAGATGCCCGGGATAGTATCAGATCTTGTAACAAAGTTTTCTATAATTGGTTCAATTACCAGGATTTCTGTTTAAATTACTGTTTTAGCTCTTACTCGACTGTAGAGTTTTCCGTAACTGAGATTTTCTAGTAGCTTTCGCCTAGGCTAATAATGCCTTAGGAGTAGATTCTATGTTTTTCCTTCCTATCTCCCAGATGAGCTTGGCTAAGTTAAAAAAAAAAAGCCATCCAACAGTGAGAATAGCAATTTCCTAGGGGAAATTATCGACTCTGCTCTGGGAATGGCACTGTTAACAGAACTCCAAATGAGGTTAGATTTCTCTCTCTCTCTTTTTTTTGAATACAGTTAGTGTTTGTCTTAAAAACCATTGAGCTAGGAAAGAAGAGGAAATTGAACCATTGCAAATTAAAACGTTCCCAACTCTAGTCTCTTAACAGGACCTCTTGGTTTTCTTGGAGAGACATGCTTCAGTTGGATCTGTGACCCGGTGAATTCCATAGTTCTGGAACTTTAAAAATAAAATGCTTAATTCCAGTTGCTTTGCTCATATTTGCTATGTTGTAGAGGGAGTGTAAAAGGACCCCTGAAGGGTTAGTGGATGATGTATTAGGCTGTGAACCACAAGGCCAGCAGTTTGAAACCACCAGCTGATCCTTGGGAGAAGGATGAGGCTTTTTGTTCATGTAAAGAGTTTCACTTTGGAAACCCACAGAGGCACTGGAATTGACTCAGTGGCAGTGGGTCCGGTTTCCTTTGGGTGGATTGATCCTATGAGTATTTTCTGTTTTAGAAGGAGCATAAGAATAAAACATTCTGTTTTATTCTTGGATTTTGAAATACTTCTAAGTATGGGTACGTTTTCTTTGTTTCCTACTCAAAATGCCATTGTTTCATTTAATTTGACAACTAAAGTATATATTCAGCTTTGCAAATATTTTCTGGTAAGAGTCCTATTTCTTTCGTATATTTACTCCCGGGCTGCTTAACCATGAGACCAGTAGTTTGAAACCATCAGGGATGATGGCTTTCTACTCTCGTAAAAAGTTACATCCCCGGTCTATGGTCAAAGAGAATTCACCAGAGGCTTCATCCACATGTATTTCCTCTTCATTTTTAAACAAAACTGAAACAAGTTTAAAATGGGTTAAAAGGGAGATCAAAAATACGATTTTACATTTTAGCCAAACTATTTCTGGCAAATTGACATCCCTCAATTCTGGGTTGAGGAGATTGATTGGTGGCTTAATCCATGTGAGGACTCTGCAAATGGATTTTGGGCTCCCACTGCTATCCCTAGCCTCCTGTAAACCAGGTGTTCACCATTTAAGCTCTGATACCATTTACTCCTTTGGAATTGGATTTTATTATTACTGTCATGGATCACACAAGGACAGTGTAGCCAGTCCTTGTGAACTTGGTTGACACCTCAGAGAGCTGCTTGTTTGAGGACAAACCTTTAAGACCCCAGACACTAGCCCTTCTGACAGCTGGTCACTATCTAGCTTTTTCACTGCACTTTGCTACAGCACTCATATCTTCGGTTATCTCTATGGGTTCAAGCATCAAGCAGGTCCATGTAATAAGAACTAATTGTTCTTAGATTAAGGCTAGAATTAAGTGAAAACTCCAAATCCATTCATATAGCTCTGATTTACAAATGTCTCTGGTTCACCTGAAAGACCACCCCCCTCTATGTGCACATCTTCAACAGAGGAGACCTCACCTCTGCTGGGGTCCGTTTTTCAAAATGTGGGGGGAGAGAGACAATCCTTCAGGTGCTGCCATTACAAAATAGTGCTGAGGTTACCCCAAACCAACCGATATTCCCACCATGTCCCTCTGGGTGTGTGTGCCTTAGAGAAGGCAATTCCATTTCTGTTGGTAGGAAAACAGGGAGGGGCAACCTCCCATTGGAAAAGCTTACATAGAACACAAGGGGAGACTATGTTTGCTACTAAGTTCCTAATTGGACACTTTTTACTTGGTTTATATGCAGCCCTTGACATCAGACCTCCTAGGTCATGTGCTTTAGACTACTGGTTCTTTAGACTCTTCCTTCGAGCACACAACTTCCAGGTTCCACCAGAAGGATTCAATGTGGAAACACCATTAAGCGAACTGGGCTTTACCTCAAACTCACCTGTAGCTCTTAGCAGCAGGTGATTGCTAACCCAAGGGCATAGAACTGGCAGGCGTTGGCCTTGAGTTCAAATCATTTGCTTTGAGGGTGTCCAATGAATGGTGGAACAGAGCTGGCACATACCTCAGCTGTTTAGAGTCTCTACACTTGAACTTTCCATTACTTGAACGAGAAAGTTTGAAAAAAAAATTTGTTTGGTGTTTGTAACTTTGCCCACTAGTTGAACTGACAATCTGACTTGGACAAATGTGTCGACAATGAGTCACAGATCACATAGGTTCACATATGGCATCAGACACAAAGGTGTCACAATGCAGTCCAAGCAGCGCTCTCACTCAGACAACATATAGTGCTCGTGTTAGTGTGTTGAAACATTCGTAGTGTGCTTTTTTGAGGGTGGTGGTGGTGACTTTATTTGTGTAAGATATTGTAATTGTATTTATTGTCTTGTGTTTTGATATTAAATGTACTGTATTTATTGTATTTTGATGTTTTAGGGGGTATTTCCATGGCTTAGGGCTGGTAACTTTGTGGTAAAGCCCCTGGAAAAAATGAATTTATAAGTGTAACTTTTGACTCTCAGAACCAATTATTTGGTTTTCCTTATTTCTTATGGAAAAAAAAGTTCAGTTCTCAAATTTTATTTGTTGGAAGACAACTTTGGCATTAATTGAGTTTGACAACCCAAGTATCCCTGGACTTAACTATTTTAATATCCTCTCTGCTCCATTATGATCTGGATTGATTTGGCAGATGTGGCTCTGCCATTGTGAATGAATATCATTGGAAGCTTCCCCTGTCACTAAGCCCCATTTCTGTGTACATAGTGTCCCGACACTTAAGAGCTTAATCTCTCTACAAGCCAACAATTCATATATTGCAGTTCATACCTGGCCTATACTAGTGTAATTTCCTTTTCTCAACAGATTTTTTTATTTCTATACAATTGGCTAAATTAATGACACTATCACTAGAATTATATTATGCCCCAGTGGTGATGTTTAGTAAATATTCTTAAACATGATTACTTTTAAAGCTTGATAGTTTACATTTGTTTTGTAGGCATTTTAGGTGTATTTGCTTTCATCAAAGGTCACTTTCCAGCTGACTTAAAGAAAGTACCTCTATTATAATTTTAGCAGCCCTGATAGCATATTATTAATGCATTGGGCCACTAACCACAGGCTAGAAGTTCAAAATCACCAGTTACAATCTTGGGTACACATAGGGGTGTTCTATCCTGTCCAATAGGGTCATTGTGAATTGGCATCAACCCATTGCACTGAGTTTGGTTGGGTGTTTTGGTATGATAATTTTATTTCTTTTGAAGGGCAATGCAAATGAAACTAAGAGAACAAAATAAGAAAAAAGTAGGTTGACTAGTTATACAAAGTTAAACATGATGAATAAATGCCACATACTTCTTTAGATCTCTAACGAGCATCTGCAATAAGGAGTCACACTTCATTCAGATTATGACAATGTCGTTAATTTTATTTGTTTAAATTAAATAGAAAGATAAATCATAAATGATAATACTAGGAAACATTAAATTAATTAACATATATGTAGTGATTATTTGCTTACTCACTAGCAACCATTATAGATGGACTTATGTATGATAAGATGTAAGACATTCATTGTGTCTAAATGTTTTTGATCTAATAGAGAAGACATACTAGCATAGAATTGCAATGCACAGTGGAAGCAAATGTTATAGTATATATAGTCAGTAAGTGAGTTAGTTAATTGTGCCAGCCTGGCTGATAATCACATGTGGTGCTGGTTGAAAGGCGGAGGGATAAATGGGTGGTGAAGCCTCGCCTTTCTAGTTCTCGGGTCTCTTG
>NW_022103896.1:81493066-81503733 GCF_000313985.2 Echinops telfairi | reverse complement strand
AAAAAAGTGCTCATATTTCTGAATTGTGAACAGAGAGTTTGGGGCAAACTTTCCAAGTTGAAATGGTAAATAGATAATAAATAAAATTAGCAAGGCAATAGATATTGAGCAAGACATTTGATAAACAAACATCAAAGCAATTTGGATTATTATTATAAATTAAAAGTTCTTAAGTCGGAAGGGTAAGGAACATATATGTCTGTGTATGTGTATGTATACTTGTGTATAGTCGTCTTTACTAATTTTCTCTTCTACTAAAACCAAAGCCAAGCTCACTGCCATTGAGCCTATTCCAATTCAGAGCGATATTATAGGTCAGAGTTAAACTGTTGTAATTGATTGAATAAGTCCTTAATTAGTATGCTAGATTCTTTAATGATGAATCAATTTAAAAACAACTTATTGATAATCCTCTTTGTCCCAGGAACTGTCATGATTTATTCTTTATGCCTTTCCTTCAAGGCATCAGCTATGACTTGGTGATAAATTTCCCCAGCCTTTCATTTAAATTTAATTTAAATCCAGCTAGGAAATGAAGATTAGAGGAGATTAATTTAAATCTACCTGATACTAACATACTTTCCCCACTTTATCATGTCACCTATCTCATTTTTAAAAGAGTGATATTCTAATAGAATAAATGACTTTAAAATGATATCGTAGTTAATCTTAGGAAGAAACCCATCCAGCTTTATAGAAATTTCCCACCCTACTGATGAGTACCAGTTGACACATGTGTACCAGTTGACACATCAGTGTGGTAGAGGAGTGCTGTAGCAATGGCCACCATTTTAATGGACCAGTTCTTAGATAGAGTGTTATTAAGTAGATTCCATATTACCCATGGATTTGAATATTATAATCCTTCATTTTATTAGGTGAGGGAACACAAGGAGAATTTGGATAACTAATGAAATGTTATACTTTATTTATTTCTAAAATTGGCCTTTCCAAAGTTCCACAATTGTTTCTTGTACATTTTATAATCACATTCAATCAAACATCTTTTGAGGGCTATTTCATAATGAATGAGATCATAAAATAATGTTTGAAACTTTATAATAAAATAACCAAAATATGTACCATATATGGCAAGAATTCATAAACTTAAATATACTCTTTGCATATGTAACATGCTATATTCATTTAAATTATACAATGGATTATTTTCTATATCAAGGAAATATAGAAATATTCAAATTCCAATACTAAATTGATAATCTTTATCCTTTGAGTTTCATGGTGTCTCTTAACTAAGAACTTTTTGTTCTTCTTTTGATCTATTTCATATTTCTTCCAGTTTTTGAAAAGTTCTGTTTTCTTTTAAGTTGAAATTTGTCTGTTTTGTTTTGCCATTGTTGTTTTTGTTTGTTTTTTCTTGATTTTGTTTGGTATGTGTTTTCTTTATATAAAATCTAGGACACATAAAGTTAAAGAAACAGTAACTTGATGAATAATTATAGTGACATGTCAAAGGAGGTTGGGAGAAATGGGGAGCTAACAACAATAACTACAAGAAAGAAGAAAACATTCTAAAATTGATTGTGGCAATGACTGCATAACTTCTTAAATGTCTGAAATATTGAATCAAATGATATATGAATTACATGTAAATACATAATGTTAGAAAAGAGCTAATCAAATGTTCCTTGGTTGCCACCGGGATCACTCTGAGTCAGCGTTTCTACATTAAGACAATGGAATGAACAGTATTAGCATTATTCATCAGGGTTAGAAGAAAACCTACATGTTGCCAATTGAAGCGTGTACCAAGAACTAAAATTTTCAGGGGAAATAACTAATTTTAAAAATGATAGTTCTAGTGATCAATTTATTTTGTTATATATGGCTGATGCAAATCCAATGATGGATTAATTGTAGCCAGTTAGAGAGAGGGGAGTGACATGAGGAAGAGATGGAGGATATGCTGGTGCAGAGACAGGTTGATAGTTATGGAAATAAAACAAACTTATCAGGGAAGTTAGAGAAGATATATCAAGTCATATGCATAAAATTATGATAGACAAACACAAGTGAGATGCAAAAGCAATAAGGGGCCAACAAAAGAGAGTATATCACAGTTACAACCTGTAGACAATGACAGACAGGCGTGGGAAGATCTGTCCAGAGACAAGACTAAGGTATCATCTAAAAGAGCCCCCAAAATGCTAAGGAAAAATATTAAAAGAATGATATCAATAGACATATAATGCAAGAATTAGGGTGATATTTAACCAAAGTTTAGAATAATGTTAGAAAAGGTGTAAACTGAAGAATTACAAAAGGTTATTCCTTCAAAGGTTTTGGATGTCAGACTAAGATCCCCACCCACCCCTGAATTTTAGAACATTTAATATAATAATTACAACAAATTTACTCTGTAATTAAGATAGACTATTCTAGGATTATTATTTCCAAGAAACGAATTCTCAATTTGACATTTGATAATTATTAGTTTCTTTTACACTAGAATATATGTTTATATATCACTTGAATGGAAATTTGTCATTGTGAATTTTGTTGTAGGATAGTGTTAATAATTTTGATGTTAGATATTTATAAATGTATGTACATAAAATTAAAATAAACAGGTCTTTCTGATAAGGGAAAACAGCATAGTTAATATATTTCAATGCATTTAATGTACGTATGCAGCAAAGCAAAACTAAAAAAAATTAAAGCCATCTTCTAGACAAAAGATTAAATGCAAAAAGCATGAATTGATGTTAAAATGATCTTTCTTCTTCTCAGAATTTTTATTCATTTTCAAGAAGATAATAATATTAATTAAAACACTCAGTATTTTCTGAAAGATACTCAAACGGTTCTTTACAAGGTAAAACCACAAGGATTATTAAAATGACTATTTTAGTTTTCAACATATCATTTTAGCAAGACATAGATCCAATGCATAATAAATTAAAATGAAGAAAGGTGATTAGCTGTGTGTATTTTAGTTTAAATGACGTCTTTCTTGTGTAGATTCACTATTTAAATCAGAAAATGATTTTACTCTTTAGGGTCTGATAAATAGATTGTGTGCTTTGTTACTGTAAAAATACTTTCCCTTTGCCTCGTTATGGCAGCAATGAAGTTAGAAGTGGGTAATGTGATGAATTTCTTGGATTTACCTTTGCTTCAATCTGTTTAGTGTCTGGATTTTGAAACAAAAATTTGATTTTGCTCTTGCCATCATCTGAAGAACCTTTAAGCTGAGAAAATTTGTACCTCCAAAGTACAGCCTGAAGGAAAAATAAAAAAACAAACACAATCAAGTGAATGAAATTGTTGACTGCCTCTAAATTGAGAGATAGTCATTTTTTAGTGATAAAAGCTAATCATACAGAATAGCACATTCCAATATTAAGTCAAAACATTACAAAAATATATAGTAGGGAATAGATCCCTCAGTTTTAAAAATGACCTTTCTTCCAATGAAGTAACCATTTGAGGTTATATAAAAATAAAACACTTTGTGGGTATCTTTTCATATTTTAAAATGGAATAAGACACTTAAAATATGTGCCTATACCAGCGAGTAAATGAAAACAACTCTTATCTGTTTCCTTGTTTTATATAAAAACGATGAGGAGTCTCAATGAATAATTCCATAACTTTCTCTTGGATTTCTAAACATAGTATGTGCGTTCTAAAGATAACATTTAAAAACAAAATGAAACCAACACACACACACACACACACACACACACACACACACACACAATATTGCCAAATCTGTAGTATAGCTCTGGAAACCTTGAGAAGGCATTTTCTACTCTGTCTTCAAGGCTTGTCAACCTTGACAGTTGATGGCCACATCTTTCTCCTAGGAAGTGGCTCTGGTTCACATCGTGGACAATTCCAATGAGAAACAGAAGGCTTGAACCACTGGGCTTCCAAGGCTCTTTAGATGAAACACCATCCTGATACACACTTGTGGCCAAAATTAATGTTGCTCCCATGAATTTCAACTGAAATGATCATTATGTAAACCTTTTGTTTCCATTTGTCTATATCACTGACAAAGTAACATCTATCTGAAATACATTGTATAAATGAAATTCTCTGTAGCTGAGAGTAATAAAACGCAATAAATAATAAAATAGAGGTATAAAAGTGTTAAATTGGCTGTAAGTGGAAATAGTGTATCATGGTTCCTTACACTTTAATATTATAAGTCTTATTACCTCAGGGTATATACAGCACTTTGGTGTTCATTGCATCCAAGAACTAACAACTTTCATGTCAAAAGTAAAATAGCAAGCATATAAAGCATTAAACGGAGAAGCTTTGCATGCATATTCAAACAGAACTGCACACAACAGTTTCTTTCTGAGAATCCACTTGGAAAAGTGTTTTCTTTGTTATTTAAATTAGTCCAGTGTAGTTTAAGTCCATTTCTTCTGCAATATAAAATAAAGGAGCAAAGCAGAGATGGGGTAAACTGAGGATAAGACAAATGGAGATATCCAAGGAGCTATGAAGTCAAAGTGGAAGAAACCATGACCTTCCTCCAGAGCCAAGAGAGAATCTATCCCTAGAGCCAGGGCTCTGAATGTGGACTTCTTGCTTTTTAAACTGTGAGAAAATACATTAAAATTACCCACGTGTGATATTTCTATTATATCATAACATTAAAAACTAAGATGACATATGGAATCAATCTTGTTTTATTGTCATTAATTGGATAATTAATATATAAAATGAGCCTGTGATAAAGGTATATCCAAGTAAGTTTAGCCTTATATTTTCTCCCAAATATTAATTCACATAAACCAAAACAGTAAACTTTCTGAAAGTTGAACCTGTATAAGTTGGCAACCTGTCAGTTGGAAAAAGTCAAGCAATTTTCACTGGAATAAATGATAGAAAAATAGTGAGATTATACCCTTTTAGTCACTAATGCAGTTTTCAATTTTCTTAAAACCTCTTTCGAATTATCTCCGGTGACTGTCCTGCATCTTTCAAGAAGATCTATCAACATCATCCATTGCTGTTGTTCAGTGCTGACAAGTCAATTCTAGTTTACAAAGATCTGATGTACAGCAGGGCAAATCACCATTAGGGCTTGCATCATCCTCCGAATTGTTACATGTGAGCTCATTGTTGCAGCTAGTGTATCTTCCATCTCATTGAGGATTTTCTTCTTCTTTTTTTTTTTCTTTTTGCTGATCCTCAGCCAAGCATGATGTCCTTTTCCAGAACCTCTCATGATGAGCAGCCCTGAGGGTACAGTGAAGGAAGCATTGGACTACTAACTGCAAGTCAGCATTTCAAGCCCATAAGCCACTTCTCAAAAAAAAAAAAAGCTTTCTGTTTCAATTAAAAAAAAAAGTATAACCTCTGAAACCCAAAGTGGCAGTTCAACTCTGTTCTACACGGTCCCAATGCTTTGAAATAGACTTGGTGGCATAACATTTGTCTCATTACCCCCTGATAGCACGTCCACCACTTTTCTGTATGTTTGTCGAGCTTTGGTGGCTTGTGTGTTGCTATGATGCTGAAAGTTATGTCAGTGGTATTTTGAATGCCCACACAGGCACCTAAAATGAACAGGAATCCTAGGAGCTTCCAGACTAAGAACAGACAATGCGTAAGGAATAGCCTGCCCATTTCAGAAGAAGGAGGCACTGAAAACCTTATGCATATTTTCCAAACATTGTCAGATACTTAAAGACTAATGAATGGAGCAGAACATTGTCTGAGCTAGTGCTAGAGGATGCGCCCCTCAGGTCTTAGGGCAGTCTGCATGTGACTCAAGAGGACCAAGTTTCTTGGAGTGGAGTTGACTACAGTGACGTAAGTCTGGTATAGGTTGGGGGAGGGAAGGACCTTCATTTGTTGGTGGGACACAACTCAAGGTAAGGAGAAATAGCTGTGAAAATCTGCTAATGATCAGAAATAGAATAAGCTAAGAATGCATTTAGAAAATTGGAAGTGGTCAAAATGAAATGTAACACATACAGATTGATTTCCTAGGCATTAGTAAACTACAATGAACTAGATCTGACCATTGTGAATTAGAAAATCATACCATTTACTATTCTTGGAATAACGCAAGCAAGCGGAATGGTGTGGAATCTATTGTCAGAAAGCATCTTGCTAAATCCATCATGAAGTACAATGTTTCTGCAATAAGATTATATTCATCTATCTCCATGGAAATTCAATCAATCCACTATTCTTCAAATTTATTCCATAAACATTAGTGATGAAGTAATATGAAAAATTCTACCAAAAACGTGTCAGAAACTGATCAAACATGCAATCAAGATTCATTGATAATTATTGGCAACTGTAATGCAAAAAATGGAAACAAAATGGAATGAAAATTGTTGAAAATATGGACTTGGTATTAGAAACTAGGTTGGAGATTGCATGATAGAATTTTGTAAGAGCAACAATTTGCTCATAACAGATACTTTTTTTCAACAACACAAAAGATGTCTATACACATGAATTTCTCCAGTAGGAATACACAGTAATCAAATTGACTACGCCTGTGTTAAGATAATGGATAAGTTCAATATCAGCAGATAAAATCAGGCCACAGATACAATCATCAATTCCTCATGTGTAAGCTCAGTGTAAAACGGAAGAAAATGAAAATCAATGCAATAGAGCCAAAATATGAACTTGAGTCTATCCCACCTGAATTTCAAGAACATCTCAAGAACTAATTTGATGCACTGAACACTAATAACAGAAGACCTAATGAGCCGTGGGAGGACATCACAACCTCCTTTCACGAAGAAACAAAAAGTCATTAACAAGGCAGAAAGGAAAGAAAAAAAGCAAAGTGGAAATCAGAAGAAACTGAAATCATAGAGAGTGTGGTCGTTACACAATTTCACGTCAACTTGATAAATAGGTTATAGGGGTGGAGTCTAGCCTGTCATTCAGGTCATAGTCTGATTGATGTCTCCTTGTGGGCATGAATTTCTCATGAGGATTCTAGAAGTTTTCCTCTCTTCCTACTTGGAGGTAGGGCACACTTTCTCTGACTTTTTCACCTTCCTGTTGACAAGCCACATGTAGTCATGCTCACGGCAGCCTGAGCCCTGGAGATGCTTCCACTGTCACTGGATCAAAAAACTTTCCACCCACTTGCTTGTGATCTTCCTGTATTCAGCATCATTATATGTGTTGCATGATTCTGAAGAGGAATTTACAGATTAGAATCGGGCATATAGGATTACATTGCACTTCTGGACGTGATCTGGACTGGGATGCTGCCTAAATATGCAATTACTCTTTGATGTAAAGCTGTTATACAATATGAGTGTCTCAACCCAGACTAACACAAGTAGCGACTGTAAAGGAAGAAATGATGGAGTCAAACAACTGAATAGAAAAATTCAAGGGAAGCTAAAGAAGACAAAGTCATATATGATAATGAAATATGTAAAACTTAGAATTCCAAAAGAAGAACACACCCTGCATGTCCAAAACTGAAAGAACTCAAGAAAAATTTCAAGCCACAAGTTGCAATAATGAAAGATCTTATAGACAAAACTTTGAATGAGCAGGAAGCAGCAAGAGAAATTGGAAATAGTATACACAGTCACAGTACCAAAAGGAAAGAACGGACTTTCCACCACTTCAGAAGGTACCACATGAGCAAGAGCCAATGGTGCTAATGAAAGAAGTTCAAGCAAAAACAGCATTTCAGGAATTGAGGGAAGGCCAATAGAAATGTTCCAACAAGCTGATGAAGCACGCACTAGTCTATGCAGGGAATTTGGCAGACTGACTGGGAGAGATCCATGTTTGTGCCCATTCCACATAAAGGTGACCCAATAGAATGCTAAAATTATGGAGCAATGGCATTGGTATCACGTGTAAGTAACATTTCGCTGAAGATCATTCAATAATAGTTGTAGCAGTGCCTTATCAGGGAACTGCCTGAAGTTCAGACTGGATTCAGAAGACTGCATGGAACAAAGGCTATCATTGCTGATGTTAGCTGGAGCTTGGCTGAATGTAGAGGAGGCCAGAGCTGTTCACTTGGTTTTATTGAGTGGGAAAAGGCATTTGATGCCCCGAGTGGCATCACTCCGCTCCAACACGTCAAAGAGGTCTTGTGCAGCCACTAGAAACACTCAAATTATCAAAGATTGTGTTAGGTGCACCTTAGTTTAAAAATGATGTCTTTGTCTTTCAGCACTTTCAAGAAATATTTTGCTGAAGATGCGCCCAATGCAAGATGCAATTTGATTTCTTGACTGCTACCTCCATGAGTGTTGATTGTTGATCTCAGCTAAATAAATGACTTGACAGTGTTTTCTCCATTTATCATAACATTGCTTATTTATGCAGTGGTGAGAATTTTTGTGTTCTTTATATAGGTAATCCACACTGAAGGCTGCAGTGTGATTTCATTAGTGCTTTTTGTTCTCTATACTTTTCACAAGCAGGTTGTGTATTCTTACATTACATGTTGTTCATTTGTCTTTTCCATTCATTATGCGACATTTTCTTCATATAGCTCAGTTTCTTAGATTATTATTTAGCATATGATTTGAATACAGGCTATGTCCTTTTAACATCTTTATTTAATATGTATATGTCCTCCCTCCTGGTAGTTAGAAAAATAGTAAGGGTCACATGCCATCATGATTTATCTAGGGAATGCTTGACTGGCTAAAGAAAGACAGAAAGTACAAACCAATGTGGACAGATTTGGCTGATGTGTCCATCTAAAGACGAAATAAGAAGCACAAGTCAGTAACCAGAGGCACTAAACCAAGGGGTTCAGAACATGCAGTCATTAAAGAGAGTTTAACAAGACCGTTGTAGAAATAGAAGGTCTGTCAATAGGACAACAAGTCACATGTGGCCCAAACTGTATAGAATCCTGTATTAGTCTGGGTTGACTAGAGAAACAAATCCAGAGACATTCATTTATGTATAAGAAAGAACTTTATATGAAAGAGCAATTGTACATTGAGAAAACATCCCATCCCAGTCCAGATCAAGTCCATACATTCAATATTAGCCCATATGTTCAACACCGGTCTATAAATTCCTCTTCAGATTCACGCAGCACACGCAATGATGCTGAATGCAGGAAGATCAAAGGCCAGTGGGTGGAAAGTCTTGTGGATCCAGTGGTGGTGGAAGCAACTCAGTGTTAGTGTGGGTCTCCATATTTCTCCTCCTGCTGCAGTGTTCTGGTTGCCTTCAGCTTAGCTCCATCTGACTTGTCAACAGGAATGTCTCACAGGGAGACACACAGAGAGTGCATCTGGCCTCCAGTGAGCTATTTATCTCACTGGAGTTCACACCTCCAAAAGAGGTCGTCAAGCTGCAACTGATTGACAGGCTAGACCCTACCCCTTCGCAAATTGACAGGAGATTATGTAACTGCCACAGATTCATTAGATTCTGTTAGCTCAATGACATTGCGGTTTTTACAGTCCATTAAAGACAAGAGATTAAAAGTTTTTGAATACTCTTAATGATTCTGCTGATGTCCTGTCCTAAATATCATGACTGTTTATACAAAGTACTGATAATAAAACTGATACTTGGGGGGAAGGAACAGGGACCCAATTTTCTTTGTTTTTCCTTATAACACTGGTGATATTAATTAATTGTCTTTGTAAGATTGACTGAGTTTGCTAAGCATAAGGTTCTCTAGTTTTTTACATGTCTTGCAGTGTTTAAGAGAGTTATAATTGTTTTTTATTGATGCATAAAATTTCATAGTATTAATCTACTGAAATTTGTATATCCATTTCCCTATAGTTAGTTTTTGGCAGTTTCCATGTTTTTGCTATTGTGGAAATTGCTGCAATACACATGTGTGTGCATATGTCTATTCATGTTATATTCTTAATTTTGGGAGGTGTATATCCAGTAGATAGATGGCTGGATCATAAGGTATTTGGATTTTCATTTGTTTAAAGAAGTGATATACGGATTTCCATAATGGTTATACAATTCTACAGTCCCACCAGCAATGTGAAAGCTTGCCTTTCTTTCCACATCCTCTCCAGCTTTGGTCATTTTATTTTATTGGATTTTGCCAAGTGTCAGTGTGAGGTGATATCTCATTGCTGTTTTAACTTGTATTTCTCTTATTGCTAATGATCTCAAACATTTCTTCATAAAATTGTTAGATGTCTTGTGCCCATTATTGATTGAGTGATTTGTATTTTTGCTGCTGAAATGTTGTCATTTTCTATAGATTTTGGAGATTAGTGTTTTATCTGATGTAAACTATTCTTCCCCCAATCTGTGGGTTCACTTGTTTGATGAAGTGTTTCGTTGTGCATAAATCTCGTATTTTCAGTAGGCACAGTTCTTTACTCTGTCTTCTACAGTGTGGATTTCCCCCCATTATGTCTGGAGTCTGTTTTTGTACATGGTGTGAGGTATGGGTCTTCTTTCCTTGTTTTCCAGGTGAAGATACAGGTTTTCCAATGCCACCATTGGCTGAAAAGGCTGTTTCCTGCCCATTTGATGTGTTTTAGTTTGTTATAAAAAATTAGATACCAGATCTGTGGTCTGCCCAGCCTACACAGGAGCAAACTAAGAGGGAAACAGAAAGAGTGGACAGCATTTTGGCCAATCAATCTTCGAGGACGACTTTCTCACACGGAGCAGCCAATGCACAGAGAGGGCTGTAGGCTCAGCCTCACCACAAGACATGACGTTCCCTC
>NW_022103896.1:81469639-81492871 GCF_000313985.2 Echinops telfairi | reverse complement strand
TATAAACAATTCTGAGGAGAAAAAAATGGGACCTGTGGTTCCAGGGAAGACAGGGGAGAAAAGGAGGTGGGGGAAAGGGACAGGGGAACAACAAGAGATCTAAAATCAATGGCAAGGAGGGCATCGAATGCCTGGTAGGGTTCCATCAAGTGCAATGTAGCCAAGAGGATGTACAGAGAGCTGAATGAAGGTCAAACATGATAGTGGGACCAGAGGAAAGTAAAAGAAAATAGAGGAAAGAACTAGGAGGCAAAAGACATTTATAGAGGTATAAACAAAGGCATGTACATATGTAAATCTCTTAATATATAACAAAAGGGATATAGGTCTATGTATATGTATTTATAGGTTAAGTGTTAAAGTAGCAAATGGGAATTGGGCCTCTATGAAAATCCTCCCTCAATGAAAAATATTTTCTTCTAATAATCTGGCATTCTGTGATGCTCACCTTCTGACACGGTCACTGAAGTCAAAATGGGTGCATAAGCAAATGTGGTGAAGAAAGCCGATGGTGCCCAGCTATTAAAGATATAGCATCTGATGTCTTAAAAGCTTGAAGTTAAACAAGCAGCCTGCTAGCAGGGAATCAACAAAGCCCACCAATGTGTATGACCATGAGGTGTCGACGGGACTAGGTATAAGGCATCAGAAGACACAAAACAAACAGTCATTTTGATGTGATCTAGGCGATTCAGAATAGAGACCCAAAGCCCATCTGCAGACAATATGACATCCCCTCACAGAAGGTCACAAGAAAGGGACAAGCAAGCCAGGGTGTCGTATAGCAACAACAAAATACAACATTCCTCTAGTTCACTGGTTCTCAAACTTTGGGTTGTAACCCCTTTGGGGGTCAAACGATCCCCTTTCAAAAGGGTTGCCCAATTTATAACAGTAGCAAAATTACAGTTAGGAAGTATCAACGAAAATAATGTTATGGTTGGGGGGTCACCACAACATGAGGAACTCTATTAAAGGGCTGCAGCATTAGGAAGGTTGAAATCTACTGCTCTAGTTCTTAATGATTCTCCCCCCACCAGCCCAACCACAGCCATGACCCCAAGTCTATCTTACAAATCTGGCTAGACAGAGCATGTACACTGGTACAGATAAAAGCTCTGGACACACAGAATCTAGGACAGATAAAACACTCAGGAATAGTAATGGGAGTAGCAATGTCATGAGGATAGGGGGGAAGTGGGGGCATAAGGGGGAGAAAGGGGGAACCAATCACAATGATCAAGGTACAACCCCTGTCCTCCAGGGGGACGAACAACATAAACAGAGGTGAAGGGAGACAGCGGACAGTGTAAAGTATGAAAATCAAATAATTTATAAATTATCAAGGGTTCCTGAAAGTGGGAGGGTGGGGGAGGAAAGGGAAAAAGAGGAGCTGATACCAGGGACTCAAGTAGAAAGAAAATGTTTTGGAAATGATGATGGCAACATATGTACAAATATGCTTGATACAATTGATGGATTAATATAAGAGCTGCAAGAACACCTAATAAAATGATTTATTAAAAAAATTAGATACCTATAGGTAATTGGTTCCATTTCTGGGTTTTCAATTCTGATCCACTGGTCTTCATATATATCATTGTACAAGTACCAGGCTGTTTGGATTACAGCGGCTTTATAGTAGGTTTTAAGGTGTGGGAGGGAAAGGCTTCTGACTTTCTTTTTATTTTTCGTAGTGTTTTATTTATCCTAAGTTCCTTTCCTTTCCATATAAGTTTGGAAATTAGTTTTATCCATTTCTTTGAAAAATTGTTGTGGGATTTGGATCAGAATTGCTTTGAGTTTGTAAAATATATTTGGTAATACTGATAATTTATAATACTTAGTCTGCATAACCAGGAACATGCTAACTAGTTCCATTTTTGTAAGTTCCTTTGGGTTTTTTGAAAGAATTTTGTCGTTTTCTTTATATGCTTTTTATTTCACTGGTAAGATTTATTCCTAAATATATATTTTTGTGTAGTTATTGTGATTGTATTCTTCTTTTGATGTCATTCTTGGGATGATCATTCCTGATGCACAAGAATTCAACTGATTTCTGTATGTTCATCTTTTTTTTAAATAGTTTTATTAGGGGCTCATACAACTCATCACAATCCATACATACATCAATTGTGTAAAGCACATTTGTATATTCATTGCCTTCATCATTCTCAAAACATTTGCTCTCCACTTAAGCCCCTGGCATCAGGTCCTCATTTTTCCCCTCCCTCCCGGCTCCTCCATCCCTCATGAACCCTTAAAATTTATAATTTATTATTTTGTCATATCTTGCCCTGTCTGCTGTATCCTTTCACCCACTTTTCTATTGTCCAGCCCCCAGGGAGGAGGTCACATGTAGATCCTTGTAATCAGTTCCCCCTTTCCAACCCACCCTCCCTTTATGCTCCCACTATCACCACTCACAACACTGGTCCTGAAGGGATCATCCGCTCTGGATTCCCTGTGTTTCCAGTTCCTATCTGTACCAGTGTACATCCTCCTGTATGTTCATCTTATAGCCTGTTACACTAATTTTGCAATTAGTTTGAGCAATTCTTTAATTGAATCTTTGGGGTTTTTAAAATAAATACGTTTTTTGTTTCTTCTGTGACTATGTGGATACATTTATTTATTTATTTTTAATATCTCATGGCTCTAGCTAAAACTTCCAGAACAATATTCAATAAAAGTGATAAAGGGCATCAGTGGGTAGTACCCTATCAAAAAGGAAATTATTTCAATTTCTCTCCATTCAGTGAAATTCAGGCTGTTGGTTTTACAAATGTCTTTTATTTTGTTGAGAAATTTCCTTTCCATACCTACACTGTTAAGTGTTTTTATCAATAATGAATATTGAATTTTATCAAATGTCTTTTGTGCATCAATTGATATAGTCATGTTTCTTCTCCTTTATTTTGTTTATGTGATGAATTACATTGATTGTTTTTCTAATATTATACCACTCTTGCATATTTGGTACGTATCCTACTTTATCATGGTGTATTTTAATGCTTGTTAAATTATGTTGGCTAGGATTTCATTGAAGATCTTGGCTTCTATATTTATTAGACTTATTAGTTTGTTATTTTTGATTCTGGCGATTTCTGACCCTGGTTTAGGTATCAGTTATAGTTGCTTCATAAAATGAGTTTGGTAGTATATTGTGGAATAGTTTATATCAAATTGGTATTAAGTGTCCTGTAATGTTTGATCCAGGACACTTAAGTGAGACCATCTGGACCCAAACCTTTTAATTTTGGGAAGGTGTGTTTTTCAAATAACTAGATCTATTTCTTCCTGTGTTATAGACTTGTTGAGATGTTCGACATCATTCTGTGGTAATTTAGGTAAATAAAGAATTCCTCAGAATTTATTCATTTCTTCTACATTTTCAAATTCATTGGAATACAATTTTTCATAATACTGTGTGACCAGATGTTTTTTCTCATGTAGTTCTGTTGCGATATCATCCATTTCTTTTCTTACTCATAGAATTTGTTTTTTATTTTGTTGGGTTTGCCAAAATCAATGTTAATCTTTTCAAAGAACGAACTTCTTTTCTCATTGATTTCTTCTATAATTCTTTTTATTTTCTGATTCATTTATTTCTGACGTAATCCTTATTTCTTTTCTTCTAGTATCTGATGTTTTGTTTTGTTTTTTGCTGCATTTTCCCCAATTGTGTAGCTGATGTGTGAAGGTATTTGTTTAAAACTTTCTGTTTTATTGGTGCAGGCATATAATGCATATACTGCCCTCGGAGTATTGTTTTTCTGTGTCCCAAAGGTGTTTTATTTTTTTAATTATTTTATTGGGGGCTCATACAATTGTTATCACAGTCCATACATACATCTATTGTGTCAAGCACATATGCATATTTGTTGTCCTCATCATTCTCAAAACATTTGCCTTCTACTTTAGCCCTTAATATCAGTTGCTCATTTTCCCCCTCCCTCCCGACTACCCCCTCCCTCATAAACCCTTCATAATCCATAAATTATTATAGTTTTGTCATAATTTACACTGTCTGACATCTCCCTCTGCCCTCTTCTCTGCTGTCCATCCCCCAGGGAGGAGGCTATACCTAGATTCTTGTAATTGGTTCCCCCTTTCTACCCCACATTCCCTTCACCCTCCAGGCCTTGCCCCTCTCACCACTGGTCCTGAAGGAGTCATCTGTCCTGGATTCCCTGTGTTTCCAGTTGCTATCTGTACCAATGTACATGCTCTGGTCTAGCCAGATTTGCAAGGCAGACTTGGGATCATGATGGGGGGTGGGGGGGGGAGGAAGCATTTAAGAACTAGAGGAAATTTATATGTCCCAAAGGTTTTTATATGATATTTTCATTCTCATTTGTCTCAAGGAATCTTGGTTGTGTTCTTTATTTCTTCATTTACCCTCTTGTTCTTGATTAGAATATTATTCAATTTCCATGCATTTGGTTTTGAAAGTTGATCATTCTAGTGTTGAGTTTTAACTTTCCAGCCTTATCATCTTAAAAGGTGGTTTTTATTATCTCAATGTTTTTGAATTTATTGATGCTTACTTTATGACCTAAAATATGGCCTGTTCTAGAATAGCATTCCTGGGCACTAGAAAAGAAAGTAATATGAATTTTTGTTGGGCAAAGTATTCTATATATATCTATGAGGTCCAGTTGATTGTGTTAGTTAACATTTTTGTTGATATTCTTTCTAGTTCATCAATTTTTAGTTGAGAATGATGTATTGAAGTCTCCTTAGTATTATTGTAATATGATTTATTTGTCTCTTCATTTCTATAAGAATTTGATTAATATATTTTGATAATCCTTCATTTCCTGTGTGTATATTGATTATGGTTATGGTCTCTTGTTTAATCAAAGCTTTCATAATTACATAGTGACCTTCTTTGTCTCTTATTATGTCATTCACTTTGATGTCTATTTTGTATGAGATTAATATTGCTAGTCCAGTTTTCTTCTGACGGTTCTTAGCTTGGCATCTTTTCTTCCATCCTTTGATTTTTAGCCTATGTTTACTTTTACATTTAAGGTGCAATCCTTATAAGCAGTATAGTAACAGTTTATGAGGTTTTTTTACCCATTCTGTTAGTTCTTGTTTTCTAACTGGAGAATTTAGTCCATTTACATTCAGTGTTGATCTAGATAAATGTAGTTTATTGATGTCATTTTGTTATATTTTTACGGGTGTTATTGATTTTGGTTTCGTGATGATTTGTTGTTTTGTGTTCCTGCTGTTTTTCTGGCTGTCTTCTTATTACTCTCTTTGCTTTTTTCTTTTTCTTTTATTTTTTGTCCTGTATATATGGTTTACATTGTTTGTTCTGTTGATGTTTTAATGTTGTTAGTAGGTTGTGTTTGTGATTTTTTGTTCCAATTTCAGAGTAGTTTATCGTACTACTTTGAACAGTTCTATATCTTTTTGTACTATATTTATTGTTGAACTATTTTGTACTATATTTTTGTATTATATGTATATTTTATTTTACTATATTGCATAGTTCTATATGTTCTTTTTTGGGGTGGGTATTTATTGCCTACTGTTCCCTCTGCTCTGCTCTTATATATTTTTTATCTTCTAGCAGATTTTTGTCTATGATTCCTTGTTTTTATTTATGTAGTTCCATTTACTTTCTCCATAATAGTTTCTTTTATAATGTTTTTAAGTTTCTGTCTATTATTATTATAGACTTTGTGTCAGTTAAATTCATTTAACTATTTTTTCACAGATTTGTATTTATTTGTATTATTATTTTTTATTAACTAACCATTTTATCGGGAGCTCTTATAGATATTATATTAATTCCTGTAGTTTTTCCTTGACTGTAAATGTTTTTTATTTCTCCTTAGTATTTGATAAATAATTTCACTAGATATAGGGTTCTTGGTTGATCACTGTTTTTCTTTCAGAATTTTAAACATACTATTCCATTACCATCTTGCCTGAATGGTTTCAGTGGAAGAATCTGAACTTATCCCACACACTTGTCCTTTCTGATTGTCCTTTTTTCCATGCACCTTTCAGGAATTTTTCCTTACCATTACGTTTAGAAAGCTTGGTTATTTTATGTCGAGGCAATTTCTTTTCAGGTCCAATTCTATTTGACATCCTATGGACTATTTGCATAGTTATTTTATGTTCTTCCATGATGGTAGGCAAGTTCTCCCTTAATATTTCATATTTAATCCACCAGTTTCTCAGTAGTTATTTCTTCTTTCTGTTCTGGGACATTTATCAGAGGTATGTTATTCCTTTTGATGGTGTCCCACAGTATTCTTAAATTATCTTCCATTCTTTGGGTTGTTTTTATAACCTGGTCTTCTTATCTTTTGTTCTGGAGAGATTCATTTCCAAGATCACTGATTCTTGATTCCAACATGTGTATCTTATTGCTTTGTTCTTTCACAATGTTGTCGAGTTCTAATAGTTTGGACTTTGCCCTTTGTGTTTTTGTTTTGAATTGTATTATTTCTATTTTTCATTTATTTTGTTGTCATGTTCATTCAAGGCACATTTGAATTCTTGAATTATGTGTCCCCCCTTTATATACCATTTCCCCCCAGTCACTTAAAGTAACTGGAGACCAAGATTTCCATCTTGGGATGGTTAGTGGACCTCTTCTCCTCCGTACTCACATCTGCGTGACATGTAGTTAAGTATGCTGCTTTCTCCCATTTCCACAAGTGTGCTGAGATCGTCGGCTGCCTCTGAGACATGGTATTATTTGTGTTTCATGTTTGACCTGAATGCAGAGTTATCACTGCACCCCTGCTGCAGAATGTAGGTAGTTGAGGGAGGGCTGGCAATTCTACACCAGTCTAGCCTCAACACAGGCAGAAGTCTGCAACCAATTCAATATGGGCTCCATCAAATTCCATGTTTTGAGGCTGGCTCCTAAGTCACCAGCGGGTACCCAGCAATTGTTGATCAAACCATAACATATCTACCACATTGCATAATAGCATATGTCATTACATAATCGCAAGTGCTAAAACACTGAGAACCATGGCCCAAACAAGAGGACATATGTTTTAGGGGACACAAGTCAATCCCTGACACCGGTTTAATTATTTTGATTGCTGTATAAATTTTGTAGGCCTTTTAAATGCTGTATGAAATGACTGTTTCAATGCTTGCAACCGTACCGTCATCTCTCTTTGTATGCTATGGATTATGTATGTTAAAAGAACTAAGTTCTTAAAGGAGGCTCAACTCCCAACTCGGGTTGACCTTTTAAATTCTTGCTAAGTAAGATTAATGAGAGCATACTGAATGTGTTTCAAGAAAATGTACCATCATAGGAAGTTCTATAGCATTTAGTATATGTGTCTTTGAAATACAATTTTCAACTTTTCTTTTGGAATTTCTCAATTTGCAAACCTTTTAATTTTAAATAAGAAACCTTTTTTATTTTGTAGAAACTTTTAAATTCAATTTTAATACCCCTAATACTTTTGTTATATGATTCTGACATATTATCTGTAAAAAGTAAAGCATATATTTTCCTGCTTTTATCTTGCAGATGCTATGCACACAAAAAAATCCTAAAGGATTACTTTCAAAATTTTTCTTTTGTCAGCAGAAAATATTTCCTGAGAAAAGTTTTCCATAATCATGAAAAAGTGAATGTATACCATTAGCTTAATAATGAGCATTTTCTATATATTTTATAATCTATAAGGTTTTTCTTTTATAAATCAAAGTACTCATGTTTTATTTATGAATACAGGGATTCAAAACCCAAGGTAAATGCTAAAAAGGGTTATTAGAAGAGACGTCCATCAATTTTGAGTTGAATGTCTGTAGAATGTTCATAGAGCATTTACCTTTGTTGCAGCATCAAAGCAGATGAATCCTGTGCTGAAGTCAATAGTGAGTCCCATTAGATGACTTTCTAACACACACGCATATGTCTTGCACTGGATAGAACAGAAAATACTGTTATTTTTTGCATCCTTTTCCACTATCAATAATGATAGCCAATATTCATCAAGGATTGCATGAGGCAGTCTTTTAATCAGTACTGCATGTAATATTTAACTTAATCAATATTTTTATTTTATTGTGAATTTTGATGTTTCCAACTAGCACACTGGACCTAGTTCCCATCCTGCTCCATCTAGACCATGCCCTCCATTATTCTAATGCCTCCCTTTGTTACGTTTGTATCTAACCTCAATAAAAAAGATCAAGCATAGATAAGTGACGAAGTATGCTAAATTGTTTTATTCTGTAATTAAGTATCATATCAGAGTGGGATTATTAAAGATTAAGGCCTTTGTCAAATTCCAGGTATGTGATATTAAAGCATAAATCTTATTACCTTTTATTTTATGAATATTATCAAAAGAAAATGATTAAGCCTATAAGCACAGAATCTGTTACCAAGAAAAGGTATGCAAAGGCTGTCTTGACCTTTAGAACTGATGTGTTCTTTTGTTTGGGACAATCTACTTTCCAAAGACATTTGCCATTTTATTCTTTATATGTATAAGCCTACTGTTTCTTAAAAAGTCAATAATGCTTTTTTTATCCCAAAGAAGACCAGATTTTAATTTTATTTATATAAGTACATTGTTAATAATGATAAATATGAA
The DNA here is from genome assembly GCF_000313985.2 of Echinops telfairi. Lineage (NCBI taxonomy): Eukaryota > Metazoa > Chordata > Mammalia > Afrosoricida > Tenrecidae > Echinops > Echinops telfairi. The sequence goes on along the minus strand of NW_022103896.1, from coordinate 81,484,268 downwards.
TACTTTAAAAATAATTTTATTGGGGGCTTGTACAACTCTTTTCACAATCCATCCATCCATCCATTGTGTCAAGCCCATTTGTACAAATGTTTTGAGAATGATGATGGCAACAACTATGAAAACTTTAAAAATTAATGGTAAATCATAAACCCCACTCATTCATAATGAGTAGGCAATAAGAGAGTAGACCTGAACTTGTGGGTTTCTAAGGGTGTAAATCTTCACTTTATTTTAGCCAAAAGGTGGAGAAGTCACAGGGTGTAAATCTTTATGGGAATAGAAAGCCTCGTTTTTTTTTCATGGAGCAACTACTGTGTTCAAACTGTTGAACTTGTTGTTCGCAGCCCATGACGTCATCTACAGCAGTAGGAACCTGGTGTTACTGTATGCACATAGCACGCTTTTCAGACATGGAGCAGTATGAGAGAACTCAATTTCTGTCATAATCCAATTTTAAATATTAATTATTTCAAAGTATATACTTTTTCTTTCAAAGTATATACTTTTTAATGCTATATATGAACATAAACTTCTTATATTATATTCTGACTCTAGTTAATACTCAATAAATTAAATTGCTGTCCCCTAAACATAATGTACTTGAGGCCAATGTACAAAAGAAAAAATTATTACCCTGTAAAATATGCCAATGGAGTTAAATTTTGAAAAGAAGCAGGTAAGGTAACATATTTCATGTTCATCAAAAACTCATTTGAGATATGATTTTATTAATTTAATATATGGACATCTTGTATGTTTGCACTCACGTATTTCTACTTTATTAAAGGTACTCTGAGCATTGAGGAATGCTCAAAGTTATTCCTCTCTATGTATTATAAAACTGAGTTGCTTGCTATTTTCAACACAATACACACAGGTAAAGGAACAGATTAGGAAGTAGCAAAGCTAATGTTCGATCTTATTAATTAATATCAGCTTCACAATGGAGTAAAATTTATTACATTAGCTAATACATTAATTTATTTTGTGCCTATTTCATAAATGGAGATACATGCCTTCTTGATTTTATTTTCTTACTAACTTTTATGACAGTGAAGATAAAAGATAAAAGAAAAACACTTGAGTATTTTATGTTGCAAATTCACTTCCTGTATTTTAAAATCAGCACTATTAACATGCCCAGCTATTGATTGCTAAATACTGATATAGTAAGCAAAAATAAATGATAACATCTAAAAAATGCAATCAACAGCCCAAAAGGCACTTCATGTTTGGGTGTCTTATCAGCACATAGCATCTTTAGCCTTTTTGCATTGCATGGCATCTTTGTTTAAACAACAGGAAGCCCAGATTACAAAAGAACAATATAACTAACTCTTTTCTAAACACCAGATTTATTAAATGAAATTTTCCATCATGTAAAAATTATAAAGGAGTTTCTAAATGAAACTGAATATTCCATTAAAAATGATCATTAGTAATGCTTGCATATATAAATATGATAATAAAAACTGTATTCTCATTTAATTATATTATATTTTAATGTATTAAAATATTCTTAGAAACTGACATTTAAAATAAAACAATTTATGTAGTTTCTATCTTCCCACTGCAGCATCTATCCTATTAAATGGATATTTTTATATAGCTGAAATATTGAAGTTATATATCTCAACTATTTGAATAGGAAAGTAGTATCAGAGGTAAACATAAGAAAGTAGTGTCTCACATAATAGGATAAGGCAGTTTCACAGAGTCAACATACATGTCTCCTATGTGTGAGACTTGATAGTCATGTAATACTGGGTTAGGACCAGGGGGGTTTGGGTTTTAGACAAGGAAGCTATTAACCACCTTGTAGTTATAGTTAACATGTTGACAAACACATGTTTACAAACCTCCTATAATAGGCAAGCAGTCGGATATAGTCAATATTATGATATCATCATAGTTGTGCTTTCAAAATCAAGGGTCTACTATTTGGTTCTCAGCTCTTTTAAATGAATTAAATGAGGCAAAATCCAACATTTTCATTCAACATGGGCAGAGGGAAGAGGTCAGGGCTGGTCTTTGAATGGGATGTTTCAAGGCAAGCTCCTGAGAATTGTAGTGACAAGGGATGTATGAATTGCCGTCTACATGGTTTAGAAATACAATCAACAAATATTTATTAAATACCTGTTATGTGAAAAAATAATATTCCACTGGTAGAAAAAGAAAAAAAGAAAACTCAAACAATACGTAATTTAGTGTGGGGAATAATGCTACACCAGTACAAGGAGGTGTGTGAGCAGATGTAAGGAAATAGACAAAGGAAAATAACTCTGGTATTCAAAACTGAACAGATGAAAGAGTTTGTACAAGGTACTTGTGAAAGGATTTGTGGTAAGTAGTGTGCAGGATAGGCTCAAAATTTTTCAAAGTTTTGAAAATGATATGACTTGAAAACACCTTCAAATATTATGTGTGGTTTTGAATGGCTGTCATAAAGGTTTCTAGAAAGAAGAAGCAGAGTAAGAGAAGGGAGGCATTCATGCAGGATCCAAAGAGTCACTTTGAGTGAATAGGAAATAGTTTTATAAACAAGGAGCTTAAAATAATAATAATAAAATAAACTAAGAGCCTGAAATTGAGTATCTCCTATATTAGATTGAAATCCAAGCATTTCTCAATTAAGATTATAAGTACATTTTTGGTGAATGGTAGAAAATAATACGTTTTGAAGATATTAATTTTAATCAATATTCATATCATGGTAAGTCAAAAAGAAGCCCTGGTGGCACTGTGGTTACATGTTGCGCTGCCAAGTGCAAGGTTGGCAGTTCAAAACCACAGCTGCTCCATCGGAGAGAGATGAGGTTTCACCTCCTGCAAAGGCGACTTGGAAACCCCCAGGGACAGCTCTATGTTGTCCTTTAGGTTTGCAATGAACCAGCATCAACCTGATGTCACTAAACTGAAGTAAGGAAGTATTGCAACAAAACCATAGAATATTCATAGAACACACAAATACAAAAATGTGAAGCTATTACATCTCCTCCATAGGTCATAGTTTGATACGCTTTGGGAGGTGTTATTTTCTTTTCTCTCTAACCCTTCCCCTAAATAATTCAGGGCTCTTCCATTTATACTACCTCAAAATAGCAATTGTGGCATTCGTCAGGGTCACCAATCCTGTTCCTTTGAAATATTCTTTCAGTTTAATGGAAAAAAATAAAGCCGAAGTAGCAAGATCAGGGCTGTAGGGTAGGAGGGGTAACATTTACCAATGAAATTCTCACAGGACAGCATTTTGTATCATTGAAGTATAAACAAGTTTATGGTGGTGATGAGGGGAATACACGCACACACACACACACACACACACACACACACACGCACACACATTTTCATGGCTCTTCCTCACCAAGGCAGTTTTCCATTTTCCTAAAACTTTTTTTCATAAGCCCCTATGGCCATGCTGCGCCATCAAGAAAATCTATCAGACACATAGCAACTCCATCAGGAACTGTATGAGTGAACCTCTCTGCACTGAATTTCATTGCCCCGGCAGATCCCCTTACAAGCCAATGTCTTCCTAGGGCACATTATTTAAGCTTCCCTAGTAAGACTAAACAAAATATTGGAGAATTTGTCTGCCGCCATCCACTGAACCCAAAGATTTTTTTTAAAGCTTGTTTTCATTTTGTTTTGTTTTGTTTTGTAATAAACCTGTGCAGGAGATTAACGGGGACCCTAGTAACAATGCGTTTGGACTTGTATAATGTAGCTGAGTAAGAGTAAAATAATTAGTTTTACATTCATTTGAAATTACACTGGAACTCTCTAGTAATGGTCATTAACCTCTGGGGCACACAGATCCTAACACTGCATAGGCCCTCACCTGTATCCGCTCCACTTCTAGGAAAGTTGCCGTTTGGAAGGCTCGCTCCCACTGTGTGAGGTCACAGTCAAGCTCCACGGAGAAGTAGAGGTCCTCCCCAGACTCAGATTGCACGGTAAAGCAGCATTTCCGCTGGTCCAGCAGGTCACTGTCCTGAGGAAAGCCTGGAGTTACACAGCCTGGCATACGCATGCTGCTAGTTCACCATGGTCAATCCATAAGGATGGGTTCATGACAGGCCACATTCTCAAGGCTTTTATGACATCAGGAGGGTTTGCTACAACTGACTAAGATAATCAAAAACCCAACGCTCAAAGGCCAGCGCTGGCACATTTCTCCTTTGTATTCAGATAAAAGCATGCAGTAATGAAGTTAGAACATCTAGCTCTATTTCTTATGCACAAAATTAATATCAAATCCTTTAACACAGGATGCTATTTTAATCTGTATGATAGGATGACAGAAAATATCCCCTCCTCCTCATTTAGTTGTCCCAATAACAAAATTAAGAAGTGCAGATAACTGCTTGCAAAATTTAAAGACCATGATTTTTCAAAAATTCAATTGCTTTTGCAAACCTTGAAGGGATCACCAAACATTCTTTAGCATTAGAAATTTTTTTAAAAAACTATTATTTGTGCATAGTATATTTATTTATTTTTAAAATATACACCACAGGTCTGAAACTTTAGTTTGAGTCAAAGAAACCCTGCAATTGGGCATTTATTGGCCTTCCCAGAAATTTGTAACTAAAGTGCTTACGTAGCTACATGTGCATGAATTTCAGAGATGTTAAGACATCGGAAAACGCAGCCAATATTTGATTAAGTGGAGTAGTCTCATACAACAGGTCAGATCATAGGTTTTGATATATGCCTCTATTGTAATGAAAATTGTCAAGTAGCTGATCACTGGTGTCTTCCATCATTTCTTATAAAACAGTATATAAATGTACTGTCGTTAGACACTGGTGTGTTAGAAGAAATTGGAAGTGAATTGGAAATTATAATTACTTCATAAACATAACTATTGTTCCTTGATGCCTACTTGAATGCTTACAAGCATTACTTCCAGTGTTCCAGAATATAGTTCTTTGGCTCATGTGAGAAGATGCTCAGAAAGCCACATGGAGGGCTCAATCTCTTTAGAGGGGATCAAAGATATATAACATGTATGTGAATTCAGACCACTGAGTTTAGAACTTGTAACACTGAGGTATCTTTAATAAATAATCATATAGGTAAATATGCTACTATAATTTATTGTGTTGTGTTGCTAGGTGCCTTCCAATTGGATCCAGTACATAGGGACCTTATGCACAACAGAATTAAATACTGCCCAGTCCTGTGCCATCCGCACAATTGTTCCTATGCTTGAGCCCAGTGTTGCAGCCACTGTGTCAAGCCACTTCCTTAAGGGCCTTTGAATTTCCCCCCACCCTTCTACTTTAACAATGTCCTTCTCCAGGAACTGATCTCTCCAGACAACATCTACAAATTATGTAAGATGAAGGTTCACCATTCTTGCCTCTAAGGAGCACTGTCTCTCAAGACAGATTCCTAGCCCTTTTAGCAGCCATGTTACTTCGATGTCCTTCTCCAGCACCACAGTTCAAATGCATTGATTCATCTGTGGCCTTCCTTTCCCAGTTTCTAAATTTCACATGCATATGAGGCAATGGACAATACCATGACTTGGGTTAGTCACAACTTAGCCTTCAAAGTAATATCCTTGTGTTTCAATATTCTAAAGAGGCCTTATGCAGAAGATCTACCAAATACAGTGTATCTTTTGATCTCTTGACTGCTGCTTCTAGGAACACTGATTGTGGATCCAAGCAAGACAAGATCCTTGACAACTTCACCCATTTCTCCATGTATCATGACATTACCCTATAATCTGAGCATTCTGTTTGGTTACCTTCTTTGGAATGGGCACATATATATGGATATCTTCCAATCATTGGGCCAAGTAGCCCTCTTCCAAATTTCCTGGCCTAAATGAGTGTTTCTGGGGCTTCATCAGGTTTTTGAGATATTTCAGCTGGTATTCCATCAATTCCTGGCGCCTTGCTTAATTGGAACATGCTTTCAGTGCCGCTTGAACGTCTTTCTTTGGTACCATGGGTTCTTGCTCATATGCTACTTCCTGAAATTGTTAAATGCAGACTTTTTCTGTTTGATACAGTGATTCAATGTATTCTTTCCAACTCCTTTTGATGTTTCCTGAATCATTCAATATTTTGCTTATAGAATCTTTCAGTATTGCAACTCATGGCTTGACATTTTTTTTCTTTAGATCTTTCAGCTTAAGATATGCTTAAGAGCCTGTTCTTCCCTTTGGTTTTCTAAACTATAGCTCTTTTCACTTTCATTATATTTGACCTTATCTTGTCTAGGGGCACTTTGAAATGTTCTATTCAGCTTTTACTTCATCCTTTCTTCCATTTGCTTTAGCTACTCTTAAGATTTAGAGCAGTTTCCGGGTCTTTTCTGACATCCACTTTGATCTATTCTTCCTTTCCTGTCTTTTCCTTTCTTGATACCCTCCCACAGCTCATCAGATCTAGCTTCTGCCATTAGTGTTCACTGTATAAAATCTGTTCTTTTTGTTTTTTCTTTTTAAACATAAATCATTTTCTTGGGGTGTCTTACAGCTCTTACAACAATCTATATCAATTATAAATTATTATAATGTCTTACACAGTCTGCTGCATCCTGGCTGACTTGTCCCTTCCTTGTGGCTCTTCTGTGAGGTGATGTCCAATTGTCTACAGATGGGCTTTGGGTCTTCTGATGCCTGATACCTGATCCCATCGACACCTTGTGATCACACGGGTTGGTGTGCTTCTTTCATGTGGACTTTGTTGCTTCCCTACTACATGGCAGCTTGTTTAACTTCAAGTCTTTAAGACCACAGATGCTATATCTTTTAATACCCAGGCACTATCAGCTCCCGTCACCTTATTTGCTTATGCACACATTTTGTCTTCAGTGATCATGTTGGGAAGGTGAGCATCACAGAATGTCAGGTTATTAGAACAAAGTATTCTTGCATTGAGGAAAGACTTGGGTAGAGGCCCAATGTCTGTCTGCTACACTAATACTTAAGACCTATATCTCTATCTTTACATATATTAATATACTTACAAATATAGATTCCTATATTTATATCTCTATAAAAATATTTTGCCTTCTAGTTATTTCCGCTATTTCCTTTTACTTTCCTCCTGTCCCACTCTCATGTTCAACCTTCATTCAGCTCTCAGTAATTCCTCTTGGCTACATTTCACTTGACCAAACTCCACCAGGTATTCTCCATCTTCTTTGCCATCGATTTTAGATCACTTGTTGTCCCTTGTCCCTGGGTTTGTTGGCTCCCCGCTCCCTTTCTCTCACCTCCTTCTCGCCTATGTCCTCCCCAGAACTGTCAGACACATTATTTTCTCAGGGTTATTTATCCTGCCCATTTTATATGGGAAAATAGTTCCAGGTATGTCTGCTAAGCCTTATAAATGTTTTCCAATCGGGTCTCGAGGTGCCAAGCCTGTCCCGTTTCCCCATCACCCCTGACCTCCAAGTCAGAAGTCTATTTTGGGGATTTCTCAGGGACATCATTGCTTTGCTCCACTTGCTGCTCTGTTGCGTTCCCTTTGTGTTTCACCCCTGTGTAGGGAGAACAGACAGGGCTCAATTCCCAAACTGTGTCTCCAGTGCTGTCTTCCGTAGTGCTATCGGTCAGTGAGGGGACTTTGTGCCTTTTAGTGGGGCCAGCCCTATGGTCCTTTCCATCCATGGACTGCTCTGAGCAGGGATGTCGTCCTCAAGGCTTCGTGAGCCAGGATGCGATCCACACTCTCTCTTTCTCTTTCTTTCCCTCTTAGTTTGCTCCTGTGTGGTCTGGGCAGACCCGCCACTCTCCCGGGACTATATTTTCAGTGCTGTCCTCTATATTGCATTTTTCTGGGGAGGGGGGTCAACATAGCTGGAATTGGGGCTGGCCCTACAGTCCTCTCTGTTGGTATGTTACCCCCAAGGCTTTGCACACCAGGATGAGCTCTGGTCCCTCTCTTCCTTTCCTGTGGAGACATAAACAATACCCTCCCTGTGGGTGGTTTAGTGCCCTGTTTCCCTACTGCCCTTTTCTCCCACCCCCCACCTTTTTAGTTGGCTGCCATGTGCTTCCCTGGGTTGGGTCTGACCCCTGCCAAAGTGTCTGGACCCTGCCCCAGGAATTTATGCATTTACTAGCTTTTACCCTATGCCTATTGTACTTTTTAAGCTTTCCTCAGTGGACTCATGTTGTACTTGTTCTTTTGTGCTTGACTTACTTCGCTTAGCATAAATACCTCCAACTCTTCTCATGAAATGATGTGCTTCATGAGTTCATCACTGGTTTTAGGGATGTGTAGTGCTCTATTATATGTATGTACCAGAGTTTTTTAATCCATTAATCTGTTGATGGAAATTTAGGTTGTTTCTAACTCTTTGGGATAGTGAATTGCACCGTGATGAACATTGGAATGCATATGTCTGGTCATGGTCTGTTTCTTACTACTTCTGGGTATATGGCCACAAGGGGGATTGCTGGGTCATATGGTAGCTGAATTTCCTTTTTTTTTAGGTATCACCAAGTGATTCCCATAATGGCTATGCATTCCTATCTCACCACAACCCTTCTAAAACTTGTTGCTTTCTGATTTTTAGAATTGGGCTATCTTTGTGTATCTCATAGTTGTTTTAATTTGCATTTCCCTTATGGCTTATGATCAGGAACATTTTCTCATATGATTATTGGCCATTCAGATGTCTGCCCTTGTGAAACTTCTGTTCAGGTCTTTTGCCCACCTCCTCAGTGGGCTATTTGTTTTTTGTTTTTCTTATTGTAGGATAGCAGAATATTGTAGATCATAGTAATAAGGCCTTTGTCTGATGTGCCATTGCTAAAGATATTTCCCCAGTCTGTGGGTTCTCTTATCACTCTCTTAGTGAAGTCTTCTGGGGTCCTTAGGTGTTTTACCTCAGTATCTCCCACTTGTCAATATGTGCTTCCTCTGTGTTTGTGTCCTTGAATAAATCCACCTTGTATGTATTCTTGTGTATGGAGTAAGGTAAGGGTCTTGCTTCATTGTTCTGCAGGTAGATATCCATTTTTCCCCATTGCCACTTGTTGTAGAGGGCATTTGATATTTTGGGAGCCCTTATTGAAGATCAGTTGTCCGTATGCTGATGATTTTATTTCTGGATTTTCAATCCTTTTCCATGGATCTGAATATCTGTTGTTATACTAGTGCCATGCTGTTTTGACCACTGTGGCTGTATAATAGGTGCTAAAGTCAGGTGAAGCAAGTCCTCCAACTTTGTCCTTCTTTTTGAGGAGTTCTATACTAATTCCAGGCTTCTTATCTCTCCATATGAAGTTGATAGTCAGTTTTTCCATTTCTTTGAAGAAAGATGTTGGTATGTATATCTGGATAGCATTAAACTTAAATAGTGGCTTGGGTAGGACTGACATCGTTCTATATTAAGTTTTCCAATCCATGAGCATGGGATAGTCTTCCATTTGTTGAGGTCACTTCTGGTTTCTTGTACTATTGTTCTGAACTTTTCCTCATACAAATCTTTTGGGATTTTTGGTGAGGTATATCCCTAAATATTTCAATTTGTTCTTGGCTATTGTTAAGGGTACTACCTTTTTGATCTCATCTTCTGTGTTTTTGTCCTATACATATATAGCAATCTGACAGACTTCTGTTTGTTGATCTTGTTTCCTGCCACACTGGCATAGTCCTCTTTTACTTCCAGTTCTCCTCTTGTGGAACTTTTGGGGGTTTCCATATATAAAATCATATCATCCACCAGTAAGTATAGTTTCACCTGCTCTTTCCCCAGATGAATACTTTTAATGTCTTTCCTGTGCCTTATGCTGTTAGCCAAGACCTCTGGTACACAAATCTGTTCTTGAGATGCTCTCAAAATTCAGGTGTGATAGACTGTGATAGGTACGTTTACTGTGTCAACCTGATGAATAAGAACTTGTGGGATTAATAGGGTCACAGTTTGACTGGAGAACAAAGAGATAAATGGCTTGGCAAGCCCTGTCTCTCTCTCTTTCTCTCTGGTGATCAGACCAGTGTGCAAATGCTAGTTCTCTGCCTCAACTCTTGAGCTACACTACCTGTGGGACTGCCAACCCATGGATCATGTCTCTAGAACTTGAGGTTCCTTTGAGACCTGCTTTAGCAAACTGCTGGTGTGTACTTTGCTTGAGCATGAGACTGTTGGATCTTGTCATCTTGCTGACTGTTGGTGACCCGCTCTGCTGTTTGCTGCCTGCAGCCAGGACTCACTGCATTGCCCAATGGAAGACTCAGCTATCTGCTTCCTTCACCTTGGACCCAGTGGCCCTCGTGAGTTGAAGGACTTCCAGTATATTAACTGTTCCATGGAAGTGAGTTGAACTGAACCCTCTGTACTGCTGTGTGGACTAATTAGTTGTTATATCATATATATATTATTAATTGTTATATCATATATTAGTTATATTATATAATTTATATCATATATATTATATCATTTATTAGACTAATTAGTTGTTATATCATATATATATATATAAATAATCATAAGTGTCCTGGACTAATTAGTTGTTATATCATAGATTTTATATGATATAAATAAATAATCATAAGTGTCCTGGACTAATTAGTTGTTATATCATATATATATATAAATAATCATAAGTGTCCTGGTTTGTTTAATCTAGAGAACCCTGTCTAACACATGGATTCAAGGTTGTATTTTGACTTTCATGTATTAACTTTCTTCAGCTTTATCCTGAATTTGCATAAGAGCAAATTCTGTCTGTTTCACAGTCCACCTGTAGTCTGGTTTTATCTTCTGATACTGAGCTTCTCAATAGTCTTTTCCCACATGTGTTGTTAATTTTATTTCTGTGTGTTCTATCTGGGTAAGTTGATATGTATAGTTACCTTTTGTTGTGGAAAAGTGTATTTGCTATGAAGTAGTTGTTGGTCTTGCAAAATTCTATCGTGGAATCTTCAGCTCAGGTTCTATCATCAAGCCCATATTTTCAACCACTTTTCTTTCCTCTTTGTTTACAACTTTTTGCATTCGAATCACCAACATTTATCAACACAGCTTGATTGCGTGTTTGATGAATTGCCAAATGAATATGTTGTAGACTTCTTATATTCGTCAGCTTTTGCAGTTGGTGCATAAATTTGAAAACTAGTTATATTGCTTGGATTTTACTGAAGGTGGATAGATATAAACCTATTACAGGTAGCACGATTGAATTTGAATTTTTTTTTAACAATGAATGCAAGGCCATTTATCTTGATATGTCATTCCAAGCATAGTAAAATATGGTTTTCTAATTCAAAATGGCCAATAACAGATCATTTCTGCTTACTAGTCCCTATGATGTCAATCTTCATATGTTCCATTTCATTTTTGACAACTTCAAATTTTCTTAGATTCATACTTTGCACATTCCAAATTCTGATCATTAGCGGGTTTTTGAAGCTGTTTCTGCTTACCTGGGTCATGCCCCATCAGCAAATGAAGATTTTGAAGGCTCCACTCCCACCAACTTTACCCCACTGATGTCACCATGGTGGACTCCACTATGAGAATGCGGCTCCTCTTCGGTGGTATTTCAAGTGCCATGTGACCAAAGAACCCATTCTGCAACCTATCTCGGACAGTGTTCTGCTTCCATTCGGTGTGCTTTCAGTGTTTAACAAGGTTTCCAAGTCATGCATTAGGCTTTCAGTAGTGACTTCCTCTGAAGTGGGCAGCCCTGTCCTTCTTTGTTGTCGTCTCTTGTTCTGGAAGCTCTGTGGAACCTTTCCACTTTGGGCTGCCCTGCTGACATTTGAAAACCCAGCGACATAGCTTTCAGTATGACAGCAACACAGTCACCACAGTAGGAGAAACAGATAAGTTGTGAATGATAATTGATTGTGTTATTAAATAGAGTAAGTGCACTATTCTATCAAAATGGATTGAGAAGCCAGTTAAACGTCTCTTTAGAAAGCGCAGTTCAAACAGAAAAGTTCACAGAATATGAGTGTTACTAGTGGAGGAAAGAGTGTTTCTTTTAGAGGGAGAGGAAGACTTATAATTAGAACATGAGTTATGTGTACTCAGACGTCTCAAGAAAAGACAGAGAGGGTTGCTGGTCAGGAAAACGTTTTACATTTTACCTAAGTATAAAAAGAAGTCACTTATTAAGTATCTTAAAACATACTTTCTTTAATTTTTAATATTGAAGACATTTCAACTCCTATATTATACTTCTAAATTGATAACATTGAAACAAAACATAACTACACATTGAGGAATTTCCAGAAACCTCACAGTTTTTTGTGTTTCTTGTATTGGCCTTGCCTTTTCTGTTACTATAAAATGTTAATAAATCTCATTACTGGCCACAAAATTTCAGTAATTTTATCCTCGTGAATTATATATTAAAATAGAAGCTTAAAATTACCTTGACTTAATATTTTCTGTTCTCTAGTGTTGTTTTACCCCATTGCTCTTTTTAAATGCTTTACCTCTCATTATGTTGCCTAAGGAGATTTGGTGTTGATATGGGTTAGGCAATTCTCCCTTGGTGGGAGAAACATGAACTGTGTACTCTGGTAAATATTTAAAGTCTTGGAAACCCCATACAGCTTCTCTATGAAGATGAATCAATGCATTTGAACTATGCTGCTGGTGAAGAATATTCAAAATACTATGGTCTTCCAGAAAGGCAAACCAATCTGTCTGGAAAGACGTAGAACCACAAAGCTCCTTAGAGGGGAGAATGGTGGGCCCGTCTTACACACTTTGGGTATGTTATCGGGAGAAACCTGTCCTGGAAAAGGACATCATGCTTGGTAAAGTAAAGAAAGTTAGAGAAAAACCCTGACCAAGGTGTTTCTACAGAATAGCTGCAAAGTGGGCTCAAACACGACAATTTTGGTGATGGAGCAGGCCCAGGAAGTGTTTCCTTCTATTGTCCCGAGGATCACTATGAGTAAGAATTGACTCGACTACATTTAACAACAACAACATGACAGACTATCGCCTCAATATCAATTAAAAAATAATTTCAAATTTTATTACCATGTCATCCAGGTTTAACGATGAATCTCAAATCAACTACAATCTAAGCTCAAAACCTACAAACTCTTGCAGTCATTTATTGTTGTTCTTCTGATGGAATTTCTTGTGTGTCCCTGTCACATACAACAAATTGCTATGGTCATCAGGGTCTTGGGACCCCATAGATTAGTAAGGGAAACAAGTAAAATGAATAAAAGTCAATATATCGAATCTATCAAGTGAGTGTAAAGGAAACAGGAAAAGGGCCAATAAATCCTCCTGAGAAAAGCATAACGATGTGAGCCGTACTCTCCAAAGGAAGGATCTAGGATTATGAAGGAGCACAGACAAGATTAATCAGTCTTGGTGTATTAAAAGATGAGCCAGGAATGATAACTGACTTGAAACCTAGGGGAGAAATAAAACATACTCACTGCCACTGAGTTGAATCCAACTCACAGTTACCCTGCAGAGCTGCAGTTAAGTGTTTTTGAGGCTGTAAATCTTCACGGGGGCAGAAAGCCACTTTCTCCCAGTTTGTAGCTTGCAGCCCCACAAGGAACCCACTATGCCCCCAGACCTTTTTCTGAGCCTCCAAGAGCTAGAAGATCCTGAGAAGCACTCCACTGGAGGCTCCCCGCCACCCGACTTCACTGTCCTTTTGTCAATGTTGTTGTCAGAGGCCAGTAAGTAGGTATTGATTCATGGAAACAAGAAGCACAACAAGATGAAGGATTGCTTGGTTTTAAACCATCCTTTAAACTATAGTGTTGATGAAGAATATTGAAAACACAAACCATGGACTGCCAAGGAACAAAGAAGTACAACTAGAATGCTTCTTAGAAGGGAGGATAGTAAGACTTTGCTTCATTTACATTGCATAGTTATTAGAAAGTACCAGTCCCAGGAAAAAGATGTTATACTTAGTAAACTAGAGAGCCAATGAAAAGCAAGTAGACATTCAATGAGCTGGATTGACACAGTGGCTGAGACCAGGGATCAAACAAAGCAAAAATTGTGTGGATGGCAAAGGAACATGTGGCCTATCAGATTACTGTGAGCTGGAAGTGACTTGAGGACTCTTAATAATAATGGAAACAACAAATGGTACTATGACATTACTACACAATAATCACTTTATTAAGGGATATACATGTATCACTTCAATCTGCATAGCAGATATCATCACCCTTCTTTTTAAAAGGCTGATGCTGACGCTGAGAACCATAATAGGTGGTGAACTTGACATTCAAAGTTTAGTTAAATGACTACCTACGAATGTGTTGAATCTTGTAATTAACCCTTCCAAAATTTGGAATTAATCAACTTATCTGAGACCAATTTTCCTACTCAGATTATTGGCATTATTGTACATTTTCATAGATTGTTTAAAAATTAGAGACTGCTTTGAAGAATATGTTTTATGGTTAGGGTGGAATTTACTTACAAAGAAGAAACTGATCTTTTGAACTGATTTTGAGATTGAGATTCTTTTTCAAACTTAGAGATTTCCTTTTTTAAAACTAAAAGCTTATGTGGAGAGCAAATGTTTTGAGAATGATGAGGGTAATGAATGTACAAATGAGCTTTATACAATTGATGTATGTATGGATTGTGATAAGAGTTGTATGAGCCCCCAGTAAAATGATTTAAAAAAACACCACAAAAA